>NC_140071.1:110067755-111267755 GCF_964194135.1 Talpa europaea | reverse complement strand
AATTAACAAGCATATTTAGAAATTATGAAATAGATGAGTTCTAATAGAATGCCTACTTTTGTTCTTATTTTTTTCTCTCCTTTATATATTTCTTCTGCTGGTTCTTTTTCCTAGGTCACAGCAATTGCAATCTCCCTTCACTGTTTTCCTTTTTCCTCACTGTGGCATGGATGGACTTACACTGTTTCATATATATTATTCTTAGGTGAATATAAAATTCCACTTATTTAATTTTTATGTATGAAGAATTATTGCAAGAACAGCACTACTCCATGCCTCTGGGCATTTCATAGTTACTGTTTCACTCATTCAACTAATTTCTTGATCATTTGCTTCATTTGGGCACTTTATTAGCAACCTGCTGAAAAGTCTCAATCTTGTGCTCTTCATTATGGGAATGCCCAATCTGCTAAAGTTTCTGTCTCTGGTAACTGGAATAATCACCACTTGATTAGGAAATAGCAGACATATCGCTGTCACTACAAGGTGAGTGTATGGGAGGTGACAATCTTACTGGAAGTGTATACTTCTGGAATTCGAAGTTGTAATTTGGATTGTTCTCTCTGTCACACACACACACACACACACACATTCATCCTCATATACAATTATGTGGGTGTATAGTATCAATGCATTATAGTTTCATGTATAATACCTAAAGTGTGAGTTATAGTCTAGTATTTTTGGATTCATATCCCAGCTGAACATTGAACATATAGAGAAACTGCTATTTGTGTCAAGTACCTTATCTATAACATAGTAGTCATAAAAATACCTATTTCATACAGGAATAAGAAAATTAAGGAAGTGATATGATAAAGATATATAGCAGAGTGATTAAACCAATATAAGCACTAGAAATCAAACATATATCATGAGCAAAAGATGCTTTGTGGCCTACGTCAAAGTCAAACAACATCCATTTAAAGAGGGGTGAATCTGTACCCTTAAAACACATACAATGTTACCTCAATAAAAAGTAAGAGTAAAATAAAATGGAGCTGAAATTAAAAAAAAGTTATTGAAAATATATCATGAATTCCAAATGATTTACAAGCATGTTCCACTGCAGCATGAGTTAGATTCCCTGTCCGCTAGGGAACTACCCACATGGCGCAAACCTCTCCTGTCTTGCCCACTGCTCCCCTCAGCAGTGTATTTCAGTCAATCTGCCTGTCCTGCTCCCACTGTCTCTGTTGAATCCTCTTCACCCCCTGCACCTCTGGCCTGTACCCCAGTTCTTGTATGAATAAAGTAAATAAATATCAGAAGCTTAGAAATTCTACAATTTCTAGCTAGCCATATTTCTTTTTAATATCAAAGTAACATAGGTTTTCATCTTAAAAGCTGGAGAAGTTTATATTTTCCAACTGCTTTTTTTCCTAATAAATTTTTGGAATTCCAAAGCAAATGTGGTGGTGATTTCTCATCTGCACCAACTCTCTGTCTCTTGAATATTTAGTTTTACAACTCATAGGTCACTTTTCACCACCATGTAATAAATTTCTCTGCACAAAAAAGCAAAAATAAACAGAGAATTCATTCTTTTAAGACTTGAATGACACAACTTCCTTGAACAATGCATGTGATAAGCATGATTGGCTTTACAGGAGTTTCTTTTCACATTCAAAGCTACCTTTATGTTATTCATTACTACAATCCTTTACACAAGTTTTTATGGAAAATTAGATTGAACAGAATTTATGGGTGGTGATAGGTGAAAAACAAAGGGAGGAGAGGGACAATTGGTCTGTGGTTGAGGAATATGGGTGCTTTGTTGTGGGTATCATGTGGTAATACATATCCAAAGAGATGTGAATGTTTTCCCCTAAATCATATACAGTTATGTAATCAATGATAGTTAAAAAAAAAGGAAAGTCTCCAAATTAAAAAACAAACTATTTTTATCTTAAAACAATTAGATTTAAGGTCCATTTTTACTTTGATCATTCCATTTGTGCTACTGAATTGTTGAGATGAGCATACAATGATTGCATTAACTCCCCCCAAGCATTTAATCTGCAATCCATATCTTTCTCTTGCATTCATTTGAGTTCCAATCCATATGGGGAGTGCAAAAATTAAAGTAACAGTATATTTGAACTCTTTTGATCTATCATAGAATAGCTAAAATTGTTCTGCTTGAACGAATCTGTTCATCATCTGTTAGAAAGGCTATTTCAGATGTATCATCTAAGAATCATGTTATAAATTCCATGGTCTGCTGTGTTTTACCATCAAATTGCAAGAATCCTGGTGGACCTCACAGTAACTACACTGAACTTACATAATTTCATCAGAATATTTCACTTTGATTTTCAATGGCTTATTGTTATATCCTAATTATGTTATTTTCTCAGTACTTAAGAGGGAGATGTTATCCCTCTTAGCATGAAACATGAAATTGTTAGTGAACAGACTAAGCAGGCACCCCGGGGCCCCCAAACTTGCAAGCTCTATAGGGGTCCGGTCATCCATGTGTACAAAGACAAAGCATACTTTGTACAAAAGAATTTAAATAGAATTGATATGCATAGACAGAGAAGAAAGGATAATAGTTTCCCAATAAAACATCTAAAATTACCCATCCCTTCATGGGTAAATGCCCGGCCAAACTGGGTTTGTTATAGGACAGGGAGAGGGTCAGCCCAAACCCCGCAAACCTGCCTATTCTACATGGGTTCTGCCATCCGCCGCATCAACACAAAACATAGGAGACTTTAATGGGAAGGAACTTTAATAAAACTAGGAAACAATACAGGTAAGGCAAAGAGTCTAGTTTCTAAATGAAGCACCCAAAGTTACCCGTCCGCTCGTGGGTAAAAGTCCATCCAAATGGGATTGGCCCAGAACAAGGCCCCAAAGCCTGCTACAAGTCTAAAGCATCTTCCAGTGGGGACCCACAGAAAAGGGTCACAAACAACCGGACAAGCCCGGAAGGAAAAGAGCAAAATCAACATCAAGATAAAAGCTGCCATTGTCACCTCCCCACGGGTCTCACCCACATCTGTGTCACCTAGTCCACGACCAAAAGACAAGCACAGTTTCTTTACGTGTCTCTAGGCTCCATGCGCCTCCTCCAGGTCTCCTTGCTCCATCCTGCTTCCTTCCTCAGTCTCTTCTGCAGCTTCTCCTCTTCCTGCTCAGCTCCACCCTCCCTTGGGTGGGGCAGGGAACCTCCCCCTTTCCTGGGGACCACCCTGTTACAGGTTGACCCTAATTCTGGACACTGAGATTCAAATGCTTGCTAAAAGTCTATGGCACATTCTGGCAGAGAAGCATAGGGAAGGGTTGAAAGGGCCAGGCAAACCTGGGGCCCAAGGAACAAAATGAAAGTATGAAACAAGGTAAAAGCTGCCTTTACTAGCCTCCCTGCATGTCTCTTGCAAGTATCTCTACTGTCTCTCCTCCATATTCTTAGCTCCAAGTTCCCCAGTGCGTGGTACACATCCCAAGCTGAAAAGCAAGTGAGCCCTTCTTTTTCTCTTCTCTTTCTCCTGTGTGTCTTCATGAGCCCACCTGCCTTCTGTGTTTTATAGCTACCCTGGTCACTAAGTCCCACCCCTCATTAAGTGGGGTGGGGAACTTGGTAGCTCTCCTTTTATAGATGCCTCTATTGCAATAGTCATTAGATCTCTTTATCCATTTATTTCAATCATCTACTGCTATTGATCAAATGAGTTTCCATATTTTGAAAAAATTACTAGACTTTACATTCATCTCTTTAACCTCTTTTATGATTGTATAACCTTCTAAATGTGTATTGTGATTAATTACAAGTAGTCTCTGTAATGTAATTACAGGTAGTCTCTGTAATATGCAGTTCAGGCATATTCCTGAATTTCAGTCACACCAAGACATTTTTAGATTTTTTTTTCACTATCAGCCCAAGTAGATCTTTAGTCTCAGACTTCTTTTCATGCCTTTCTCTCAACGGGGAGCCTTCTGTTGCAGACATTCTTCTGTAGTGCCTCCACGCACTGAGAGACCAGTCAGTTCATACTGAGGAGAGGAATGCCACCTAGCATGTGTTTAGCTGCTTAGGCAGGCAACCCAAGGAGAGACCTGCTCAAGAATCTGCTTTCATGAGTGTGAGGTGGTATAGATGTGGGACAAATGGGGGTTCTTTGATCCCTTTGAGAATAAGTTCAATACAGTCACCTTAACTGGCACACAGTGAATTTATTAAGAAAAAGGAGACACTTGCATAGACAGAAATGTGCACAAGCTTTTTTTTTTTTTTTAAAGGGCAGGAGTGTTTTTAAAAGGGCAGGGATGGCCTCCTATACTGTTATTTGGTGGAATGTCTCATTTTGGGGTTAGGCTGGTTTGTTGTAACAACTTTACTCTTTCTACCCACCCATCTCTGATTTCTGGCCTTGTAAAATTTGCACAGGTTTTTTTTTTAAGATTAATTTATTTATGTATACAAGAACTGGGGTGTAGGCCAGAGGGGTGGGGCAAAGAGCTGTGAGAGGATTCCTCAGAGACAGAGTGAAGAGCAGAACATGCTACTGGTCTGCTTAAATATACTGATCTACTGAAATATATTGCTGAGGGGAGCAGTGGGTGAGACAGGAGAGGTCTGCTGAGCCATTTGCGTCAGCTTCCTGGCCAGGGATCAAACTCATGCTGCAGTGGCTGGGGATAGCTTGATAGTGCTGAGACTTTAACCCCTGTGCCACCAGGGAGGCCTCTGCACAGCAGGTTTTAACAACTATGTTAATCATCCCTATGGGGGCAGGGGAGTGGTGTGTGGAGGGGGGGCAAGCTTCTCTGGAAGCATGTGTTTCCCTGACAGGAGTCAAGGTGTTTGGCTTTCTCAGCAGGGGTAATCTCTTCAGTCATCAGATGTTTCTAATGCCACTATTAATCCCAGAGGGACACAAAAAATTTATTAGGGATGAAACAATTTTCAAGTTTCCAGGAATGCAGATGGAGCCAGTTCGTGGTTAATGATGGAGTATAATTATAATACAATTCAGTGAGTGAAGAGTTAATCCTAAAGATGGGATACAATTCAGTGGTCAGAGTTTAATTCTGCTCATTCCTAAATTTTAGTCAATGAGAGATTTTTTTGGTTGCAAAATGGAGGGAACCCGACTATAGTATCTCATTGTGGTTTTGATTTGCAATTCTCTGATGAAAAATGATGTTGAACATTTTTACTCATGCCTGTTAGCCATCTGTATGCCTTCCTTGGAGAAGTGTCTATTTGGCTTTGTGACAACATGGATGGAGCTGGGGGGTGAAATTATGCTAAGTGAAATAAGTCAGGAGGAGAGAGTCAATGAACAGGCAAATTTTGAGTATATACATACATGTACACACACACACACACACACACACACACACACACCCTAAAACAATAGGATAGAAATAAACCACAACAAATCCTGGAAACAAACAGGACTGTAGAATTGAAGCTACCAGAGAGGGGAATGGGAAAGAAATAAGAGGTGGGGTCCCATGGACAATGCTGGAGGATTATGGGTGCCTTGGTGGTGAGTGTGGTATAGTAACATTCGTCTGAAGAGGTGTGACCCTATATGTAATAATAATAATGATATTATTATGGCAAATAATATACAGTGTTGAAGTGAATGTTGCCTCAAATGTTACAGAAAATTAAATTAAAATTAAAGCATTGGCTTTCTAAAATGCCTCTTCCAGATGGATATTCTATAAAGAAAAAAGAGTGAATCTTTCTACTCTATTTCATGGGTCTAGTGGTGCTGTGTTTCTCTACACTGCAGTTAAATGAACTCTGAACACTCATATGAACACTCATGGCCCTCTGTCCTATTCAATCTCCTGCAATTGCTTAACATTGTCTTTTGAATGAAATCTGTAGTTTGATCTAATTCTTGTTGATTTGTTCTTAGCTTTGAATACACAGAACTTGAACATTCTCCCAAATGATAAAGCTGCAGAAACATGTGATACTCAGCAGTGTGGCATCTCACCTTTTTCTCTTATGCCATTTCCAACTCATTTCTCTCCTTATGGTTACCAATTTCATTTCAATTCATATGGGCCTCCCTGGTGGTGAAGCAATTGAGAACAGCACTGTGAAGCTGTCTGCAGCCACTGCAGTCTGAGTTCCATCCCCAGCCCACCAGGGAGCAACACACATGGCGCAGCAGACCTCTCCTGACTCACCCGTTGCTTCCCTCAGCTGTGTATTTCAGTCAGTCTGCCTGTTCTGTTCCCCACTCTGTCTCTGGTTACTCCTCTCACCCCTCCACCCCACACGTCTGGCATGCACCCTAGTTCTTGTATGCATAAGTAAATAAATCTTTAAAAAATATTTATTTTGATATTACTCAAATGTTCTCTTTAATGTAAATCAACTCAATTTGCACTTTCTTGCACAGTGATTATTACTTCTTTCTCCAACAGCATATATACATGCACAATTTCTATTCCCTAAATATCTATTCATGTTTGATAAGTACTTGGTAAAATAATTCAAACATGTTAATATATGTTAATGCATGATTTTAAAATTTATGTCATATCAAACTAGTAATTTGAGAGTACTGAACTAGACATATTTTTTAATTTGAGAGCAAATTTCTTTTTCTCTCCTTGAATTTTAAGCTCTACTCACTGAAAAATGGTAGATTTGAAAAAGTCAATGCTTTTTTATGTTGGTAATGTATCTGTGGCTTAGTACAACTAGCATTTATACTACACAGTAATAAGAACAATTATTCAGTCTCTTTAAAAAACAGCTAAAAACATGGAAATCGTATTGGTTGTGATAACACCATAATTCATTGGTCAGAATACAGTAGCTATGCTGCCATTATTTATATCAATAGACTCATTAAGGAACTAAAGATTTTTCTCCTTGAGTTATTGTGCTTCTCTGAATAGTCAATGAAACCTCTGGCTATTCCTTTGATCCAAAAATCTGCCTTTGTTTCTCTGGAGAAGCACTAAACAAATTATTTTAGAGATACCAGAAACATTTAAAAGGAAACTTATATATAACTTTTCAATATAAACATTTTTCAATAAAACCCACTCATGGATTATTGTATAATATGGCTGGTACACAGAGTTTTAAAATTAAAGAGAAGGGCCTCCCTGGTGGCTCAAGAGTTTAAGTCTTAGCATACAAAGCTATCTGCAGCCACTGCAGCAGGAGTTTGATCCCCAGCCAAGGAGACAATCCACATGGTGCAGCAGACTTCTCCTGTCTTGCCTGATGCTCCCCTCAGCAGTATATCTCAGTAGATCTGCCTGTTCTGCTCCCCACTGTCTCTAGTGAAACCCCTCATCTCCCCATCCCTGCACCTCTGGCCTACACTCCAGCTCTTGTATGCATGCATGCATAAATAAAATAAATCTTAAAAAAAAAAAAGAGAACCAGGTTCAAATCCAAGTCTACTTCATACTCAGTGAATATGCATATTATTACATTTATTTAATCTCTCTAATTTTAGCTGGTGCAACTGCATTATAAGGAAGATAATTCTATACCATTGGGGGTATAATGAGACTTGATATATAATATATACCAAGCTAATCCTGCAGTATTTGGCACCTCATCTTGGCTCAACAAGAAAGCTATTGATATTCCTAAGATTGTTATGAAATAAACTTGCAAATTAAGATGGCTTATTAAAGGGAAGATAATTTGAAGTTGCTTAATTTTTGTACCATAGTGTTTCTTGGGAGCTGTTCTGTATACATAGAATAATTTAAAAGGAGTCATAATTAATCACTAATTGCTACTGTTCTTAGGTAGTTTAATGAAGACTATAATAGAAAGAACTTCTGCTAGTTGGTTAAATTCAGATTTTAATCTACAAGTATTTCTTCTCAGGCCCCTTATGAGGCACAGTGGTCCAGAGTAAAGAACCACTCAGTGCTATGAGATATCCATCACCATGACTTTTCATTGAATATTTCATTAACATGTGTCAGCTACTGTTCTTACCATTTTAAAATATATAAATTCATTTAATATTCACATTAGCCATCTGAGGTGGCAGAACAGACTGCTTTATTTTTGTGTGGTGGTGCATTTATACCGTAGCTTTGGGAGTGCAGATTACTGATAGATATTTTGCTGATTACTCATAGATAGCCTCATCTCTACAGAGTTACCCTCCCTCTGATTGGAAATGCCTTGCTGGAGAGATTAGCTCCAATCTCATAGGAAGTAGACAAGGCTAGCTATTTGCCTAAAGATGACATTAACTCCATGTTTCTCCTATCAGCTCAAACTGAAATTAGCTACAGCAATGGTAACTACCCTCCACGGTGGTTCCCTACAAAGCCCATATCTCTTGGTATTTATCCTTTCATGTGGTCCTCTTCCATACCACATCAAGGATAGCCCCAGAAACCAATAGAATATGACTAAAGAGATACTTTAAGTCTCTGAGGTTAGATTACAAGAAATTTTGGAGTCTTTATGTTTGACTCTTGTAATCCTTGCTTGGTGGAAGGTAAGCCACCATGTGAGAATGTCTGACTATCCTGTGAGAGTCACACTGTGAGTTGAACAAACCATGGAGACAGAATGGTTAGGGACAGAGAAGATGCTGGTCAGCTTTAGGTGTTCAGTTCTCTTAGCCCAAGTGAAGAGATGAAATTATCTGGGACATTGGGAAGAAATAAGGTCACCAACAATATGTGTTCAGCTGCATTGTTCCCATCCATTCAGTCATTTGAGGCACATCAAATGACTCATCCTTCACTATGGAGAAGACTCTTTACCAAACCTTTCCAGTCTGTCCAGTTCATGATCCTCCAGAATCATGGGCAAATAGAATGACTATTTTTTACAGCATAGTAGTAACAACAGCACCACAGAGACACTGGCTTCACCTCTTTACCAGGTGTGTGCTCCTCACCTGCCTCAATTTTCCTCAGGGTGGTCCGTCAATGAGACACGTGTACAAGCATCATCATCTCAGTTCTTCTAGATTATTATACCCGACTCAGGCATTCTACTTTTGATTTTCACATTTTAAGGATGTCAAGTGGAGACGCAGAGGAATAACATAGCTTATGAAAGTCACAAGGCTAATCGGTAGGACAGCTGGCATTTGACCTAGGCCTCAGATTCCTGTTCGTAACCAGAATGTGTGATACAACCAGCATGATTGCTGCCCACTGTGTGCAGAATATCATCTTGGGGTACTAGTCTAAACCTTTAAACTTTAGAAAATAAAAAGCAACCATTTACTTACTTTCTGTTTTATTCTTTTCTTTTTCCCCTTTCATTCTGGGGTTCTGTGTCTTTGGCTGAAAGATTCTAGTGTCTTGTTTAGCATGGGTGCCTTCTGCGAGATGGCAGGGTGACAACACATGGGGCTGCCTGGCTGTCCGCCAAATGCCATGGTATTCTGTTTGCACCATGCCAATCTTTTTGTCACTTGTTAAAAATTCAGTGTTATCTCCTCTCCCAAACATTGCCACCATCTGCCTACACATGACTTTGTAGATGATTTTGTGGTAATTGCAGCTGTGTGTCTGGTACCAATTATTATAATGTGGAATGGCCAAAGCAAATACAACTTAAAACATCTCCTTTTAAATTTTATCCTTCCACCTTCCCCACTACCTAAGCTCCCCCAAGCACCACGCTTATTCTTTTGAAAGTTTGCGATGGTCTTGGAATCTAATGATGCTTTCTGCTTCATAAAGGAAAAGAAAAAGTATCATAAAAATCTTTCTATACATCTAGTGAACAAATTAAAATAGCTTTGGGGGCTAATTTTTTTCAGACTGCAATAGAGTTATAATGTGGGCTGGTAAAAGCGCTCATTTAATTTTGTTAAATGGAGCCAAGATAACTTGATAGTTCTGCACCAGTATTTTCCCAAATGCATACTTATAAATAAATCAGTGCTTGCATTTATGGATCTTAAGCTCCTTTTCAAAGTTCTTAGGAAAATAATGCATAGTTCATATAGTATACTCCTAGCTAGTATGAAGTGTTTGTCAGGTTTGCTTCAATGAGAAATTCCTGAAATAGCAATTTTTTTTTTCTAACACCAAACTTTAGGAAGTATATTATTCACTTCAGTCTCCTTATCATGTTAAGTGTAAAACATCAGTTAATATTTGTCACTTGTTTAGAGTAATAATAAAAAATACTTTCACATATGTGCTTTTTGGGCAAAGATAATCTGTTTGAAATATCTGGCAAGTTTCTTAAGGAATTGGCATAAAGCTGAACACAACCAAAGGCTGGATAGTCACATTAATGTGAGGATAAAGGAAAGAAGACATGGCTTTCTGTGGAAACCATAATATTGGAATATAAATCTCTTGGTATCTATCCTGGGAAGTTTTGACAATTAACTGTGGCATTTGACTGAGTGAGAATCCAAATTTTCAGAGGTTTTAAAAAGAGTATAAAGGCCCAATACAGAGTAACATTAATACAAAAAGACTTAGCCAATTGCTCTCTACTTTTGTTTAACAACCAACCAACCAAACACAAAATAAATAACTTACCTATATTTCTCTGCAGGAAGACACAGGGCAGGATCTCTATGATCCAAGCAGACAGGTGAAGGAGCTAGTCCTAGGAGCCCTCTGTGGCTTTTGCAGACTTTTATTGGGTTTGCCAGGTACACAGCAGGCAGGCTCCCAACCCCCAGCAAGTCTTCACTCTTCCTGGGCTCTCCAGTGTTCTCTGGTGGCCTCTTTCTCTGTTCCTTTCACTCTTTCTGCTCTGTTCTTCTACTCTCCTTCGCTCTGATATTTCGCTGGCGTCCTCGTGACGCCGCCCTTATAAGCCCAGTCTCAGCCCAGGTGTACCCCATCTACATAGGCCTACAACGTATTCCAGGTGCCTGCCATTAGGCATGCAATTGGGATGGCAGGGTTTCGTTATCAATCCTAATGGTAGGAGGGCAGAAAAGCCAGATACTTTTTTACTATACCCTACATTTTCCTTGCACGTTCTACCTGGTATTAGAACATTACCTCCAGCAGGCCTCATTGTTCCAGTGGTCATATTGCTTCTGCGCCTGGCTAGCCACTCTTTCTCTACAGCTCAAGCAACACTAGGACTCTGAGTCCTCCCACTCTTTGATAAGTGGTTTCCCAGCTTTTCCCATAGTACCAAGTTCTTCTATCCTAACTCGCACTTTCTAGTATGGTAATTACTAGCTTGTTAGTCCTGTTCACAACTGTATCCTGTAGTGCCAGGAGGCCACAGAGCAGACGGGTAAAGGAGAGTCCTGGAGCTCTTGGTACATTTTTCAGGGTTTTATTGAGCTTTTACATGTGGTGCGGCAACCAGGTACACAGCAGGCAGGACCAGGAGGCCGATAGGCCTCTCAGCCCCGGCTCTCTGGCATTCTCTTCTCTTGCCTCTGATTCTCTTGGTGAATATTAAATACTGCAGCCATGGCCCACAGAAGTAAACAATACAACTGAATATAACAATGTAACAAGATGCAGTTGCCCACCATCAGGCATCAATCCTAATGGCAGGAGTGCAGAAAAACCTGAAAATCATTTAACCTACAATCCCCAACAGCCTAAAATTATACACAATTAACTCAGTGTTTTATCAGTGACATTGGAAATAAAGCGTCACTGACAGTTTTTAGATAATCAGAGAGAGAATTTGAATCCTATTCCAACAAATAGGAGTTTGAATTTCATTTAAATAGGTGGAAACATTGAGTCATTATGCCTGGGGAGGGGTTTTAGTTCTAAATTAGCCCAACCTGAAGATACAAAGATATGCTGATGTAGAAGGTAATGCAGATTTAATTTCTTCCATTAAAAAACAAATAAAAAACCAGCATTGTGAAGACGCAAAGGCTCAGTATCCGTTGTTAACTTTCTTTTATTGGGCTTCTTGCTCATCAGTGTTGTTTGAAACACTGATTTACCTTCAGGTGTCAGATTCCCGCACATTCCACAAGGTGGCGCCTGTTCTGATTAGATCTGTGGTGTGGCTTTGCTCTCCTGCCTGTAAGAACAAGGAAGGGTCCAAAAATTTTTACAATATGTTCACCCTACCAAAAGTGCATTCACTTTACTACATCATTACTATCCATTAACTTCTTTTTGTTTTCCTCCCTGTACACAGTTTAGCTTATTGTAACCACTCCCTTGCATATGTTTTCAACACTTCCTTTGTAACACTTGCTTGGCAAAACCTAAACATCACTGACCATCAGCTGCATTCCTTTGTCTAACTAAGCATGTCCACAGATAAAAAGAAAATCTTTCTTCTTGATCTAATTCTTTTTGTAAGCACGATTTTAGGTTGCTCAGCAGTCTTGCTCTATATACCAATCGGTTTCAATCTCTTACCCTTTCAGATCTCCACACTCTCCCACATTATCTGGTTTTCCCTCTCTGCTTACTCAATTATATCAACATACAAATACAGCATAATATCTGCCATCTTTGAAAAATCTACCTCATTTCCCAGCTACTTTTCCAATAATCAACTAGCTTTCAGAGTAAAATTATGCCAAAACATTATTTATGCTCTCTATTCTACTTTTTATTTTTCATTCTCTTTTGATTACACTAAGAGGTTTTTATCAGCTCTTTACAGGATTACCAATGCCCAACATGCTGCAAAATCAAACTGGCTATCTAAAGTCTTCAGATTATTCAACAGCTCAACACCACGTGGCAATTTCTCACACTCTCCAGGAGAGTGCATTCTCCCAGTTTTCATATTTCCCTGTTGTCTGGTAAGGTAGTCTGGCCCCTCATCTTTGCTTTATCCTGTAAACATTTTAGTGTCTTTTCGATCTCTTTCCTCATGTCTCTTCTTCAAATACAACCTGAGTTGCTTCAACCAGTCCCAAGGTTTTATATATGCTAATCATTCTCAGAGTCACACTTCTAGTTCAAACCTTTTCCCTGACTCTAGTCACATTTATAGCTACCTAGTAAGATTTTTACTGGTACTTTTAAGCTCTTACATATACAGGATTCCAAACATTCAATCCACAGCACAGGATGCTCACTCTTCATGTCTCCTAAACTTTGTCTCCATGTCATTTGATTTCAAGGTTAAATATCTCTTCCTAGCCTAGTCTTAGTCACGAAGTCAAAACGTCTCTCCAAAGTTCATTCTTTCACTCCACTACATGTTATTTTTCATCTCTTCCACTAGGAAATATGATTCATGAAGACATACATTGCTGTATCCTTAAAGTCTAGAGACAACAATGCAGCAGGTATTCAAAAATTTTGACAATTGAAATGGGCAACTAAACAAAACAATTACAGATAGCTATACATGGTCTGGGAAAGAAATAAGGTGCAGCACTGTGCTTAAAAACAGTAACTGTGGAGGGTATTGAATAGCGATTTTCAGAGAAGATGTCTCTGAGATAATGACTAAGAATGAAAGAATAAGAAGGAAGTTAAAGGCAGGGGATATATATTCAACAAATAGTTACTAAGAAGTGTGAAGAAACCACAGTGTGAAAGAGCTTATTGAATTATAGAAATTATTGAAAAGATCTGTGTGATTAGAATACCATGAATGAAGAAGGTAGTGACTGGTGATAAAATGGGGAGATCAGTATGTAATATATTATGTTGATTCTTATATGGGTTTTATTATTTATTTTTTAAAGATTTATTTATTTATGCATACAAGAACTGTGGTATAGGCCAGAGGTGCGGGGGGGGGGGGTGGTGAAGGGGTGGGCGGTGAGAGGATTCACCACAGAGTGGGGAATAGAAAAGGCAGACTGTCTGAAATACACTGCTGAAGGGAGCAGCAGGCGAGACAGGAGAGGTCTGCTGCACCATGCGGGTAGCTCCCTGGCTGGCTGGGGATGGAACTCATGCTTCAGAGGCTGTGGAGAGCTTCATAGTGCTGTGCTTAACAACTTGCACCACCAGGGAGGCCCATATGAATTTTAGTATCTTATAGAAATAGAAAATTATTGCAAAGTTTGAAGCATGGGAGTAGCTTAATATTTGTGTTTAATAAGCAGTTGCTGCTCAGTGGATAGCGGATGGTAGGAGGGCAAAACAGCAATAAAAACAATAGAAGGAGCAGTTGGTTGGCAATTACTCTAGTCAAGGAAAGAGATGAGGATGATTGATCTTGTGTTGTGCCAGTGACATGGAGAAAAATGAGACAAATTTGAAACTTATTTTGAAGGTAAAATTAATAGATCTTGTTAATAGATTGAATCTTGAATAAAATAAGGAAGAGAACAAAATTCAGTGCAACTTTCAAATAGACATGGGGGTGTTGGGGGAGCCAGACTAGTGCAGCACTGTGGGGATGACTGCAATCTCCCCCAGCTAATCTGCTAAGTATTACAACTCCCTGCAACATGTGAACCTCACTTCCTGAGCCAGGAGCTATTGGGAAGGAGGAAGGATTGAGGGGGCGAGGAGCATGTTGAATGGAGAGAAGCAATGGAAGACACACTGGCAGATGTTTCTCTTGGTCTTTGCCCTTTTTCCAGCTTGGACACTTTGGCAAGTGGGAGGACCCAGGTCTCTCCAGAGCCTATGACAGCCATTATCCTGATCCTCTGGTTGATTCAGCTTGTGTGCTAAATTTTGAAGTGGAGTGCTCTCCTTCTCTCCAGCTCCTGGGCCATGAAGCCCCTTTTGCTTGTGTTCCTTTCCAGGAGGTCCCTTGGAACTATTCTCCAGGTGACCAAGCTTTGTGGCTTTGGCAAACTTATTTGAACCCTGCCTGATGGTGGAACTTTGTCCCACTGAGGAATGGGTGATTTCGGTTTGATAGGGGGTCCATATTTTGAAAATCCATCTCTCCCCTACTTCTCTTCATTTTGACCCCATCACAGATTAAAAATTATTGAGCACACTAGAGTTTGATTATTTTACTTTAATGTATGTGGGTGACACCCCTAGAATGGACAACATAGATTTTTCCTCTTAACAGATTGGAATCCCTGAACACTCCTTAATTTTGCCTGGTAGCAGGAACAGGAAGTCCTCTCATTTTGTGATATAAGAAATACAAGATAGGATAGGATTTGCAGAAGAACAGTAGAAGTCATTTGCTTATGTTAAATCTGAGATGCCTTTGTGATAAGTCAGTGGAGATTTCTGGGCTATAAAAAAGCTCATGTAATTAAACTTCTGAAGAAATTTTATTATATTCTCCACATTACAAATGAATTTACTAAGATATAGAGAATTAATTAATTTCCTCACACTCCTTTACCAGGAAATGGAAAAGTGAAAGTTACATTTTATCTGTCTCATTCTAAAACGTTGCCTATAACTTATTAAGGTTACAAGATATATGAAGAAGTCTGATCAAGAAATACAGATTTGGTAGTTGTCAGTACATTGTACCAGTAGATGTGACCAGCCAAGAGAAAGAGTGGGCTTAGACTTGAAGGAGCTCAACATGCAGAGGTTGGCTACAAAAGCAAAAGATACCATGAAGGTCTGAAAATCAGGAGACAAATTTCATGCCAGAAAAGAGTAAGATTGGAAGAAGTAAGGGTGAATTGTGTTGAATTGTTGAGAATTCAAGTACAATGAGTTCCAGAATGATCAATATATGTTTAATAAACAAGTATGTAGAAGATTAAAGATCTTTAGAATAAATTTCCCTCAAAAATAATCAACCTCTTTTATTCCATTTAATTTTTTAAGTCTCCAATCAGGCTGGTATCTAAAAAAAGGTATATAGAATAGGAAAAAATGGAGCAAAAATAAAAATTTTTAAGTCATATGAATTTTGACAAATCACTTGACTCTGAGGGTATAAGTACTTGTCAAAAAATAAGAAAAGTTAAGTCCATTCTATTTCATTCGTAAAATTCTTGGAAACCCAAAATGGTGCTAAAATGTTTTGAAAACACTTAAAACATTAGGGAACATTGGTTCACTGTGTATTAAAAATGTCAAATCAGATGATATTTTCCAGAGGTCTTCATGTATTTTGTAATTTATCATTATTATTATCAGTGTATATGAATGGTCATTTCAGTCACCTCTCCACATCATTTTTCCTATGGATGTAAATAATCTGTTTCTATATTTTGTTTTTTTTAAGATTTATTTATTTATGCATACAAGAGCTGGGGTGCAGGCCAGAGATGCAGGGAATGAGAGGATTCACCAGAGAGAGTTGGGAGCAGAACAGGCAGATGTATTGAAACACACTGCTGAGGAGAGCAGTGGCCAAGGCAGGAGAGGTCTGCTGTGCCATGTGGGTCACCGCCCTGGCAGGGGATCAAACTCGTGCTGCAGTGGCAGCAGATAGCTTCATAGTGCTGCGTCTAAAACCCGTTGGGCCACCAGGGAGGCCCTGTTTCTATATTTTAGATACATATTTATTCTTCTTGTAATTCACATAGAAGTACGTACATACAATACTGTAAGTTTGTGAGTGATCATCTTAAAGTTGGAGGTTTTCTTGGCCCTACTGTACAGTTCCAATATTTTTAAAATGGAAAACCAGAAGGAATATCAGGGATGGTTTTGAGTTTTCTTGTAAGAAGCTGTGTGTATAAATATCCTTTTAGCACCCATATATTCCACTATTACATTACATAGAGTCCACAGATATTAAGACTTGAGGGATAAATAAAAATAATAATAATAATAATAAAGAGGACCTCACTGGTGGCACAGGGGTTAAAAACACAGCGCTATCATGCTATCTGGCAGCCACTGCAGCATGAGTTCAAATCCTGGCCATGAAGCTGACCCACATGTCACAGCAGACCTCTCCTGTATATCCACTGCTCCCCTTAGCAGTGTATTTCAGTAGATCTGCCTGTTCTGCTCCCCACTCTGTCTCTGGTGAATCCTCTCACCCTCCCACTCCTCTGGCCTGCACCCCAGTTTTTGTATGCATAAATAAAAATAAATCTTTAAAAAAAGAATAATAATAAATATTAATGTTAATGTGTAACATAAGGACAGCCTAGTTTCCCTAACTAGTATGCTTTAAAGGGGTCCAGCCATCCATTTGCATAAAAACAAAGTACAGTTAGTGTGAAAGTACCTTACTGGAATAGCGAGTGTATAGAAAATCTCAAAAAAAAAAAAAATTGTACTGGTTGGAGTTAGATAAGCAAAGATTTTATGCAAGGCTATTGTGGTAAGGGAGATTATACTCAACTTCACTGAACAAAAGGTGGAAAAGTGTCCAAGAATTATGATGAGTAGGAAAGTGCTAGCGGAGATTAGTGGAGAGGTAAGGTCGATGGGATCTGGCCATCTGTTTGCTAACTGTTGTTTGTCAAAGTTCCTCTCCTACCTTCCATAGAGACTGGGAGACAAGGACCCTTTCTTTTTTAATGATTATATTTTAGGGAAAAGGGAAGATGATTTACATCTCAAGGTGCATAAAAAGAATTTTACAACTGCAAGATTTCTAAAGTAAGTGCTCTAAGAAATGTGAAGTTAGGGGTCTATTGTCAGCAAGAAACTTGTTTGATTAAGCAGAGGAGAATGTCAGGCTGTCAAGGTCAGGAGTTACAGGACTAATGGCCTATACAGATGTTGCTGAAGTGGTCCTTTATGGTGTATGTACTTATTGCCTATGAGTCATTCAAAGCAACACATGGAGACTTCTGGGAAATCGGGCTTAAGATTTATGAGTTTCTCGAAGTTCCATGCCACGGCTCTAGCACTCACCCGCTAAGGTCTCATCCATTGTTTTGAAGGAACTTAGTTTTACAGCATGGAATCAACTAATGCTGTGCTGAGGCAAAAAAAAAAAAAAAGTGTTTTTGCCTCTTCTTCAGTCAGCAGGAAATCCCTGGAGAGGGTGTTGTAAGTAATAAGACTAGAGGTGATGTTGAAGGGAAAAGCAATTGCTTGTGACTGCTAATGTTTAATCTGTCTCCAGCAGAAATGAAAGTGGTCTTTTATCTTTGAGTAGAATAAGGTGATTTAGAAGGGGAACAAGATGACACGGAAGTAGTTGATGCTTATGCCTTAGTAGTAAATTCAATTCAGTGCATGACTTATGCGAATTTCAAGACTGAGATAAACTTCACTAATGTAATGGTTTCTGGGGAATAGTTCAGAATTTCTTTTAAGTCTCTTAAAATGTTGTTGCCTTACCATTCTGGGTTACATTGTAGTTGCAATGTTTGATCTGTCACATTTAATGACTTGTCATCATATCTATTATCTTCATATAAATTTGCTCCAGGGTGAAACCTGACTCAAATTTGAAGGGAAGTCAAGAGAATATTTCTCCCAAATCTGAGAACTTCATAATTCCCTATAAGAAAAAACAATAATATATTCATTAGTTATATAAATACTAATATAAAGAGGCATTTAATACTATGAATTTCCCTATAAGCATTGCTTTAGTGTAATCCTAGAAATGTTGATATGGGTTTTGTCATTTTTATTCAGTTAAAAATAATTTTAATTTGCATTTTGACCCTTTCTTTGATCCATGAAGTACTTAGAAGTGACTGAGATCATTTCCAGAGGTCATTATTTTCTGCTTTCTAATTTAACTCCAGGTATTCAAAGAACACACGCTGTATGTGTTGGAATTTTAAAAAATAGTTGAAACTTATAATGTGGCTTAAGACTATATTCTCTGTGTAACTGAAAATAGAGTGTATTCTGCTGTGTTGGAAGGAATACTCCATTAACATCAACTAATGATTAGGTCAGTCTTCTCAAAGTTCTATATAATATCCTTACTGATAGTCGGTCCACTTGTGTTAATTACTGAGAAGGAACAAGAGGTGGCTAACTGTAATTGTGGATTTGTCTATTTTGCTTTATAATTCTCTAAAATATTTGCTTTATGTATTTTGAAGTTTCACATATACATAAACATTTTGACTGCATAAAATGAACTTTTTTATCCTTGACAGTAATCTGTTCTGAAGTCCAGTTGTCTAACAGCAGTAGAAACACTCTAGATTTCCTTTGACTGGTGTTATGCTGTTATAGTGTGTGTATATATATATATTTAAAGATTTTTTTTATTTATTTATGCATACAAGAGCTGGGGTATAGGACAGAGGTGTGGGGGCAGGGTGAGAGGATTCACCAGACAGAGTGGGGAGCAGAACAGGTGGATTGCCTGAAAGACACTGCCTGGAACAAGAGAGGTCTGCTGTGACTTATTGGCTGATATGCTGTGCCAGTGGCTGCTGATAGCTTCATGGCGCTGAGGCTTAACCCCTTGAATCACAAGGGTGGCCTCCTATATCGTATATTTTAAACCTATTTGTGTTTTAAATTTGAAGCTCACTTCTGCTGAATAATAAATCTATGCATATGGTTTTGCTTTTTAATTTTATATATTTTTTACATCATTTTTCATTTTTGCACAATATATGCATTTTCATTTTGGTTATAGTCCCCATGCAATTCCCACTCCCCTTGTTTTGATCCTACTCCCACCCCACCACCCCCTAGTGTGTCTCTAGTTCAGAGTTGCTTGTTGATTTTGATTTTTACTTTATTACAGTTAGTCTTTTTCCTGATACCTTATTTAGGTTTTCTAAATTCCTGCTATGAAAATCCCTGTGACAATCTCTACTTTTTGTGTTTAGTCATTTTCTTTTAATTATTTCTTTTGATTTTTAAATTTTGATTATTTGAAGTCTGCCTTTTATTTGTTTTCTATTTGTCCTTTTAATTTTGTGTACCTTTTCCTCTTTTCTGTCTTATTTTGGATTATTTAATTAACTTTCATGATTGCAAATTTATTTCCTATGTGGCTTTTTAGCTTTAGCTCTTTGAGTTATTATTTTAGTGGTTACTTTCTGATTTATATATATATATATTTATTCATTTATCATAATCTAACTTTGAGTGTTATTGTAGCAACCTTGAATAGTAATGTAAACATCTTATGGAAATGTCTGGCACCTCTCCTCCTTCACCTACACTTCTGTGGTCTTACATATTTACCCAGATAGTTAATAATTTTTGTGTGTCAATGCATATTTCCATGTGCCATACTTTTCTTTTCCTTTAATAAATTTAATATTTCTTCTAGTGTGGTGATGAGTTCCTTGAGTTTGTATATGTTTGAAAAACTTTTCTTTCCATTTTCTTTTTGGAAAGCTATTTCCTCTGGGTATAGAATTATACATTAAGTTTCTTCTTTCTGCTTGTTAAAGATATTGCTCTACTGTGCTTTCATTCTTGCATTTTTTTCCCATGGAGAAATATGCTTTCCTCTTATTTTTCTTGTGTTTTACACTGAGTGAATTTAAGATTTTTGCTTTATCACAAATTTTGTAGTTTCTCCTTTTTTCTTATGCCTGCAAGTCAGTGCCAACATGAGGTTGATAGTTTTAACCTAATTTGAAAGATGTTAGTCTTGTTTGATTCAATTAATTTGCTCTGCCTTCTCTTTAATGGATTTCTATTTTGTATATATTAAAATGTTTCATGTTTCCCCATAGTTTACTTATTCTCTGCTTTTTATTTTTTTAAATTCCATGTACTTTATTCCATGTATTTATCTATTTATCTATTACTTCATCTGCAAGTTCACTGTTCTTTTCTACTGTTTTGATCTGCTACCTTTGATTTGTGTAATTGTGCTTTCAGGTATTATAGTTTTCCTTTCTAGAATTTCTTTTAAGATGAATTTTTAAATTATTTTTTTGTGTTTACTTTTGAACATATGCAGAAGAATTATAATAGCTGTCATAATGTTCTTTCCTATTTATCACAACATAGCATCTTTATTAATACTATCATTTTAGATTAACTGAATTTTAACCACACACTATGCATCAGATTTCTCTGCTTTTCAGTAATATAATAATGTTTTATTAGATTCAAGACATTGTGGATTTTTTTAACATTTTGGATAAATAATTTTGTATTTTCTATTGCTCAGAATAGTCCTAGGACGAAGCAAAGTAACCTGGAGGCAGTTTGAACCATATTGTTCTACCTATTATGATATATTAAGTGGCAACAGAGCATTGCCCAGTTAGGACCATGTATCACCCACTACCTATGGAAGGTTATTTTGTGTACTCTGTTCAATGGATCATGAGTTTAGGTTGTCCATTCTGGCAGGTGATAACCAGAATGTGAGCAATAAACACTGTTAAAAACCAGTACTTTGTTCTTACCCCAGTCTCAGGCATGCTCTTCATTTACATACAATGCTCAGTATTTGGAGAATTTCTCAAAATGAATTGTCCATAGATCACTGAAATTTTCTCATTATGCAAGTCTCTCCTCTAGCACTCTGTTCTTTACAGTCTAGTTGCCCTGATATACCCCGTCTCCTCTCTTTTACTCTTTCTTAGGGATCTACAGGACTCTGCCTAGGTTCCCTGTGCTTGTGCCTTTGCTAACAGTGCTGTCAAGGAAGTAGGCAGGCACAATCAAAAGGTTCACATTGCTTGCTTTCTGGTCTCAGTAATCACTGGGTTTTGCTGTTTGATGTACAGTGTTTTATAAACTAATGCTTTATGTATTTTGTCCAATTTTGGTTGTTTTAGAACAGAGGAGAAATCCTGAGCAGAAACTATAAACGTTACTTTTTTAAAAAGCGATTTTAATCATATTATATTATAAAATACCTTACCTAAGTTCATCCGTCTGGCACATATCAGTCCAAAAGATTTCTTTCGTCCTTATTTGTGATTAAAATTTACATTGTCAGTTTCAAAGTGATTTGCCCTGAGTGTTACTGTACTGTGAGATGGCTTCTAAATTGTTTTTGTAAAACATTTTTTGAAATGTCAAACTGAAAGAAGAAGAAAAAAAAATCAACTGATTGAGAACAGGATGCCCATAAGTAAAATGAGTTTGATTTGGAGGTCCTTCTCATTTATTCGGTAGGTTTCCTTTCTCCACTGCTAAGCTAAAATAATTAGCCTCCATTGAAAATGTTCTCTTGCTGAAGGACAAATTTATCTTATATCACAATGTTTGCTAAAGAATAAACTGATAAAATTGCTAGCTGATTCATCAAATCCTATGTTCCTGGGTAAAAAGCAAATATTATCTTAACAACTAGTCATTAGAATTAGTCATCTGAAGAAAGTTTCCTTGTTTGTTGGAAACATACATTTATAGGAAACCTGTAGGTGGAGAATAAAAAATAATGAGGGCATAAATTTGCAGGAAACAAGTAATCAAAACAAATTAGTTCTAATAATAATGGAAGGATAATTTTAGAGTGTTTGTAAAGACAGATGAAAATGAGTAGAAGAGACAGCATAAAAGAAAGAAGTTGAAGTAACTTGATAAGAATCTGAAATCTGACAGGGTAGAGGCAACCTAAGACTTTTAAAAACAGGATGAATAATATTTGTTATGTTGTTCACATTTCTGCTATGTGCTTTGTCTCTCCAGATCTTAAAAAAAAATCTGATTGTGGGGCCTCCCTGGTGGTGCAAGGGCAGGTCTCAGCACTATATCCACACTTGCTGCAGCACAAGTTCCGTCTCCACCAGAGAGGTACCTGTATGGCACAGCAGACCTCTCCTGCCTTACCCACTGCTCCCCTCAGCAGTGGATTTCAATAGCTCTGCCTGTTCTGCTCCCCACTCTGTCTCTGGTGAATCCTCTCACCGTCCCCACTCCCTGCACTTCTGGCCTATACTCCAGCTCCTTTATGCATAAATAAATTTTTTTTTTTTAAAAAAATCTGATTGTGCCTAAAGAGCTTCAGAAAATGTTATGAAGCAGGTTGTTATCTAGATAATTCCTCATTGAGATTGCACCTCAAGAGCACCCATCTATCTGAGACATTTAATTTTCCAGATCTTAGCTGTGGACACTATGTGGAGTGATAGAAATCACAGTGCACTTGTTATCAGATGACCTAGGTTCAAGACCTTGCCTTGTGATTTACAAGTCTGGTGAACCAAAGCAGCCTTTGCTTCCCTTCCCTGATTTTAAAATAGAGATAAAATCTCATGAAGAGATTCCCAGGATAAAATGAGTGAATACAAAATCTCATTGTAGGATAGAAAGAGTTATATAATCAAATGTGTGCATATTACTATTATTTTCTTTTAACTTTGAAGAGTGCTTACTTAACATTGAAGACCTTTTACTCACCGTGCTTTAGTAGCTCTTTGATTATTTTGAAATCCAATGTTGTAGGCTCATTTTCAGGCTTTTTCACATTACCAATTAGTTTCAATTGCTTCTTTCTTATTAATCCAGATCAAATTTATATTCAAATTTGGATCTAACTATTGGTACAGAGTGGTGATGATGCCTGTGTATGGAGAAATGTGTACTTATTCTCTCTGTGATAAAAATTATGTTGCTAGATATACATATATATATATTTCATTGGAATTTGAAAGCCATTTTCTTACTAATTTGGGGGCTGCTGTACGCAAAGTCATCCCTAGAAAATGTAACAGGCATGATTTTTAAAGACCATTAAATGCCTCTGCAAATTCATTGCACTATCCCAGATACAGGCAAATTATTGAAATAGATATTGTGACAGAAATAGAGACAAAGAATACAGAAGGCACAAAGTAAAAGCAACATTAATATTATATGCAGTTGATAAAAACAGGTCAAGTTACAATCAAGTTGTTTAATATAAACAAAAACAACCAGAATGTTCTTTTAAAAAACTAAATACATAACTGACAATTACTTAAATTCTAATGCATATAAAATCAAGTTCTGCTTCTAATTTTTTTTTAATTTAACATTAATCTGTGTGTGTCTATGTGTGTATGTTTTATGTGATTTCAACGTGAATTATTATTGTGCTTAGGAAAGATATTTTATAGTTTAGAGGTCATACTTGGATTGAATAAGCATTCAAGAATACCTCTACCAACTGATAAGATCAAATTGGAATTTTAGACACATTATTTTTTTTTCCCTTTGCTCTTTTCAATATAGTTTATGAGTAAAAATTAAAGTCTATCAATTTTCAAGTCAAATTAGGTAAGAAACATGAAATTATACAATTAAAAGTTTCTTATTTAGTGAAATATATCTGGTGGGATATACAAATATATATTTTCATAGATGATATAAAATTTAGGCATATATAAATGAATTTAGAAACTATTTTGAGAGTATTATCTAATAATTTCTCCTTTCATTCTTTTTTCTTTTGTCTGTTTTCTCTGTCCTCTTCTTCTAAAGAACATAGCATTGTTAACATTGCAAAAATTTCCTATTTGTGAGTTCTAGAATTTGAATTTTAATATAACAATCATAGATAAGTATAGGAAATGGTTCCTTATCCCTAATTTGTAGATGAGTTTTTTTTTCTGCTGAAGACTTCAAGTTTGAATATAGCAGTAACAGAGCACAGTTTTCAGGAGTAGTGATGACATGACAACCTATTTTTTGTTCCAATGCTATGTTGTTTAATGAATATATGTAAAGAGATTTGGATTGGCCTATCTACACTTTTAATAAGGATGCCTGGGGAACCAAATGAAGGTAATAAATTTTTTATTATTATTTTAGTGACTGTTTTTTTTTTTTTTAACAAACAGACCTAATTAGAAGAAATTCAGAGATGAAGCTGAAGGGAAACTTATGAACATAACAAAGCAGGACTAAATGATACACATTAGTTGATAAAAGTGCTCGAGTTAAAAATAATTAAAGGTGACAAATATTTAGGATGTGACTTTTAGCTCAGGGTTGAATCTAAGAATATTTTCTAAGCTATTTTAATAATGACTGAACCAAGTTTTCAAAAATATCCCAAGCTCTTTGTAAACAAGCAACCTTAATTTTAATGTAGTTTCTACTTCACTGACAATTAACAAAAATATTGATATAATAAAACCAAAAAGCCTGTATAAGTTTTTAGTTATATCATTTATCTCAAATGTAATATATTTTATTTATTTATTTATTTTTTAAAGATTTATTTATACAAGAACTGGGGTACAGGTCAGATGTGTGGGAGCATGAGAGGATTCACTAGAGACAGAGCGGGGAACAGAACAGGCAGACTGACGAAATACACTGCTGAGGGGAGCAGCAGGTGAGGCAGGAGAGGTCTGCTGCGCCATGTGGGACCCTTGCCGGCTGGCAGGGATCGAACTGGTGCTGCAGAGGCTGCAGACAGCTTCACAGCACTGCACTCAACCGCCTGCACCACCAGGGGAGGCCCAACTCCAGCACTTCTTTAGTTATTTGTGCAATATCACTAACCAGAGTGGTTTTCACTGTGTATTCCTAAAGAACAGCAAATCCTCCTCTTTCTCAGATTCACGGTCACAAGGGACTCTCTTCTCCGGTTGGCTTTCATCACCTTCATGCCACCTGCCTTAGTATATTGTTGGTATATTTGTCTATTTTCTATCTCCTCCTAGAATATACTCCACACATCAGAAGGGTAGGACCTTGTCAAATCTAGATACTGCTCTACATACCATCTGTACCCAAAATAGTACCTGGTACCTACAAGGCATTCAGTAATTATTGGGTTAATCCATGGATTTCTGAAAGAAGAGGATTAGGATAAAAGAGGAACTGAAAATGAGAAGTAGAGGGTCTCCCTGGTGGCACAGGGGTTAAAGTCTCAGTTCTATCAGTTATAGCCAGCCACTGTGACAACGAGTTGGGTCCCCAGTGGAAGTTAACCCACATGGCACAGCAGACCTCTCCTGCCTCGCCTGCTGCTCCCCATCAGCAGTGTATTTCAGTGGATCCTCCTGTTGTGCCCTCCACCTCTGTCTCTGGTGAATCCTCTAGCCCTCCACACCTCTGACTTACACCCCAGTTTTATGTGCATAAATAGATAAAAATAAGTCTTTTTTAAAAAGAAAATGAGAAGTAGAAAATACTACAGATAAATAATTATCAACAAATATTTTCTAGGATCTCTTTGGTGTTAGTGAAAGTAGGAGGAGATGCCAGAATTTACTCTCTTTTTTCTCTATAATGTTGGAATTGTGGACTAAATTTGAAAATTCAATACATTGTTGAACTTTGTATTTCTACCTGCATCCTTTTTGGTGTCTTTGTTAATTTACTGCCTATGATGTGATCAGATTTACCAATGTTATATTTATAATGTAAGTTTATAACATACTTGTATTCCTTTTTTTTTTTTTGTATTTGCATTAGATCTTGTCTAAGGAGAAACAAAACAAGAGATACTTTTAAGCACATACAAAACTTACTTTGTCTGTAACTTTTCCTGAGGTTCTATCATTTGCCACTAATCCTTGTGTTCACTGACACTATTTTGGGCTTTTCTGCCAGGTCTTCTCCACATATCCATCTATTTGTCTAGACAATTTACACCTTATGGTGAAAAATTAATCAACACATCTTTCTTTCAGATGTGATTTCATTTTAAAACATATTTGGTATATTCATCTCAAGCAACTTGTTTTAATACTTTTTCTAAATTCTATATATTTGTATACTTTCTATGTATCTATATCATAGACCCTAGAAGAGTGGTATACACAATTATTCAAAATACAGTATCTTCAATTTTGGAAGCTGCAAGTCTCCTGAAAGCAAGAATTTTCATCATTCACTTTTATATCACACACTTTGTGGAATCAAAATAGAATAAACATTTTATAAATTTTTGTTGAATATATGCATATATCAATGAAAGAACAAAATCAGTTGTGGAATAAACAATAAAAAGTCAATTTAAAAATTAAAAGTTTTGGCCATAGCTTTTGTTTAGTTTTTTTAACCTTTTTTTTTCCTTTATAGAAGTTTGTACCCAATTTATTTAGACCAAGTTGAACTTTCTGCTCTTGTAATGCACCTGGGAGGAAATTTCTAGTTGCATAGAATATATCCAAATGTCATATATATTATTTATTTCTAGCATATTTATGTGATGCAGTGAGAATGAATCACTTATTCAAGTTTACAGTTTATTATGCATAGAAAAAAATAGAATGGAGAAAATGTTTTTTGTGTCCTTGAATATTTTAAACCAAATGACCTCTTTCTTACTTGTTAAGGATTGGGGAAAAACTCTTTTAAGCAAGAATCCTAGTATATGCACTGGTGATATGAATTTTCTTTGAATTGCATCCAGAGAGCTCTTACATTCCATATGTTATTAAAATTGTCACTAAAATTTCATAGATTCTGTTAGTCATCTTTTCAAGGAAATCTTATAAAAACATTTTTCTGAAGTGTTTTGATTATTTAATTAAATCATTTAGCAACAAGCCAAAAAATCCCAATGTTTTCATTAAATAATAGGATAAAAGTTACTCTTGAGAGAAATAATTTTCACGGGAGAAAAAGAAACAAAATCCCTTTAATAGAAGAATAGATGTTTTGCTTGAGTAAGCATTTGTTTAAAATGTGTGTAATTAATTGAGTATATTTTCAAATTCTGAAGAGCTTGTTAGAGTAAAATTAAAAAAAATGACATTAATAGCTACATCTATAACTATTTTAGACCATTTGATTTGGTAGTGAATGTACAGACTTCTAATCCCTAGCCATAATAACATTTTGAAAAGGAAAAGGAAGAAAGTGAGACAAAATGATAAAATCTGAATGTTGGTTTGGATTTCCTCAGAGGCAAATTAAGGCTTATGGACAGTAAGGATACACGAATAAACATCCTTATCTGTCTGACTACTGCTGTCTGGGCACATGGAAGACCATCTCTCCCGTCTTCTTGCTTGCTGTTAGGTGGCTGTATGATGACTGTTGTCGGTAGACACAAGTCAAAAGGATGTGCCCTGTTAGAACTGAAGCTGTGTGAAGTTCTTCCACAATTCTATAACTTTCTAATTTTCTTTAACAGTGTTCTGAAAATCATACTTTGTGACAAAGAAATCACAACATGAAAGCATTCCCCAAGACATCATTTAGGAAAAAATGACCCTGAAAAGTTTCTGAACCTCAGTAGACTTTGCAACAAGACATATGTTTTGTCTTTTTGAGTCACTTATATTTCAGGGTAATTTATTATTTCATCATAACCTAGTGTGTGTACACACACACACAAACATATATGTGTATATATATACACACACATATATATACATATATATGTGTGTGTGTGTGTGTGTATATATATATATATATATATGGCAATTAGGTTTACTTTGCCCTGAAGTTCAGAGTGTTTTGACTTGGATATTTGGGAATAGGTCCTATAATGCACAGTCAATGAGAATTCCACCATAACCTTACTGATTCATGTAATGTTTACTGAGTTTCTATCCTGCAGTGACATTTTGCTAGATGCTTGAAAAACAGAATTCCACAAAAATCACAATCTAATAATGCAGAATGATTATTGAACAGGTAGTTATAATTCTGAGATATTGATAATAACGCCAATATTCCATTAAGAGTTATAAACTAAGAGCTAAGGTATATTTGAGAGATGCATTATCTAAATAATTTCAGAAAATAATCACAGAAGAAATATTGGACATATACAATGTGTATCTCAAAGGCTAAGAAGGAAGTTGCACTATACCAAGGAGAAAGGCTCTCTGAAATGGCAGAAATATCATTTTCAGTAACACAGGGCAC
Organism: Talpa europaea; assembly: GCF_964194135.1. Taxonomy (NCBI): domain Eukaryota; kingdom Metazoa; phylum Chordata; class Mammalia; order Eulipotyphla; family Talpidae; genus Talpa; species Talpa europaea. Next base: position 111,239,339 of record NC_140071.1, on the reverse strand, counting down.
ACCCTTCACACACAGTTAATGCTCAAGTAGTGAATAGAGATGAGTGAATGATGGTATCACTGGTATGGTTTACATATATTCTGTCAATCACTGACAGATTTTTCATTGCGCAAGTACACGATCATATTTATTTTTTACAAATATGTTTTAGAAACCATGTGGAGGAGGGACAAAAGAGGGAGAATTTGAAAAGAGAAAGAATCGTTTCATTATTGAGAGAACACAGATGAGATTTTTATAATAGTGGAAATGTCCAAGGAGGGAATGATGTAAATTTTAGGATTATTGGTAGGGAGGAGGGCTTGCAATATTATGGGACATCAGTGTTATAGGAGAAGGAAGAGAGAGATTATAGTGAAGTTTCTAGTACATGTGACTAGAAAGAAAACGATGACATTGATATCAAGGAGATACGATAGGCAGAATAGTGGTTCTATAAGACATCTGTGTCCTAGTCTCTGGAATGTTTAACTATTACCTTATACAGAAAGTCAATTGCAGATATGATTGAGTAAAAAGTCAAGAGATGGAGAAATTACCCTGAACTACTAAAGAGAAAGTTAAGTGCAATTATATTGTCCCTATAATCTGGAGGTAGAAAAAGATTTCTGAAAGAAGAGGAGACGAGACTGTGACCAGGAGGCAAAGACTGGAGTAATGTAGCCATGGACTTTTCTGGGATCTGGAAGAGACAAGAAACAGATTCTGTGGTATCTTCAGGGAGTGATATTCCAGCAATAGGTTCATTTTGGTTCAATGAAACTGATACTGGACTTCTCATCTCCAGAAACATAATAAATTTCTGTTGTTTTAAAACACCGTGATGATTTGTTACAGCAGCAATAGGAAACTTATTTGAGAAGTTTATAAGATTTATCTAGAGGGCCTACCGGGTGTTGCAGCGGTTGAGCGCTGGGTTGCGCCCAATGCTTGTATAAATAAATAAATAAATCTTTAAAAAAAATTTATCTAGAATTTCTGGTTATAAGTATTTTTGTATATATATTTATAGAGTACGTGTAGTTTTGAGTGTGTGTGTGCATGTAGTTATGGGTACACAGATATGAGTACATGTGACTTAATGAAAGTATAGAGGAAGGGAAAGATTAAAACAAATAAAATAAAACAAGCAACTTGAAAATCATGTGACCCTCACTTTTATCCCCTAATACTTCAGTGAAGATTCCAGATATGAAAATATCAGAGGAAGTTAAGAGAGACAAGTGGTAGACAGGTCAGGAAGACTGGCACAGACTTTATGATTCTTGTCTGGAGTTATATACATCAAAGTCTGTGACTTCTCACAGCTAAAATTCCTGTGCTTCATTCTTATTTCTTCCACCATTCTCTTATTAATTACTTTCCAAAAATGTGATTAAAGAAGAAATTTATAAAAATTACTTGAGACATTCTGATAAAAGGGAATAAAAATTATATTTATGACAACCATGAGATGGTGTCCCTAGATCTTCCCTAGATGAACAAAAATGTGGAGAGACTATAAACTAGGACAATCACATAGGTCTTGTGAAATGAGCAGAAAAAGGTATAGATGCCAGTGATACTTTATGTGAATCCACTTTGTATGAATTTTCATAATGATAATAATCACAGTAAACATCAATTGAATCAGGCAACACTTCAAGGGCTGTTCATGTTTCATCTATTCATTACTCACAATAATTCTCTGTCATTGGTTTTAATAGGGTGAGCCTAACAGTTATAGATAGGGAGTGGAGACACGAAGATCAATTCACAGCCAGTAAATAATAGGGTCAAGGGGCTGAAATTCTTAACCATTTGCTACGGACTTTAGTCAAAGTCATATGGCACTCCAATTCATTTCTAAGGCTTCGCATTAAACTTTCTAATTTGGGGGGAACTGCTTTAAATCTGGGGGAATGTTCTATAGATGATCTTTGCTAAAATCTGTTAAACTTGGCAGCAGCAGAAGCAATATCAATATAAGCTCAACTAGTTTTGGAAGGCATCCTAAAACCTTAGGTATTACTCATGACTCCTGTGTTCAGACTTTTCTGGAATTCAATTACTGAAACAGACAAAATGCACTTCTTCCTCTTCCAGTTCCTCCTTCTCTTTGTTTCTCCTGACAACAGAGTATAAAAAATTGCTAAGCTACCTGAGAAAACATTCATGCTGATACACATAACCAGAACAAGTTTCTTATTAAGATATAAACACAGTATAGTTGATAGTATAGATTGTTTGGGAAACACAGTGGTGAAGTAGAAGATAATTTTTAAAATCCTATGTTGAAAATCATCCTAAACTATCTAAGACAATTTTCTTTTTTGAAAAAAAAGTTCTTATGTGTTTCATGGTCATCACTTAAAATTAACATTCACTTTTAACTCTGATGCTGATAAACAAAACCAAGAGATCCACATTAAATGCATAATGTCCCCACAGTATAAATAGAATTTGTCTATGAAATTTTTGACATTGCCTTAAATGGCCTTTTTTCTTTTTAATTTATACATTATTTCTTTAAATGGAAACAATATTAAACATCAAGTACTTTATAAATTGAGTTTCCTAATAATTGGGTGTTCAATTAATTTTAAATTAGTCTCCTATTACAATTTTCTAAACATAACTATCAATGTGGAAGAAAAACTCATAAAGACAAATTATGTCTCTTAGATAAGATATTGACATCAATCTTTTCTTTAAAACTATTTCCAGGGTCAGGTATAGATTATACTATAGATTATAGATTATGCATACAGGTAAGAATCCAGAGATAATCAAATATCAAAACAAGGCCTATCTGACCAATTGACTAATGGGAACAAATCCTCAGTCGGTAGGTCACAGCTCTCCCTGAATACTTCACCCAATTGATATAAGGCATGGAAGCAAATACTGCTTCTTGATACATAGGAATGGGTGTAGTCTGAACATGCATATGGCTTTTCAGATTGATTATCCATCAGTCATTGTGATTCCTGCCCTTCCTCTCACACCCTAATTTCTTAGCTCCTGACTCTAGGGGGTTGCAATGTGCAAATTCTCACTTAGCTCCACTGCAGTATTTTTTTTGTAGAATATATTGAGCGATAATTCCTTTTATTCTAATATATCCATCATGATGCTCCCATCAGTCTTCGGTCTTCCAGAAATATGTTCTAATCTTTTGACTGTTGAAGTTTCTCTGCTGCCATTCTCAGAACCTCTGCTGATTTATTCACTTTTATATTTCTTCACTGAACACTCCATGGAATTCTGAGAGCGAGGAGAATTTAATGAAATTTCTGACTCTAATAACTGGAACCAGAATTCCTTTGAGGATTTTTAAATGTTATTTCATAAAGAAAATCAATTCAATTACTTAAAGTTGATACCAAAAAATATTCCCATATAATTGCATACATGTATAGAAATACATAAAAAGAGCTAAGATCTCATTTCCATAGTGTTTACACAATACTCCAAAGATAAACTAAATGAGCAAGGAAAAATTCGATGAAATCGTTTTTATAGATTTGAACACCAAAAAGATTTAAATAATATCTTATTTTCATAACAAATTACAAAACAATTGACAGACTGAGAAAAAGTAATTTCAATACATACGTTGAAAAATAACAAATAGTTTTACCATAAAATCACCCTTAAAAAAAACCTCGTAATTTATTAAATTGAGAAAAATGTTAGGGATCACACCTGGGGAAAAAGACTATAAGATATGAAGTGGTAAGTTACCAAATGGAAAGACTGAAATATTTTTGAAAACTTTAAATTATGGGAATTTTAAGTTTTTAACAGATGTCATATGCCTCTTTGCGATGCAAAACCAAAGACACATTTTGAACTGATTTAAGCAAAATGGAATTTACTGAAGGAATATGCATATAGTTTGCTGATTCAAAGAGGGAAAGGTGCCTGTGCTCTTCTGAGGATTATAAGTGATCCAGTGCTTCTAAGACATGTACTCTCTCTGAATGACTTTCACATGTACTATTCTACTTGGATAATGTCTCATTTGATGTAGAAAGAAAAATGGTAACATTTCCAGAGTTACAGTGATTTTATTTAGTGACCCTAGAGGAAAACTTCTTTGGGAGAAGGTCCTAGTCTACCTTGACACACATGCATACCGCTGACAAGTATGGCTAGCTTGGGGCACTGGAATTACATTAGAGGGATTCCCAAGCTAAGCCCTGCAGTCAAATGCTGGTCACTGGGGAGGTTACCAAAAAATATAAAAGAGACATTTTGCTGGGCAGATGAAACAAGGGCTACATAATTATTAAGAGTTTTCTTAAAAGGAAGGTACTGCAAAATTATGGAGCAAGATATTCATAAAGATATTCTTGATAGCAATGTCCACCTTGAGGAAATTGACCTTGCAGGAAAAGCAGAAAATAGGAAATAAAATACTGCATTTTTGTGACTGTGTCATTGTCAGCTATCATAAAGTTTTGATGGTCAAAGATAAGTTGGATCATGTGGCTGAAGACCAGTAAGGAACTGAGTTTTCTTACAATTTCAACATGTGGTCAAAATTTCAAAAAAATTCCACAGGGGGCCTCCCCGGTGGCGCAGCGGTTGAGCGCTGTGTTGCTAAGCTGCCTGTAGCCTCTGCAGCACCGGTTAGATCTCCGCTGGCCTAGGAGCAACCCACATGGCAGGGCAGACCTCTCCTGTCTCCTCCGCTGCTCCCCTCAGCAGTGTATTTCATCAGTCTGCCTGTTCTGTTCCCCCCTCTGTCTCTGGTGAATCCTCTCACCCTCCTGTGCATCTGGCCTGTACTCCGGTTCTTGTATAAATAAACAAACAAACAAATAAATAAATCTTTGGGGAAAAAAAAAAAGAAATGTGATCCAATCGGTGAACTGAACTGTACTTCATCCTTCTATGTTAACAAATGAGTAAATTGTAGGAAAAACAAAGAAGTATACTCCTGTATATTTTACAGTATAAAGGAAGGGACAAATTTTTGCTCTCCTGTGTAGCTTATCCAAACCGGTTTATGAATCTCACGTGATCACCTAAGACTCTAGTCTGGAATTTTTATGTCTCTTCATAGAGATAGTGAACTTTTTTTCACAGAATTTAACGCTGGAGAAGAGTTAAGAAATTATTAAGTACAATTGTATACGGTAACCTGAGTAGATAAAAACTTCTCTGAAGTCAAGTTTCCTAACACACAGTGGTGTGTGCTTTCCAATATTACCTGACTGATTTTCTATAATTAAGGCTGTTGCTACTTCATTAAAAATATCTATACCCATCTATCTATCCATCTATCTTTCATTTATAAAATCTATCCTCTGCCTGTGTGCTGTAGAGATAATTTATTTCCTCTATGAGATGTTTTCCAGTAATTAATTTAAATTTCTAGAGTCAAAGTCAATGAAATTATACCCAATCTCTTCTTTTTATTAAAAATAACTAATTACTGAAGATTTTCCCCAATGTATAAGTTATTTTCAAGGTTTTATTTTCTATGCTTAGGGGATTTTTTTTTATATTGGTGCATATATTTGCTTTTAAACAAGTTAATTTACTTCTTTCCCAATTTCCATATAATTTATATACTGGGAACCCCAGAACAGACAGATACACACAGAAATACACATACACATAGACACACATATGCATGTGCACACACACATCTACACACATTCTACAGGAGTTTTGCAAGTATAAGATTGTATAGTGTAGTATAATGTAACATTTCAATTTAGAACATTTAATTTATTTTAAGATGGAGGAATATATACTAGTTTTTTATAAGTTATTCTGAAATTTGCTTCAGAGAAACATGTAATATCATGGTATATGTTCCCCTTTCTTATGAGTGGGATGAATCAGTTAAAAAAAACCTTACATTTTAACAATTGCTTATCATTTTAATTCAATATCACAGAACAGAGAGAATAAAATTTAATTACTTAACATGGCATTTCCTATGCATATTCTTGTGGAATCTGATAGTTGTGTGTGTGAGAGAGAATTAAACATTGGGCTCTTGCAATCTAGTACAATGTGACATTTCAGCTGAATCACATTTTTTGCACACATATAGTTTTGAAATTAGTTTTCTATGTAATTTTTCATTTTAAGATTTTATGTAATATTTATTTCAGGTGCAAGAGAAATTACAGAATAAAATTATGTAAGATTTTAATGAAATCAATAATTAAATAACCTATATCACAACACTGTTTTAATTTTTTCTTTAATATTAACAGCAATCAATTTTATTAAAAATGCTTGTGAAAATTTTTAAAAAATACATTCTTCATTATTTTAATTTTAGAATACTTTAGTGGGAAATATATTTTTAAGCCAGCTGTTACTTATTTCCTTCTATCTTGAGGTAAATATCAGAATTAAATATTGAATTATTGCACTTATTACAACACACCAGGGAAAAAAACGTTATTATACACCATTTTTCTAAAAAAAGAAAAAACATGCTTGATATGTAAGGGAAATTGGGTAACACAAAACTAATAATAATTTGTGTAAGTAAATTTACGTATGCAAAAGAAAGGATCTAGAAATAAATATTTGCTTTAATAATATAATTCTAACCAAACTTCTTAGGGAATATTAGAGAAAAATGCAGTTTTAATTTTAATATGCACATGAGATCAATTAATGTATCACATATGCAAATATGAAGGCAATGACCCTGATTCCAAATGCTTGTTATTTCTGGAGTTGGCATATGGCTCTTTCTAACAGCAGACATAATGATTTCAATAAATTAGCTGCTAATGCCATGTAATGAACTCTGATTTGTGTTAATTCAGGCATTACTTAGCAATTTCATGTTAATTTTTTGAATCAGTTTTAAAGGCAGTATTAGAATTTTGTTTTGCATGTAAAGTTTTAAAATTGGTAAGAATAAGGAGAACATTTTGCTTCAGATGTTTTAATAAGACAAAAGCAGTTTCATAAGGTAGCAATGTTGAATGTGACAAAGTTTAAATAACAATGTTTCTGATATTCCAAAGTTTAAAAAAATATTGCTTCTATTGGGCAATAGTCATACTAAAGGGCCAAAAGCATTATTATGTTCATATTTAAAAGAGCTAGTGCTGAATGACCTGATGTCCTTCCCATCTCTACTATTTTTTTTTAAAGATTTATTTATTTTATTTATACAAGCACTGAGTACAGTCAGGAGCACGGGAGGGTGAGAGAATTCACCAGAGCCAGAGCAGGTAGCAGAACAGGCAGAAGGACCGAGGTACACTGTTAATGGTAGCGGCGGGTGGCAGGAGGGGTCTGCATGCCATGTGGGACCCTCACCTGGTGGCTGGGGATCGAACCGGCGCTGCAGAGGCTGTGGGCAGCTTCACAACCCAGCACTCAACCACTGCGCCACCGGGGAGGCCCCATCTCTACTATTTTTATGTCCTGCAGAACATTGTATGTTTTGTCTCTTTGTGAGTAGTGGTGGCAGAAGTAATAGTGGTGCAATACTATTCCTAAATATACACACATATATATATGCATATGCATATGAGACATATCAAGCTTAAACACATACTAGGTTACATATTTTGATGAACTCATAAGAATATGCTAAAAGAGAAAAATTTGACCTATACCAATTAAATTCAAGAAGTTTTCCTTGTAAGTGTGGTTTTGCATAGATTACTTACAAACATCAGTTTACAAGCTATAAACATGAATGTTTTATGTTTGTTGTGGGAGTCTAAAATATCTCACACAACTATTTATACCTCAATTTCCTTCTTTTGGAATGGGATAATGATAATTAACTCATATAACCCTTATGAGAATTTAATGAGTTAATAAATGCAAAGTGCCTGGCAAATGGTAAGAATAAAGTAAGTTTTGGTAAAAAAAGGATGTTCACATGGATAGTGTCATATGATCAAGCACAGATATATTCTACCTAAATCTCCTTCTGGCCATTCTTCACTTTCTTGGCAGTGTGAAACATAAATCTGATTTACATTATTAATCCTTTGCTTAATAGTCTTCAATGGATATACCCAAGATAAAAGCCAGAATCCTCACCAAGGAATACAAGGCTCTTCACTTTCTGGCCTCTCCACTTTTCTTTAGTCTTCTGTCAATTTTTGTAAATCATCTTTGCCAGTCAGTCACACTGAATCATTATGTTTACCTGAATATTTCACAAGATTGAATGCCCCCATGCCTACTTGAACAATTTTCTTTCTGCTTGAAATGTTTGGTCTAACTATTTTGCTGAAAATTCTTTCTTATACTTCCAGACTCTTAGGAGTGATCCAAGATGAAAATCTCTGTCTCATTATTCGCATGGTCTCTCCAATACCTATACTTAAGTATGTTAATAATAAATATATAATATTTATTTATTTGCATGTCTCCCTAGCTCATGTAGACTCTTAACATCTTGAAGAATAGTGTTTTGTTCAATGTCTTTTTAAAAAACACATATTACTTAATGTAATACCTATAATATAGTAAGCTTTCAATGAATATTTCTCAAAATTTATGTTGAAGATGATTGCAGGAATTGTACTCATATGGTACAAAATGAGAAATTGGGACCTAGTATTTAAATGGATCTTTGGTATTTCAAATAAATCCTGTATCTGTGAAATATCATTCCTATTTCTCAGCAGCTGTATTTTCATGTTTAATTCCATAAAATGTTAAATTCATCTGCTTTTAATTATAAATACTGGAAATATTGCTTTATTTTCACATAATATAATCTTTGCTTATTCCTAAAGCATTCTCCATGTCTCATTGGCGCTGGTAAACTTTCTCACTTCATGAAAAGAACAGAAGGTATGGCAAATTCATTCAGTGCTAATCATGAGTTGAGCATTTTGATGTTTCAAGACAAAGTTAGAAGTGCCAGGAATATTGAGCTGTGACTCGTGAATCTTTTCGTTAATGCAAACATACAGAGGAGGAAAAAAAAATACACAGGGCCCATATAGAACCAGTGATATAACTGAAGTACAGTATATTCAGGGAATGGAATGGTTAAACTTTATTTTCTTTGTTTATAGTTAGGAGTTCAGGATGGTCTGCCCATATGGTGTATTGACATGAATTCTACAGTGGTTGGATGTACAAGAAAATGCTGCATTTCTCAAGATTTGCACCCTTGTTCTCATTACTAACAATTTCATCAGGTTGGCTATATTCCTGATAAACTTCTGCTCATATTATGAATTCAGTGAAGTATTAAAAGTTTTTGTTCTCATTTGCTTTGACTATTGGAGTCAGACAATGGGCCTTGCATCTAATATGGGTGTCTTAACATTCCAGGTAAAAGTGGTCAAGTGGCCATTTTAATATGTTTTGTAGGAAGATTGTCATCTTAAAAATGTTAAAATTTTTCACACTGCTTTTGTTGTTAATTTTTTCAAAATCTTCAAAAATTTCCACCAATAACTTTTTTATATTACTCACAACTAATAAAATTTTATTCTTTGTATTTTTAAATTAAATTTATTAATTATTACTTGATATTTGTATACCTCCATCAGGTATTACTACCAGAGTGGCCTCACCACCAAATCACTCATAATCCATCACCATAGCCCATTTGCTTCCTTCCCTCTTCGTACTTAGCCTCTCTCACACCCCATGCCCCATGGAGCTTCAGTTCTGTGGTCAGCTATCAAGGGTTAGTTTTTCAGCTTTTTTTTATCTAAAATTTAGTTTAGTTTTGTATATCTCACACAGCAGTGACATCATGGAGTATTATCTTTCTCCTTCTGATTTATTTCACTTAGCACTATCCTTCCACCTCCACCCAATTGTTGCAAATGGCATGTTTATCTTTTTTTGACTGTGGGGTAATATTCCATTGTGTATATATACCACATCTTGATCCACTCTTAGGGGACACTGAGGTTGTTTTCATACTTTAGCTATAATAAATAGCTCTGCAACAAACACAAAGGTGCAAATTCTCTTTCAAAGCAGTGTTTTAAAATTCTGGGCATAGATGCCCAGGACTGGAATTATTGGATCAATGGCAGATCCATTTTTAATGTTTTTTTTTAAGATTTATTTATTTATGCATACAAGAGCTGGAGTACAGGCCAGAGGTGTGTGGGGGGGTGGGGGATGGGTGAGAAGATTCACCAGAGACAGATGGGGGAACAGAACAGGTGGATTGACTGAACTACACTGCTGAGGGGAGCAGCAGGCAAGTCAGGAGAGGTCTGCTGTGCTATGTGGGTAGCTCCCTGGCCGGGGATCAAACTCGTGCTGCATTGGCTGTGAATAGCTTCATAGTGCTACATCTTAACCCCTTGCGCAACCTGGGAGGCCCCCATTTTTTACATTTTGAGATACCTCCACAGTCCTTTCCATAAGGGCTGAAGCACTTTGGACTAGGAGGGCTCCCGATGTTGTTGTTTCTGGTCATTTTGTCATGGATTATTCTCACAGTTGTGAGGTAATATTTCACTGGGTCTTGATCTGCATATCTCTACTGAGAGAAGATAAACATTTTCCCATGTGCTTGTTTGCAGTCTGGAATGTCTTTTTTGGAAGTGTCCATTTAGTTCTGCCCATGTTTTTATTGAGTTGCTTGCTTTGTTTTCATAGTTTTATGAGTTCTTGTATGTTTTTCATAACACTCCTTTGTCAGATGTATGATGTGCAAATATTTTTTCCATTAAGTAGGGTCTTTTTTGGTTTTAGTTGTTTTTCTTTGGTGTACAGAAGATTTTAAGTTTGCTATAGTTCATGTTACGTTCTTTTATGTTTTTCTTGCTGTTGGCGATGAACCCCAAAAGGCATCACTGAAGCTTATGTTGTGAGCTATTTTGCCTGTGTTTTCTTCTATGTATTGTGTGGTTTTAGTTTTTAAATACAAATATTTGACATTTTGAATTTATTTTTGAATATGGTGTGAGATAGTGGTCCAGTTTCTTTTTTATTAGTAGCAGGATATTTTAACTATTATGGTTTTATAATATACTTTGAGATCTGTACATGTGATACCTTATTCTCTTTCTTTTTTGTCAGGATTGATTATGCTGCCCGGGGTCTTTTGTGATTCCATATGAATTTCAGTAGCATTTGCTCCAGTTATTTATAAAGTGCCATTGTTATTGTCATTGGATTGCAATGACTCTGTACATTGTTTTGGGTAGGGTGGTCATTTTGAAAATGGTGATTCTTCTAATCCATGAGCAGAAAATTTTTTTTTTCATTTCTTTGCATCTTTCAATTTTTTCAACAATATGTTACAGTTTTCTTTGTATAGATTTGTCACTTTTAGCAGTGACCTTATGTGGTACAATACATACACATGTGGATTTTCAACAATGAACACCTGAAATGTATATAATGTTTAATGCAATGTTACTTCAGTGAAAAATAGTTGAAACTAAACTAAACCAAACTAAACGTATTTATTCTGGTTAACATTTTCGCTACAATTATAAACTTTAAATTTGCCTGTTCAGATGAAATAGGAGTATGGAAGATGAAACACTGATATTTCTTTGAAAATTAACCTGAAGTCTTAGTATAGACTTGAAGATGAGAGGGAAAGAAAATTTGCTGAATAAGGTGTAGACAGAAAATTGCAAAAAAAATTGAGAGGAAATCAGAAAAATCTGGAGATATTCTCCTCTATAACATTGCTTAACAACAATCTTAGATTCTAGATCGTTTTGAAGAAATTCAAAGAGAAATCTACACAGTATATTATAACTTATACAAGGAAAATAGTACACAACTTTAAACATTTAAATATAATATTTTTGTTTTATAGTAAAAATAATTGGTGACTAGATGTGCTTTATATTTTATATTAAAATAAAATGTTGGGGCCTCCCTGGTGGTACAAGGGGTTAAGACACAACCTATAAATCCATCCACAACCACTGCAGCATGAGTTCTATCCCTGGCCTGGGAGCTACCCACATGGCACAGCAGACCTCTCCTGTCTCACCACAGCAGTGCATTTCAGTCGATCTGCCTATTCTATTCCCCACTCTGTCTCTGGTGACTCCTCTCACCTCCGTACCTCTAGCCTGTATCCCAGTTCTTGTATACATAAATAAATAAATCTTTTCAAAATAAAATAAACTGTTTATGATCATTTTATAATCCTCCATTTTTAGCTGTTTATATCATTCTTTTTTTAGTCAAATGATTGACTAAATTTTTATAGTAATATTTTTGGCTTTGAGACATTGGCTATGATTAAATCAATTTTCTTAGCATTAAATATAAATTAATTTATCATTGTTCATCACTTTCCAAACATTCTAACAATATTTTTGCCTTGTGGTTGTTGCATATAAGCACAGGAACTATTACTTTTTAAGAAAATCGTTTGCAGAAGCTGATTTCACTCATATGTGGTATAAAGAAAAAAGTTAACAAACTAAATAAAAGAAAAATAAACCTTCAGACTGTAATCAATTGTTTTTTTGCTAGGAGGGAAGTGGTAAGAAAGGTTGGTAAATTGGACAAAGGGAAGAATATTATAGTGAAGGATAGAATTGATTTTTAGCGGTAAACTTAATGTAGATACGTATTCTATCAACATTCATTTTTAGTGATGCAAACCTGAAACTTAAATAATGTTATAACACCGTTTTTCCAATGAGAGTTGGGGGGGGAGGGAGAGAGGGGGAGAGGCGGGGAGAGAGAGAGAGAGAGAGAGAGAGAGAGAGAGAGAGAGAAGGAGAGAAGAAAGAAAGAAAGAGAGAAAGAGAGAAAGAGAGAAAGAGGGAAAGAGAGAAAGAAAGAGAGAAAGAGAAAGAAAGAAAGAAAGAGAAAAAGAGAGAAAGAGAGAAAGAGAGACAGAGAGAAAGAGAAAAAAGGTAAAAGTCTTTGGACAGGAGGTTGGACTTGAATGGGAACAAGAAAAATAAATGCCATGATTGAGTAGAGGGAATGGAGACCAAAGTCAGTTCAAAAGAAGATTAAGGGATTAATAAAACCCAAGGAGCTGTAATGAGCAAAGTAGTGCCTACCTATCTAGGATCCAGGGAGTCTCCCTGAAGAGTAATAAGTGATTCATCTGCAGAATTGAGACAGGAGGTGTCAGCTTTCAATGCCATGCCAAAGTATTTGTGATTTATTTCTTTGTGTGGAGTTCTTAAATAATTCTGAATAGCAGTAATAGCTAAGAGAGATAACATAATTAAAGCCATATTTTATGTGGAATCAATTCATTAGATAGATAGAAGGGGCTGGAAGATGGAAGAAGTGGAAATCATTAAGAGGATTGTTATAAACAATTTTCTGGATAATCTGAAATAATCTAACCCTCCAAAATTATTTACAGATATAAGAATATTAAAATTTCTCCCTCATTTGAATAATTGCCCTTTTACTGTTATTAGTCTTTGCAATCATTCTAAAATTTTTAGCTTTTTAATTGAAATATTTTGACTTATTTTAATACTATGCATTATAAGACATTTGTTATATGTAATGTATAATAAATTATATACATATATAGTTATTATTTTTATAAAACTAAACAGTCATATATTTTGAATGGTTTATGCTGACTTATCACTACTGTAGTCGCTGGAATATTCTGACAGTTATAGATCAGCTGTCTTGATTCACTCAATTCCACAATATGAGTTGCTTGACCTTGATATATTTTCTAATGCTATTTCTATCTACTCCTCAATTTCTCTGACTTATATGTCTCCATGTAACCTCAGTTTTATCTCTCCTTTGCTGATTTCATAAATCCTTCTCTTCTAGTCACCTGTCTAATACTATCTCAATATACCATCTACTGGAGGATGTCCATTAATAGCAGTAGTAAACTCTAAACTGCAGTAAATTATATGACTGGGATTTTTATCTAGGCCTCTTTCCTTATAAAATATGTGGGTTTTTTTTTCCCCCTAGGTTCCTTCTGAATAGGCTTTGTCAAATGTGAACAGCATATAAACATTTGATTTATTACATTCTTATCCACTGCACCAAAATTGAAATGCTGCACCTAAAACACCATTTGTCATCAGGGTGGTAAATGCTCAACCAGTCTGTTTGAATTCTTCTTCATGGACACAAGTAGAACTGGGATTTATAAGAACAAAAGAAAAAAAAACCCTATAAACACTAGTAGTTAGTCTGAATTAATACATTTATATTCACATTATTATTATTATTTTTAAAGATTTTTTTTTCATTTATACGAGAACCAGGGTACAGGCCAGATGCACGGGAGGGTGAGAGGATTCATCAGAGACAGAGTGGGGAACAGAACAGGCAGACTGACGAAATACACTGCTGTGGGGAGCAGTGGGCAAGACAGGAGAGGTCTGCTCGCCTTGTGGGTTGCTCTGAGGCCTGCAGGGCTTGAACCTGCGGTGCAGAGGCTGCAGACAGCTTCACAGCACTGCGCTCAACTGCCTGCGCCCACCAGGGAGGCCCTACTCACATTATTAAAAGATAAATATGAGGAAATCATTTAGAGAAATAGCAAATTTCTTACTTAGAAAAATTTAACGGAATGATCATAAATATTACCATTGGACAGAATGAGTTTCATACTTCCTTTCTCCCTTTGTCTATCTTAAGAATTTATGTATAATGTCCCTTCTTGTATTTAATTGAGCTCTGTGAAATGCTTGTATGGATCTTTTAATTGTACTGTGTGAGTTTCAGTGATAAAAGAATGTATAGTAGAAGTGTGGATAGCACCACTCTATCATAATTGGAGAGAGTAGACTGTCCATGAACCATAAAATAGCCAATGGTTTAAAAAAAAAAAAGTACTCATTTAATTATTGAGCACTTAATCTGGACTATTTAACCTATTTTGTACTAAGGTTATAAATCTGGTTTTAGGACACTTGTAATTTTGGCTTCCTTCTTACTTTACTGAAAATCCTTCTCAGATATCTTTACAAGTTTCTTTCTCCTTGAACTCTTTTTTTTTTTTTTTTTCTTTTTTTGGTGGGACCCTCGCCGGAGGCCGGGGAACGAACCGGCGCTGTAGAGGCCACGGGCAGCCTCACAGCCCAGCGCTCAACCGCTGCACCACCAGGGGAGGCCCCTCTCCTTGAACTCTTTTTTTTTTTTTTTTTGGCCAGGAACTGTTTCAAGTTCTTTTATTTCTTTCATAAGATTTTTTTTTTATAGTTTAGTAAGTGTTTAATCACCTGTTGTTTTTTTTTAATAATAAATTTTATTTTTATATTCCCCATACAATGGGTTCAGGCTTTGGTTTTCTTGCTTTATCAGTCTACACACCCTCCCTTGGTGACCTGTCCAGTGTCATGACGTGAGTGCTGTTTACTTATAAATGACTGACTGCCAGATTTACGTTTCCAATTGTTTTCCTAAATTCTAGACTGACATATTCAACAATCTACTAAATATTTCAATTGGGAATCTGCTAACTACCATGTATGAAACTGAATTCCTGATGTCTCAAAACGCTCTTCATTTCTCACTTTCTCATTTCATTTCACTTAAGGACAACTACATCCTTCTTGCTACACAGGCAGAAAAACTTGCAACATTCCTTGACTCTTTACTTTTGCTCATAACTCTGTATCCAATCTGTTAGAAAACCCTGTTGACTTTATTTTCAAAATATTTCAGGAGTCAAACTCCTCACCATTATTCATGTCTAAGCCACAATAACTTACTCTAATATATTTTCAGCAAGAATTATTCCTTTGGAACCTAAGTCAAATCATGTTACTCAGCTCAACACATTATAAAAGAGTTCCATTTTCCTCAATATATAAGCCAAATTCACTTTTTTCATATAATGTGGCACCCTCTTACCTATGTTAATTCATTTCCTTTCACTTTTCTCTTGCTCACACATCTCTGGTCACCCTGCTTTTAGTCAGACAGGCACACTCCCGCCTCAGAAATGGGGACTAGCTTTGTTTTTCTGCTGGAATGATCAATAAAAAAATATCCACATAGAAAAGTCACTCAATTATTTCAGTCTTTGTTCAGAAGTCATCATCTGAGTGATCCTATCTTATTTAAAAATCTTATTAAATATTGTAACACAGTTTTTGTTTTTCTATTTTTATAGTTATATATAAATATCTATCATACCATTTATTCATATATTTGTATTAGTTATTACTTTTATTTTGATTTCTGAAAATATACTCCCTGTGAGAGCAGGGAACTTAATTTGTTCTTTTTTCCCACTTATAGGTATTGGACACTTAAAATAATCCTTTGTATATACTCATTTCATCTATTCAGAAGAGTACAATTAAATATGTTTAAATTATATTTTTTAAGAGGATGTACTTTACTACTGATAGCAGATCATAAAGAGATTGAAAAAATCTTCCTTCCCTATTTGTATATAAAATAATATTTGTATAAAAATAATGACATGCTCACTTTAATAACATACAGTAGGAGGCATTCAGTGAATATTTGTCAAATGAAAAATAAAAGACTAGGGGAGAGTAAAACATTTTTTGCTTTAATGCATTTACAAACTAGTTGGATACAAAAACTTGAGAAGATATACACATAATTTTGGCAATATTTGGATACAGAGAGGGAGTTTACACTTATTTAATCAATTAAGAAGCCTCTAGAAATTATAATTATTAACTGATAGAATTTTTCCTTACTTTATTTCTTGAATATTGCTTTAACATTATTTTGGTAAAATCTGCCTATATTATGCTTCATATATATGAAATTTGAGTAATTATATTTATATGTATGTGTACTTTCTTGAAGGTGAAACTTTTAATTTAATATCTGGGATTTGTGATTTCACTGCTTTTGGGAATAATTTGGAAACAGGCAATAAAAAATGTATACTCCTATATGATACCCTTAATATATGAAACATAATTATTTTTTTCTGTTTTTGTTTTGATTACAAATTAGAAATGTCCTTGATGTCATTCTGTATGTTTTCTTGTGTTTCTGGATTTCATAAACGCCCCCTACAGATGTCAAAGAAATCCTAAAAGAAATTAAAACAGGGGTGATAAGGTAAACTCAAGTAACATAATTGCAATCTCAAAGTGAAAGTTCATCCATGGCATGAAACTGACCACAAACTATCTGTCTTGTTATAATATGCTCCTGTGAGGATCATTTGTGTTTGTTTGGTTGGCTGATTTATATTTTTATTTTTCTTTTGCTAGGCTAAACTGAATTTGCCTCCTTGCTTCACTCCAGAAAGGATCACATAATTTTACCATTTGGGCACTGTATCCAGGAGCACTGTACTGCAGTGAGAATGAGCCTTATGAAAATGATCGGAAAAAACAAGTATTGGGGAGGATGTAGAGAAAAAAGAACCATAGTACATTGTGTGTGGGAATGTAGACTGGTCCAGCCACTATGGAAAACAAATGGAGGTTAAACAAAATATTAATAATAGATCTTGGGGCCTCCCTGAAGGCACAAGGGGTTAAGACACAACTTGTGAAGCTATCCGCAGTCACTGCAGCACGAGTTTGATCCCCTGTCAGGGAGCTACCCACATGCTGCAGCAGACCTCTCCTGACTCACCTGCTGTTCTCCTCAGCAGTGTATTTCAATCAGTCTGCCTGTTCTGTTCCTCACTCTGTCTCTGGTGAATCCTTTCACTCCCCCCCACACACACACCTCTGGCCTGTACCCCAGTTCTTGTATGCATAATTAAATTAACCTTTTTTTTAAAAAAATAGATCTATGATACAATCCAACAATTTCACTCCTAGGTATTGATCTGAAGAAGACAAAATCACTAATTTGAAGGAACAAATGCAATCCTGCGTTCATTGCAACACTATTTACAATGGCCTATTTATGGAAACATCCTAAGTACCCAATGGCAGATGAGTGAACTAAGACGATATGGGTTATATACACAGTAGAATTCTATTCAGATATAACTATATATTTATATATCTATATATCTATATATAAAGGATGCACTCTTGCATTTTATGATAACATGAATGGAACTGAGACGATCAGTCTAAGCAAAATCAGTCAAAAACAGAAAGACAAATATCAGATTTTACTCATATGGGGGAGTATACAGAAAGAAACCAATGAAACTGATAATACTAAACCATAACAAACCCTAGAAGTATGATTACAGAATTGAGGACACTAGTAGGGGAGAAAGGTTGAGTTGGAAGCAAAGGGGGAAGGAAGCCCAATGTCCTTGGAGAGAGAACTTTGGGTGCTTGAATGGTAGGGGGGATGTGGTAGCTATATCTGAGGAGGTGTGAGCTATTCCCCTAAATCATATACGGTGTTGTAAACCAATGTTACCTCAATAAAGAAAAAAAATAGTAAAAATGATCATTTTAAAAGTATGTTTCAACCATTTTACAATTATTTTCTTGCTGAGTTGTGTTCTCCCAAAATTCATATACTGCAGTGCTTGATAATCCCTATATTTCAGAATGTTACTGTTGGGTGATAGGCTCTTTAAGGAAATAACTAATGTTAAATGAGTCATAAGAATGGACCCTAATTCAATATGATATATATCCTTCCTAATAAGAGGAGAATAGCATATGACACATATAGAGGGAAGTCCATGTGAAGAGAAGGGACATCCACTTACAGGCCCAAGAAAATGACCTTGAAAAAAACAAGCCTGCTGACACCTGGATCTCTGAATTCTAGTGATTAGAAACATGAGAAAATATTTTTTGGTTATAATTTGCTGTAACCCTCAAAATGGATATGTTCATCTTTTAGCTATTATAAGATATAAAATAAACAATTTTGAAAACCAAAGATGCATCTTTATAGGATACTATAGTAAGACACTAACTACATGGTTATACTTTCCTGAAAATCATTTAGTGCTATGGTTTAGAACTGAATGATCTAAATGACATAGCAAGCACAAATTATTGTACTTACCTTTTATTATACACTCTGTCCTGAACATGTTAGTCTGGATTAAAACGAATAGGGCTATTTTGAAATTTTATCAGAGCAACTCTAATACACAGCATCACTGTGGAAATATTAATTATCCTGCAATATTGGATTGCATTACAAAATCAAGGCAGTCAGAACATCAAAGTATTAAAAACACACTTGATTCAAATCTTATAAGAGAGTGTAAATAGTTCTTAAATCCTGACTTATAAAGGCGTTCTTGGCAGGCACCCTGTGTAATGACAAATATGCTTACCTCTTCTAGAGGATGTGAGAGTTAGCAAGGGTTTTTAATAGCCTGCAATTTGTGAGCAAGTAAGTTTTTCCATGAAACTTACAGCCTTGGAGTAAACCATGCACATATTATCCACCTGTTCTTCAAATTTCTTTTGGTTAACTTCATAAGAAAGCAAAGATTTATGAGAGGAATTTGTTACTGAGTTCTTCCCTTATGTTACTTTCAAAGTATAAAAATGACACCGACTGATTCCAGAAGGCGGTGATAGGACAGAGCTCCAATCAAAACCATTATGGAGTGCATTTGCAGATTCTTGCAGCTTGCTCTTCCAGCAGGCTTACACTCAGCAGAAAGAGACCTAGTCTTGTGTTCACTTGTCCTTGTTATTAACATGATCTGTAAAAGGAAAATTTTCACCTACAATGGTTCTTCAGTCTAAAATTACCTAGAAGAATGTCAGCAGGAGAAAGCTTTGAGTCTGAATTGGTAGTGCTCATTCTTGATATGAATTATTTTTATTGCTAATGTGTCTAAAATGATCATGATAATAGCATCTGTCATTTATTGAAATTTGCTTTTAATTCTGCAGGTTAATTTACATTTATTGTCTCACTGAATGCTCAAAATACTTTTAAGAATTAAAATGTGCAATATCCTTACTACTGGGATGAAGAAAAGATGTACAGAGAAGCCTATAATTTGTCCAAAATCACACAGCTAAAGAATGGATGTAAGATTCAAACCAAATAGTTTGACTCTAGAGCTTGCTCGCTTAGCCCCTAAACTAAATAGCTTAAACAACTTAGAAGGAATGAATGCTTGGGACACTTACGTATCCTTGTCATCTTTATTTTTCAAAGATTTTTTTTTTATTTATGCCTTCAAGAACTAGGGTACAGGCCAGAGGTATGGGGGGTGAGAGGATTCACCAGAGATAGATTGGGGAGCAGAACAGTCAGATCAACTGAAATACGCTGCTGAGGGGAGCAGCAGGTGAGACAGGAGAGGTCTGCTACACCATGTGGGTGGCTCCCTGGCCAGGGATTGAACTCGTGCTGCAGTGGGTGCGGATAGCTTCTTAGGTTGCGTCATAACCCTGGTGCCACCAGGGAGGACGTGGGTTTAACAACTAAATGTCTCTGCTTTAAACAATACAAAATACCTCTATGGGTTATAATTGTACTCTCCATAAAAATAAAAGTTTGTTTCTGTTGTCCAAAATTCACTAATAATGATTTATCAAAATGGACTTGAGTATTTTTTTTAACCATGTTTAATTTCTTACATTTCCTTGTTTTGGAAGAGAGTAAGAGATCAGATATGTACTAATTCTTTGCTAGAAAATTACAATTCTCCTAGAAAACTGAAACATTGATCAACTGTGAATTATATTTATAACCTTCATCATGTTCAAGCAATATTGATTGAAGTCTCAGTGTGTATATGGCAAAATTGTTCACATGTTGTAATCTGCAACCAAAATAGCTCCAACCAAATGGAGCTATTTTGAATATGCTTTGCTGTAGCCTCAGTGATATTTCCACTTTAGTATTTCTGGATTGTCTTCCACTGCTATTGCTATTTAGGTAATCTTGGCACATTATTGTTTCATTATTCTGATATTACTCTCATGTGCTGCCCTCTTCATTTAGATTGCTTTATTAGTAGCCTTACAGAGCCTCCTCATGTGCTAGGGAATGAGTCTGACTAGGTTAGTTGATTGGCATATTCATCTATTTGGACTAACATCATGTTTGTTTTTCTCCCGTGTGTCCACTGCTTAACTTCACTTATATAATGCCTATGATGACATTTCCAAATTTCATATTTCCAAAACTGCCAAAAACATTGCATATGTAGGTCTGATCTTGTATTCAAAGAGGCAATGAGGGTGAGTCTGTAGAAGGGCCCTAGGCCATCATCATTACTAGAGAAAAAACCAATATGCATACATTATACTGATTGGGTTTAATTATATCCTTTCCATACCAGATAATAGCAAATTAATAGGGACTGCAATTCTGAAATTGCTACCTCAAAATTGAATCAAATTTTTACCTAATATTGCTTAAAATTTATCTCACTCATATATATCTATTTATGTAGGATATTAGAGATCTTCACAGATCTAGGTAGATAGGGAGAGAGTTACCAGACACCAGGTTATTTGCAAATACCTCTGAATAGAAGCAGAGTTAAACTGTAGCAGTTTTGGGCACTAATCATAGAATAATCTACTGCTTTTATAATAGAAACCAGTTCGACTCTTGAACTTGCATCATTTTCTTCAATACTGATAGAATTGGGGCCTTGGCCCTGGCCCTGAGATAACACAATTTTACATTATTCTGTCTTGCTGAGACAAAAGTGATCCTCCTGCCATGATTTTTTTTTTTTCTCATTAGAACATTTTATGACCAGCTTACATTGCCTCACCTTTGTACTCTTCTCCTTTGGGAATAATAACAGGGGAATAAAATTTGAAGTAGTCTTATTTTTTCTCTTCCTTTTCCTCTATTAGTAAATAGGCTAGAGAAAAAACAAGAGTTTCTTAGATAACTGGAATTACTGTCATATCAGAATAGCTTGTTGGAGATTGATTAAATTGGTATGCTACCCCTGAATACAACTACAATTTGATTTTAAATAACAGAGCTCTGAACTTGCAGACTGACAGTGACTTAAAGGAGTCATTTACTTGGAAATAAAAGCCAAGTTTCTATTCAGATTTTTTTCTTTGCATGTTTACATACAGTACACCACAAAACAAAATAGTTTTGCATATAATATTATGGAAGAGATAGTACCTCCCTAGAGCAATATGCCATACACTCATTTTGGTGACACTTGATTTGTGCAATGAGATCAAATAGCTTTTTAATTCCTTGGAGAAGGAAAGGTGCCAAACCATCCGTGTGGTTGTGCCAGTCAAATGACAGTGATGAATGAACATCACATTTATGCTGTCTTTTCTTTTTCCCTGTTAGTGGGAAGGCGAGGGACACCCCAGTATCTCCAACCCACTCTAAATGGGTTCTGCCATGTGCCACATGAAGACATAGTAACTCTTATTTGAAAGACATTTAATAAGATTAGTATGCATAGAGAAGAGGAGAAATGACAACAGCTTTTGATAAAATATGCAAAGTTACCCATTCCTTCATGGATAAATGTCCAGCATAAAGAGCTGGCCCAAGCAGGACTGCTAAGACCTAAACACTTGCCATAATTCTTTAGAGCTATTTCTAAGGTTTTGGTTTGTCTCTTCCCTTGTCTTGTTCTTTCTATTTCATATAGACTAGGAGATGGTAGAGGTGGGTAATAAAAGCTGGAGGGGGTGAAATGATCTACAGTGGAGAATAATGGGAGCGAGTTGGTGTGATTACATACAATTGAAAAAGTATGAAACTATACTTCTAAATCATGTAGTGTTATAAATTATTGTTGCTTCAATATAAAAGTTACAAAAATAAATTCAAATGATATGAAAAACAAAAATAGTCTTTATAGAGATAAATAAAATTATGAGTGTATATATTTTTTTTGAAAAAAATAATTCTTTCCTTTTTCTTACTTTTTTAAGATTTATTTATGCATACAAGAACTGGGGTACAGGCCAGAGGTGGGGGGTGAGAGGAGTCACCAGAGTGGGCAACAGAACAGGCAGATTGACTGAAATACATTGCTGAGTGAAGCAGCAGGTAAGACAGGAGAGGTTTGCTGTGCCATGTAGGCTACCTCCTTGCCTAGGGATCGAACTCATGCTGCAGTGGCTGCGGATAGCTTCAGAGTGCTGTGTTTAGCCCCTGTGCTACCAGGGAGAAGCCCTTTCATTTTTTTTTATTGAGATAACATTGGTTTACAGCATTGCTTATATTTTATTTTTATTATTTTTAAAGATTTATTTATTAATGCATACAAGAACTGGGGTGTAGGCCAGAGCTGTGGGGCATGAGAGGATTCACCAGAGACAGAGTGGGGAACAGAGCAGGAAGACTGCTGAGGGGAGCAGTGGGCAGGTGAGGCAGGAGAGGTCGTCTGGGCCATTTGGTCAGCTTTCTGGCCGGCTGGGGATCAAACCCATGTTGCAGAGACTGTGGATAGCTTCACAGTGCTGTACTTACCCGTGAGCCACTGGGGAGACCCCTACTATTATTTTAAATAAAGAATACAGATTCTGTATGGTGTTTCTGATTATTTTATTTACCTTTGTATTTATATTTCACCTTTTACTGAAAGGTGTTTTAGTGAATTATAGTAAAAACACAAATTTTTAATCATTAACTGAGAATTGTTCTTATCAAGCATTTATTGCACTCCAGTTCTACATTGTATTTGAAAATGTCCTTGCATTTTAAAAATGTAAGCTTGTAAACAATCTGGAAAAACCATCAGTTCCAAGAGACTACATATATATTTCCTTTTTTTCTCTCTACCTCCCCACTCCATATATTAGTATTCTAAAAGTAAACATTTAAATATAGAATGTATGTTTCAAATCTTGATATAGCTATATCAAGAAGAACATGACTGATAATTCTTAAGCACATGGTCTGATTTAATTTTGTTTAGAGAGGTACATATATAAGTGGTTCTGAAGAAGAAGGTGGTTGATTTTGAAGATCACTGTGTAATAGAGATTTTGTTTTTATGGGTGGCCAGACGATCTATAAAAATCAAATTCACAACTTGCCTACTTATTGATTTTATAATTTCAATCTGAAAACTTCATCACTATATTTTCACCCTACACCAAAGACGATGCCAGTCTATAATAGCTATAAATCTGTCTTCTGTTCCATTTTCTGCAAAAGTTCCTAGCCTATAAAAATTCTACCACATTGCTTATGGGTCAAATTTACTGACTCTATAAATCTACACCATCACTTGATTGACAGCTGTGAATCCACTAATTTTAAGAAACATTTTAGACAAAAGGGTCAGATCGGGAGCTCTGGGCACAACGATGCCCTTACTAATGTTTCCACCTGGGAATCCACTAGTGGTGATCACATCATATCACTGGTCTAGTAAAACAGAGGTAGATTGACATGGTAGTCATAATTATTTACAAGTACAAGCTCTGTTATGAAGAAAGAAAAGCACTGGAATTTTGAAATTATTTTAGTTTTGCATTCTGTGTGCTGGTCTTCAACAATGTATTTGACTCTGACTACCTCAAAAATATATTTACATCTGGTTAATCAAAATAAAGAGAGCTACTTTTTAGCTTTTAATAATCGATATGAGTGATGGGGTATTGCTATAAATAGAGAAGCAAATATCTTTTATACCTAATAAAATGTTCATTTAAAAAAAAGTTCAACAAGTTCATTGCAGTTCTGATCTGCTCTTTCCATTAAAAAAAATATTAAAGATTGCTTCAGGATGTGGCCAAACTAATGAAGTGCTTACAGTAATGCCTTATAAAAGTCATTCCTACAAGGAATGGTTTCAGAGTAGCCATTTTAATTATTAAACCATTTAAATTTATCTTTTTTTAATATTATGATTTTGGGAAAGAGAGCATCACTGTGTATCCTCTCACACATTTGGATAAATGCATGTTTATACATCTGCATATGGGTACAGGGCACTGAGATTACAGTGGCCTTCAGGGATTCAGGTTGACTCTAATTTCTTTAATGTATATTTGAATTTGTAGTGAATAGATGTCACTAAAATGTACCCAGCCTCACACTTCTAGCAGCTTTCTTTTACATTTAATTTAATTCTTTCTGGGTCTCAGCAAAAAAGAAGGCAACCTCCAAACTAATATTTGTTAACTTCACAAAGGCAGTAACTCATGAGTGTTTTGGGTGTTTTGCATTCCCTTAATTCCAAGAGGGTGCCTGAGATATAATGTAAGAATTAAATTCAAGTGTGGGCTTGAATGAAGGGGGGGCAAAATTCATGCTTTAATATTGATAGAAAAAACATTATATCTTATTTTCTGGTTAAAAAAATATATTTTGGTTCTTTCTTCTAATTTCAAAATGGTCTTCATTTTCCTGTAAGTAGAATATTTCTCAGAGGAACTGGGTCTAAATTTAATGCTCAAGAATGAAAAGATTAACCATGCAAAGGGATAAATGAAGAAGGAATAAATGAGTGTAATTTCACAGAGATAAGATTCAATCTCCTAAACTGAAGTGAAACCACTGGTCATGGTTTCACTAGCTGCTGTGGAGTCCTGGGGACAAGGTGACATTATTTACTTTGGAGTGATCATTACACCCTAACATTGTTGATGATATTGAAGATGGCTGAAAACACACTGAAGTTAGGTCTACCTATCCATTACATCCGACTGTAAAAAGATCACAAAATCCCACATGACGGCGTTTTGTGAAAAGTGTTTTTTTTTTTTTTTTTTAATCTTAAGTCTGGTGGCAGAATCGTGAGAGTTCTTTTGGCAATAAAGCCCTGGTGAGAGCAAATACAGACCCTCGATTTTCAAATTATGGTCTATGAGCCAACGACATCAACCTTATCAAGAAGATGGTTTAAAATGTAGAAATGCATGCACCTACTCACAACTACTGCATCAGAATTTGAATTTTAACAAGATGATCTGGTGATTGCCCAGCATATAGAATTTGAGAAGTACTGGTGAAGACACTGGTTTCCAGATAATTGGTTATGGTGGAAGGGACAAAAACAAGGCAGTGAGTAGAATAAGATATGTATTTTGTGATTGTTGTTATTACTATTATTAAAAGATTGAGGATATGGAAACTGCTGATGGGCAAGATTGAAAATGTATGAATTTTATATAGTACCAAATCAAACATTAACAAATAGGTGCTCTTATTTTTGGAAATACCTGTCTCAGAGAGGTCAACATTCTTGACCAAATTATAAAGTGTAACGTAGAACCATATTTTAAATGCAGATTTGTCTGTTTCCAGAGCTCACTGAACTTTACTGTGGTTAACATTGATTCTTTTTTTTTTTAATAATAAATTTTATTTTTATATTCCCCATACAGTTGCAACCCCCCCTTTCTGATCCCAGTCCCTCCCCTCCCACCCCCCCAAAAGTGTCTCTGTTTCATAGTTTTTTAACACCTTGAATTAACCAAGAATTGAAATCACAAAGACTGTGATTGTCAACGTTGGTATTATCATAGGAGGTGTGCACTGGTATAGGGATTGCTTAATTTATTCATTTTTTAAATGCTTAACAAAGCAAATCAATTTTGCTGATAAAATAATCAATGGGAATTTTTAAGAAATATTTTGTATAATGATGGATTCATGCTATCTGTAATGTTGTGACTACTTTTTATAATAGGTCAAAAATTCAGTTTTATTATAAGTTCTCCACACAAAAGTCACGCCCACTTAACTAAGTAAATGATTGCCTCTGACACCTACATGCATTAATCCTTTTTAAGAATCTCAAAGTCTCTATAATCTTGAAAATCTGATAGGTACATTCATCTGAACAATTAAGACAGATACTCTAGATACTCATGGAATTATCCAGTGAAATGGTAACAGCCTACAGATCATCCTATATTAATAGAAACAAAATATTGTTCAAACTTTGAATAAAAATTTCATACAAACATATGTCAGTCTGTGGGTACAGTGGTGTTAACCCCAGATAGTCCTCATGGTTGAGGCACTCCATCACTGAACAACATAGCTCTGGGAATTGTTCTTAGGTAAAGGGAGTTGTTTTTCTTTGTCAATGAACAGTTTACATCTAATGACAATAGGAGTATAAATACATAGCCCTCTTGCCTCAATCTGCTATAACTAAAGAAGTTGTTGGCTCCAGATTTTTGGGTGGGATAATGTCAAGGTATTATATTCAGTGCAAGGGTGTGCTGGAGAAGACTCCAAATGGCTCCTGTGAGCCATTTGTACACCATTCCCAAGTCTACATCCAGGGAATTTATAACAGTGATGGTTCAAGCTTGAAAGGATTATACATACTACAGAAATTAGCAAACACTGCAAATCAAGGATATTTTTGTTGGTATTGGCTGAGCAACTTGTTAAACTGTTACCTGCAGACTAACAGAAAAAGTTCTTCCTCTGCATCTATGTATTCCTCACTTTTTCTACTTGTCATTCCAAAGTGCAGTTCTCAATAAACCCCTGCATGCAAGTCTCCCTCCTGGTATTTGTATCCAGGGAACTCAACCAAAAGTACTGACTTCTTTTGCTAAAATGAGATATTTTCATCAATTTACAGCAGACATTGCCTGGCAAATTGTCAAAAAGCCTGCTTTTAAATAAATTTTATTGGAGCACAGAAATGCCTTCTCATATACTTATCAATGATTGTTTTTATGAGAGAATGGCAGGTGTGTGTGTGTGTGTGTGTGTGTTTGTGTATACAAAACCAAAAAAAAAATTACTATTTGGTCCTTCACAGAAAACTTTTGTCCATCTTTGGTCTACCTGGATGAATTTTACATCTAAGACAAGTCAAGCTTAACATGTCCAAAGCTAACTGCACTATCCTTTCTCTCTTCTATTTTCTAAAGTGCTGTTTTATCTGCATATTTCTTCTTTCTTTCTGGTGTCGGATTCCATCTAGTTTCCCAAGAGGCACTTGAATTCTTATTTATCTTTCATTATTTCATTAACATTAAGTATCTTACATGTTGTTTGGGGCCACTTTTTATCTATCCTCTTTGTAAGAAATCTCTTCCCCACGTCAGTTTTCTCTTTATGCTCGTCTGAGAATGAGGTTTCTAAAACAGATGTTATCATATAAATTTTCTGCTTAGAACTTCCTTTTCAGTCACCACTAATCAAATAAATAGCATCACCCTTAACTTGGTATTTGTGTTCTTTTTTTTATGCACTACTTGCTTTTCCAATTTAACCCCTTGACAATCTTTTTTTAAATTCAGCCTCTATTTGAAATCTATTCCTCACCACTGATGATCTTTTACAAACCAACAAAGCTCATTGTTCTTTTATGTCTGTGCATGTAGATCCAGCTGCCTCTGATGCCTGTTCCATTTCTGATTTAAATCCTTTCATCCCGCAAAATTCAGCTGAATTATTCCTTCTAATTTCAAGACTTCCAGCACTCTAACAGAATTAGTCACCCTTTCCTTGGCATCCATAAAGCCCGGTTTGTTTATTGTTATTTTGTACCACATTGTGTTTCAATATTTGATTTTACATACAGTAGGTCCAGCACTGTTTGCACATCTGTCTCTCTCTATTTAGTGACTGAGTTCTCAGAATCATAGACAATATTTTGTTATTCCTTTTCATCTTTCCCCAGAATCTACACAATGCTTGAGGTTTAGTTGGTTCCTAATGAATGCTGCCTATATGAACAAATAAATAAAATTGCACCCCTAGAAACACCCTAAGATTTCTCTTAAAGCAGTTTTAATTTATCAAATGGGAGAATGTGGTAAACACCAGATTTTAGAATACTATCAAGTTTCAGGATTTTGAAAAAAGACCACTGTTTTATAAATAATGGGTATTTTAATTTGAAGTTTTGAATTTTAACAAATAATGTTTTATGCACTTTCTTGGTCTATAGGAAAACGTGGGATTTTGTAGGAAAAGCATTTCATCATTTTGATTTATAGTGTTCACTGGGTTTGAGGCAGACAACAAATACAAATTTTTATTCTTGACATTTTTTGCTTGCCTTTGTTGCAGAATGGTTATGGGAAATTAAGTAAATTACACAAATTGTATTTTATCTGCTTTTTCCTTTTAAATTCATACCCTGAGTTCCAGAATTTCTTGTTTTCTGACATCTCAGTGGCCATAAGGTTGGACATCGCTCTTTAGTTAAATGATTAAATTGTCTTTAACAGAAAGAGCAGGGCTTGGTTTTCTTTCACAAATTACCATGGGAACATGAGTGCTGCAAAGCTATTATACCTCTCATCTGAAGCATTTCAAATAATTTGGAATATCTCAAACAATGACATTCAAAATCTCCCAACCATGATTATCTAGAGTATTAAAGTTAGAAGACCAAGCTATTTTATAATTTAGTGCTTTTCAAATATTCCAGTGGAACCAATCAAATAAATCATAATTTTGCTTGGAATAGTATTTGAATCAGTGGCATTTTCTAAAAGTCTAATTAGCATAGAACATATATGGTTAAAATGTAGTAAGCCCAAACTATAAGTCAATAAAACTCTTGGAAAAGAACATAAATCATGTAAGATACAACAAATGAAATTGGCCCCATGATTTTTCATATGAATAAGCATTAAAAACTTTTTTTGAAAAGAACATTGAAAATGAGATTTTAGAGTTATTGAAATGTTAATCTTTGACATCCTACTAACTTGTAGGTGCATCTGCATAATCAACAAGAGAATTGAAATAAGATTGCTTTTTCCTTCTTTCAGTATAAAGCACAAATTTTTACATTTACCCAAGCTTATTGCTCCTGCCAACATGGTACAATTTCCTATATCAAGGTACTTTTGGAATTGAGATATGTTTCTGTTTATTCTTTTTTAATTTTATTTATTTATGCATACAAGAGGTGGGGTACGTTCCAGAGGTGTGGGGGGGTGAGAAGATCCACCAGAGACAGAGTGGGGAACAGAATAGGCAGATTGACCTAAATACACTGCTGAGAGGAGTAGCAGGAGAGTCAGGAGAGGTCTGCTGTGCCATGTGGGTTGCTCCCTGGCTGAAGATCAAACTCGTGCTGCAGAGGCTGCGGACAGTTTCATAGGTTGCGTCTTAACCCCTTGCGTCACCAGGGAGGCCCCGGTTTATGTTTATTCTTAATTTTAAACTGCTAGAATAATTTCATTAAAAATGGATAGAAAGACAACTTCAAATAACACAAGTATTTTTTGAAAAAAATTCTTTTTATTTCTTTCCATATTAGAAAAAAGCTTTTTGAATATAATTCAAAGATCATGAGACAATCTTTCATGCAATCTTAAATTTTTTATGCTTAACAAATTATATTCATTTTCCTCCCGTGTTATTTTGTGAATATTTAGAATGATCTTATTTGAGGGGCCTCCACGGTGACGCAGCGGTTGAGTGCTGGTTTGCCCTCAGCCTCTGCAGCGCCGGTTCGATCCCTGGCCGCAGGGCGAGGGTCCCACATGTTGCGCAGACCTCTCTTGCCATCCGCTGCTCCCCTCAGCAGTGTACTTTGTCAGCCTTCCAGTTCTTTTCTCTGCTCTGGCTCTGGTGAATTCTCTCACCCTCCATCGCTTTTGACTGTACCCAGTGCTTGCATAAATAAATAAATAAATCTTTAAAAAAAAAAATAAAATGATCTTATTTGAAATGATCCATTATAAACTATACTTTAGGTTTCTAAGTTTACAAGTAGCAGGCATCTTCCTACACAGTATAACAAAACATGCATATTTTCCACATAATTTTAACACATGCTCTGATTCATTAGAAAAAATATCATTTTTTCCTATGGGGATAATGTATATTAGCTACATCTTAAATCTTTCACATTTTCTACCTAGTGCAGGAACATATTCATTATGCTGTAAGTAAACACATGTGAAGGTATGATTATTCATTGTTCCCACACTGTCTTTGTTCTTATTGTGTAATATCTTCCAAAGAGGTAGAAATTGGAGTTGCTTATAGGGCTAGAAGTAGATTGCTACAGGAAAATCAATCAGAAGAATCGTGATCTAAAATGTAGCAGCATGGATTTATTCCATTTTGTCCTTAAACAGAGAATGAATGTGTGAAGATAATTGAAATAACATCAATTAATAAAGGTTACATAAAAATAATTTTTTATTTAATGGGAAGTGCTTCAGAATAGATTTCCCATTTTGATAACATAACCTGTTTCTGAGTTTCTTATTACAGCCTCATTCATGTTTAAGACAAACTTAAAAACATTTTTAGTATTCTTCTTTCTTCAATGCCCATAACAAAGAAAAATTTATGGATGCACTTTAATTTTATAGTTACTGAGTCTTTCCTAAAAATGAGCTGGCAGATACCATTAGTAGGTTAATTGATTTAATAATATGCCCATGAATAAGTTAGCATTTCTAACTTAAATTGTTTTTTCAATTGATTGGCACTCTATAATAGAATTCTATAAATGCATGGAAAGAGCAACAAGGATTTCAGCTCCAGATTTTTTGGTTAATTCATTAACATTAAGAAATCAAAGAAATTACTGCCTTTCATTTTGCTAAATACATAACATTTGTTACTAATAATTAAGTTCATGCATCACTTTTACATAGGCTCTTTAAAATGCACTCTTGTAAAAATGACGCTAGAAAAAAGTGTGTTAGTAGCTTATGGTGTGTTTATTTTTCAACTACTAGCAAGCAGCACCTTCCAGGGATTTGCAAGATGGAAGGAATCAGTGTCACTAAGGTAAACTGTAAGACAGCCCTATTCAGGGAAACAGAAATTAAAGTGATTGACATAGCATAGCAAGACAGGTGCTTCCACCAGTGACTCCATAGGAATGAAGAGGGTCTGCCCCTTAAACCCATTTTTAGAAAAAATGCAGACATTTTGTGAAACAGAGTGGCTACTTATTTTAGAGGGTTAGTGAATTCACAAATGCTGAAAACCAAATGGTTTCATGATAAATCAGTGTCAGTTGAAAGTCCATGCCCAAACCATACACCATCATTACAGAAAGAAATCTAGGAGTCAGGGATTAATATAAAGGTTTATTATAATAACTCATTACTATTAGAAGTATATTTATTAATATTCAATAGTAAATTTTTAAATATGTAACATTATTGTGAAGGACTGATAATTTCTCAGTTCTTTCAATTTATATTGAATAAAAGATTATTTACTGTATCCTTAATTTTTCTATAAATTTTCTTACTTTTCCTAGTCTTTATGATTTTATGTCTAAATGAAGTATAACATCATAGGAATTTTTTTCAGAAAATTATAAAGTGACAAAGTTGATATTGTTTTTAATTCTGGTATGGGATATGAAAGAATATTAAAATAGACAAATTTCTGAATCTTATAATTAAATACCAAAGCCTAAATATAGTTTTAAAAAATATTTTGTTTAATGCAATAAAGGTAGTTTAACAAATATTTATGCACAAGTTGAAATTCTATATGATATATTCTGATTTCTATTATTCTGATCTATGTTTTTGTATAAATGTAAACATATTTATTGGCTCAAAAATAAGATCATGTTTCTGATAGTTATCTAAACAACAACACACTACTATCTCATAACCTTCTTATTTACAATCTACTTAATTCACTATGTAAAAAATTTTAGACTATCTTTCAACAATAAAAATACTTTTAAATTAACTGAATGAGAATTTCAACTTATCAAATGCTTATGCATTTTTAAAAAAATATTTATTTATTTATGCATACAAGAGCTGGGGTATAGGCCAAAGGCTGGGGGGTGAGGGGTGAGAGGATTCACCAGAGACAGAGTGGAGAACAGACAGGCAGATCTACTGAAATACACTGCGCTGGGAGCAAGAGGTGAGACAGGAGAGGTCTGCTCTGCCATGTAGGTCAGCCACCTGGTGGGGAACCCAATTTGTGCTGCAGTGGCTGGTGATAGCTTCATAGTGCTGCCACGTAACTCCTTGCACTACCCGGGAGGCTCCAAATGTATATGATTTTTTTTTCTAATTGTATGTTTTCATTTTAGTTTATGATACTGTACATGATGTAAGGGTATATAATTTTTCAGATGCATGTTACCATACTGCCTCTGCCACCAAAGAATCAATAATCCTTCGTAGTTTTAAATTCCAAATCACAGATACCATACTTTCCTGAAAGAGAGTATCAAAATATAAACAGATATCTAAACGATGTTCTCTGTTTTTTGTAGATAATGTTGAGGTAGTGTTGAGGTAGTGTTGAGGTAGTGTCACGTATCTGGGAGCTCATCACAACGACCTCCATGCAACAATAACTTATATGACCCAATTGCAAATATTAGGCATATTCCTACAATGCCCCCATTTAATTAGAAATTTTCATTTGGGATCAGATCATATCACGGCCTAATTTAAAAAAAATCAACAATTATTTACTTTAATTAGAAAAATAGTTAATCTTAAAATTTTTCAGTATGGTCTGCATATATATATATATATTTTTTTTAAGATTTATTTATTTATTTTTACAAGCACTGGGTACAGTCAGAAGCGTTGGGAGGGTGAGAAAATTCACCAAAGTCAGAGCGGGGAGCAGAGCTGGCAGACTGACAAAGTACACTGCTGAGGGGAGCAGCGGGCGGCAGGAGAGGTCTGTGCACCATGTGGGACCCTCACCCGGTGGCCAGGGTAGAACCGGAGCTGCAGAGGCTGCGGGCAGCTTTGCAGCCCAGCGCTCAACCCCTGTACCACCAGGGCGGTCCAGTATGGTCTACATATTAACCCTGTTTTTGTCATCATTGAAAACGAAATGCATAAAACATGCTTAACACTTTTTGTTTTTTTTAATAGGGCTTAGGCTCTAGTAGATTTAATGTGCTGTGGCCATTTCTTACCTCTCAGTCAGTCAGGACTAGGACAAAGTGAAATTTAAGGACGCTCCAAAAACAAAGGCAGCCAATATTTTAATACAATGTCTTAAATAATCAACAGTACAAATTATCCATAAGTAACTAAAATAAAATTCTAAACAAAGAAGAGCTATGTGGAGATATTTTAGAACCTAAGGCAAACGGAAGAATTAATAGAACTGAATGAACTAAATGCCACTTCTTGCTCAGAGAGTGGCATATCCAATAAAGGGAGGAAGAAATAAATGGCAGGCAGCTTTGGAGACTACCTACAACACTGCACTGTGGCCAAAATAATTCTTATTCTTTCCTCAAAAGATTGCATTCCTTTAGCATGCAGAACCACTCATCTGTTCCAATCAAAAAGATGCATCAAATTGCTCCATTAAGTCCAAGGTCATTTTATCCTGTAAATTAAACATCTGAAAAGACAAGATGTCTTCCCCATTCATAACTAGCATGGGCTCGGCTACAATTTAGACTGAATTTACTATTATCTTAAAGCATTTTGAGGAAACAGCCTAGATTTTCCTGGAGTAAAACTTGACCTCTAAGCATTAGAGAGACTCTAGCAATCCCTTTGTATTTAACAAAAGTGCTTTTCATTTTCCCAACTGTGATGGTCTCAGCTTTACATACTGGATGCAAGTCTTTTCTTTTCAGGGAGGTTTTTTTTTTTTTTTTTTTTTTTTTTAATTGTTTGCATGTTGTTTCTTCTGCCCCATACCCAGCCTTCTGAGCCCTAGAGAATATTCCTCTCCTATCCTTCCTGTTGCCTTGGAGTGAGGCTCCAATGTACTTAGTGAAGATTTGCAGTGGCTAAGGGAACTTTATTAGCTGCCTTAACTCATGCAGAGCCTTCAGAGGCTACTAATTTGCCCTGGGAGAAAACCTGACGTGCATTCAGCCATGACCAATAACCAAGGGGTCATCGGTGACCATTTTAAACACTGCCTGCCACAATTTAATTTAGGTTTCTTAGTGAGGGTAGAAAACAAAGCAAAGGAAAAAAATCAAAGAAAAAGCACTGCCACAAACACCACCACCAAAAATAAAAATCCCTGAAGATTTTGTGACTTATTTGTTTTACTTCTGCTGTTTATGGTAGCAGTGATGGCCTCTTGCAAATAAAACCTGTACATCCTAAGTAGCAGAAGTCTAAACTAATTAATCTTATTATAAGATGGTGCAGTGTAATAATAATTAAATATATATAATTTAAAGTTATATAATTGTCCTTTTTGTAATAATGCATTATATATCATATATATCATGGCTAGTGATAATTTCAAGTAGAAAAAGACTATGAATTGCACATTTATATATCTGAATTTTTGCCTCTCTAACATTTAAAAATAATCTTACTATGTTTTGGTTAATTGATTAGTGGCTATAATGTAGCATTTATTAATAAATAAGTGAAAACTATTGAAATCAATACAAAGTGTATTGAATTCCATAGATTGAAAATAATGTCCAAAACCAAAATTAGCAGAACATACTTTCCTAAGAAGCAGATGCAAAGATTACTTGCTGAAAGTAATTTTAGGCTTTCTTTGTTGAATTGATTTGGTAGATGTCCCAGTAATCTGCCAACAAATCAGCCACTTCTCTTGATATTTGCTGATATTTCTTAGGAATTTGGTTATGCTCAGAAAGTTTAGAGCCAATTCTTCATGTAGAGACGCCAGTTTGTTGGCAGCCTGAAATGTGACAGGGCTTCATAGAGTCATTATTTATGGCTTTTGGTAGTGTCTTTTTTTAAATGCCTGGATACTTAAATATCCTTCTGTGACTTGACAATATAATGTTCCACAGATTCTCAGGCAGCTAACTCTTTTGTTTTTCAGCATAACGAAAAAGTAAGTTTTTTTTCTCGTTACTTTAAATACCAATCCTTTTTTTTTTAAATTTATTTATTTTTTATAAATTATATATACATACTTTTTATGCACAGAAGAACTGGGATGTAGGCCAGAAGTGTTGGGGGTGAAAGGATTCACCAGAGACAGAGTGGGGAGCAGAGTAGGTGGATTGACTGAAATGCACTGCTGAGGGGGCCACCAGGCAAGGCAGGAGAGATTTGCTGTGCCATATATGGGCTAAGTCCCTGGCCGGGGAACAAACTCATGATAGTGACAGTGCTTAAGACTTAACCCTTAGGCCACCAGGGAGGCCCCTAACTACCAATTCTTAAACATAGAACTATTGCGAAAGCAATGTTGATATGAATGGTGTTATAGGAAATATTAAATTTTGGGTTTTTAATTTCATATGTCAGTGACATACTTATTAAATAAATATCCTATATTTATATTAAGAGGACCTTACTTTCTTGACTGGATTGTTTATTTTGTTTTTGAGAAACCAGAACTTTTTTCCAGATAGGTCCTGATAACCACAGTAAAGCAAATCTTAGTGAGTTTCTTATTTAAAAATTTATTTTATCAAACACTTATCAGCATGCACTGAGTCAGTTTCTATTTTAAGCATGATTATATTGTTAGGACAAAATGTTCATAATCCCTGTCTTCATTGAACTTGCATTATCAAATGACACATACCATGTAAACAATATTTAGTCAATTAAAATTAAGAAATAGTATAAAAGGAACTATACTAGAGGTTCTGAAAATCCCTTAAAGCAATACCATTTAAGCTGTTTATGGACTGTATTAGGTTACTATTGCTACAAATTTAGTAACAGAAACAATACCCATTTATTTCCCCGTGGTTCTGGAGATTAGTCACTGGGCTAAAATCAAGATGTTTCACAAGGCATTACTTCCAGGGGGAGAATGCTTCCTTGCCCTTTCCAGCTTGCAGAATTACACATATTCTTTGCTTATGCTCATTTTCAAGGCCAACATGCTGTCACACTGTTCTCATATGTGATTCTCTCTTTCCTAATTTTAAAGAGTTTTGTAATTACAGTGAACTTATTTGGATACAGGATAAAATGTTCATTTCAAATAAACTGGTTGTGAACTTTATTTCCACCAACAAATTTAGTTCTCATTTATCAAATAATCTAACATAGTAACAGGTTTCAGGAGCAGGATTTGGGCATGTGGGGCAGGGGTTGGGGGAGTTGTTATTCTGTCTATCCTAAGTAGTAGCTTACATGAGTAGGGTAGTCCAGAAAAGACTGGCACGGAACAAAAGCATTTCAGTAACAGGACCCAGCTATGAAAGAAAGCTCTAATTAAGGAACAGAAAGAGCATGGATTGAAATTGCTGTACCCCTGGAGCATAGACAAAGGATAGGAGTAAGACACTATCAGACTTAAAGCATCAATATCTCAGGATCTATTGACTTTGTTGCATAATTTGAGAATCATTCTTTTGGCTAAAAAAAAATGGCCAATCACATTATCTAGAGGCCTCTAATTCCTGAAATTTCTAATGAAACAAGCATTTCCCTTAGCATTAAACTGTCATGATTAGCAGTGTGTTCATTTAAAAACTGTATGGAGAACCAATATTAGAATGACTTAGTCTTAAGGGTAACATATTTGTTCCCTGTTCTTAACACAAAGTCAGATAAACTGCATCTTTTATCTGATAATATTCTAGAAGTTTCCTTAGATAGTGGCAACAAAAAGAATTGCTTTGAGAGACATACTTAGAAACTTTAGCCTAGTATTTTACAATAATCCAACATTCAGTTTCCCTTTATTTTCTTCCTGTTTTGCTTAATTAAAAAATATGTGTTTGCTATACATGTTGAACTGTCACTTATGTTTCACAATTGATATTATTGTTTCATGGACTATCAGGTTTGGTTAGTAACAAATTAAGTTTAAATCAGGTCCATAAGAATGGGTCCCTGATCCACCAGGATGAGTGTCATTCTAAGAAGATATTCCAGAGAGTTCAGTCTCTTTTTCCTCAGACATCGAGGGAAAAGGCCATATAAAGACACAGCAAGAAGATGGCTTGCAAGTTAGGAATGGTGTCCTTACCAAAAACCAAATGACAAGGACTTTGGTATCCTTCAAAAATGTGAGGAAATATAAATTTGGTTGTTTAAGTCAGCAATATGTGGTATTTTATTATGGCAATTAGTGGATGCCAAGTGAAGAAAATGTGGACCAGTAAAAAAGAGGTGAGATTTTATAAAAATAAAACCAACAGATAAATACTGTGTTTCATTAGATAAATGTAAACAACCCCCCTATGTATTATCTTGTCTTCAGTGAGTAATTGCAAAGTTATCAGTAAAAGCAATTTACTTCCAGAGTTTGCAGAATTATAAAACTCCTTACAAACAAAAATTTTCTGACATAACCTGAGACCAAGCCTTGCAGAAAAATTTTATGACACCTCTCAGACATTTAAAGGAAAATGAGAATCTGTAATTAGGCCTTAAGTATACTAAGAGTGAATAGAACATATTTTTCAGTTGAGAATGAAAGCTGAGTTACTAAAGAGATGGA
This sequence comes from Talpa europaea, assembly GCF_964194135.1. NCBI lineage: Eukaryota > Metazoa > Chordata > Mammalia > Eulipotyphla > Talpidae > Talpa > Talpa europaea. The sequence goes on along the minus strand of NC_140071.1, from coordinate 111,201,320 downwards.
ACATAAGTCACCCAGAAGTCTAAGTTTCTACAAAATTTCACAACACTCTAAGTCTAGGATTTTGAATACTTGCATCCATTTAAACAAATTTAGATTTTAGAAATTATTAACCCTAGTCAAATGCAAATAGTCCTTCTGAATCATAGCTAGCAAACTCTTGCTTTCTATTTCTAAGTCCATTAAAAAAGTTATTAATTTTATGAAACACAATTTCTGCTAATAAAAATGAATTATGAACCTTGAAAAGAATGTCACCTGTTCAATTTATATGACTGTTTCATTTTTAATCAGAACTTCCACTCAATGGTTCATTTTTTTTTCATAGTTACAGAATGAAGGAATTGTTAGAAATTGACCTTGGTAATTAGGTTCTAAAGATGAAAAATTTTAGTGGTGACAAGATGACAGAATTGAATGATTAAGAAAGGAAAATCAAAGATTCTAGGAACTTACCATATTTGAAATTTTCTCATTTATAAGCATGTCACTTTACCACTAAATAAGAATTATTGTTGAGCAAAATAGAATGCTCTATGATTTTTCTTCCTGTTAATATAGTTATAGATAACCATATATCCTGCATGTAGAGTTCTTTGTACATTCAAACTGGGTCAAGGAGAAGAAAAAGATAGGAGTACTAATAAACAGGACAAAGACATAGGCAAAGAATTACCAAAATGTAAATCAAAGTGGGAAGAATTACATTTGCATATTAATTTTACTGAACAGCAGTTACCAAATATGTGGAATTCTTTATCTTAAAAACATAGTAGACAAATTTAGTTACAAGGTATATAACCTACTAATTACTCAAAATATATACACTACCTTAAAGATAAAGAAGACTGCCTGTTTCTTTGAGGATTAACAATTTTTAGTCACTGATGTTTAACTCTAGGAACCCCTTGTAAGGAAGGTCTGAAATTGCATTCATGGAAATCTAAGGGGGTGTAAGAGTGGGCAGACTTACTCTTATTTTCAGAATCAAAGACACTGTGTAGGATCCTTATGTAGAGTTATATGACTGTTTCTTATTATAGCTGCTTTGTAAATAAAGTACACCTCTCTCCTAAAAGTTCAGAGTCACACTGATACTCCTTAGAGAAGTTCCAGTGTTTAGCTGATAATCATCAATAGTCATTATTTGCAAATGCAAATTTCATTCTCAGCTTCTCTGGATTGACATGTTCTCTCTTCTTACTTGAAGGGAGTCATTTCTCTGAACTCCCCCTTCCTCCTCAAGATAAATTCTTTTTACTCAAGGCTGAGAAGTTCCAAGATAGGCCAGCCAAAACTGTCATGTAGTTTGTGGGTGAGTAGGTGCTGCTTAGAGCAATATGTGGTATTCCACAGCAAGTAGGGAAGAACAAAGTACAATTATTGAATGCCAGTTTATTATAGAGTTTCTAGAAGAGAGCTCTCTGGGCAAGAATCCTCCTTAGTAAGCGAGTTTGATTATAGAAATGTGCCCACCTGAATACAGCTTGGAAGTTAGTGGTAGGTCAAAGGAAAAAAAAAAAAAAGGTTTGGAAAAGACCCAAAAAAAAATGTGATGACATGTGATCAGAGATTCTAGGACAACAAATAGGATCATAATGAAGGACTGAAGTTTGCAGAAGAAACCTGCAGTGACAATTTTCCTTATGGAAAGACTATCCAAACACTAAGAACAGGGTTCAAGCTCATTTTCCAAGCCCCAAGCCCCTTAAATACATGATTTATAAGTGGTAAAGAAAGAGATTAAGTAAAAATTGAAAATTCAGTATAAATCTTTCCATGCTTTCACTAGTTATCTCCACTCATGTGTCATCTTTCAGTAGAATGACTAAAATCCTATAAACTGACAATACCAATTACAAGTGAAGAGACAGAGTTGTAACAACTCTCCTTCATTGCTGATGGGAATATACAGCAACACTGTCACTTTGAAAGAGTTTGGTAACTTTTAAAAGACCTAAACAGAGCTCTGACATGCTACCTAACAATTGCATTCCTGGGTATTTAACAAACTTATCTGAAACTATGTCCACACAAAAACTGGCATGCAAATAATTGCATCTTTATTCATAATCACCTCAAACTAGGAACAACCAAGAAAACACTATGCAGATGAATGTATAAACAACTGTGATACATTAATGCAAAGAATACTATCCATAGTTAGAATGGAGAGAGCTAACAAAAGAGTGCAGACATGGATGAATCTCAGATGCATATTTTCAAGTGGAAGAAACCACGATGAAAATGCAGCAAACCGTATGATTTCATTTATATGACATCCTGGAAAAGGCAAAACTGTACAGATGTTAACCAGATCAATGGTTGGCAGGGATTCACAGTGGGGAAAGGTTAAAGAGGTGAAGCATAGTCAAATTTGGAGGCAGTGAAAGTATCTTATGTGATATAATAATGTTGAATATGTAGCACTGTCCATGTACATATGTGCCCACAGAGCTTAACATCTCAGAGTAATACCTATTGTATACAAACAAAAAATAAATAAATTAGGAGGGCATGAATCCTATGATAGAATGTTGACTGTGACTAAGTAACCAAACCATATTACAAATAAAAGAAACAAACTCACATTGGGAGCACATTGTTGACCTAAATAGCTTTGGAAATTAGTGAAACAGCAAAGGGAAGTGTATATAACCATGTTCTGTAGGTGATAAAGTTATTTCACGTGGAGTTACAGACTAGTAATTCTGAAACTTCTATACATGTTTCCTGAAACTGGACAATAAAGTAAATGGGTAATAGGGGGTAGGAACCATATTTCACACTGTTAAACTGGAAAGTTACGGAGCAGCAAGGAGAGGAGTCTTTGAATGACCTGTAAATGATTCAACTAGAAACAACAGTATGAACTCATTTGTAAATATAGATGGTTATACAGAAAATTATTTACAGATATGGGTACATATATCAGTTGGTATATATACATACATTACTATTCTCTGCTTGCTGAAATTCTCTAAAAGCAACAACATTCCAAGAGCTACAAATATATCGAGAACCCAGATCTTTTTTTCTAACATTATTCTCCAATAAAGAGAACTATGTTTTCTTGGAGAAATGACTAATTTAAATGCTGGGCAAGAAGTATACAAGGTGAGACTGGAACATCTTACAATGCTTAAAAGTAAAAGCAAGGTAGTACTGAAAATTAAAAAAGAAACACAAAACATGCAAATATAACGGGTACATGTAAAAGAGATACAGGCTCCATATGAAAAAGATTTTAATTGTCAAATATGGAGTCATTTCAGAAACCATAGATAAAAGAATACTGAATTGCAACCCAATTTTAAAGTATCTACAAGTTAATATTTATATGAAAAAATGCCTGAAAGAATAAGCAGGGAAGAACAAAGACATCTCACATGCAGAATTCTAAATAATTTAAGTAGATTATCTCAAAGAGGTTGAATATAACTCCCCTCTCATTAGGGTGGACTACACTTAATGACTACCTTCCAAAGGCACAACATAGAAAAGACGAGTAATTATTTTACAGGAGCAATCTGACAAATGCTATCGCAATTCTTTGGACTAAGTTTAACATTAATAATGAGGCCATGTTGGCAGTTTGTATCTTTGAGCTGATGTAATGAGTATGACATTTTACCTCGGTGGTCTTTCCCCAAACTAATAACACTATGCCTAATTATGAGAAAAATATCCAAAATATCCTAATTGAGGGACATTCTGCAAAATACACGAGCAATAGCCCTTATAAATGTTAAAGTAATCTAAAACAAGGCAATTCTTTGAGATTTTAAGTCAAAAGGAACCTCAGAAGACTCAATGGATGACAAAATGTAATGTGACATCCTGTGTGGGATGTCAAAGAAAAAGAATATTAACTTTAAATTAAGGATGTATGAGTAATATTTGGACTTTATCTGATAATAATGTGTCAGTATTGGGCCTCCCCTGGTGGTGCAGCGGTTGAGCGCTGGGTTGCGAGGCTGCCCGCCGCCTCTGCAGTGACGGTTTGATCCTCGGCCACAAGTGAGGGTCCCACAAAAATATAAATAAATAAATAAATAAATAAATAATGTGTCAGTATTAGTTTATTAATTGTGACCAACACACTCATGCTAATGTAAGTTGACAAGAGGGGAAATTGGGAATGGGAGTTATAGGAACTTTGTGTGCTCTCTTTGCCATTTCTGTAAATCTAAAGTTATTTTAGAAATTTATATTAAACATTTAATCATGCAACTTTAAAATTACATTTCTTGCAATATAATTCTGTATACAGGGACTTATAAGTTTTCTATACACACGCCTGCATACATACACACATATATGTACACACACATACTCAAGTTACTTATACGCATATATATTCAAGTTACAAGTATATACATATATTTTCAAAAGAAGCTAAGCAAAAGAATTTTTTATTAACAGAAGAGCTGACTAATACAGATCATGTAATTAAAAGATGAATGTGGGCAAGTTTTAAATTTCTGATTGTACTTCCAAAAGATAAGATTAAATCATTCTGCTAACAATATATTCTGCTCATTCCTGTAGAGTACCAGCATTGAAGAAGAAATCTTATTATCTAGGACCCATTAATCAGCGTGGTAGGAAATATGCATGACAAACCATTACAGTTATAAGGATTTTCTTACATATTTTAGAAGTCATCAAGGTAAAATTAGTATTTGGTTGCACTGCTTGAAGGAAATAACATTTAGCTTCCATTGTCATTATCATCACTAGAAAGTCTTGCTTGGTTTTGTTGACAATTTATTTTGTTAGAATATTAGTTGTTATTAGTCCCCTAAAGAGAAATATCTAGCTTTAGGGAGAAACGATTTAAGATAGAAATGCATGTGACAACAGAGATATATAATCTCAGGTGGGAAACATGTAAGTTTAAAAATATGCCATAAACTTCAATCATTTCAGATACCATAATCATTAATTCTTTTTTATTCTATGTTTTATGTTTTATTTTTCTCTCAAATTTAGATTATTCACTATGAAATCTGTATTTCAATAATTTAACTACTGTATAATTACTGGTAACTTTTATTACTGGCTAGGTTCCTGTGTTCTTGATTAGTTACTATGTTTTAAAAATAGTGTATTATATTGTAAAATAGTGAGTTTTGGTCTCCCTGATGGTGCCAGGGGTTAAGACACTGTGAAGCTATCTGCAAACACTGCGGCACAAGTTCAATCCCCGGCCAGAGAGGTGACCCACATTGTGCAGCAGACCTCTCCTGTCTCTCTGGCTGCTCCCCTCAGCAGTGTATTTCAGTCAACCTGCATGTTCTGCTCCCCACTCTGTCTCTGGTGAATCCTCTCAGCCCCCACACCTCTGACCTGTACACCAGTTCTTTTTTGCATAAATAAATAAATCTTAAAAAAATAGTGAATTTCTGATTTTAGCAAAATGGAATAATAGTGTGCTTTCCTAAACACCTATACCTACCCAACAGGCTAGAAGGTGATATGATTTTATATGACTGATATCTGTGAGATTTCTGGCTACAGATCATGGTGAGAGTAATGTTCATAGAAGAATATAGCCTGGTGGAAAATAAGGCAACTATGTAAAAAAAAAAAAAAACAAAACTACATTTTTAAATAGATTCCCTGGGAGAAAAATCCTCATTTACTGAAATGTCTGTATTTTATTGCTGTTTTCACATCAACATCAATGTGTAAATATATATAATTTTAATGATCTAAAATGATATGACTTTCTTAAACATTGTGTTTATTTCTGTGATTACATCACGGAAGCTCAATATATAAAAACACATCTGTTGTTTCTAATTATACCTGTTCCTGAACATTTCCATCATGCTAATTTCAGTTGCTGAGTGGAAATAATTGAATTTGCCTTTCCTTTCATTTCATATTTGTTTAAACAAACACCTGGGGATTTCTGCCTATAGGGAGAAATATAATGAGATGATTCGAAGATTTAACTTGCAACAAAATATTGTTTTCATTTTTATTCTTTTGCCATTATTTATATAAAATTCATATTTCATATTTCTTTCCCTGGCATTAAAACTGTTTTATCCTCTTCAGCTAGACACTATTAGTGAAAGAAATAAAAGTAATAGTTGAACACTGCAACTTGAAGAATTGGAAAATGATTAAATTTTGTATTAAGTAGAATTAGAAAAAGTAACATATTTACAAGGTAGTTTTTCCTATTAGTTCTTGAAATTCATTATTTCCAATTAAACACCTTGCTTCAATGATTAAGTGAATCATATTATTAATCAGCTAGTTACAGAACTTATTTATTCTCCTTTCCTCATCCTAGGCACTATGTATAAGAATTTTACTGTTGTAGAATCTTTAACCTAGTTAAGGAGACAAAAACCTTAACATACAGTTACTTATCAGTGCCATCATTAGTAAAAAACAACATATATTATTAATTTGAGAAAGTTAAGGAGATTAAAGCCATGATGTAAAGTTACAAGGAGTATATAAAGTAATATATGGATTTTGCATTTTGCATAAAGTTACTATGGTTTATGAGGAGTGAATATTGTACTTTAAAAAATGAAGAGATGAGGGCTTCCCCGGTGGCGCAGCGGTTGAGCGCTGGGTTGCGAAGCTGCCCGCAGCCTCTGAGGTGCCGGTTCGATCCCCGGCTGCTCCCGGGCCACTGGAGGAGGGTCCCACATGGTGCGCAGACCTCTCCTGCCGCCCGCTGCTCCCCTCAGCAGTGTACTTCGGTCCTTCTGCCTGCTCTGCTCCCCGCTCTGGCTCTGGTGAATTCTCTCACCCTCCCACGCTTCTGACTGTACCCAGTGCATGTATAAACAAAATGAACAAACAAATAAATAAAATAAAATAAAAAAAACATGCCTCTATAAAAAAAAAAAGATTAAAAAATAAATAAATAAATAAATAAAAAATGAAGAGATGGAAGGCAAGGGGGCAATGGACAGATATGACTGAGAAGCTGGATCTAAATTCTTACTCTGATTTAAAAATCTAAATCAGTGATATTTATAGGGATGTTAAAACTTTTCATAGATATGTACTAGGGCATCTCCTGGTGGCCTAAGGGTTAAGTCTCAGCATTATCACTGCTACTGGGTTCCACCCCAGCCAGGGAGCTAACCCACATATGAGACAGCAGACCTCTCCTGTCTTGCCTGCTGCTCCCCTTAGCAGTGTATTTCAGTAAATCCACCAGTTCTTCCCCATATTCTGTCTCTGATGAATCCTTTCACCACTGGTGATCTGGCCTATGCCCTAGTTCTGTTGTAGAGCAACCCCGATACAAAACGGGGTGCCTGACTGTGGGTCCTCACCCGCGCTTAAAAGGACTTATTAATGCTCTACTGCAGGCACACGTGAAAGGTTAATAAAAGGTTTATTTACAAGGGAAGGGGAAATGAGGAAATGTACAGCTCTGGGAGAAAAGTGGGAGACAAAGTTTTAAATGAGTCCTACCTGATCTGCCGATCAGGAATCCCAAAACGGCGCTCTCAGAGTTCACCGCCAGCCAGGAGCGGTGAAGCAGGAGGCGAGCGATTGCGAGCCAGAGAGAGAGCCCAAGGCCCACGTGTTTGGTTTTTTATATCCAACCTGGCTGCCCAACTCCACCCTCAGGTCCCAGCCACCCTCCCTTGGTGGTGATGGGATTTGTCTTTCCCAGAGTCTTGATGGCTTTAGTCTGGAGTGGGGTGGGGTCCACAAAGCCTGTATGGGATTATCTCAGGACATCATTTCCCCCTAACAATTCTTCTACACAAAAATAAATAAAATAAAAAAAATATGTATGTACTAGGGCACTAGATTATTGTTTGGTGGATATAATTATAAAAATATTAAGCAGTTAATGTCTGTACCTGGTAAAATATTTAACTTTACCTAAAGCAGGAGATAGGAAAGATACTCATCTAATAGAAGAAAGAGTATCAATGTTGATCCATTCCATATATTTCCTCTTATTGTCTCTTTAAAAGTGTCTAATTCTTTTTATTTCATGTCTAATCATTAGGGAGACTAAGTAGCTTTATTCTGAGAAGTATAAATGTATTCACTTTATTTAGGTACACACTTCTCTTGAAACATGTGTGGATCCTTTTTTTAGAAGCAGCAAATCTGATTCTAATATTATATTTCACAAACAGGATAACTAACTTTCAAGAGAACAACAAGGTCAAATTTGCTGAGAATAGATTTCTCAAGTTAAGTTATATATGGTAAATGGTATTTGGTTGTATAAACTAGCCTATCAGTGAAAAGTTGATAGTATATAATAATTAAGTTTATATGCACACTGCTTAAAATAATCCTTGGATGAAACTAAAAGCAAGAACTTCATTCATTTGAGTAAATTGTAAGCTAATTTAAATCCAAATCCATAAGTAATTTACCTACAAAAATTATGCACTACATGTGTTACAAAGAAAATTTTGATTTTTTCTATTGATATTCTCTTCAGTAGACACATAACACATAGGTAAATAAATGAAAGAACTATTCTCCTTATTTGTTTGCTATTTACAAATGGAAATGCTCTTATTTTTCATTCTTTCTGAATGCCTAGTAGAAAAAATGCATTTGATTAATGGAAAAGAAAGCAATACATGCTCTGATTTATGCAATAACTTTTTGTAATTGAATACTTGATAACTTTCTCCGGTAAAGTCTAAATAATCACATATATGCATTCGGATTTATGATTTACCACCTTACCAAAAAATGTTAATTATATAAATGAGAACTTCAAATATGCAGGAAAATTATACCCAAGTTTTGAAAATATTCTTATTTTCAGTTCATCTTATGTGACAATTTGTGTGTGTCTAAATGTATCCGCTCACCAGAGTAATTAATATTAGTTAAAATAATATTTTCATTATTATCTCTAGGTTTCCAAAAAGAGAAGCAATATTTATAGATGATATGAAAGAAATTAATTGGAAAGTAATAATTAAAAATAGAAAATGAAAATAAAAACAAGTCTTTTATTGAAACAAACTGTCAAGTTGTGTGTCATGAACTACAGTTGAAGATAAGAATGCATTTTGATGGGAATATTTGGATATTATTAATATTTGGATATTAATAGTAGTTATTAACACTATTAACATCTAGCTTTCTTATTACATTCAGATGCATATACTTTGATGTATTGGCAGAATTTCAAATTTTAATTATATTTTCCAGAAGTTTTAGAAAAGAAACACTTTGCTTTTTTTCTTAATTTGCAAACAGAATAGGAAGAGGTAATTAGCAAAATGTCATTTGGTTATCAGGTTAAAGTAAATCGACCTGAACTTGTGTAGTAGCCTTGACCTGGAAGATAAAGTGAACCCATGTGTCTTCCTGTAGTCCTAGAACAAGTGTACTTTATCAAAAGACAGATGGTTGTTTACCAATATATCCCCTACATAAAGAGCATGAATGAAACATTACTTCTTGTCTGAATTGCACTTACACCCCATACATTCATTATTTTTCATTACTTTAACTAAAATTTACACTTTTTTGTTGGCTTTCATTATTGGGAAGTTTAGGGTTCCCTCTCAATAGTGCATCTGCCATCACATCACTCATATTCTGCATCATAGTCCATTGTTCTCCCTTTTCTCTTTTTATTTATTTATTTATTTGTTTGTTTGTTTGTTTGGTTTATACAAGCACTGGGTACAGTCAGAAGCGCGGGAGGGTGAGAAAATTCACCAGAGGCAGAGCAGGGAGCAGAGCAGGCAGAAGGACTGAAGTACACTGCGGAGGGGAGCAGCGGGCGGCAGGAGAAGTCTGCGCGCCATGTGGGACCCTCCTCCGGTGGCCGGGGAGCAGCCGGGGATTGAACCGGCACCGCAGAGGCCGCGGGCAGCTTCGCAACCCAGCGCTCTACCGCTGTGCCACCTGGGAGGCCCTCTCCCTTTTCTCTTTGTGCACATCCCTCTCCTTCTGGATGCTTCAATTCTGTAGTCAAATTTCAAAGGTTACTTTTTAAACTTGTAATTCTCTGACCCTTTGTTTGGTTTTTCTGTATTCCACATTTGGACATTTGAATGACACATTATTTTATGTTACATATTCAGATATTTTTGATTCTAGATTTTTTTTAAAGATTTATTTATTTATATAAGCAATGGATACAGTCAGAAGCGTGGGAGGGTGAGAGAATTCACCAGAGCCAGAGTGGAGCAGAACAGACAGACTGATGAAGTACACTGCTGAGGGGAGAAGCAGGGGCAGGAGAGGTCTGCGCACCATGTGGGACCCTCTTTGGTGGCCAGGGATCGAACCGGCGCTGCAGAGGCTGCCAGCAGCTTCGCAGCCCAGCACTCAACCGCTGTGCCACCAGGGAGGCCCGATTATAGATTATTTTTATAACAGATTTATATTATATTGTTATATGTTTTTTTTTAAGATTTTTTTATTTATGCACACAAGAAATTGGGTACAGGCCAGAGATGTGGGGGGGTGAGAGGATTCACCAGAGACAGAGTGGGGAATAACAGTCAGATCTATTGAAATATACTGCTAAGGGGAGCATCGGACTAGGCAATAGAGATCTGCTGCGCCAGTAAAGATCTTGCTCCTTGTCTGGCCGGGGATCGAACTCCTGTTGCAGTGGCTGGTGATAGCCTGATAGCCCTGTGTCTTTAACCCCTGATCCATCAGGGAGGCCCCATGTGGTTATTGTTATTATTTTTTATTTATTTATACAAGACCTGGGGTACAGGCCAGATGAGTGGGAGGGTGAGAGAATTCACCAGAGACAGAGTGGGGGACAGAACAGGCAGACTGACGAAATACACTGCGGAAGGGAGCAGCGGGTGAGACAGGAGAGGTCTGCTTCACCATGTGGGATTCTCTCCAGCCCGCCGCAATCCAAATCACACTGTAGAGGATTTGGACAGCTTCACAGTGCTGCGCTCAACCACCTGCACCACCAGGGAGGCTCCCATATGGTTATTTTTTAATAACAGATCTTTAAAAATTGTTTTCACTTGAAATAAATATGTCTAAATATACAGTACCACATTTGAAAGTCACTTGCTGTTTCATATTTAAATATTCAACAAAATTAACAAGCTCATGAATACATAAAATCTTTCTGAGTTATTCAGGTTGATCTTCATCATACATTATAAAAAATATCTATAAAAATTTCAAGAAATTGTTATGAAAAATTATTGGCACAATTTGATTCATTTGCTCTTAGCTTTATAATTAGTGCCAGTATGTAAGGATATTACCGGAGGTTGGGGCCACAATAATTGCAAACTTTGAGTTTTATTCAAATTTCACCACAATGGTATTTCAAACCTCTTTTTATAAAGCTGGAAGTAAGTTTATTGGAGTAAAAATTCACATGAGAGATCCAGCTTCTCTTATTCTCTCAAGAATTCTTGAGAGAAATCTCTCAAGAAATCTTGATCTAACAGAAAAATTCTAAATAATCAACAATCGTAAGCATTAAAACTCTCTCTAAGTCAGTGCTTATTTTGCTGTTATTGAAGGCTTAGGTTAGTGCAACAGAATTTCATTTTTTTAATATTTTATTTTATGTAATTCTTACATCATTTTTCATTTTTGCACAATGTATGCATTTTCATTTTGGTTATATTCCCCATACAATTACACCCCTCCTTATTTTGACCCCAATCCTTCCTCTCCCCACCTCTTCCTCTTTCCCCCCTCCTAGTTTGTCTCTGGTGCATAGTTGCTTGTTGATTTTGATTTTTACTTTGTATTAATTAGTCTTTTTCCTGGTCCCTTATTTGGGTTTTCTAAATTCCTAGTGCAACAGAATTTCTAAAGATTTGCATGCAATAAAAATATACCAAATGTTATATTTTAATGGCTCTGCAAATATTAATCAAATTTCTATCTAACCTAGTTTCCCAGTTCCCCAAAATACCTAGTTTCTAAAAATGTCCTATGAACATTTTCTGGTATCCCTTTCAACACATTGAATGTATTTTCATATATATATCATCCTCTGTTTGAAAAACAAGTTGATATACACATTACTAATCTTTATACATATCACATGGGTATAGCTACACTTTTTTTTTGCTTATTTATAGAATAATTTGATGTGATTAGAACTACACATCTGTATTAGAACTACACATCTGTATAGAGCACAGAATATTTCAATGAATTGTATTAGAGCCTATGAGACAACTGAAGTTGAATTGCTTAGTTTCAATACCAAAATTTATGGTCAAATATTATGAATGAGATTCTCCTTTGAGTATCTTTTCCAGGTGGAAAGTACATTGAAACAATACAGTTCATGCCATTGTTATTACCTGCATACTCTAAAATTTGCAATTCATTTATGCATGATGGACTCCACTTATAGGTTGTCTAAAATAAAGTTAGAAATAGCTATGTTATGTGAGTTCATGAATAATCTTAGAACACAAGTCTCACTGAATTTTAAAGGGTTACTGTGCATTAATATTTTAATATAGCCTACATTTGAATTTTGCTCCTAATAGGGAGTCAAGCATCAATAAAGAATTAATTTTCTTCCTGCTATATATTATTATTGTTACAAATTAGTGAGCTTTTGGGGAAGTATAATGAAGGAACATGTTATTTTATATTAAATAATTGATATTCTTAAAATATATGACTATATAAGGGTGGATATCTATTTATATTCTTCAATGCCTTCAAGTAACTTAGCTGTCCTTGGAAGAAAGGCAGTTAATTTAGGAACAAAAGTAAAACCCTAAAGTAATTTTACAGTCATCCAGAAAAGAGTGGGGCAAAATCCTATGTTATTTTAATTTTTTATGGCAGGGACTAATCAGCTAGATTCCAGTGCTTTCATGAAATAGATTTTAAAATACAACGTCCTTGTTTTTCTTTTTATACCATTCCTTATGTTTGAGTTATGCATCATTGGTGGTGTTTTAAACCATAGCATCTACAACTGGTCTTTATTGTATGCTTTATTGCATACTTGACTGGCAGTTTGCAAAGCCTGGAGGTTTTTCATATTTCCTTTAGTGAGATTTATGCAATAGAATTTGTAGAGTCAGAAAATGGATTCAAGAAAAAATTGCTGATGATTCTATTTAATGTAACCTTTGATTGCTACAGGCTAACTCAGACCTAGGAAAAAAAATCAACTATCCAACTTAAATCAATGAAGCTTTAAAAATCTTTTTTTTTTTTTAATTCTTTATTGAAGTTCCAATCCACCAGACTTCACAAATGGCTGCTTGTGATGCCAAAATGCCTTCTAGTCTCTTTTTCTCTCTCAATATCAAGGGCAGCTTATTTAAGGAAATATGTCTATCATCATTATGGGATGGCCCACAAAGTGTTTACTAAATAAAATGACAAAATAAAGAAATTATAAGTAGTTCTCAAGCTGTTAAGTTTCCTTTCAGAAATGGGAAAACAGTCTCCATTATCTGAGGCCATCAATAAACTAGGTTTGTTTCAGATAAGACTTACACATTTCACAGGCACTTATGTAAAGCACACAGGCATTAAAACCAGACAGGCATAGAATTTTAATCCCATCTGTGTATATATGTGCAGATAACTAAGCCTACTACGGTTAAGTTTTCATATCTGAAAAAAAAAAAAAAAACAAAAGAAGTGCCATGATCTTGTAAATTTTCTGGAAATCAAGAATAGATAGATACAAAGCACTTGGAATATCAAGGTATTCAATAATAACTATTAATAAAATTATTTCACCCCACGTGGGAAGAACTCTCATGTTCTCAGTTGTTATGGGATAGACTGATTTTTATTCTTTTGATCTCACAAGGTAATCTTGCAGTTTCAGCTTTACTTCTCTTTCTGTGAACAGTTTGTGTCATGGTACTAGGAAAGGAGTTGTTTTTCTGTCAAAATCTCATGATACGTTCAGACCTCTCCTGAACTGAAATTTTGTATTTCAGGTCTGTGCTTAATCAAGGTTTAAGGGACTGAAATATACTGCTGAGTAACTTATGGCCCCTACCTTTGGGATCTTATAGTCTCCCATTCTCTGGATCATTTCTTAATTATTCGAGCAGAGAACTTAGGGGTCCTAATGGCCAACAGTATCCTCAGTGACCTGATTTGCACAAATTGAAATGATATGAACATATCACATTAAAATGATATGAATATCATTGCTTCTTAGGCTATTTAAAATTTTTTTAGACTAAAACCCCACTCTCATCCAAATTATTGATCAAAACTGGAAACAGAGTGGCTTTTCCTTCTCTCAATACTCCCACTTTACACTGTTGTTGCAAATAATAAAACATTTATTATACAAATGTTTACTGGGAAGGTACTGGAGTGCTGGGGATAGAGTAGTGACTACACACCCTCATGGATCACATTTGAATCTTGTTCTTTTATGGAACATAGGCTGTGTAGTCTAGGTTATTTGGGTGGCATGAAACAATTTTTTGCAGGCATTTCCTGTTTTTCTTTGGATTTTTTTTTTGTTTTTTGGAAATTTATCAATAATTTGCTAAGTGGGCATCACTGAAATACATGTATTCATAAAAAATGCAGATTCCTTTCTCAAGATACAGATAAGACCCAAAGTCCTATTTAGTTCAGAATGATCATCTGAGGTTAGAATTTTATCCATGACATTTATTATTCTTTTAATTTGAGCTAGAAAACTGGAAAGAAACTCACTTCAACAAACAGAAAGTGTGGGCTTTTATTTTGTTCCTGAAACAAGATTATCAATTGCTTTTCTGCCTCTAGCATTTTGCTTATTGCACTTAATAATTAACTCCTCCAGAAAAGCCAAGAAGCAAAGAAAAATCAAAGCTTTTAAGGTAAAGTTGGAGTTCTTTACTCAGATTGTTAATAATTTGGCCAAAAGAAGTGGAATCCACCTTAGAGTTATAACTATTAAGGCAGTTTTACATAATGGAAACAGGGCTCAAGAATGACCTCAATAAAATGTATTGCTGTGTAGCTTTTGTACATTTCATATCTACTGAAATATTCACATCTCAAAGGCAAAAATATTATTGCCTAACATGCAGATGGTTTTGGTGGCAATAAATGCCAAAGCAAAACATCACACGCTGTGACTAGAACATGCTCCATGACTAGTAATGGCCCATCATGTTATCGCTCATAAATATTTCACCAATAAGACAATCAATATTTGGAAAAAATATTTAAAAATTGAAGTGTTTTGGAAATTTCAAGGAAGAAGTAGCAATTTTATTGTACCTGAAAAATTGGATTTTGAAGCTATGTTCAAGATATCTCTGCTAATTAGAATTTTCCTGTCTTCCAACATGACAGAAAATTTTGAGGAAATCTTGGTTGAGAGCAGCATGACAGAATTCCCTACTTTTAGACTGAGTTAATGAACATCATTTGACTAATCATTGTTCATATGGCAAAAATTGGTTTAGAGAGAAAACATTAGAAATATAAAGCTAAAGAAAACAGTGTTCCAAAATTTTTGCTTTGTCATGGATGAATTCTGTAACTTATTTTAACAATGTCATAATTATTTTTAAAAATGGTTGATGGGTACATTTAGAATTGACTTCAAGATTGTCATTATTTGTATACAAATAAACTAATGTAGAATAGAGTCCTTGTTTTTGAAGAGGAAAATAATAGAATTTTGTCAAGACATGGAATGCCTTGAAATCCACTTTCCTTGTATTACATTGCAAATTCAGCTTCAAAGCATCTAGTCTAGTCTCAATGATAACAAATGACATTTGAAAATATAACACATTGTAGATGGACGAAAACGTGTGCGCGTGTGCACACACACACACACACACATTTAGTATTCTTTCACACTAATTCCTCCATGGTGAAGAGGCAATGAAAGTCCCTATGAACAGTGACCAGAGTTGAAATACAATAATTGTATTTACCACTGCTTTCCCTACATTCTACTTTGTTAAGACTTGACATTGGTCATGTAGGACAAGCTTTACTTGTTCCCTGGCATTTTGCTTCTATCATTGTCATTTAGTGTTCCAAATACTTTATAAACTCATGAAGATGAGACGGAGTATAATGTCTACAGAGGCTAAGAAAGGCTTTTTTCTTTTTCTTTTTTTTTTTGCTAAAGTAATCTTGTTATTTTTGCTATTCAGTAGAAAGTTAAGTGTTGCTTTACCTTTGGGCAACGGGAATCTACACTAAGCCTCTGGAGTTTAAAATGTTTTGTTGAGTTTCTATCTGTGAAAGTATTAACAACTGTAAATACTAAAGCCAGAGGGTGAAAATGTTTCATTGAAATTCTGGTGGAAGAAAGAGCCTGTAATCAGAAGAATCTCACTTTTCTTAACTCTAATACAACTGAGATTGTGAAGAATTCAGGTACATAAAAGCTGTGTACCTAGCAAACCAACACAAGTATTAAAAAATAACATTTGCCTTGTAACAAATCCATAAAGTCAGTATTACCTAGATTTGCTGCTTTGTAATTTGAGACTAAAAAACTGGTCAAGATGCTCTTTGGTCAAGATGTTCCCTGACCAAAATTTGCTCAGGATTCTCTGACCTCTCTTTTCTTCTCAACTAGATTTGAGCCAGAGCCT
This sequence comes from Talpa europaea, assembly GCF_964194135.1. Lineage (NCBI taxonomy): Eukaryota > Metazoa > Chordata > Mammalia > Eulipotyphla > Talpidae > Talpa > Talpa europaea. Next base: position 111,184,782 of record NC_140071.1, on the reverse strand, counting down.
CCTGTCCTGCTAGCCTAGCTTTTTCAATAATTCTGATCAATTTAGAGGTTACTTCCCACCCACTTTTCATATGGGATCAAATTTCTCAGACTCTGCTTTGATGTTTAATTTCTTGTCTTTTCTTGGTCTATTTTCCTTTAAAAAATCTTTTGCAGGCCATATGGTTTGTGGGTCCAGTGCCTTCCCTTAATCATCTACTTAATGTTAACAGTAGAATTAACAGATTATCTCCTAACAAATTTAGTTTTTGTAACTTTTCAGCTAAACCTATATCAGTTGTTACTATATTAGCATAGAATTAGCATACAATATATTTGTTGATTAAATTGACATGTCCAATTAAACTTCCCAAGAATAAGGGTTTTTATTTAATTAATATATTCATTCATTTATTGCATGGTAATATTTCTTATTATTGTTATTATTAAGAGAAAAAATTAAAAAAAATTAATGAGTAAACCCTCATTTTTGAGGTAGCTACGATGTCTTTTATCATAACCAATTACAAAACAATTAAATACAGATGATTTTGAAAACCTGTGGTCCTATACTTGGACGATTTTAAAAATCCAGTTTGTAATGACAAAAACATTGTGTTCTTATAATGAAACAATATCTTTCCCTTCATTGTTGATACTTTCCTTCCATTTCATCAAAAACTTTTCATTGTCCTAATATTATTACTGCTCTATGACTATTTGCTGTCTTTAAAGTTATCACATGGTTTGCACTGCCTGTAAAAGATTATGCTAAAATTTTATTCTTTGCTATGTCACACAAATGATAGGATTGTAAAGATGTCCTTATTAAATATACTCTATTATTTGTCTAATTTAAGAAAGAAATTAGATAAACACACTCCAATCTCAAGTGTTATATTTACACTAATTTTATAGGCAGCATTCATAACCCTTTGAATAAAATAATCATTTAGGGATTTAAGCAATGATTGGAGATACTATCATTTTCACAATTACTATACGTGATAATTATTACAATGCTCAATTTCAATTGGGAGAATTTAATTTACCTCTCTGAATTCCTATAGTTTTAAATGAATCTTGGACCTGAAACCTGGTGTTTTAGCTGTAAATTCAGAGCATCTTAACAAATGTAGAGTATGAGCAGTAAATATTTCTTGTCGATGTTTAATTAGGGTTGTTTGTATCTATGAGTCTGTTCTATGACTCTGTTATTCTAAACTTCAGGAATGTGCTCTTTTGTGCCTTGAAAAATATTGAAAGTAAAGCTCAGGTGTTTCCATAGGAAATTGTAAAGACATCTGAGTTTTACCTACTTCACTAAGGAAAAATAACATATTTTGTTGTATGCAACACCCAAAACATCAGAAATCTATGGCATATGTGTAATCTGTGGATTGCTTATTTCATGTTGAATATTCATACACTTTAGTTAATAACATTGTCATATATGTTATATACAGCAGTTTTAAAGTCATTCTCAAAGTACTATGTCTACATTATGTGTATTTTGTCTGCTAAAATTTCATTCATTCCATCCCTGTTTATCAATAGCTCTTCTTAATCCATACCTCTTACTGTTCCTTGTTTCAGTAAGCTAAGACAACACTAGCATCTGCCTGCAGCAAATATGCTCAGAATGCACTAACACATTGTGATGAAAACCAAACAAATAGTGAATAGAATGTAGATTTAGAAATGATTTGAATTTCTTTTGAACTTGCTATTTTATTCTTTTAGAGCCTGCCTGTCTCCCATCAAGTCAGGTAAGTTTCATTGAAGCTTTTGTTGTATAGATTGCATTTGTCCTCTTAACTGATAAAGGTGCAATTTATACAATTATACTCATTTTTATACCTTTACTATTAATTTCAACTTGGAGTCAAATCTTATGCAACATGAAATATGTAGAGGAATATAACCTCAACTTACCATATATTCATCTTGAGAATGAACTGTCCTCCATGGATAAGAGCTGATTTTATAATTATAATGCTTCATTGAGCCACAGAGGCCTCCTTGGTGGCACAAGCGGTTAAGATGCAGCACTATGAAGCAATCAGCAGCCACGGCATCACGAGTTCCATCCCTGGCCAGGGAGGTGACCCACACGGCGAAGCAGACCTCTCCTGTCTTGCCCACTGTTCCCCTCAGCAGTGTATTTCAGTTGATCTGCCTGTTCTGCTCCCCACTCTGTCTCTGGTGAATCCTCTCACCCCCTGCTCCTGTGGTCTATACCCCAGCTCTTGTATGCATAAATAAATAAATCTTTTTTTTTTTTTTAAAGGCATTCAGCATACACTGGGCCAAGGTAATGTTCAGTATTGAATTTGGGGCTGAAATGTCTATTTCAGTTGGAGTCAATCCTACCTCTGTTTAATGATTTTTTTTTTAGTTTTAACACAATCATCCTGAAATTTTCAAGGATGATCTTCCTGAAAAATATCAAAGCAGATTTCATCAGGAAATATTTTTTTCTTATTTATAGTAGTATGTACATCACACAGTGCTTTTTAGATAAATGAGGAAAATGTCTCATTCCAAGAATGAACCAATTAGATTAGAACAAATGTGTATTATAAACACTGATGCACTAATGAATCATCAGGCAACTGATTTCTTTCTTATTTCCTCTGTTTTATTAATAGTTCATGAGTGGTAGGGAAAACAGGGAGGTAGAAAAATATATATCACATAGGAAAAATATTGAATGTTTAATATAGTAAAGGAACATAATCTTTAAAAAGCAAGAAAATATTGATGCTTTCATGAACAAAGATTCCTTATCCACACCAAAACTATCAAATATTTTCTGATGAGTGTTCTTACATATGAGTGTTCTGATGAGTGTTTTGACTTTCTGTTATCTTAGGGATTTTTTTGGATATAGTAAAAACATTACATTTGTAACAAAATTTGAGTTTATTGTATAATAATATTGAAGAACATAAAAATCTGATTGGCTGACAAACAAAAATTAAAATATTATAAAAATAATAGAACTATTCTTTGAGTTTTAGAATTAATGACGTTTGGATTGTGAACAACCTTATTGTCCAAGATTACCAAATGTTTAGCAATACTGTTGAAAATAATTTGTGGTTCTAGTTTCATTTTGATTTGTATCTTCAGACTCATCTGGAAAATTGTTGGTGCTTTAATAGTGACTGCTAGAGATAAAGGTGTAATAATATCACACATAAACTTAAAAGTTATTAAATTCTCCCCTCCCAAATTTATATTTCCTTATTTCCTTCCCTTCCTTCCTTCTTTCTTCCCTCCCTCCTTTTTCTTCCAGTTTTTTAAAAATAAAAATAAAATGAACATATACTCTCTTAATATACAATTATTTCATGCAATATAAGTTGCATTGTCAACGGTAAGCTCAAATCTTGTTTTTCATTTATTACATTTTAATTGTTTATCCTTTCAATAATATAAAAATAAATACTGTATATGTATGGTTTAAAATTATACCAAGACAGAAAAACATTCATTATTTTAAAAGTGAAACTACATATGGTTTTATAATTTATGTAGATACTTGCAGATAAGCCGGGAAAAAACACAAACTACATAAAGTTTTCTTTTTGAAGTCATATCATTTTCTGTCTATGCATCATTTTTAGTTCTCACAATGTCTCCTATGATTTATGTCTCACCTCTTGTCTCACAGACAGTGTTATTGCTGTGCACTATTCTGCACCTTGGGTTGAACTTCAGATGTCACCTATCACATTCCTTCATATCACATCTTATAGGCAATACATAGCAACTAATTCAAAGCTAATATGTTACTGAGTAAGGAAAGAAAAACAAATCATTGAACTGGATATCAAATATCACTTCAAAGTTCCCTCCATTATTTGGTAACTGGCTATCTTTAGGTCACTGCAGAGATTACCATTGTTCCCTTTTTAAAGATATCCAGATACACTGCTTCTATCACTTGCTCCCTGGATTTTTCCATTATTTATCAGTCTTAAAATCAATATATTTTTCCTGGTTCTCATCAGAATTCATGCTTCAATATGGTTGTCTAAAAAAAATCTATAAATTAGTGGTTTTCTAAAGATTGAAAAAGCAAGTATTTTTGAAAATTCACAAAATTACACAAATTCCCTTAGAAGAACAAATTTGGGTCACCAGCACAGAAATAAGTGCCTTCAAATGGAAGAGTCCCTAGCATTAAAAGGTAAACTAGATTTTAGCATACAGATGCCTTTTCTTACACAAAATCAGACATTGCAGGTTTGAGCAGCTTATTATATAGTCATTGCTGCCTCTTCAATAACTCATTTTGATATTTTGTAATTTGCCAAAATGTGCCTTTGTGATCCCACAGGCTCTTAACTACTTTGTAATGAGTGTGTATGAACAGATGGAAAATGTTTTCAATTTCAGAGAAAACCACTAATGGATGTCACCAGCTATTAGAAAAGCTCAGGTGGCTCCATTTTCCAAGGAAAGTTATTGTCATAAAACTCTTCATTTTTTAATGAAATGTTTGCTCATTTATACCTAGATGGTAATTTAAGACTTCACAATTCTAAACAGATTAGAACTATAGCTGGAAATTATTCAGTGCTAAATAGCCTGGAAATCCAATCTTAAGAATCTCACCTGAAAATAGTAGTGTCAATCCAGGTCATTTTATTAGAACAACATGATTTACTATAAAAACAACTCCATTAAAGAAGTAGACAAAGGAGCTTTACCAAAAAGTCAAATACATGCTTGAACTTGGGTGATGATTTCTGTCTTAAATTAAAATAAGTATACCTTATGCTGCAAATCTGCCTTCTAACCAAATACATATCAAAGAAAAATGCATCAAAAGAATGATCATAACAAAGTTTTCCCAAAATTTAGTCTATTTCATATTCAAAAGATATTTATTAGTTCTCCAAAATGTAGAGCTATTATTTTTTTTAACTATCCCCTTAAATTCATACCAACTTCTTTTATAAGACTCAGTCTAACATTCTGTGTAAGGAACATGATGACTTCTAGTCTAATTAGTTTATTTTGGACCATTGCTACCCTCCATTTACTTTGTAAAATTTTGGTCAAAAATAAATGCAATACCATCTGTTCTATGATTGATCTAGCATATGTTAATTTATTTAGAGTTTCACTGACAGAAATTATTCATATGTAAGTTGGGAAAGAGTGGCACTAGCAATTACTTCTTAGCAAAGTAAAATCCTATTATCTTATGTAAGATTTTGTGGTTCCATATCTTCACTACTTGGATATAAATTTTTCTGCCTGTATTGTGGGTAAACTCTGAATGAAAAATAGATTGTCAATAACCATCCACAATGTTGACAATATACTAATTTTTCTGTTATAAATATCATAGGAATGTAATCACATTAAAATCAAAATTATTGACAATAATATATATTCTTTATAAAAGTGTTACAAAACAATAAGATTTAAAATCTGTTAGTATAAGGGATATGTGAAAGGCTTACTGGAGTTTATGCTTTTCGACATAGAGAAAACAAAATTGGCATTGCTGAGACCACACTGTAGAGTAGCAACCATGTTGCAATGTTATAAAAACAACATGCATGAAAAAGGACCTGGCTTTCCAAAATAAAAGTTCTCTAATTATATCATCTGATTTTTTTCCTCAATGACTTTTATGTCCAAATTGATGTATTCAATAAAATTCCCTAAAGAAGACAAATGACAAGCCCTTCATGGTTATAGATGCCAGGTCCCATTTTATAGCCATATTCTTCAGTCAGTGATTGTTGATATAATTTTCCTATCTTCACTTTCAACTTTCATAATTTGAACTTGGTTTTCACTACTATATTCAAATCGATCTTGGGCATGTTATGTCCATTATTATCTTTTTAAATTTTTATTTATTTATTTATTTATTTACTCACAGGATAGGATTTCTCCCCTCAGGTGCAGTCACCATAGTTCTCCTACTACCAAGTGCCCACTGCCCTCCACCACCCTCTCCTCACCTCACGTTCTCTACTCTCTTACTCTCACTCCTCAGCTCTTAGTATGCACAAATAAATAATCTTTAAAAAAAAAAAGAAAACAAGGAACTATGTTTTGTGAGGTTTGCAATTTTATCCAGTGGAGAAAAATAGAAACTAAACATTAAAAATACTCCAAACAATAGTGATCAATAATTGGAATGGAGAAAATAAAATGATGAAATGGTTTAGTAGTTGACCATAATAAATGGAGAGAGGCACTTGGGTTGAAATGACAAAGTTCTCCCTGAACAGTTGAGAGAGGCAACCATAGAAAACATTTAGAGTCACAATGTTCAAGGCAGAAAAATAGCTAGTTCATAGACTATAAAAAAATTCTATAAAGAGAATTGTCATATTGTAGTAAGTGGTGGCAGAGTGGTCAAATATGGGTCTCAAAATGTAAGCAGAAAAAGGACAGTCCTTGTAGGGAATTTGGATCTTTAACTAACTGCAGTGATGGGCCAGTAGAGAACTCAAGTCAGGTAAGTTATATGATCTGATTTGCATTATCAGTATTTCAATACAACTTCCATGCATTAGATTCAGGTAAGAGAAAAAAAAAAAAGTCAAATGTGTTGAGGTTTCTCTTGCATATTGTTTAAACCTTTGTAAGCCCTCTAATCTAGGAAGAGAGAAAAACATGGTACTCCCTGGTGGTGCAAGGGATTAAGGCGCAACCTATGAAGCTGTCTGCAGCCACTGCAGCACGAGTTCGATCCCCGGCCAGGGAGATACCCACATGGGGCAGCAGACCGACCTCTACTGACTTGCTCACTGCTCCCCTCAGCAGCGTGTTTCTGTGGATCTGCCTGTTCTGTTTCCCACTCTGTCTCTGGTGAATCCTCTCACCCACCCCCCACCTCTGGCCTGTACTCCAGTTTTTGTATACATAAATAAATAAAACTTAAAAAAATATTGCATTTCATAACATCTTATGAGAAAAGTGCTAAAAAGATCTGAAATCTCCCTTGGGAAGAATTTCTAGAAATAGTAATTAAAATTGAAATCAAAACGATGACTATCACCTCCACAGAACATACAGATTGTGAAGAGTGCTCAAAAAATTGTAACAGTATTCAGTAAGCCTCTTGGATCTTGGACAGAAAAGAAAAAGGGGAATGAGAAAAGGTAGGTGGGTATTAGACTTTAAGGGAATATTATTTTGACACATTCATGATTGAATTTGACACATCAACGGAATCATAAGAGATGGATATATCTAAGCGTACTGATCAGACTATCTAAAAAGCATATTTTCCTACTGATTATCATACACACTAATCACTTAAGAAGGTTATCATTAATCTTTCATCACTATAACTCCATGACTAATAGCTGTTATATCAAAATCCTTCACTGAACTCTTTGCCAGAGGCTTATGATATGATCAAAGCTAACCTTTCTTATTTTACCTAAACAGTCTATTAGATAAACATAGTTTATTATATAACAAAGATACAATGGGCCTGTATTCTTGCCCATCTTAATAATCATTTAATTAAAATTGACATACGATCATAACATCTTTTCTTCTATATGCCCTATTTTTTAGTTTCTCTAAGTCTGTACTTCACTGCTAGAACTTGTACTAGATCACTTTCCCACTTCTCTGCATTTTGACCCATAAAGTCATAATGTTTGTTGGACTTCAATGCTAATTTTTCTCTCCATAGCCCAGTGAGTTAGTCACAGGCTCTAGATCACTGCTGTATGAGTATGCTTTTGCCCCCAAACATTAAATCATCAAATGTGAAGTCTGGAATGAGTGAAAATTTAGCACTCACATTAATATATATTATATACATATAAATAATATATAATATATATATATATTCCTTCAGAATCTTTACCTGTCAAATATTGGCTACTGTGTCTAATTTCTCATGTCTTCCAAACACTATTTTTGTATTTTATCCAGTATTTTATAGTTATTATTAGTAAGATATACTCTGATTACAATTTTTCATCTTTACCAAAGCAGAAATCACTTCAAATTTTTACAACATATGTGTACATTGTTATTTAATATGCATGTTTAATATTTAGTATACACACATACAATATACAGATATGCATACATAATATATGCAAATATGAACATTTAATATTAACATATATCTGTCTTCTATTTTTTCACTAACCTATAATTAACTCTTAAAAACATTAAAATTGAAGAACTTGGATATATCCATAGTTCTGTAGAATATACTTGGAACCAGAGAACAGAAACACTGGTTGGAGAGACAGTCATGATAATAATCTGCTTGGAGATAGAAGAAATTTTTCTTTCTTAGAGTGTATAATTAGTTCCTCTGATACCTGCCATATTAGCTGACCTCAAGTCTAATCCTGTTGAATCAATGTAATAAGGTCACAACATATCAGAATAATTTTGTTTTCTTCAAGAAGATTTTGCTTGAATTAACCAAAACCCAGAGGGAAAATATATTTCATTGGGGTAGATGAATAATGCCCATTGAATGTAAAAAGTTATATTATGTCTACAGTTGTAAATACTTTGACCAAGAGAGGATGTACTTGTATTTCTAGATTCTTGCTTTGAACTTTATATGATTATCTCAAAAATCTCTGGGTGATGATACTTTCTATGATATCCCAGACTAATTTTACTTTTGGTCTGACTTTTAAAGAAAACATTTTTATATCATTGTAAATTTCTTATAAACTAAGAATTAAAATGATAATATAATAGTTCCTAAAGAAGTAAAGATAGAATATATTAGTAAATGATAATTTTTTTTTTCCTCAAAGATTTATTTTTATTTATACAAGTCCAGAGTCGTAGGAGGGTGAGAGGATTCACCAGAGACAGAGCGGGGAACAGAACAGGCAAACTGATGAAATACACTGCTGAGTGGAGCAGCGGGCTAGAGAGGAGAGATCACCGTACCATGTGGGAATCTCCCTGGCCGGCTGGGAATTGAACCTGCACTACAGAGGCTGTGGACACCTTCATAGCACTGCGCTCCACCCGCTGCGCCACGGGGGAGGTCCAATGGCAAAACATATCTTAAGAGAATATTACAATATTTAAAAATTTTCCATGTAGTTAATCATTTATTTAATGTATTTATTTATTTTAGTTGAGGCAAAATTAGGATCCCTGCCATCAGCAGTGCACACTCACCACCAAATTACCCCTAGTGGCCACCATAGTCTATTGTGCTCCTTTCCTCTGTTCAATCTTTGGCATTTCACAATGGGAAACACATATAATGAACAAGTAAGATTTTTAAAAAAAACTTTAGAAGAGAATATAGAAAAAATAGAATACATTAACATCACATTCTACCTGCTTTTTCTTTCCCAGGTTTATTAATTGGATAGATGTCATCAGAGTAAGTCAGCTAGAATTCACCCTCAAAACTGGTGGAAAATTGGCTTATTGACCATATGACCTGTCATTGTTGAACTTAGATACATTTTTACAATGTTACAGGAACTGGTAAATGGAGGAACTGTGAGAATAATATAGAATAACACAGTCCACACAGTACATAGAAACATAATATGAGGCACAAATAAAAGGCAAATATGTGAGTTTTAATTTTCTAGTTGCCTGATAAAAGCAAAATGAATTTTAATAAGTACTTAATGCTTCCAATTTATTATTTTCAATATATGATTACTATAAAATTATTAACGATATTTATACTTTCTTTTTTCCATACTAATTTTCCAAAATCTAATATGTATTTCCACTGAGGCACAACTCATTTTAGACTAGTACTATTTCAGTTGCTCAGTAGCTCGTGGCCACCATAATGCACAAAAAAATTATAGACCTCTCAGTTTACCCTTTTTATCTGCTGAAATGTTTATCTGAAAGAATAAATACATATTAGGATATAAATATAGTTAATCATGGTTTTCTAGTTTGCTTTTATTACTGCATTTGGCAATTGGAGGGATGCTTTTCTGAATGCTATGTTAAATATTTGGCTGATCTCCCCAATAAGTTCCAAGGGTTTTAGATATGTATGTGGAGAAATATGGAGCTTATCTGTATTGAAATAAGCTGAATTTCTGAGTCTTTTATTGCTGTGAAATTACTATACATTTATTATTTTAAATCTACCAAAAAGAAGTTTTCTTTATTTTTCTTGTTTCTATAGCAATGAAAGTATAAAAGGGAGGTTTAAGTGTTCCAAGATTTTCTGAAATTGTAAAACACAATGTATGAGTAAAGAAATTGCATTTCTTCTGGTTCTTCATTGACTTACATAGTAATAAAGAACTGCCAACTTGCTGACTATATATATTTTTAAGTCCAAAAGGCAAGAGGTGAGTTTTTACCATTGACCTCCTTGTCAAAAACACTGAAATTTTTTTCTAGATGCTGACAGTTGATATGATTTTTTCCCCTATTTTGTCCTTCTATCTTTCTTGCTCAGGTATTTTTTTTACCTGTGCCTTTTCAAAATATTTATCTAGGCAAAGCCTGAATTTATAAACTCACTAGAGTATGATAAGATTTAATTTATTGGGCCTCCCCGGTGGTGCAGCGGTTGAGCGCTGGGCTGTGAAGCCTGTGAAGCCTCCGCATAACTGGTTCGATACCCAGCCACCGGCAAGGGTCCCACATGGCGCGACAGACCTCTCCTGCTGTGCCCACTGCTCCTCTCAGCAGTATGTTTCATCAGTCTGTCTGTTCTGTTCCCCGCTCTGGCTCTGGTGAATTCTCTCACCGTCCTGCACTTCTGACTGTACCCAGTGCTTGTGTAAATAAATAAATAAATATTAAAAAAAAAGATTTAATTTATTCAATTCAGAACTGAAAACCTATAATCTTCAAAGTTAAAATTTAGGTGTCATAATACAATACAAATAAAATGCAACATTTAATATATCTATTTTTGATCTTCTTTTAATAGGTTTTTGGTAATTATAATCTTTAACATAAATACAAATAGTGATATTTTATAGGATTCAAATTTAAAAGCTATTCTTCTATGTATATATCTTGGCCAGAAAATGAAAGTAAGTACATTCTTTATTTTAGTAATTTATGATCACTTTGTTTTTAATTCTTTCTAATTAAATACTTAGTTGATAGCAATATAAAAAATTTTTCTTGCCACTATACTGTAACTCTGCCTTTGATACTAGGTCATCTGATGTCAAAATGTATCTTTTTAATGTTGTGACTTTTTCTTTTTTTAATCAATTTGCAGACAAACCTGCATTTACCCTATGAATAAGCATAAAGCAGTCACCGAATATATATGAGAGTGAGTAAATGCATCTGCAAAACTTTAGTTTTTCTTTATGATAACTTAAGAGAGGTACATTAATGTCTTTCCAAGGAATCTAAAATTCCCCTAATATATTTTCTTTGTTTTGGTGTACTTTACAGTAGATATTAACTTGAGAAAAAAAGGATATGTCAAATCACTGCAGATTTCCTCATCAGCGTAAAATATGAAATAATAGTTTTTGATTTAAGCCACCATTTTTAGAAATTTAAATGTAGGGGTTAACCAACTAAGTTTATTAGCTGGACACTTCTGGATTCAATTATTAAGTTGCTTAAACATGTCTATGAATGTCATTTTATTTTTTACCCCTGGAACTACAGATGTGGTAACTAAAGAAGAAAATTAATAAACTAAATAATTCAAAAATAAATCTTTGAACTATACCACCAATTAATGGTTACCAGAAGAGAAGGAAGGAATTAAGTCAGCAAAAAGGGGACAGTGGTATGGTGAAGGATAGGATTAGACTTTTAGTGAACTTAAGGTAGTATATATGCATACTGAGTCTTGATGATATACCACGGAGACTTATATAATAATAAAATGCAACTTCATTTCAATAAAAAAATTAAAGGAAAGTTATTAGATATTTTACCACTTATTTCTTAGAAACTTTTTATATGGTAAGGAAAGCATTGCTGTTTTGTAGCTACAAAAGGAAATGATAGTCAATCTTAAAATCCCAAATGATCTATTCAGTAGCTAGTGGAATATGTTGAGTCACTGGAGACACAGTGTCCCACTTACCTAGTTGTACAGATAAGCTCAGACATTTGCAGTTGATTTTCTGGGCATCTTTTTGATCTGTTTATTGTAAGTCTATTTGCTAGGTGGTCAGAAGAAAAACACAAAACATTTAGTCATGAGATGAAAATAATAAAGCAGGTATCTTATTGTTAGCAGTCTAAAGGGAAGAGCTGAACAGACTTTCAGGATGTGTAATGGAACAATGTTATGATAAATAATTTTGACCAAATGAGAACAATTCAGAGGAAAAGTCAACAGATATAGAGTGTATAAAACAGCTTATATTAGAACATTTATTCAGTACTTTTTAAAACTTCTTTACATTTCTCTGAAGAGGAAATACAATTGGCCAACAGGCATATGAAAAAATGTTCAAAATCACTTGTAATCAGGGAAATGCAAATCAAAACTACAATGAGATACCATCTTACACCAGTGAGAATGGCACATATTAAAAATAACTAGCAAAAACAAATGTTGGCGAGGTTGTGGAGAAAAAGGAACTCTCCTGCACTGTTGGTGGGAGTGCAAACTGGTCCAACCACTTTGGAGAGCTGTGTGGAGATTTCTGGACCTACTAAACATAGAGCTTCCATATGATCCAGCAATTCCACTCCTAAGTATTTACCCAAAGGACACAGAAACATCCATTCCAAAGAGCACCTGCACCCCTATGTTTATAGCAGTACTATTTACGATAGCTAAGCTTTGGAAACAACCCAAATGCCCAAAAATAGATGACTGGATCAAGAAGATGTGGTACATATATACCATGGAATATTACTCAGCATTCAAAAAAGATAAACACATGCAATTTGCAGCAACATGGATGGAGCTGGAAGGGATCATGCTCAGCGAAATAACCAAGAAAGAAAAAGAAAAATACCAGATGGTCTCACTCATAGCAGGAATCTAGAAAACTTAAATAAGGGACCAGGAAAAAGAATAACTATAAGAAAGTAAAAATCAAAATCAACAAAAAACTATGAACCAGAGACACTCTATGGAGGGTCGGGGGGTGGGGAAAGGAGGGATTGGGGTCAAAATAAGGGTGTTGCAATTGTATGGGGAATATAAAAATAAAATTAAAAATTAAAAAAAAACAAAAACAAAAACTCATTTCTAAAAATCCCAGGAAAAAAAAAAAAAACTTCTTTACTTTGACATTAAATATAAATTCATAGTAAGTTGCAAATAAAAAGGAGACAAAATCAGCAACAAATTACAGGAAGTTTTAATGCATGTTTCACCCAGATCTCTCCATGGACATTTTAAACAACAGCAACCTGGGAAATTATTATTTATACTTCCACAGAAATTATTACTTATACAATTTTTTGGCTCAGGAAAGGGGATATATATATATTTCTGTGCATTTTTATCATACGTATGGATTCATTTAACTACCACCACATTCAAGCTCTAAAACTGTTCCAAAACTACATAACTCCCTCAGGCTAACCTTTAATAGCCATGCTCAAAATTCTCTTCCACCCCCATCCTTACTCTCTGAAAACTATAAATTTATTGTTTATTTCTATAATATCACTATTGAAAAAAGTTAAATAAGTGGAACAAGTCTTTAATTTTTGAGACTGACTTTTTTTTTTTAACCTCTTAGCATAATGCCATTGAGATTCATTCAAGTTATTGGGTGACCTCTATGCTCTTTCTCTTCTCTTTATGGGACTTCAGTGATACAAATGCTAGATAGATAGTACTATAGTAATCTATAGGGTTTTGAGGTTTTATTCTTTTCTGAATTTCCTTCCTTCCTTCCTTCCTTCCTTCCTTCCTTCCTTCCTTCCTTCCTTCCTTCCTTCCTTCCTTCCTTCCTTCCTTCCTTCCTTCCTTCCTTCCTTCCTTCCTTCCCCTTCCTTCCTTCCTTCCTTCCTTCCTTCTCCTTCCTTCCTTCCTTCCTTCCTTCCTTCCTTCCTTCCTTCCTTCCTTCCTTCCTTCCTTCCTTCCTTCCTTCCTTCCTTCCCACTTCTTCCTCTTTCCTTCCCTCCCTCCTTATCTTTATCATTTCCTTTCTTACTTTCTTTTCCAAATTTCTTTATCGATTTTTATATCAGGGTCTTAAGAATTTCATAAAAAGTTAGTCATTCCTCCTCCTCTAGTCTCTGAAAATATTGTGTTGAATTTTTTATTTCTCCCCAAATTCATCAGCAAAATATTTGGCACTAGAATTTTATTGGGGGTATATTTTGATAATAAATTTATCCAACACATATAGTGCTATATAGATTGGGTGGTTGTCAAATTTCGTAAGTTGCATTATTCGAGAAGTATGCATAAAGTTCTTGGTATTGACTTTTATTTTAATTTTTACAATATCTATAATGAAATGACTCTGAATATTATTTATTTTTGTTCTGTCTTAGGAAGGAAGAAAGGAAATAGGGTGAGAAGAAGGCAGAAAGGGAAGGAGGGAAGAAAGAAAGATAAAGAAATGGTCTATTGATGTATGTAACAGCAAGGATGAATCTCAAAAACATTGGTACAAATTTGATTTCATTTATATAAAATTCTCAACAAATCATAAACTTTTCTTGTTAATTACTTAACAAACCTCAATAAAACTGTAACAAATAACATATAAGAAAGTCTCTAACAGAGCATATAACAAACACTAAATTTTCAGTAAATTGTTTCTCAGGTATTCCATAACAAAATATCATAGACTGGATCATTTAAACATCAGAAAGTTTTTGTCTCAGGACCTCACTGGTGGTGCAAGGGGTTAAGACGCAGCACTATGAAGCAATCCACAGCTACTGCAACACGAGTTCGATGCCCGGCCAGGGAGGTGACCCACAATGGCACAGCAGACCTCTCCTGTCTCGTCCGCTGCTCCCCTCAGCAGTGTATTTCAGTCAATCTGCCTGTTCTATCCCCACTCTGTCTCTGGTGAATCCTCTCGCCTGTACCCCAATTCTTATATGCATAAATAAAAATAATCTTTTTTTAAAAAGTTATTGTCGGGCCTCCCCGGTGGCGCAGCGGTTGAGCGCTGGGTTGTGAAGCTGCCCGTGGCCTCTTCAGAGCCGGTTCGATCCCCGGCTGCTCCCCGGCCACTGGAGGAGGGTCCCACATGGCGCGCAGACCTCTCCTGCCGCCCGCTGCTCCCCTCAGCAGTGTACTTCGGTCCTTCTGCCTGCTCTGCTCCCCACTCTGGCTCTGGTGAATTCTCTCACCCTCCCGCGCTTCTGACTGTACCCAGTGCTTGTATAAATAAATAAAAATAAATCTTAAAAAAAAAAAAGTTATTGTCTCAAAGACATCCTACATGATGTCTGTTGCAGATGTCTGAAATCAAGGTGTTGTCAAGATTGGTTCCTTTTGAAGGCTACAAGGAAGAATCTGTTCTGTGCCTCTCTCCAGTTTCTGGTGTCAATCATGGCTAGCAGGCTGACAGATGTCTCACTGCAACCACTGCCTTCCCCTTCATGTGCTGGGAGTTCTCCCTCAGTTCGTGTCTCTCTGTGTCCTAATTTCTACTTGATATAAGGATACCAATCATGTTGGCTTACATCCCACCCAAATGTCTTCATTTTACCTTGATTACCTCTGTAAAGATCCTTCCAAATAAAGTCACAATCAAAGATGATGAATGTTAGGACATCAGCCTTTCTTTATTGAGGGAGAGAATTAAACCCATGATAGGGAGAAATTTTTTGCAGGGAATTAAAAAAAACCTCATTAAAAAATTAAGTTGGGCCTCTCCGGTGGCGCAGCGGTTGAGCGCTGGGTTGCGAAGCTGCCCGCAGCCTCTGCAGCGCCGGTTCGATCCCTGGCTGCTCCCCGGCCACCAGAGGAGGGTCCCCGCATGGCGCGCAGACCTCACCTGCCACCCGCTGCTCCCCTCAGCAGTGTACTTCGGTCCTTCTGCCTGCTCTGCTCCCCGCTCTGGCTCTGGTGAATTCTCTCACCCTCCCGCGCTTCTGACTGTACCCAGTGTTGTATAAATAAATAAATAAAAATTAATCTAAAAAAAAAAAATTAAAAGTTCTTTCATATATTGAATGAAAATCTCTCTCTCCAAACTGTTTAGACAGCACATTTAGGAAGAACATTTGTTCATTCAGCTCCAACTGTGGTGCTTGAAAGCCACTCAGATCTTAATTCCTATTCATAATTAATCTAGACAAATTCCTCTTTATCTGTTTTCCTGTTGCTCTTAAAACAAATTGCTCAGATTCTCACTCAACATTGCCTAGCTCCTTTGATGAATGATCTGGTTCAATTTCCTTTTATGCTTAACTTTGCTGCTGTTATCTAGGAAACCACTGCTGGTGTTGTCTTTTTCCTAAGCCCTTTGGTGTTCATCTACCAAATCAAGTTTTACTACCATGAAAATGACTGGTTTTACACATTCTCTGTTCAGTTTCCCTCAGAACATGACCCTACTGATATTCCCAAAGAAAGCAAACAATTCTGTGTTCTCTTGCACGTGACAACACTTAAAGATATTTGAAGAGAACTATTTTATGCTGTTTATGTACCACTTTTTCAGATTCAATTGTGATTTGGCCTTGTTTTTTAAATTCTACACATCCTATATGAATAGCTTCAACATCAACAATGTAAATATTCCCCAAACCTCAAACTCTGGTTTTGTCAATCATTACTTCTATCAAGTTGTAATTCTCTGTATGCCCTATATTATTTCATTATAATTTATTATTTTTATTGAATCTTATTCTATCCACAATCAGTAAATTAATTTTATATTTTATTGAAATAAATATACAGATAATTATATATGATTCAGAGGTATAGGACCACACCTTTTCAGAAGTACGTCAATGCACTACACCCACCACAAGTCACACAATAAATTAAATTCCAGTGAAAGATGGAGTATAAATGTCATAAGCTTTATAAAACATTATATTCAAGTTGAATAGCTACCAGATATTATTTGTTCTATACAGATCCAGTTAAACATTTGAGAATATGCTCATTATTAGTCTATGCTCTGCTAAATGTGGCAAAGATAATTAATTAAAATATTATTGATTGGAGTATAACTTCCAATTAGAAGTTAGTATAAGGATTTGTTCTGCAAATGACAGATGATATTAGGTTATATCTAGACTTTAAAGAAATATATTTATGATGCTTAATTTTACATGTCAACTGACTTGGACTAAGAGATGATGCCTAGATAGCTAGTTTACCATTATTTCTACGTAACTAGAAAAACATATGTCTAGAAGTAAGCATTTGGACCTATAGATTGAATAAAAATGACATACCTTACCAAAGCAGGTTGTCACCATCCAGTCCATTGAGGATTTGAATAGAATAAAATGATAGAAGAGGACGTTTGGCCTGGGCTTGACTTACGATATTCTTCTCCTGTCCTACACTGGCAGTCCTAATTCTCTGAACTTTGGACTCAGACAGAGACTTACATTATTACCCTCCACCTCTCTACATCCCCCATTCTTGCTCATTAGGCTCAAACTATAATTCAAGCACCCTAGACATGGTTGGTTCTCATATCTTTGGACTTGAAATGAATTACACCAACTTTTCCCCCGGTGCTCTAGCTCACAGACAATAGATGTGGGAGTCCTCAATCTCCATAATGAGATAACTCATATTATAGAAGCTCACTTCACTAATAAGTTGCTGAGATGCTCCTTTGAAATATTATTCTTTGTATTTTGAATCAATTATATGTTTCCAATATAATTGCTCATATGCTAATATATTTTAAAGTGTTTATTTTTATCTTCATTGTATATTGCAATTACATTCCTGAGATAGATTGAAACTTGCCAAAATGTATAATTATTTTATAAATGTTATTGTATTCAATTTGTTCACATTTTATAGGCAAGATTCTCATTTATGTTCATTTGTGAAATTAGATGATTATTTCACTTTCTCATAGGATTCATGACTGGCTTTGGCATCAGTGATGTTTTTTTTTTTTCTCTTAACAAATGAAATGGGGGATATTTTCTCTCTATTATTTCAATGTTTATATGCTATTAGTAATACCTATTCTTTGATGAAGGTTTGGTAAAAGTTCCTGATAAAACAAATCAGGATCTAAAGTTTCCAGTCTTTATACTCACCTTGTAAATTATTTTTCTGGAAAATTGTACATTTTACTTATTGTCAAATTTACAGAAGATTTTTATTTTAATAGCATCTTATAATAATGATTTTTAAAAGTTTACTTCTAATATTATTTTTCCATGCCTTTTTTTATTCCTTTATCTGTCTTGCCAGAAATGTGATTATTTTGATTAGCTTCTTAAGGAAACAATCTTTTAGTATTCATTTAATATATTTTATTAAAGATTTTTATTTTATTTATCTATATTTACTGTTCGTCTAGCTTCTAACCAAACACCTACTTATTTTTAAAAACTCAGAACTAATAGATGTATTTAATGTTACAATTTTCTCTCCACATATTTATTTACTTATAGCCTACCATTTTGAAATATACTAATAGTCATACCAAATAATATTGCAACTTAATTTTGTGATTACATATTTCACCATTAGGTGTTAATGAGGGTGAATATTTATTATAGGGTCTTTAAATAAGAGATTATAAATGGTTTTAAAATCTCTCTAATAAATATTAATATTTGTCATCTTAAAGTGTACATCATTAAATCATTTTTCATAAAAAATGGAAACATTCATGAGAAAATGACTAAAATTAAATTCTTTCTGAAAATGGCACCAGAAGTGATTTAGTTCTTTATATTGTATTGTCCTTAATTCTTTTGTTCCTTTTCATATTTCATCTCTTTTTCTCTTAACCCTACTCCCTATATACTCACTAAAACCATTCTCCTTCTAGTAAATCTCTTTCACTGTCATTAAACTTAAATGACAAAAGTTAAATGACAATATCCATTCTATTCCCAGAATTTCTGACTATTTCTATTTTATCCTTTTTTTATACTTTGATGTTTATCATTTTGTATGACTTTGGTGTCTTCCTTTATGCTTTAATCTCTTTTCCCTCTCCAGAAATAGTTTACTGAGTTTTAAAATCAAACTGAAAACTTTCCTTTTAGCTAGTTCTATAATAGATTCATCTTTCTCGACACTATCTCATCAGAGCCCAGAACATAAACCATAGAATTTTTGTTGCTTTGTTCTTTTCCCCCACATTTTCCCCACCACAACTCATTGTACCTCTTTAACTCTTTCTCCTTCCCTAACCTCAGAAACCTCAGTTTCTTTATTAGTATGTGTGGCGGCTCCTGAGAGCAATGTGACAATTGCCACAATTTCGCATTAATTGGGTGGCTGTGCTAGTGTGGCATAATAAGCCCCCTGCCCCTGTGCGCTGGACTGGACAGTCAATGACGGGTAAGATCAGGAAGTGAATTCTGACAACCTAAGACAGACGCAGTCCCCGAGGGGAATTTGGTTCCCACCTTTTCAGCCATGACGAATAACTGAAACAATTAGGCCTGGGCGTTGTTAAGGCACCACCAAAATATGTTGTTACTCATTGCCAGCAACTAGGCGCCAGAGTAAAGGAATGCAACTATGGAAACAGAAACTATTACTTAGTAAATAATATAGCCAAACACAGGTATGAAAATAGATAATAGTATATGGAAGACATAATGAATAAAGTAATAATAACAATGTGATCATAAATCAGATGTTCTAGAAGGAATCTCCCGTAGGAAGATTAGAGTATGAAATGTTCTTGATTTATACTTGATTTTCTGATAAATAATAAGCAAGATGTAATGATAAGTGTCACAATATGCACGTATGCCCTGGTAAATGATTAACTATATGCTATGCAGAAACAATGAAGCAATTACTGTAAAAAAGTATAAAAAGAAAAGATTGTCTACAATAAAGTGCACTCAGATTTTCACTCTCCCTTGAGTGTGTCTGTGTGTCATTCTTTCTTGTCCCTCGCCCTAAGTCCTTCGATCACCTTTTGCTCATTCTCATTCAACCCTGAGATTGTCTCGATCTCCCGCCACTGCTGGGCTGGTCCGCGGCAAGTATGTTAGTTTTTATGGTATTTTGCTTTGTTGAGTCATCTGTATGTTGAATCATCTGTATCTGCAATTGTCTCTGTCATTTTGACATGCTTTACTACATATAATTCTCTCAGATGCTTTTTTTATTGTAAATGGCAATATTTCATTTTTCAAATGAATGAATAGTACCCCAATAGAATATATCACATTTTCTCAATCTACATCCCAGCTACTATATGCTTTCGTAAAAACTATAGAGGACATAATTTTTTGAGTTGATGGTTTCATGATATATCTTAATCTTTTTTTAGCATATTTACTAATAGGTCCAATGAACTTATTGTATTGTTTTCCTTAATGCTAAAATTTTGAATTGTACACTTAATTTCCATGGCTCTTTATTGGTGGAATTTCTATGGGGTCCTTGCAAGGATTACTTGTTTTCTTTTATCAAATGTATTTAGATAGCATGGGTCCAATTTGAGGATATAGAATCATAAGTTACAGTTCACAAAGACAAATTTCAACCATGTTAGCAGTACAAAATTGATGAGAATTTGGGATAAATTTGATAATATTTTAATATTATTGTAGCGGTTACAGAGTAAGAGAAAGAGGACAAGTGAAATAAGGTAAATAAAATGGTAATATGATGAGACATAAGAGGCAGGGAAAGGCATACCATACTCCAGAAAATTTGTTAAACACAAGATCACTTCTCAGTATAATCATATTCAAGAGTTTTATGTTGTTTTTCAGGTTGATATATGAAGGCTCCAGCTGGCTTAAGAAGAAATATCACCTCTCCACAATATATTTATCTGTAAGTCACAAATTCTCAGGAGTGACAATTGTGATTACTTGAAAATTCTAAACTGATAATGATTATTAGCAAATTCTGTACTGAGCTTCAAATCAAATGATTTCCCCCCTTTTTTCCTTCTTACTTTCTCAAAATGCCTTTCTTTACTCTTTCAGCTCTTTTATACATTTCTTTTATAAATCATTCTACTTCCAGTATATTTTTCTTTCCTCTTCCTCTTTATTTTAGTCAATTACTTTCAGAAGATTACGTATCTTGTCTTCAGAAATATCCCAAACAGTATTTTTTTTCTGTGTTTGTATTTTGTGTCTAGCTTTATACAACATCAAATTTTTTTGTCTGGTTGTCATAACAAACTGTAACAAAGGGATTTCTCATAATGTTCATCCAAATCAAAGAATAATTAAAATACTCCTGGAATCTTCAATTATCATTTTTTTTTATTTCACCCATTTCATTAAAATGTGTCTGCCTTCCCTATAGAAATGATTTTTTTGTTTAGTTCAGATGAAGGGAAGCGATTGAATTGTATTGATGTGGTCATTGTCATAATACATCGTTTATAACATGCTTACATATTTTAAAAACCTGGGAGGTGAAGACAGCGATTTGAAATAGAAATTAATGAAATTATTTTTTATGTATTACTGTCTTTTTCTGGGGGAAAAACAAATTAAGCTCTTTAAATTTAAATTTTCATCTCTGTTTTAGATATTGAATTTTCTGATTTAATAAAATTACATGAATATTCCCTACATTTTTCACTTTCCCTTCATCCCGTGTCTTTTATCCAATACTTAAACACATAAAACCATCATAACATGAATTAACTTCACCAATATAGGAGATGATGACAGACACAAATAAAATATTGAAAGACAGTCAAGCTCAATAGCCAATGAGAGCAGTTCTGTGCTGCTTCCATCAACCACAACATATTGGTCAGACTTAAAATCCTATTTCTAGAGCTCAGAACTTCTCAGAATGCTTTTTAGCTACTTTTTAAATCAAAACCCTGGTGATAAACAAAGTGTGAACCCCTACTCACCTATTGGCTTACATTTCTTTCCTGTAACATGTGTCTTCTTCTGATTCCATATTAGAAAGTACCAGGAATAAAATCAATACTGACATTTGTCTGCAAACTATGTGAAATGTCTGACAAGTCATGCAATTCACTTTACAAAGTGAAAAACCGGACATTTTGATAAGTGAAATGATTACCTCCCAGTCCTCTGCTATCAGAGCTGCTAGTTGCCAGCCTTCATCTTAAGGATGGAACTCAGCTGTTCATAAAAACCTCTCTTAATGAGGAATGGCTGGGCTAGTGACAAATGATCATTACCATTCCTTCTTTGGGGGAAAAAAAAAAAGCCTTGACATGATGAAGTGCTCTAATCGATTCTAGCTCCTCTTTTGTTGTCAAAAAATCTATTAACCTATGGAGAACTATGGCCTTAAAGGCCAAAGATTCAGCATTCCTGATTAAGGAAGATCTGTATTTTTTGTTTGGCAGTCTTGCCCAAATTAAAGGAAAAAGAAAAATGCTATATATATATTTTTTCCATTTCAACAAAATCATGACTTTTTTCTTCCACTTTCTGACTACTTTTCCTGAGGTGAAAGGGTTTAGACAGTTCGAAGTTTTCTTCCTGACCCTTTCCTTTATCGAAAATACTTCTAGGATCTAATATAAGAGGTCCCTTTCACATGCTTTCCTAGTATCAAGATAGGAAGAGTGGGCTAAAGAATGCAGATGTGAACAAAATAAATGTCTAAGGGAACATTCTATATTAGTTTATATGGACTCAGTCCTTTGATTTTCATAATTTCCTGAAGTACCTTTTGGTCCTATGAGTCTTCTTTTTATATTAAAAATGTTAAAAACTTCCTGCCCTCTTCGTTAAAACTACTTCCAGAAAACACCTGCTTATAATTAGGTAAGCTCTTCATAATGTTAGTAACACTTAGAGCATGATAGCTGTCTAATCGGAACTACCGGCAGCCCTGGTGACAGGATGGCCTGCAGGCACCATCTACAGGCTGGCGCTAGCCCTGGAGAATGAACACTGGGGGATGGGGGAATATCCAGGGCCTTTGCAATTACATCACAGATAACCTGCTTTTTTTCAGAGACCACCTATAAAATAATATTTAATTATTTGCCTTTTCATTGGCTGATGTGTGTCTGAACACTTTGTGATGCTTTATTTTGGAAGTTTAGGGAATTTAGATTGTTGTGGCTTGAAATACATTGGTCTTGGGATTAAATGATAAACAATCATCAAGTAGACAGTCAATTTAAAATGTATTTTAGTGCTTGCTGAAATGCTTTTGTTTATCATAGTTACAGTAAAATGGAAGAGTCAAAATATTTCATTGCAGTAATGTAGTTCAAAATACACAACAGTATATCACACAGTGTGACAAGAAATTGTTTAAATACATGTTGCCAAGCTTATAAACATAAAGGTGACTTTTGCAGGAATTTCATTTTGTAAATCATTTGTAATATAAGCCAGTTTTGAAGGCTAATGTTAATGGCGATATGAGCCGGAACAACACCTGTGTCCAAATATTTGTTCTATCTATGGGTCATAAGCATATCATATTCACTTACAGTAACAAGAGTTTTTTGGTTAATTGTCATCTTCTCCAGCTTCTTCTTTGGAAATTAAAATATTCCCAAGAGAATTACTCTGTTTCTGTCTAGAGTTCTAGAGTTGAATGCATATGCAGTTTTTGATCTGTTACTGGACAGGGTGAGGGACACCCCTAAACCTGCCTGTTCGAAATAGGTTCTGCCATCTGCTGTCTCAAGACAAAGCATACTCGAGTGTAGAAGACCTTTAATGGAAAGGAAATTTAATGCAATTAGTGTGCAAAAAAGAAAAGACAAAGAATAAAGTTTCCAAGTCAAACATCTGAAATTACACATCCTCTCATGGGGTAAATGTTCAGCTACACAGGGTTGGCCCAAAGCACAAAAGCCTGAAAACCTGCCTCAAGGCTAAGACACCTTCTGGCGGGGACCCATAGAAAAGCATCAGAAACAGCCAGACAAGTCTGGAAGGAAAAGAACAAAACCAAAATCAAGATAAAAGCTGTCATCACTAACCTTCCCATGGGTCTCTGCTCCACATCTGTTTCACCCAGTCTGAGACAAAGAAGCAAGCGCAGTTTCTTCACATGTCTCTGCTCCATGTGCCTCCTCCAGGTCTCCTAACTCTCCATTCTGCTTCCTTCTTTCTCCAGTCTCCCCTCTATCCTCATCTCCCTGCTCAGCTCCATGCTCTTTAGGTGGTCCAGGGAACCTGGAACCTCCCCTTTCCCTGGGGACTACCTGTTACAGAACAAACATTGTTATTCAAATCAAAAAGCAAACAACAACCTTGGTTCTCAAAGCAATCTTAAACTATTCTTAAGCAAAGTAAATGTAACTCTTAAATATTAGTCTATAACTACAAGTGATTCTAAATTTTCTCTGATTTTGATATCTTGAAATGGATTTGAAATTATCTTTCCAAATTGCCCATGTGTGTGTTACTCATGACCAACTTGACTTGCTGTGGGGACACAATAATATAAAAGTCACCAGATCACCCAAATTAATTCAGTTTTCTATTAAATAATGGACAAAGAAGTAAAAGAAGAGTCTAAAAAAGTTCAGACTCTCATGCAAGTTAAAGTGGGGTCACTGTGATGCACACCTCAGAGTTTTAACTAATATATACCCTGCTTCTAACTCTATAATTGTCTCTACATCAATCCAATTCATTGTTGATAAAAGATAGTCCACCAATCAAGTGTTTATTTTGGCTGTTGTTGCTTTTATTGGTCTCTCTATTTAAATAGTAAATAACTGACCTGATTGCTTTTATATATCTCACTGAATTGACTTTCTAGGCTAAACAAATCATTGAGTCTTTTGTTATGCCTCAGGCATAACTGGAATCCTGTCTATGAAACAGAAATAACATTGTTAATCAGCATCTATAAACCAAGCTTAACAAATGGTAACAGAGAACTAAAAATAAGAAAATTTAGTTTTTTTTTTTTTGATTTGCTTTTATTCACCATAACACATGAAGAATGTCAGAGATTACCAAGCCATTATCAGACTTTGGGGAATAGTGAGGTCACTATGTGCAGTGTGTATCATATAGGGCACATTTTGAAGGGAAATTTTAACTGAAAATCATTTGGCATGAACACCAGTTTCTGTAAAGTGGTAAACTTATGCCAACCCACTGGGTGTTTATCCTCGAGAATAACATTAGATGATAAGAATACATTTGAGGGTATCTTTTCATTTCACAATGACCCCTTATGCATGAACATTGCCTTCCTAACCCCCAGGGATGAATACTTTGTTGTATCATGGGACACTGTCATTTTGCTCACAATTAATGAGACAAGAGATAAGTTGCTGCCTCACACTAGGCTAATCATTTTCTGTCCCCTAAGAATTCTGCATTGGGAGTCATAGATACTGTTGAGTCTTTTTGTGTTCTCTGGAATTATAAATTGTAAACTCCAGAAATGCAGGATGCCCATCCTCATCAGGGAGAGGGGAGGGCAGTGTAGTCTATAGCATTAATACTGAGACAGGGATTAGACAAAACTGAGTTGACAATAAGAGGAAATTCATCTTGAATTTTTAGGCACTGGATCCTATCCTTTGTAATTAATGATCGCTCTTTTCCCTTTCCCCATCCTCTCACTAATTCTGCCATGTTTTGTTTAAGTTAACTCTAGTTATTAACCTGAGAACATTGACAATTTCTGAGTTTTATTCTCTTAATGTGTACCATAATTCCTATCACCAGACAATCAAAATTTATATAATGTGTCTCTAAGTACCCTACATGGAATTAAAGCACAAATTAAACCATATAGGAAGGTCAGTGAAATAATAGCTGACAACATTTTGACTTATGTAAAAACATTAACAATAAACATTATTTTTAGCTTTTTGTAACTCTTCTTTTACTAAAGTAAATCATTCATATCACAGGTAAAACTTTTCCCTTTGATATCATGTCTATATATGCCAACTCAGGGTTCAGAAATTATTTTGCTAAATAAATTCTGGGCATGCTTTACATATTTTTTTTTACAAAAAGGACAT
This sequence comes from Talpa europaea, assembly GCF_964194135.1. Lineage (NCBI taxonomy): Eukaryota > Metazoa > Chordata > Mammalia > Eulipotyphla > Talpidae > Talpa > Talpa europaea. Next base: position 111,158,819 of record NC_140071.1, on the reverse strand, counting down.
ATTTCTCATAATTTCTAATTCTTAATAGAGTTTATTGAATGGTTTTGTGATATAGGATAAGATAAAAAATTTAAAGAAAAACAGAATAGTTAAAACATCTGTCTTATATTTAGGTTCTTATGGCTGATTAATCAAATGTAAGCTTGCATTAAAAGAATATATAGAAACTGAGTACCAATTAAAAAAACATAAGTTATTATTATAAATATTAACACTGATAGTAGTCTTTAAAATAATAGTAGTAGTAGTATAGCTGACATTTAGCGAGTGCTTAGTCTGTGCCAAGAAATCTACTACAACTTTTATGATATTACATTAATCTTCATAGCAAATATGATAATTGTTATTATCGTTTTACAGATGAGAAAATGAAAAATGGCATTCAGAACAATTTTTAAAGGTCTATGAGATTCAACTAAGTATTTTAATTGTATATTTTGAGAAGATAAATTTTAATCTGTGAGACTTATACTTTAAATATGAAACATACTAATTATAATTTTTCTTTTGATACTTGCTCTCCTGTCACTTTCATTTACCTTGCAGCAGGTCTGCTGTGTATTCTAAAGTATTTAATAAAGAGCATGAAAAGTCATTATTGTCTTCCAACCAAAATGCTAAGCCTAAAATATTTTGCTCTGGTGCCAAAGAGCTAGACGTGATTGTCAGAGTAACTGAAGTACCTATATCTTTTACTGTGTTTTCAGTTTTTCATAAAATTTTATTTCTTTCTGATGTTAATTTTCTCTTCAGGGTATGACATCCTGTGATATTTGAAAACAAATGACAGGTTCCTCCAAGTTTAGAGTGACTAGGTTGTTAAGATTATAAATGTGTATTCTCAGACACTTGAACATTGTTCACAAATTGGATTTTTGAAGTGTTAGCAATGTTCTTTTTGAGGGATTAATCTTCCCTTCAATAGACATGGGGAGGAGGAGGAACAACCAAAATGCAATATTCGACAGACTTTATCACACTCAGTTTTTAAAGCTCAAGACCCCAACTTATCTCCTGAGTAATTTTTCATCTCTTTATCTCATATTTCAGCTCTGCCAGCCAGATCACATATTTTTAATGCAACTTTAGAATTTTGTCTATGTATCCTAAATATATTTTCATCCCTATTTTCATGTCAGCCCATCTTATTTCAAGGTTTTCAGGGCAAGTACCTCAGTAAAAACATTATATTTCACTTATTTTCACCTGTAACGTCCAGGGGAAAAAATGGAACAAACACACATGTTTGAAAGCACCTTAATCAAAGATAGGGTGGCCTTCCCTCTTCAAGAAAAACTTCACCTTTACGGGAGGGACTTTTGGAAATTCTTATCCTAAGGAAGAATTTGAAAAACACATTTTATTCTCTTTTTTATTAGAACTGCTAGGAAAATGATTCAAAATCTAGCAAACATAACCCTTTCTCTGATCTCATGGGGGATTGCCTAAGGTGTGTAGGAACTTGGCAGAGATGCTAAAACATGTATCCCTTGTTCTCTCTCTTTTTTAAGATTTTAATTTATTTATTTATGCACACAAGAACTGGGGTGTAGGCCAGAGGTGGGGGGGAATGAGAGTACTCAGCAGAGACAGAGTAGGGAGCAGAAGAGGCAGACTTACTGAATACACTGCTGAGGGGAGCAGCGGGCAAGGGAGTGGTCTGCTGCACTGTGGGAGTTAGCTCACTGCCTGGGGATCGAAATAATGTCACAGTGGCTGGAGATAGCTTGATAGCTGAGACTTTAACCCCTGCACCACCATGGAGGCCCTTCTTTGGTCTCTTTCCTCTGAAATCTGAGAGTCCTATTCAAATACAGTATCCTACTACAATTACTTTGTTTCATTTTTATGGAACATTAACAAACTACTTACTCATTTGGTGGTGTTACAACATATAGAAAATAACTCAAATTCTCAGAAAAATGGATTCTAAGCACTGTACCCTATAAGGACATAGACAGAAATCATGAAAGGCCCAAACTTTATAAAAGTGGTTTTTAAATTATTGGAAAATGTTATTTGATTAATTAAATCTAAAATTTCAAAGATTATTTTGAAGAAAGAAGAAAAAGAAAAAACAAGAATGTGTGCACATATGAACAAATAAGAGTACTGAAAATTATTAGCAAAATTTCATTATTATATCATCAATACAATTTCTTAACAAAAAGAAATAAATGTTTAATATTTTGGTGATATTTCAAAAGTGATTTAAATATATATTTTTGAGTAGGTATTTTTTCAAATATTTTATATACTGAATTATATTAAACAGTTCATTTTATTTTATTTTATTTTTAAAGATTTATTTGTTTGTTTATTTATACAAGCATTGGGTACAGTCAGAAGCGTGGGAGGGTGAGAAAATTCACCAGAGCCAGAGTGGAGCAGAACAGACAGACTGATGAAATACACTGCTGAGGGGAATAGTGGGTGGCAGGAGAGATCTGCGCGCCATGTGGGACCCTCTTTGGTGGCCAGGGATCGAACCGGCGCTGCAGAGGCTGCGGGCAGCTTCGCAACCCAGCGCTCAACCGCTGCGCCACCAGGAGGCCCTAAACAGTTTATTATCACACACAAATATGTTGATGTGAACTTCAGAATAGATATAACATTTGCACAATATTTTCTTATAGCAAATGTTTCATTTAGATTTCAATTTTGATTGTAAGTTATTGAGGGGTGGACATGCAATGTGTGTGCCTGCACATGAGTATTTTATTTGGATGCAGGAGGGGTTAGTATAAAAATCTAGATTTGAGCATATCAGGAAGAAAACATAGTTGATTTTCAGAAAGTGTTAATGTCTTTCATAATGACCCTTATTTGCAAGTTTCCAAAAACAATTTGTTCACTCATTACTTGTGCATTTGTGTACACACATACACACCCACAAACTAAAAGAGTAGGAAGGACTTCACTCTTTGAATCAAAGCACAGATTTATTTCATTTCTGACAGATCACATTTCTGAAATCTTGATATTTAGTCTTTAAAGCTGGCTCAAAACTGCTGTTAAATTAAGATATGAATGATGAATTCCAATTTTAACTCAGCATTACTCTTTACTTACAAGCAGATTTTGTTAAGATTCAAAACTCTTGTTATAAAAAAAGAATAGCTCAGTTCCAATTTTTATTTTAATGACCAAAAGAAGCTAATTATTTCTGTTTCTAAAGATGGCAAAACAGACCCTCATAACATTGTTTCCAAGGCTATCACTTACTATTGTGGTCAAGGCAACTACTACAAACTCTTGACAATGGAGATGAAATAATAATGCAGGGGAGTATTACAATTGTTTTCTTTTTGTTCCCAAACATTTATTTTTTTCATGCATACAAGAGCTGGGGTGTAGGCCTGAGGTGCAGGAGATGAGAGGAATCAACAGAGACAGAGTGGGGAGCAGAACGGGCAAATCAACTGAAATATACTGCTGAGGGGAGCATTGGTTGAGAGAGTGGAGAGTCAGCTCCCTGGCCAGGGATAGAAATCATGCTGCAGTGGTTGCCAATAGCTTCACAGTGCTGAGACCTAACCCCTTGTGCCATCAGGAGGCCCATGGAGGATTTTTTAAAATGATGAAATGATATATAGAATGTTCATTAATTTGCACAAGGACATATAATTGTAAATATGATGTATGAAGCACATTTCCAAGTCACCCATATGGCATAGGGCAGTATCTATAAAACTGTATACACAAAAGAATTACCTAGACTACTTGGGGAAAAAAAAAAAAAAAAAACAGTTCCTAAATACCACTCTGCTAGATTGTGACCCAGTAGATCTGAGATGAGGTTAAGGTGACATTGACCCCTAACCCCTGGTTCATACTATCATTGCTCTCCACTGGACCACACATTAGGCAGTTGGTTCCCACAGATGTCAATTTTAATCTGGTTAACAAATTATAATTGTCTTATTTTCAATCATTTAAGCTTTTGTAAGCCACATTCTCATCTTTAGTTTAAGGAAAATCGTATCTAGTTTAGTAAGATCTAAATTAAAAAATGTGTTAAAGATGATTTTGCTGTCATAGTACTTATATGACTCATTCCACTGTGCCCTCTGTGGAGCTGTCCTGCGGAGCTTCATTGATTCTCCACTTCCTTTCTCCTCAAGATTGCCACTCACTCCCATGCTGATGGAGTCCAGCAACCTTTAATGCTTCATTCTGACATCTTCCTAAGAAGGTATTGAACTGAAAATTCAGCAGTTGAGAGAATTATTTATTATAAGATGTATTAACTTTTTTTACAACACCAGCTCTCTCCTTAGTTTGTGATACATTCATCATTTTAATGTTTCTTTCAAAGTTTTATCATAAAAACGACTCATTAATTCAGATCATTTGAAAAACTGAATCTGAGATTTTGAGAAAAGATAAGGCTGAGATTGAACTTTTCACTATATGTGGATACAGATTTCTCTCAGTGAACAAATTAACCTAGAAGTACTATATTAAGAGATTAATTTAATTGACAGTGAACTAGTAATCTGAAGCATTTTATTTTATTTTTTAAAGATTTATTTAGGGCCTCCCCAGTGGCACAGCAGTTGAGTGCTGGGTTGCGAAGCTGCCCGCAGCCTCTGCAGCGCCGGTTCTATCCCTGGCGCTGGGTGAGGGTCCCACATGGCGCGCAGACCTCTCCCACCGCATGCTGCTCCCCTCAGCAGTGTACTTCGTCAGTCTGCCTGTTCTACTCTCTGCTCTGGCTCTGGTGAATTCTTTCACCCTCCCGCGCTTCTGACTGTACCCTGGTTCTTTTATAAATAAATAAATGACTCTTTAAAAAATATTTATTTATTTATTTATACAAGCACCGGGTACAGTCAGAAGCACGGGAGAGTGAGAGAATTCACCAGAGCCAGAGCGGGGAGTAGAACTGGCAGACTGACAAAGTACACTGCTGAGGGGAGCAGCAGGCATGGCAGGAGAGGTCTGTCGTGCCATGTGGGTCTCATTGGTGGCAGGGATCTAACCAGTGCTGCTGAGGCTGCGGGCAGCTTCGCAGCCCAGTGCTCAACCACTGCACCAGCGGGGAGGCCCTGAAGCATTTTAATATGCAGTTGTTTTAACACATTTTATTATAAGTTGTTTTGCTATATTATACCTATGAATTTAGATTTTCAAATAATCACTAAAACATTATAAGGTGTTTCTAGCTATATGATTACAAAAAATATCATGAAAATACTTTATATATTCTAAATATTTAAAATTTTCTTGCTACAATATATTTTAAAGCAATTTTATTGAGCTGTATAAAAGGAAATGTGTGGCAATGCAGGACCACATAAATTTATTATTAACTATTTCAAAATTGCAGTTGGCATTCCTACATATCTTTTTTTTTTTTTAATTTGGAAAAAAGCAGGTGATATCTTTAGAAAGGAGTATGAACAGGGGTTATAGATTAGGCCTGGAGTCTGGGAACCCATGGCAGTGTCTTTCTTGGTTCTTATTTTTGGGGAGGAAAGAATTCAAAATCAAGACAAGGGTTACGGAAAAACAAACGATTTATTGGTAGATAAGCAAGAATAGAAATCTTCTCCAAACGGAGAGGGGTCCCCAGTGGTAGCCACTGAGGTGCTCTATGGTTATAGTGAGCAAGGAGTGTGGGGGTTTGGTTGCTTGGTGTCTCTGAGATGTGTCTCATGCTGATTGGCTGGGGCCTAAGGGGTCTCTGAGGCTACTGAGATTCACTGAGTTTGTGGGCTCTCCTTGACTACCGAGGCCCACTGAGTTTGCCCACATTACCTGGCCTACATTTCCAAAACTATCTTTGGTTCATTGCTTTAGCACTATGTTATGTTGGTGTTCTGTGCATTCCACTCTTTATTGGGTTGGGAGTGGGTTTACTCCCAGTTTACTCCTACTGGGTTTGCTCCTACTCTGAGATTGTTTTCTAATGGACTTAGGGCCTTGGGGCACCTTGTTCCTAACTGACTGCCTATACCCATTTCCTAACTTTTTCCTTCATTATTTATTTAAATGTTAATTGCTATAACTTCATTACTAAAACACAAACAAATATTATACAACGAAAACATGCAATCCCACTTGAGTTAAATTCAAATAGTTTTCTAAATTTTTTCCCAGGCATTCTCTTGTAAACAACCACTTCAACTATTACATAATATGGGTTACATTTTAATGAAGCTTTATTAATCTCTGTAAATAAATGTCTGGGTATATGGGGAATAACTGGATAGCTTTTTCAAGCCTATCACTAAAGGAATGCCTTTCTGAATGAACCTTTTTCTTGCAACATTGACCTTATGCTGTCAAACAATCAAGACCCTAGTTTAACCATGCCTCAAACTGACAATTCATAATTTTATTTCCTATCTCAGAGTGCTTCACATCTGGTCTCAGAGAAGTTTTAATTCCCCAACTTGGAGGCAGGAGGATCCTTCAAATTTGTTCCCATATTAGTTCCAGAGTGCAGGCCAGCAAGTCATGACAAGGTCTATCTCTCTCTTTTTTTTAATGTCCCTGTCTAAGAACAGTGGGTATTGGCTATTCTGAATTTAAGACTGTGAACATATCTAAATAGTTTAACAGAAAGGAAATTATATAGACCTAATGGAATTTTAAAAAATGCCTTCATTAACTACTACTTGTTAAAAATAAAACAGGGCTTAGAAACCATATTTTATAAGCAGAGGGAAAAAATTCCCTGAAAGTAATTCAATTGAAGATATTTTTATGAAAGGATTTATTGTGTTAACAAATGAAATACTAAACAAAAGCAGGAAATCTTTTTCATGTTATATTATAGTCTTTTGGAAATGGGAGATTTAGATAGCATCATAGCAAAGTTATGATTCCATGGCTTTGGAATTTGTAAATTTCCCATCCTGATTTCTTGTGCAGTGCCAGATTGCTTAATATATTTATAGCCTTTTTCTGCTTCTTGGAGTTCTTCATTCATATGACTACGCTGTTTGTATTGCAACCTACTTGGTTGTGAAATGTGCTCCTGTTCCATGCTACCAAAATTAACAGTGAAATAAAATAATAAACAATGAAATAGTTGTTGTAATTAACAAATGAAACAGTAATCAGAATATACTGACATGTGGAGATATTTGGTGTTGGCAAATTGAACTATTGTGTCCTAGAATGAAATAGATAGGCAGGAAACTGAAGTATTACTTGATCTAAACAAATGGGAAAGTTCTAAGTGTGGTAAACAAAAGTCTCACATGAATAACCAAAACAAAGAACCATAACCTCTAATTTATTCAATTCCCATACCATCATCAGTTCGTAGACAGTCCCTGAATGAATGGAATCCAGGTTCTTTCAGGGAAGCTCTCTCATACATAGCCAAAAATTATATTTAAAATCAATGCCCCCCCCCCGTGTTTTCTCTAAAGATAATTGCAGGCATTTTTCAAGATAACTGAATTAAAGAAGGAAACATAGTCAGACATTTTAGGAATTCAAAATCGTGGGTAATAAATGAAACTAAGTTTTGGAAACCTATACACCACTGTAGTCAATTGTCAGAAAACAAGCTAATGATCAGATGATCAAGGTAGTTTTGATTCCAGTTCATCCGACAAGGTGACCCATTGATCCCTGAACCCATTCTGTGATTATTTCTCCAATTACAGATATATAATTAAAATAGACATCTTCAAACATCTCATAGAATCTTTGTAATCTCAAACCTGTGAAGTGAGAGCTGTGATGGTAGAAAAGCCCAAATAGAAAATACTATTACTGCCTCTTCATATGAATACAAATAGAAACAAAAACAAAAATACTTTGTTTTTGGAGGGATTAAAGACTGGTTATACCATCCAATGACTTGGGCAATGAGAGATAGATGCTTTCTACTGTCAAAGAGAAACAAAGCTGGACATGAGTGGAAAATGATAAAGCCAGATTTTTAATCAGTAAAAACTACTGCAGTAGGGGTCAAAACTCAGGGATAAAGCTCAATTTCACAGAAACAAAAGGCAGGAGACTTTTTAAATGTCTAGGTATGCTGAATTACAGACACCAAAGGGCATTAAGGAGTGGCTTTAGATAATGAGTCTGGGTATTCTGGGTTGGCTAATTCAATCTTGCCCACAGGAAAAGTAATTTCTTGTAATATTATGATATTTCAGGAAAAGTTGTGCAAGTTGGAACAAAGGGAACCCATAGAATTTAGGTTCTTCTTGTTGCATAAAAATTAGGGGGCAAAAGTCAGACTTTTCCCACTATTCTAAGAGAGTGTCCTTAAATCCATCAGGTTTTGGTTGCAACAATCAGTAAATTCTCCTGAAAGTGTTGAATTTTCTTAGGCAGGTATTTTAAGAGAGGGATGTCTCCTAAAAACAAGGTCTGAAACTACTAAAAGCCATGGTAGCATTTGATTAAGTCTCTGTGCAGGAGATGGAGATATTAGATGCTGAGTTATTTTAGTTAACACTACCATCCATATTCCCCTTCAACTTACCAATTTTGCCAGTATAGAAGATAAATAAATCTTAGCAAATGAGAGCATATTATCATCAGCTTAATCAGATGGTGACACGCATTGCAGCTGCTATACCAGATGAGATTTTGATGCAAGAACAATAAATACATTCCCTGGTAACTAATATGTAACTGGTAATTTACTGATCTGGTAACTTACTGATCTGGCAAGAGCTTTTCCCCCTACATGCTACCTCAGATTTCTACTGCTGCTATAATAAATTGTCATGGACTTGGCAAATTACAACGACACAGATTTATTCTCTTATAAATCTGGGGGTCAGAAGTCTAAAGTCCATTTCCTAGACTTAAGCCAAGGTTTTGGCAAGACTTTCTTCTGGAGACTGAGGAATGAACCCTTTCCCTTGCCTTTTATTGACTTTTATTGACTGCAGATAATCCTTGCATTGTATTCCCTGCCTTCATATTGAAAGTGGATCACTTCAATTTTGGCTTCCATCATCATACCTGCTTCTCAAACTCTGACTTCTCCTGAATCCCTCTTATAAAGACTCTTTTGATTACTTGGTCCCACCTGGATAATGCAGGATAATCCCTTAATCTCAAGATCCATAATTTAGTAACATTGGCAACATTTCTTTCTTTTGTCACATGAATTTAAAACTTTTGGGGAGTGGGATTTGAAAATATTTTCTTCCATTGTCACATCCCCTTTTCTAGTTTTACATAACTGTTTCCCTCCTATAAGGACTTTTGTAATTACAATGTGCTCCACCAGGCAACCATCACATTTCAACATATTTACTTTAATCAAATATGTAATACATCTTTTCATTATAAAGTAGCACAGTCACATGTCCTGAGATTAGGATATGGACATTTTGGAAAAGCATAATTCTGCCTACCGAAAAATCTATGCCATAATTTCATCTACAATGACCTTGATGGCCTTTCAAACCATCTACATTGAGCTATATTGATGATAATATGCTGATCGGATTTAGTGGGTGGGAAGCACCAATTATGCTGCAGCTTTTTTTGTTGCTTGGACCATATGATTCAATATATTCAATGTACACTGAAGTGTCAGTGGTGGATAGAGTTGTATTTTAGAGACTGCCAGTCCTTTACAGATAGATTAGTGAAAATACCATGGATTTTGGAGGAAATTATACTTGGGTCTCAAGACATAATTAATAGAGTTACAACACTGGAGACCAGAAAGACCGACTATCATAATACATTTCAATGTATATTACTTACATTACTACAAAAAGAAAAAAAAATAATGCTGGCTGGTGTTCTAATAATGTGTGGGTGATTCTAAAACCATTTCATCCATTATTAATAAGGAAAGTCAGTACTTTGAAGTGTAAAAGGAGGTAAACCTAGATTATTAGATAATGTTTTCACTTGAGCTGAGACTTTGAACCTCAACTTCTCTCCCCAGCGACCCAGACATTGGCTCCATTCTCTGAGCTGATTACTGAGGCCCAGTGAGTGACTCTGATGAATTATAGTGGTGACTCCCCAGTGATTATTGATTTCATCCGGCTCACTGAACAGAAATAAGTACTTTCTAATTTGTTGTGACATTGAATAGATGTGTTTATTTATTAAAGGATGTTGTAATGGCAGCATGCCACCTACTCACAAAAAAGAATAACTTTCCTTTACTGAGACAGAAATAGTATCAAGCAAATATTGGCAAATAGAATTTAGTTCAAGAATCCAAGCAATGACCATCTATGTAGATTTGAAGTATGTTAGAAAGAAGAAAAAGAAAGTAAAATAGACTGAGAGAATTATGTTGCTTCTCAATTCTGATACACATTAGCTTTGACTTTTGGCAAGTTACTGTGCATGTTATTACTAGGTTTTTCATCTCTGAGATAGGAATGATGACAGAAAGCACCAAAATTGTTGTGAACATACACGGAAATTAAATAAGTGATGCTGACAAGCTTAAACTGTTAAAGAAATATAACATATTATCATCATGATTAGTGACTAGATTTCAGGTGACCTCAACCCAGCTAACATTGATGCCAGATGTTATTACTGTAGGAAATTTGCATAATTTGGACATGTTAGCACTTTTGAGCTTTAAATTTAATACATTATTGAAGGCCATCACAATAACAGCAAATTCAATGAATTGATGGGACAAAACCCCAAAATGTAAAAATTATATAAGGCTTCCACTTATAAAGATCTTGTAAAGGCTTTACTTCATTATAATTAAAGCCAAAATTTTCTTCCAGACTATATATAGACATTGTTACCCAAAGGAAGTATAACATGTCAATGAAGTGATATTTTGAAAATATTTCCTTCACATATTATGGTGACATTTTACAAAGTAAATAGTCACTGTAGCAGAAACAGAGATACATAGTGAAAACTATATACCTTATTTATCCAAACCCAACATTTTTTATTTCTTTCTCTTGAAATAATTAATTGCATAATTGCAAATTAGGGTATCTTATTAAATAGTTTAATGCCTCTAAAACATATATACAGATGCATTGTGTCACTGAATGAAAATTAGTTTTGTTCAGAATTATATGTCCTCAAGAATCAGCAATCTTTTATGAAAAGAAATAGGGCCATGCTATTTAAGTATAATAAAAATATTGTGAGTGTGTGTCTTCTAGTTTAGTCTGGCAAAAATTTGCAGAGAAAATTGAAAGGTGTTTTGTGTCCACCTATCAATCCAAACAGAATGAGAAGAAAAAAAAATCCGTACCATGTTTCCAAATATTCAAACACTTGGATGATGGACAAATAGTATATTAACCAATAGAGGCTATGTGAAAGCAATATTGAACTCAATTCAATTTTGACATGCCTTCAAAATTTCCCAGATCTGCTCATAAACCCGACTGGTTTATAAGGATGTAGATTTCTCCTTGGGCTTGCCCCATTTTGCACTTCATTACTTTGTGTGTGTGTGTGTAAGTGTGTGTACATTTCTGTAAATATAGCATACATATATAAACAGTACATAAAGTCAATTTAAAGTTCACCAGGGACTTTTTTACAGTCATATATTATGATAAAATATACATAACCATAATGTAAACTTTACCATTTTTTTTTCATTTTTTTTTTAATAGAGGCATGTTTTTTATTTATTTAGTTTGTTTGTTTTGCTTATACATGCACTGGGTACAGTCAGAAGCGCGGGAGGGTGAGAGAATTCACCAGAGCCAGAGCGGGGAACAGAACAGGCAGAAGGACCGAAGTACACTGCTGAGGGGAGCAGCGGGCAGCAGGAGAGGTCTGCGCGCCATGTGGGACCCTCCTCTGGTGGCCAGGGAGCAGCTGGGGATCGAACTGGTGCCGCAGCCGCGGGCAGCTTCGCAACCCAGCGCTCAACCGCTGCGCCACCTGGGAGGCCCAACTTTACCATTTTAATCAATTGTTAGTTTACCCCTGAGAACATTCCCATTGCTGTGCAAACTTATCTTCAGAACTCTTTTCATCTTGCAAAACCAAAACTTTAAAAATCAAATACTCTTCATTCCTTCCTTTCCCAGCTCCTGTCAGTCACCATTCTATAATATTTTCTGTTACTCTGACTCTTACTACTCTGAGTACCTCATATTTGTGAACTCCCATTTGTCTTTATGTGACTGATTCATTACACTTAGCACAATGTCTTCAAATTTCGTCCATGTTGTACGTGTCAGAATTTCCTTTAAGACTGAATGACATTTTGTTGTATGTACACACCACATTTTGTTATCCATTCAGTTATAGATGGACACTTGGATTTCAAATTTTTTGGCTATTGAGAATATATGCTGCTATGAACATAAATGTACAAGTATGTGTTTGAGTCCCCACTTTCAATTATTTTGTGTCTATACCCAAAACTTTAATTTCTGGAGCATACAGAAATTTTATTTTTGATGTTTTAGTCACCATCATACTGTTCTCTGCAGTGGTTGCATTACTTTACTTTCCTTCCAATAGTACACGAAAGTTCCAATATTCAAGATATTTGCTGACTTTTTTTTTTCAATCAGTGAGAACATCTTATTGCATATGAGCATATTTCATTGTGGTTTGACTTGAATTTCCCTGACAATTAATGACATTGAACATCTTTTCATATATGTCTTTATGCCAGTACCATCTGTTTGATTATTGTACTTTTGTAACAAGTTTGAAATTAGGAAGTATATTGCCTCTACCTTAGTTCCTTCTCAAGATTGCTTTGACTATTTGGGGGTCTCTTGAGATTCCAAGAATTATAGAATGAATTTTTATATTTCTAAAAAAATGGTACAAATATTTCACCTTCTTTGTTAAGTTTAATCCTTAGTATATTATTCTTTTTGATGTGTTGGATCCTATGTTACCAAGTCCATGCTGGACTCATTTGTGTTGGGGAAAGGGTTTGACTAGAAACTACTTGTCATTTTGGTCATCAGGAACACTAAAATTGTAATAAAGAATAAATTGTAATAAACTTCAGTATATTACACTAACATTGTACTAGACAAATAATACTGTGATATCATATACATCCACATCATCCATATGGATAAAAAAGTGGATCTGGGATATACCAGATATCATCTACTCACCTGGACAGCAGAAGTCTACACTGGTACATTAAAATAAATCCCCTGGATTGCCTATTTTATAGCCTGCTTTATATGCTTCTCATTATGGACATGCAGTCCCTTCAGTGTCTCATTAGGGACTTTTTAATTGCAGCAATTGCTCAGAATCACATTTTCTTTTGAAGCAGTCTATTTGAAAAAAGCAATGTTTCTGATTTGGATAAATGTGGGGCTTACATAACTTTCACAACTCTACACATCACTAATGTTATAGGAAGTGGACTGAGACAAGCCCTCAAACCCATCACCTGTGAAGGTGATGATTATGTTAAAGAATACGGTACAGTTGATCTCTAAAACAGGGATATTTTTCAGATAGGCTTAAATTAATCACATGAAACCTCAAGCAGAAAAATTTCTCTAGATGATGCAGAAGTGCAAGGCAGAAGAGGAAGAGAGATTGTAATAGGAACTGAGAAATTTGACCCAGGAGAAATACAATGTTGATGTACAATGTTGATGCTGCAAAGGTGTATGGAAGACCTCTAAGGACAGAAAGCCTCCCCTTGCTGATAGCCAATGAGAAAACAGGAACTTCAAACTTACAACCAATGGGGTCTGCCAAATTTCTGAGTAAACTAGAAGATTCTTCTCAGACCCTACAAGAAAGAACCCAGCCCTGTTGTCAATTTGATTGGTCTTGAGGCCTAAGAAAAAACCCCGTCAGGCAAGTTGGACTTTTGACTTGAAGAACGTAAGAAAATATATTTGTGATGCTTTAGGGTGCTAAGTAATATTTTTTTTAATGCAGCTATAAAATCTAATAAAAGGCCCACAACAGTATTGGCACATGGAAAGTATTAAGTAGATGTTACTCTCTTGGTTTATGCAAAACATAACATCTTTGTTCTGTATATAGAATGATTTTTCTTATATATGTCTAAAAGATCAAAATTCTTACCATATAAGATATCATTGATTGCCACTTCCACAAGAAGATTTCTCTGAGGCAAAAAAAGAGATATTTAAAATTCTTTTGAAATATCATAATGGCTTTGTTTATTTTATATAAACATATATATATTTATATAATATATAAAAATATACTATATATGCCATAATATATTCTATATTTTTTATGTTATATACTGATATATACTACATTTACTATATTTTGATGTTTATTATAATTAAGCATCAATATTATATTTTTGAAATGAAATTGTATACCTTTTAAGAGAATAGACTGAACTTTATTATTCATATTTATTTCTGATCTTTGCATGGTCCGTTAATTGTTACAAATTTACTTCTCTTTAAATATATATTTAAAATATATATATATATATTTTACTGAGAAAATATATATTTACTGATTTTACAATTATATTCTGCAAGTTATATTCTACAGTTAAATATACTCAATTAACAAAAATATATCTTATTGCTAAAAACAACTATCAGTGGCGTAATTAGTTAATAATCCCTGCAGCGTAAATATTTGCTAATAAACATTGAAAAACACTATAAAAGGAATAATGAATTATTGTTACTAATTCTATTTAGAGCCCACCATTTCATGTGAAGTTGTTCTATTGTCTGATTTATTTCCTGTCTTGCAGGCAAACTGATTTTCTAGCTGCTTCAAGGTAACAGGTGTCCTATAAATGTTAAATAAGAGAAAGAGCTCCTGGAAAGTATTTGAAACATTAAGATTAAAGCTTTGATGTGAAGAGTTCTCCACCATTTCAAGAGGGCCAATAGTCATCATTAATCATGATGGTACCTTAGCTTGCAAGGACAATGTAATTTAAAAACATTTGTCAAGCACTTAAAAAATACTTACTTTAATATTTGAGATTTGATAGAGTTCAGAATCTAAATGTTTACTATTTAATTGTAGTAGTAGTACTTTTTAGATAAGCCAATGATTTATATGAAGAGTATGAAAAATCCACATTCTCAAAATACCACTGAAATCTGAAAATAAATATAAAGGGAAAATTAGTAACATTAGATCTACTATTTATATGAATTTATGTTTTAAGGTAAATTTCTAGGCTGAATATCAATATAATGAGCAGAGAAATTTACAATATTGAACAGATGATGAGAATTCCTACTTTACACAGGACTGAAATTATGCATTTAGAAAAAATCAAAATAAAGGTTTTGAGAGGCAGTTGACTATATATTTTAATTAAAGAAGAAATAAGAATTTCTTAGTTATCTATTTTATTTGGTAGTAAAAGAAATCATTCATGGTTATAAATGCAGTTTTAAAATTACTTCAATATTGTTTTAGGAAGATCCATTAATATGATTGAAGATATTTTCCACTCTTATTTTTTATATTCTTAAAAGTTTCATTTTCTCAAGAAGCTAACCTTTCATCCATTATTAAACCATTGATTTGTGTTGTATGACAATAAATGTATCATTTTGTGTCATCTGGGGTAATTTTTGTTGTGGTAATTCTTTCAAATATGACACTCCTTAAAATAAAAATTAAATATATGTATGTGTAAATGTTTATATATAATTATTATTATCATTTTATTAAAGTTCAGTCATAGAAGGAAAAAGAAAGAGCAGTTAAAACATACAGAATGATCATATAAAAATTCTCATATATTTTAACACCTGAGAAAATGCTTGAGTTGAAAAACTAAAAAGGAAAAAAAAATTGTGCTCAGGCAAATTATATAAATAATGATTAAAGGAAACACATAAAGATGGAAAATGAGATTAAATGAAAGAATGAGAACAAAAAAAATTATTTGAGTATCTTGTATTTAGTTTGGCAATAGTAACTACCATTTACAGATAATAGAGGGCATTATTACTACTTGCAAGTGGAATGAAGAAAAAGAACAGAGGATGTTGGGCAAAAGCCTCAGAGGAGGCATATTATATAGATGAAAGTATATGGTTTACATAATAAATCTTTTTTGAAAATCAATGAGACAAAAATAATAAAAACAAAGTAATGAAAAAAGACTTCTTAGTTTGCATTTTTAGAATTTCCAAAGACTTTAGCAACTCAGTGACGTTCATGGGTCACTTTATATTTAGTAATATAATTATCAATATACTCTATATCAACAAAAGAACTTGGAAGTTTACACAAGACATGTATGAATATTCATGTACACATAAAATCAAATTTATATATATTTGTATACACAACATTTTTCAGGACATTATGCTGATTTTAGAGATGAAGAAACTTGAGTTCAAAAATGGTTTGAGTAATGGAATATAAGATGAAGCTGAGACATGTCAGTAGTACATATAATAATCCTGATAATTTTTTTCTTCATATTCTAAGCTATTTCTCCTGTACTTCTCTGGCACCAATGTTATAATGACAGTATTGTGGACACTGTTAAATATTTTTTGCTAATGAAAGTACAATAGGATTAAGAATCATTTCTTTGAACTTGAGGGAAATTTAATTCCTGGATATAGTACAAATACTTATATTATTATATAGAACCAACTCAATATGATCTATGATGAATAAAGCCTAAGACTTCCTTATTCCTGGTATCAACTCATGGTGTGATAGTTACCCATTAAGTGTGGGCTAGTTAAGTTGCTTCCAAGCAATAGAAGACAGGAATGTTTTATGGGAGGTTGTACCAGCGATTACATTATGTTAAATAAATTTTCATGCTGAGAAAATCTGCTGGACATGTAACTAGGAACTGCCTATGAGATCTGAGATCAGCTCAAACCACAACCAGCAAAATTTTGGGGCCTTCAGGCATGCATCCACAAAGAAATGCATTCTTCCAAAAATATGAATGAGTTTGAAGCAGATTTTTCCTGAGCACAGCCTCCAGGTGGGAAAAAAGCCTATCTAAATCCTTGTGAGATCCTTACCTATAAACATAGCAAAGTCCTGTGCAACTACAATATATAGAATCGATATGATGATAAATGTGTTGTTGAAGCCACCAACTTTGAGTAAATTTGTTATGTAGAAACAGAAAATTAATAGTAGATTTGGTATTAAAAGTTGGATATTTCTGTAATAAATACCTAAAATGTAGCTGGATTTAGAACTTGCTAAAGTTAGTAGAGGTCTGAAGGCCTCTGAGAAACATGGTAGAGAAAACCTAAATCACCCTGAAGAGACTTACATTGGAAACCCAGACTTTCCCCATGCTGCCAGGAAGTTCTTAGAACATGTTAATTGGAAACTGGAGGAAGTGGGCTGAGAACTTAGGGAAAATGTTTCCTATTAAATAGTGTGTGGCATTCTTCAGTTAACACTTTCCACTTTCCACACTTGTCTGGATCTCTCCCTATCAACTTGGATTTCAAAGAATTAAAATCTTAGCCTAACATCTACACATTTTTCATTCAGGCAGGCCCACTGGTTTATAACTGATCGATGCAATTACTACCTCCTCTACCATATGTAGTAGCTACTTCATTGAATTTTGTTCAAAAACCAGAAAATAAATTTCTATCCTTTCCAAAAAAAAAAAAGAAACTAAATAGCGTTCAAAGGGCAGTACTTAAACAGTGCCTAAGACAGTGACAGGGCTGGGGGACAGGTGACTGTTAGTTGTCATGTGTGCTCACAATTGCAGAAACCACCCAGGCTCAGGGTGCAACAATGATGGGGCTTATTAGGAAGTGGGATACTGGAAAAGGGAAAGAATTTCTGAGGTCACAAATGACTATCTCAATAGGTCATTTGTTCAATTTGGTGACATCTCTTCCACTAGGGCCTTAAGATGGTGGCATACCAGCAAGCAGTGCAGGCAACAGTTGGAGTCATGGAAGGCATAGCCAGCTCTCACAGGTAGCCAAGCAAAGGTCAAAAGTGCCTGACCACAGATTATCAGTGCTGACTGATGGTCAGAGTACAGGCACTAGTGTTACAGCCCTTTGTGAGCTGACTGCCTTTTATAGACACCAGGCCCAGGCAAATGGGCGCAGGGAGTGGTGCCCGTCAGCAGACAATGTTGCGGCACAGCCAGAAGCAAGAGTAGGGTTTAGGCTGCAGTTTGAAGCAGAGATCAGATGTGGAGGTCTCAAAGGTCCACAAAGGTCTATCAAGTTCTTCTCTGGAGGTCCAGACAAGTCTTGACAAGGAGTCTGTCCACACACTTTTTCCAGAGAAGGTCTGGACATGTCTGAATATCAATCACAACCCTCTGGAAACTCACCATGTATTTCCTGCCCTTCAGCCTGATTGGTCTGTTTACCATCCTAACTGATTGCTGCTGGTTAATAACAAATCATTTCAGTCCATTTTCAATTTTAGTGCCATATTAAAAAAAAAACCCTGGCCTACGTATCCAGATCTTACCTGTACTGAAGACTAGACAGCTTTGGTGTTTGCAAAATTCTCTGCAACATTCATGACATTGTGTTGTAGCTACTGAATACTTTGCATATACTTGCATACTTCACTTTACTTTCCCATACAAAACTGCATTTTTCAGAAATCAAGTTTCTGGCAACCCTGTGATGAGCAAGTCTTTCAGCTCCATCTTTCAAACAGCATGTGCTCACTTCATGTCTGTATCACATTTGGGTAATTCTCACAATGTTACAAGTTTTTTCATTTTTTGCTATATATCCTGTGGTGATCTGTATGATCAGTGATCTTTGATGTTACAGCTATAATTGATTTAGAAGTAATTGCAATGTGGTGGAAATAGCAAAGTACTAGAAGTAGAAGTGGAGCCCAAACATGTGACTGTATAGCTGCCATCTAATGATAAAATTTTAACAGAGGGGGATCTGCTTCTTTTGGAAAGCAAAAAAGTCATTTCTTGAGATGGAGTCTACTGGTGAGTGCTTGGGAATGCTTTTGAAAGACAATGAAGGATTTAGATGGAGTCTACTGGTGAATGTTGGGAATGCTTTTGAAAGACAATGAAGGATTTAAAATATTACTTAAATATTGATAAAGCAGCAACAGGGTCTGAGAGGATTAATTCTATTTTTGAGAGCTCTACTGTGGGTAAAATGCTATAGATAGCATGACATGCTACAGAGAAATACTTTGTGAAAGAAAGAGTTAATTGATGTGGCAAACTTTATTGTTATCCAATTTTAAGTAATTTCCATAGCTAATCCAACTTCAGCAACCAAATATCCTGATCAGTCAACCATAAATTCCAAGAAAACCCTTCTCTGTGCAAAATTATTGAGACACTGAAAACTCAGTGTTATGATGTATTTTGCCTGATTCCAGCTGTGTATTTTATGATTTCAGGTGTTACATCCAAGTCTTTAATTTATTCTTAGTTAATTTTTACATATGATGTAAGATAGTGGTCTAATTTAATTCTTTTAAATGTAGCTGTCTAGGATTCCTAACACTATATTTGTTGAAAACTGTCATTTCTCTGATATATATATACTTGTCTTCTTTGTCATAGTCTATATATGTGAGGATTAACTTAACTTCCGCAAGGGACTTTTACACAAGTTAAACTGCTTTGCTTATTTCATAGGTCAGCTAAAATGACTGACAAGTAGACATTAAATGTCATCAACATATGCAGGATTGTGGATGCTGTTATGTATGTGGGCATTTGTGTATGTGAGCATGTGTGTCAATTTGGTTGTAAAGGTAGAGACACTTAATCTGGATTCAGCAAAGTTTGGAAATACATAGTGTAGCTCTGCTATTGATAAGGTTAAAGGTGTCAGTGAAAAAGTTAACAGTGAACCATGTAACTCCAGTTGGACAAAACAATATGTGGTGAACGGCCCATAAGAACACAAGGGTCTGAAGTTTTAGATATAAAGAAGTAAATGAAAGAAAATTAATAGTTGGCGAGATAGAATGAACATATTTAGATAAGAGGGTGTAATATTAAGATTAAATTATCAGACATAGACTATGTCTATGTTACTTCAATTTACCAAATATATCCATGAAGTTGGGTATCACAGGGGAGATTGGATTTGAAGATTTTGAAGAAGATCAAAGAATTCTAAGGGTGTGTCCATTTTTATTCATTAACATAGATAATACTGAGAATAATAATTGGAGTAGAAAGATAAGGGCTGTGAATCTAGGGTCAAAAGTATTGTAGAAAATAAGAAGATAATCTTGACACTCAGAAATTCTTAAATGAATAATCATAACACTCAAAAGAGAGAATTCATGCATGATTGTTAAAGAGGAATGATTGTGCATGTGTCAATTCCATTATTGAATTTGTAATGAACTTACATATAGGGTTGTCTTCTGTAAAAACACACAAGTTTAAAAATGCAGAGAATTTTACATATGGTCATTGATTCTTTATATTTAAGTGAAAATTTTCCTAATGTAGTTGGTGATCATTCAATATGTAATCAATGAAAACTGGAATTCAAAAATTGAGGAATAAAATGGCAATTGGAAAATAAGAATGCAGACTATTCCTCCTGCTTCTATGTGATGTGGGAATGAACAGGAGCCATTGTATTATAAAAAGAATTTCAGCCACTATCAAAATTTCAACTAGCCAAGGAGACATGCAGGAAGGGGGAGGTAAATACACTGACCCTTCACTACTTCGTTCTGCTTATTTTATTTATTTTTTTTTTATAGAGGCATGTTTTATTTATTTATTTATTTGTTTGTTTTTGTTTTTATACATGCACTGGGTACAGTCAGAAGCGCGGGAGGGTGAGAGAATTCACCAGAGCCAGAGTGGGGAGCAGAGCAGGCAGAAGGACCGAAGCACACTGCTAAGGGGAGCAGCGGGCGGCAGGAGAGGTCTGCGCGCCATGTGGGACCCTCCTCTGGTGGCCGGGGAGCAGCCGGGAATCGAACCGGCGCCGCAGAGGCCGCGGGCAGCTTCGCAACCCAGTGCTCAACCGCTGCGCCACCGGGGAGGCCCCGTTCTGCTTATTTTTAAGGGTGTCAGCCATTCAGAGTCAGAGCAGAAGGAAGAGGGGAAAAAATGGATCTCAAGACAAATAATCATTTATCACAATGTAAAATACCAGTGGGGAAGCAGGGATATGTATATATACTTAATGTATTTGTGACCAGTTTGATTCGTTAGGTTCATGCATCATGAAAGTGACCATATCAAGCCAGCAGCTTAAGATCTTAGTGTAGAACTGAGTTGTCCAATACAATAGTCATTAGTCTACTTAGATAATTGATATGTGATTAATCTAAATTGAATTATATAGAAGTGTAAATATACATCATAGTTTGAACACTTGGTATGAAAAATTATAAAAATAGGTTATTAATATTTTACTTTGTTTTTTGGATATATTGAACAAAGCATATTATTAAAATATATAATACTATAAGAAAATATATTAAATTACTATTACAATTATTTCATCTGTGTGTTTTTTTTATTTAAGGTCACTCAAAATTTAAATAATATGACTTCTGTTTATGTTTATGTTATATAAATATATAAAAATTATAATTAGATTGGCTAGTGCTGATCCAGAGCTAACTGAGAGAAAGGTCTCCTGTGGAAATACAAAATTAAATGGTTCTAGGGTTCCTGGTGGAGGCAGAGGAAATTTTCTTCCAGTAGCACACGTTTTTAATTTCATATTTCATATATGCTCTTATAATCTCATGCATTTCTATGCCCTGAAAGCTATATTGAGTAAAGTTATGATTCACACAGAAATGGTGCTAAATTTCATATTGATGCTTAACAACTTCTATGGGAATTTTGCTCAGTTTTTTTGAGATATTATCAGTTTTTACTCGGCCTTGAACAATTTGACTTTGAAATTTTAATTCATTTTTTAGCTAAGCTAAGAACCTAATATTTTCAAGGCTTATTCTAATATTCATTGTTATAATACATAGTCTGTAATACCTATCTATCACCTTGAGAAAACTTTTAAAAATGTAACAAAGCTTAGGCAAATCTTGATTTTATTTTAGACCTGTGATGAAAATTTTAAATACTTTCAATAAAGAAGACTAGAATGTCTTTAAAACTTGAGAAGAAAGATTTTCAATGTGCCTATCAATTGGCTTGCTACTTTCTATTACACCAGTTTTCAGAAACCACCTGCAAAGTATGTCAAGCATTGAAAGACCAAACAGAACTTTTGAGTATTCTGCATTCAATTCCACCCATTTTAATGAAATTTAAATCCTAGTTACCGATACTTTGTCGATTAACATTCTATTGAACTTTATAAAAATGATGTCTATAAATCCTTAGTGAAGTTGCATTGTAATAATGACTTTATGCTTTCCAAGAAAAATAGACCTGCTTTCTAGTCCAGGCAAAACTGCAGTTTCCAGCTGAAGATGCTACAAGAAATAATTCAGAAGCTGTTCTCAGAATTCACAGTCTCCAAAGTACTAGATGGAGAATGATGAGGAAGTTCTATCTCATGATCTTTTATTGTAGGTGGCCCAATCAGCTACATAATGCTTTGTGTATGGTAGTTGCTCAATATTCACAAAATTTATTTTGAGGAAACATGTACTTCACAGACAGATCTTTTTAAAAGAGACATAAGCTGCTGGAGTTTACCATAGGTCAGAATTGGCAGGAGTCTGTGACACAGAGGTGATCTATTTGTAGTGGAACAGTAAAATAAAGTAACCCCTGGAGTGGATAAATCTTGAACAGATTACAACAGAATGATATAAAGCAATGCATGAATGGTTGGCATATAGCACAACTACATTCATACCATCACCTTAGTAACTAAAGCAAAGTCTAGGCCAACCTGATTAAAAAGAGGAAGTCAATGTGCTATCGGAAAATTTTTCTGATTTTCAAAGCTAATACATAGTAAATCTCATCTGTCAAATTGAATAATCTCATTATGCGCTCTGAAAGTCAAACTAAAGTCAGGCTGATGATTCTTAGTCTGTGTTCCTGATCAGTGGGAGAAACTTATATCTTTGATATTTTTGATGTCTGTGGAAATAAGTGGTAGTAGAAATGTGGCATTATGGAGAAACCCGAGCTACATGAGGATGCGCATCACTAGCCCCAACCTCTCTTCTGAGCTCTACATCTTGATCTAATTATTTCTAGCATCTTGGTGTAATTATTTCTAGATATTTCTTTTTAAATAACACCAACATTGATCTAATAATGTAAATCAGAAAAAGATAACTCATCTTAAACTGCTCGTTTCTCTATATCCTTCAGTTCTGGCTAACTCTGAGCCCTCCTCACATTTTTACCCTAAGATGAAAAACCACACGGATAAATCTGGGGCATGTGTGGCCAAATACTCTGTATGTAAAATAAAAAATAGATTCTCTCTGTTTATGCACAGGAGAAAGTGTTGTATCTCCTTTCCTTTTTTTCTGGCAAAATAAAGCACAGAAACCTCTGCCTTTGAAGATAGGATGAAAAGGAACCTGGGTTCTCATTAAACCATATGAAATGTGAATCCATTTCTCTAAGAGCCAGGCATACCCTGGTGTTTCAGGATTTTACTAACGAGATGTCTCCAAGATGCTGAGCATGATTTCCCTTGGAAACACATATCTCAGGAAATGGATATATCTCTCCCGAGTTCTTTCACTCTCTAAGCAGGTGAGTATTAGCACCTCTTAGCACAGTTCTGAGCCCACAGTGGAAGGTTTTAGCAAAATTTATTCAGGAAGCTCCCATTCTATAAAAATATTTTCGCTACACTGGCTCAGGATGGCTATAATCTTTAAAGACTCAACAACCTCAGCAAAGTATGTTTTGAGGAATCCTAGCTTAATGTGGAGGTGTAAACTAAGAGGACCGAAGTATAGGAGCTTTAAGGCCTGGGTGGGGAATACATCAAATACATATGTTTGCAGGGTGGAAGCATGTCTGTGTGACTGCAAAGGTAAGTTTAAATAATAAGAATGACAATGAGAAGCAACCCCGATACTAGAATGAAGTGAAAGTAATTTTAATATCAGAATAGTATGAAATTTACACCCCCACAAAGACTCTGAAAGCAATTGTTCTAACATGAAAAATCTTAAAAATATTATTGAATCGCATTAAGTGCTAAATTAAACTGATGATGCATGATTACTTAAGATGTTTTATTCCGGTAATGAATACAAAGCAGTTCAAAAGTATTAAATCTATATAATTAAGCACAACAATAATTCAAAGTAGAAAACAACTTCCATTACCACTATGATTTACAAACCAATTAGAAAGTCCCACTAATGAAAAACTAAATATGATATTGGTACCGAGGTAGAATAGAAGATATGTGTGATTGATTAGACAATTCAGAAATAAATATATGTATCTTTGTAAGTTTGTTTATATTAATCTAATATAGATAGAGTGAATTTCTGTTCTCTAAAGAAAATGTAGATCAGTTAATAAATTGCATGGGACAATTATCCTTGAAGAGACAAAAGATAAAATATTATAGTAGATCTTATGATACAAAATTTCAGAAAGGTTAAAGAGTTAGATATATAATATTTTTTAAAGATTTATTTTTATGGGCCTCCCTGGTGGCGCAGCGGTTGAGCGCTGGGTTGCGAAGCTGCCCGCAGCCTCTGCAGCGCCGGTTCGATTCCCGGCTGCTCCCCGGCCACCCGAGGAGGGTCCCACATGGCGCGCAGACCTCTCCTGCCGCCCGCTGCTCCCCTCAGCAGTGTACTTTGGTCCTTCTGCCTGCTCTGCTCCCCGCTCTGGCTCTGGTGAATTCTCTCGCCCTCCCGCGCTTCTGACTGTACCCAGTGCATGTATAAACAAAAACAAACGAACAAACAAACAAATAAATAAATAAATAAATAACATGCCTCTATTAAAAAAAAAAAAAAAAAAAGATTTATTTTTATTATTTTATGCATACAAGAGCTAGGGCATAGGCCAGAGGTGTGAGGGGAAGGGATGAGAGGATCCACCAGAGACAGATTGACTAAAATACACTGCTAAGAGGAGCAGCTGTGGAGACAGGAGGGGTCTGCTGTGCCATATGTGGGTCAGCCTCCTGGCTGAGGATTGAACTCAGGCTGTAGTGGTGGTAGCATGGAGACTTAACCTCTACACCACCAGGGAGGCAGTTATAGAAGAATTTTAATTTAATAAATTTGAAAAAAATTATGAGGTAAACATTTATCTTGGTTGAAGATAGATTTTTCAAATAAGCTAATAAAGATCAAAGATGGAAAACAACAGGAAATATCATTAGTACAAGTCAAGAACAGATTAAGAAGAATATTTGTGACAGATATTACAAGAGAATATTAAATGCCCATAACGTTTAAATTGCATAGACATGTCAAATAGAAGATTGAAACACATTAATAGAAAGAAGTGAAGAGCATTTTTATTCCGAAAAATGGACATGAACAAACTGCCTCAAAGTAATGAAATTCAAGTGATTCATGGAACATATACAATTAAAATTTGATGATTGCTTTCTAGTGCAGTGATGTAATAATAGTATTATTATGTAACATAATTACATAATTATTACTGCATTTAGAGTAATATTATTGTTAAAATGTCCCATTTTGTAGTATTTGAAAGTAGATACTTTACTGAAGCGTTGATGAGCAATCAAACAAAATGGTTATTCTAGGCAGTAATTTCCACATATATACCAAAAATTTAGAAGATGTATATT
This sequence comes from Talpa europaea, assembly GCF_964194135.1. NCBI lineage: Eukaryota > Metazoa > Chordata > Mammalia > Eulipotyphla > Talpidae > Talpa > Talpa europaea. The sequence continues at coordinate 111,133,233 of NC_140071.1, read as the reverse complement.
CTTTAATTCCACATCTACAGAAGCATCCATTTCATAACTGTATAGATCAGTTAATAAATTGCATGGAACAATTATTCTTGAAGAAATAGAAGATAAAATATTATAGCAGAGACATTTCAAGAGAGATGAAGGCAAGCTATGTGACAATAACCTTATAGTTAATTTTATATATAAAATGGAATGAAGTACTACAAACCACAAACAATTCCGGATATGATAAAAGTTGGCTATATGAAAAAAGCAAACCAAAAAGCAGATTCTAATTATAAACTTCATTTTAAAAAGAAGTAAAAATATATTGCCAAACACATTAGAACAAAATGTTTTTTGTGGATCACAATATAATGATTATTTCAGTGTTGTTATCTCTGTTTCTTCCTTCTTCTTCCCTTTCTCCAATACCACACCAGACCTTCAATCTGTCCCTTCCTTTAGAAAGATCTTTCTTTCCATCCTCCATTCCTATCCTATCCCTACCCTTCCTTTTCTTTCCCTAACTCTCCACTATCTCCCTTTTCCATCCCCTCTCTCATCATATTGTATGATGTACATAATTTTTTTTATTAAAAACTACCTTTCCAGGCCTCCCTGGTGGCACAGGTGGTTGAGTGCGTGCTGTGAAGCTGTTTGCAGCCTCTGCAGTGTGGGTTCCATCTCAGCCAGCCAGGGAGATTCCCACATGGTGAGGCAGACCTCTACTGTCTTGCCCGCTGCTCCCCTCAGCAGTGTATTTCGGTCAGTCTGCCTGTTCTGTTTCCTGCTCTGTCTCTGGTGAATTCTCTCACCCTCCCGTGCATCTGGCCTGTACCCCAGTTCTTATATAAATAAATCTTAAAAAAAACCCAAAACTATGTTTTCACAATTATATGGCAAACTTAAAAAAATAAATCTTATATAAAATAATTTTGGAAATGATGATGTGGGACATTTAAATAGAATAATATTTTTAAAGGAACTTCTTTCTATAGCAGATTCATATGCTTAAAAGTTTCCCAATCTGACTAAAATGATTAGTTAACAAAAATGGCAGATTTTGCATTTTTATTCCTTGAGTGTTATATTTGTTTATATTTATTCCCAGAGAAAAGGATCATGACTAAGACTGCATGTATGTGATACGCTTTAGTAGATAAAATAAGAGGAAACCTAGAAGAATTGAGTAAAAAATTTTCAGATCTGTTATGTTATACATATATATGTTATAATATATTTAAAAGAAATCAAATTCTTCAAAAAATACATAGATTTACAAACTATAGGTAGGTAGGTGGGTAGTTAGAGAGATACAGATGGGCAGACAGACATATAGACATACACATCTGTGTATACACACATACATGCATACATAGATATACATATACATAATAGACTTCTTCTAGTTTACTTTCTCAAAGAATCACATGGGGATATTCATAAGAAATTATATAGATATAGGAGAAAAGCAATGATTTTGTATTAATCTGATAGAGAACTATCATTGCAGTTAAATTGTTAGATGACAAAAATCTTGAATTTCCAATTGCATCATCTACAACCTGGTTAACACCATGGCTAAAAATCATACCATGAAAATGAATAAAATAAAGTGAATACTTTGGGAACAATTGCAGAGCTTACAGAAATAAATAAATGTTAAAAGCTAACATTAAAATATAGATGTGAGAGAATATTCTTCTTGCTTTCTCAGTTTTACTCCTGTCTTTTTCCATTTTTCATATGTTTTTGTTTTCTTCTCAGTTTCTCTTTGCAAGTCAGGGTTGCAAAGGAGTATCCATAAATCAACCCATCTATTTTTTCCAAAGCAGGATACATCAACATGCATGAGTTTTTCAACATGTATGAGTATGTATGAGTTTTTCAACTATTTTTGAATAATAAATCCAATAAGAATAACAATTTTATTATCATTCACTGATAATATATATACATATATATGTATCTACACACACACATATGTATCTACACACACATATGATAGTGTATTGTTTACTCTGCCGAGTGTCATTTCAGATGTAAAACTTTAAGCTATGTCAGTAGTCATGAACTCTGGTTTTATACCAAAACACACATGTACACACATCTGCCTAAATATGTAACTGGACAGAAGAGCTTCATGTGAGCAAGCACATGAAGTTGCTTTCCAGTTTTTTTAAAAAATACTAATTTATTCTCTTATTTGTGGTGACATTTCAGTTTTAGTTTACAAGCACAATTAAATATTTGATGTACACAAAGTCATGAGAAAAGGTTCTGCAAATGTAGCCTGGAAAAATTTTGATTCTGTTGTTACTTATGTGAGACCATGGACTTATATGAGGTTACTGAAAGAGAGCCCTTGTCATAATCTCTAGTGCATAAAAACAAAAGGAGAATATATTCGACTTTTCATAGAGTCTCCTTTAATTCTTATAATGTTGTTATGTCAGGAAACAGATTGTCCAACAATCCTAGTTTAAATACATGCTTAATATAATCACACTTCCAGTGATATATCCTTATCAATTAAGAAAGGTGAACTTCGGTGGGTTAGAGAAGATGCCTGAATAAATGGTTTTGTCTACAAAATGCATTTATATGGACTTCTGCATATATTCAATACCATAGCACTTGCCATAGTTTATGTAGTACATATTCAATGCCATAATATATTTTAGGCAAGTCATTATCACTAGTATTTATCACAGTTTTTGGAAAAAAGAGTTTTTAAAGATCCATTGTCTGATAAAATCAGCAATCACGTAGCATACCTTACTCTCTGGCTCCAACCCTACCCTCATCCTGTGTACGACTGTCAAAGATACCTGTATTCACTGTCACATAAAAAAGGAAATATGATTTGCAGGTGAAGAAGATAAAAAGTGCATCTTTTTTAATAGCATTTATAAGTGATGAATTAGGAAAAATATATATCTTCTGCAATTCCAACAAGATATTCATTTCCCTATAGCACAGGCAAAACCAAAATTTCACAGGAATGATCTAAGGTGAATAAGCAAAGTGAAAATTTGCCAGCTAGAATCTAAAATACCAAGGGCATAGCAACTAATAATTTGACAGAAAAGAAGAGGGAGAACTTCTCAGATGAAAGTAAAAACTCACTCTAGGGATTACAGCACATTCTTCTGAAATATCAACTTTAATTTCTGGAGAGGAAATATGCAAAAAATGTCATTCATTCTTTTATATCTTATACATCGCATATGTGTGTCTATACATATATAGCTAAATGTTACTTTTTTTAGAGATTTATTTATTCATGCATATAAGAACTCGAGCACAGGCCAGATGTGTGGTAGGGTTAGAGGATTCACCAGAGACAGAGTGGGGAACAGAATAGGCAGACTGACTGAAATATAGGGGAGGAGCGACCAAGCCAGGAGAGGTCTGCCATGCCATGTGGGTATGTCCCCGGCCAGCCGAGGCTATGGACAGCTTCACAGTGCTGCGCTCAACTGCTTGTACCACCAGGGAGTCACAAAATGTTACTTTTTATCAATTTTGTTTACACCTATATACATGGGTACATTCATGACTATATTACTATATTTCAATTACTATTCTGTACTTGAAATGGCTCATAATTTTAAGGGGTCAATTAAATGGTGAAGGATAGAATTGGACTCTGAATGATAAATTTAATATAGTAATGCAGATGTTGAGTTATAATGATGCACAACTGAAACCTATACAACATTGTAAGTCAATGTTACTTTAAAATATATTTACTAGACATTTTCTATATGCCAAGCATTGTACTACATGCTGGGGAATCAAGCAGTGAACAAGACTAAATCCTTGTATTTACATTTTGTTTTTGTGCATATGTATGTGTGTGTGTGTGCATGCAAATTTGTTTTCTGTTTATTGATGAGAGAAAAGAATGTAATATATATATATAATTTTGAGGCAGAAAGAGAAAATTATATATTTTTGAGTTACAGAAGTGGGAAAGTATAAAAAATTTAAGTATGCGTATGATATGATAATTGCTGTGTTGGGGAATGAATCAGTGGCAATGTGTAATAGAGATTCACAGAAGTGAGGCTAGACTGTGGACTAATACAGATGTAAAAAGGAGAAGATTTGAGATTCAAGTGGTAAGCTTGTCTGAGCACCAGAGTTGTGTCAAGAGGCAGAAAGATCAAAATAGATGTGAAGAAATAGGGAAAATAAATTCAGTGCATGATCTCTAGCACAAGATAGTAAATGTAGGTGAAATTAACTAAAAATATATAGATAGGTCGATAGCCCTTAAATGTCACCTCAAGTTAAGAAAAAGTTGTTTGGGAAGATGAAGAAACTTGTCTATAAACATAACCAGAGGAGAAACAGCCATTCATCAAGATCTGGGGAAGGATGCAGTGTGGGAGAAAGGAGGAAGAAATAAAGAAAACAAGGGATGCAGTTGGAGATAATCTTAGGAAGAAAAAGTATCTCAGTGTTTTACAAGGTTTTATATTTGTAGAAGAGTTTTATATTCATTGGAAAATTGAGAGGGAACTGAAGAGATTTTCCATATCATTCCCACCCATACATGGGTAGTGTTCCTTTTATCAACATGACTTAGTGTTCCTTTTATCAACATGACTTATCATTCCCACCCATGCATGCGTAGTGTTCCTTTTATCAACATGAGAGGCACGTTTGCTATAATAATGAACCTACAGGAACACATCAGAATCATGCAAAGTGCATTGTTTACCAGAGGGTTAACTTTCCAGGGAATACTTCTGTGGGGTTGGACAAATGCATAATGGCATGCATCTATCATTATGGTATCATGCAGAGTATTTTCACTGTCCTCAAGATTTTCAGTCCTCTGCTCTTTTTATTTCCATTGCTATACCAAACATAAAGGAGTAAGAAAGCCAAGCTTTGAAAAGGCTTTTTAATATTTCTAGGATTATTAAGTTTTTTAGTCAAAAGGCAGACTGAGTTTCAAGGTAATCAGGCCAATCAAACCTCAGAGCCATGTACCTAGGGAGAGCAGTAAATTTCTCTTAAGGGAAATTTTTAATGACAAGACAGATAGCCATCTGATAGACTCCATTTGTTTCGATTGCTTCTGCACTGTTGGAAAAGGTGACTTTGAGATTGCTTCCAGCCCTACATTTTTATGATTCGATGATTCATGTACATCATCAGTACGAACTATAGAATAATTATTCAAGCAAATCATAAAATTTTGGTCCCGAGATTGCAATCAATTTATGTGGGCTCTAATGTTTCAAACAAATAGCTTTTATTGCAATTATGAACGCATACATTATAAAACTAGACATTTCTTATACTTTACTTGAGCTAAATATTGCATAGTCAAATTCTCATCCAGTAAGATTACCTGTGATTTCTGTCCATTTGCTTACCCTGCCAGGGTTCTAAAGTTAGTTTGTTATTTATGAATTAATATTTCTAGAGTTTTTCTAGAGTTTGTTAAATGTTTGAAATGAAATCTTTGTATAACATATATTTTGGCATAGTCATTTAAACTTCATGCAGTGCCTGTTGTATTGCTTACTATTGGATGGTTTTATTCCCCCTTATTTACACTGTAGTTAAGCATAGAATTATTTATATAGAGTCTGTACTGATTTTTTTTTATTTTTTTAAAGCTGGTATGTGCCCTGGATTTATTTTTGCTGGTAATTTTCAAGTTTGAAACAATAGTGCTCTTGTCTTAGAATATCTTTAGAAAATGTTGATGGAAGAAAATATTAAAGTCCATTAATCTAAATTTATTTTATGTCAGTTGACCCTACAAGTACAAAGCAATACACAGGATAACATGTTGTCTAACAACTTAAATCTATAAGTGTATACTTACGGTAACAACTTTCAGTGTAGATTTGAAGAAAAAGATGGTGATGTTTGTTAGCATGTTTTACATAAATGTTCAAAATTCATTTATTTTGGGATTAGTATCCTGACATGCCAAATTGATAAGAATTTTTTTCCCTAGCTTGTGCTAAAATATTGGTGTATAAAATATGTATTATGCAGATAATTTACACAGTATCACATTGGAGAAAGAGATGAGGGACTACCGAAAAATGGTATCTCCTAAGTCCTTGTTCCTAAGGGATGTTTCCTCTGGATGATCACTGAATAACCTTTCCACCTCTGTTTTATGATTATTGATATCAACCTAATCTATTGTCTTTGCTATCCAGATTTCACCTCCAGGACAAAGTCTATCTCTTATGCCTATGAAACCAGACCTTGCATCACCTAATTCCTGATTTGCCAATCTGATATTTAAAGTTCTTTCCCTATCTAATTTAGCTCCCTGTTTCACCTAAGATGTGATGAGAACAAGGGTTACAATAAATTCCATGGAAGGTAAATGTCAATCCTAAGTAGCTAGAATAATTGTTTAACTGACAGTTTTTTTGAATCAGCAACCATATATACCCTAGATCTTACAGGTAGGATTTAAAAAGAAATTTTATTGATAACAATAATACATAAGCCATGTTTTTTTTTTTTTAAACTATATAAAGATATAATTAAAAAGCCAGACAGTCCCCTACTTGAGTGAATTCTCCTAAAGTAACCACTTTTGCTTTTTGGGATTTGAATTCTTAAAAGATGCAATCTGTAACTCTAAGTTATATTATTTCATTCTCTTTGGTGAATATTAGCAATATGTATGAGCTGTTCTTTGAGAGAGGAAGATGACTTCATTTTCCATCTAAACTTTTTATTAAATTTTGAGTGGATGGGGGGTGCCTGCAAAACAGAAAGACCTGTGATGGATGACTAACACAAATCGTTATTTTAAATAGGTTCTGACTTTATATTAAGGAACTATAGGTAGCCAAAAATAAAGATTTCTGGAGGCCTCTGAATTTAAAATATGGGTGAGTTTTTTAATGGTGAAAAAAATGTGAGGAACATACACATTAATAGAAACTATGGGAAACTAACAAAGATTAGTAAATGATTCAGATGGTTATGAGATTTGATTTATACTAAAATATGTGTATGGCTTATTAAATATTTAATTTAAATTTCTATTGAATGGAAGAGTTGATACTAAAAATCTAAACAAACGAACATTGAGAGTTTTTAGGACTCTGAAACACTATTTAAGAAATAAAAGGTAGGGCATAATAAAATATATTCTTGGGCCTCCCCTGGTGGTGCAGCGGTTGAGCGCTGGGTTGTGAGGCTGCCTGCAGCATCTGCAGTGCCAGTTCAATCCCCGCCACCGGCAAGGGTCCCACACACACACACACACGCAAAAAAAAAAAAATATATATATATATATTGTTTTAAATAATAAATTTGTATTCAGGGAAATAAAGACTAAGATATTTTTTGGAGTATAACTTCAAAAAGTAAAAAAAAATATGCATTTTGTATTTTTTATAATTATTTTTGCATAGAAGAACTGGGGTGTAAACCAGAGGGGTGGGGTGTGGTGAGAGTATTCACCAGAGACAGAGTGGAGGACAGAACAGGCAGATTTACTGAAATACAATGCTGAGGGGCACAGCAGGCCAGACAGGACTGGTCTACAGCGCCATATGTGGGTTAACTCCTTGGCCAGTTATTGAACTCAAGGCTTAGTGGTGATAGCACAGAGACCTAACTCCTAGGCCACAGGGGAAGCCCTAGAAAAATGTTTTGAATGTGGCACATAGGTCGTGAAATCACAGGAGTTCAAATCTGTAACTTTACCTTTGCTATTGTTATTGTGTTTTACTCTTCCTCATCCATGGGTGGAATTTCTCCATGTGACTTTTTTTTCAGGTATTTGTGTTTCAAATAATTTTCTTCAATCTTCATGATGTGTATTTGTTTAGTGTAAATTTATATTTTTACTTGGGGGAACTTGAACATAACTTTAAAAATAATATAATCAAATTCATTATGTCTTCATAAAAATTAAATATTTTTATTTGCTGAAATTGGTTAACATTTTTATCTAAAATTATCTTTAATATCAGTTTTATTTTTCAAATATATTTGTTGTAAAATTCTAGGAGACGGATTAAAATTTTAAGTCTGTTGTCTTTTGGTTTCTGATAAATTAGCTCTAATTCTAACTATTTCTTTTTTTCTTGACAGATTTTAAGGTTTTTGTCTTTGTTATTTGCCTTCAGAAGTTTGACTATGATGTCACTAACTTTGTCAACCTTTAATTCATCCTCTTTGGTGTTCTCAGAATTTCTTGCATATGTAGATTATCTTTTACTTATTTTAGGAAATTCTAAACTTTTAATATTTTGTTGCCCTTTCCTTTTCTATTTTTCTTCCGAGACTCCTTACACATGATAATTTGATATTACCAGACTGATACTGAATTATTTTCAACTTTTTAGAAATCTTCATGTTTTGTTTGAAAAATTTCTATCAACCAATTCTCTAGTGAACTGTTTCTTTCTGTAACTTTAGCCTGTTACCAAGCTCTTGAAAATAATTTCTAACATCTAATATCCTTGTTTTCATTTTTTTAATATAGTATTGATCTCTCTACTGAAATTTGAGGATATTATCTCCTTTTCCTGAACTACTCTAACATGTTCATCTTTGTTAACTACATGGCCTAATTATTCAAAAATTTGGGTAATATTTGGGTTTGGTTCTCACTACTGGTTTGTAGTATGTAATGTGTTGTGTGTGTGTGTGTGTGTGTGTGAGTATAATTTTAATTATCAAATATTGTTTGTAAAAGAATGGTAGCTATTAAAGTGTCATTTATACCCAGAAAAGAGATTATTTTGCTTCTGTGAGGCAATTAGTATGGGGAAATTTGAATCAATTCAAACTGTACTGAGTTGGTCTGGCTATGATATTCCGCACCCCCTTTCAGTTCTTCTTGTCTGCTCTCAGCTGTGGCAAGGGATTGGGCTTCTCTCTGCTTGTTCCTTTTCTCCCTCAGTGATCGAGGGAGACTCACCAAGGTCTGTGCGTCTGAGCTCAGTTAAGAGGTTTCTCTCCATTTGACAAGTCTGCGTAGCATTAGAGAGCTTTGACTTCTACTCAGATCAAGGCCTAGAGTAATGGGAGTACTTTTTTCAATTTTCTTACTTTGCCATCAAACTTAGGCAATATCTCTGTACCTCACTTTCTTTGGAAAAAATTTATTTTGGTGTACCTGTCCCCTCAGTTACAGAACAGTCCACTTTACTGTACTCAGAATAAAAGCCAAGGTATGACAAGATTTATCTCAGATTTCCTGTTGTCTGTTTCTCAGACTTATGGAAGCAGGGACATATTTTTTCTATTCCTCCTGCTGAGATAAATGCAACTGCTTCATACCTATTCTCAGTGACTACCGCAGATTGCACAGTAGACAGAATTCTCCTAGGTTTTCCTCTTTTTCTCAGATTTAGGCAAGATTATGTGCCTGTTAATTCTGAGGTTGATTAGGTACAAATATCCTTTGTCTCCAGGCTCAGAGGGATTTAAAACTGTCAGTACAGCTAACCCTAAGGATTTAGGAATTCATTAAAGTTTCAGCTCCTATGTGGCATCTTTCTGTTTCCACACTGCTTTGGTAAAGGTGATTTAGCATAGGCCCTATCTCTTCTGGGAAACATTTGTCTCTTCTTTTACATTAGCTCCTTAGGTGACTTGGTTTCGCAGAACATTGCAGCCTTAAAATACTTATGATTCTTTTAGAATTTCCAACTTTTTCTTTTTAAAATGGAAGCTGTATTAATCTCCACTTTCTATTTCCTCTAAGTTCAAAGCACTATGTTAGACACACTGTTTTAAAAGAATGAACAAAAGAGGATATACCCTGCCTTTTGATGTACAGACTTTGTTGGCGAGACAGACATCAAACAAGCAACAAATAAATACATATAATTATAATTTATAAGTAAATCTATCAAAAATAAAGTGAATAGATAAAATATTTATCTCATCCATAATAAAAATCAGTAGCTTTTGATAATGCAACTGTTTGAATAGAGATGATTATTTTCACTAGCTCACAATTTAGTATTTGCTATAATTTGTAATTATAGAAGAATTCTTGAATTTTTTAAACATGTTTAATATATCTTTGGATAATCAACATGACAGTATTTTATTTTTAAGTAAAAATTACATTTTATCTGAAACATCATACGTAATATCCTATAAAAAGAGGGATTGCACTAGTTTGTGTCTGTTAGGAGCTAACTTTAAATATAAAGATACAGAGAGATTAAAAGTTAAAGAAATGGGCAAAGTTATAACTACATATAAAATATATATAAAAGATATAGCTAAGCATGGGATAATTGGAGTGATTATTTTAATATCAGAAGAGTATACTTCAGAATGAGGAATGTTATGGGTTTAAAGAAAAAATTTGTTATGTGAAGAAGAAAATATCTCAAGAATATATAATACTTTTAAAATCTGTGACTTGGGGAAAAATTCTTTCTAAGCTTTGTTACTGATTTCCCTGATAAAATCCAAGGTCAATCAGGTAAAGGTTAATTATTCTGAATTATTTTATCTATACATTAAATGTTTCCTTTCAAATCATAGGAAACTGACTTACTATGCAACATGTTGCTTATTAAAATTACTATTAGAATCTGTACTATTTCAGATAGAAAAGAAGTAAAATTTACTTTTACAACATGTCAAATAAAAGATCTGATGATGAGCCACGTTTAGTTTCAGGAAAATTGATATTTAAGTTATTTTCAAACAGTCACAAACCATAAATCAAAATTGAATATTTATTCAATCAATCCCTTTAAGAATTTTTCCTAATGCATCAATTTATGTATTAACCTGATAATGGGAGATCACTAATTCAAAACAAAAAGAAATCATACATATATTAAAAAATTCTGTGTCCTTTCTTACTAATATGTAAAGTTGAAATGATAAAGCTGCTTATTTAAAATATTTCATAATTATAAAATATCTTCATTATATTTATCTTCCCCCAATTCCCCAAGTTAATACTAATCACTATTATTTTACTATAATGCAATATTATACAAATAACTTTTAGAACATACTATCCACCAATTATTATACGTTTTTACAGAATGTATTTAATCCCCACAACATTTTCTGAGACAAATAATATCTATATTTATGGATGATGAAATACTATTAATGTTGTAATATTGAGGTAAAACTTTTTTTTTAGTACTAACGCTACTTATATTAAAATGTATACTAACACATCCACATATAATCAGTTTTGAAAACCTTTTCTTGTGATGGAATGTTTCTTCATTTGTCCATGTTTTTTCCTGCACAAATCTTTATTGATTGCAATATTTAAAGCTTCCATAATAAACTGAATATCCATGTCAAATGAAATGATATTATCAAGAGAACATAGTCTAATTTAGTGGTTGCTACAAATATATCAATATGTCTGTTCTAGGGCCTGAATACTCATCTTAAATGCTTTCTTTGGAAAGAAAGAACTTCTCAAATGAGTCAACAAATGCAAGTTAGTTTATCCAAATCTTTGCATTTCTTCTACTTTGATTCATAATATTTAGATTAGTTGGCGTTCAAAAGAAAGTACAGTTTATAAAGAGCAAACATGATTTATAAAATTTTCTTTCATTTCTTTTTCTAATTATTCTTTTTTCTTTAAAAGAAAAACAATCACAACCCTGAATTTTTCTCCCCAAAGCCTCAAAACATAATTAATCTTCTAGACTATCCTTCTCATCTTTGTATGCCCTAATAGTCATCATGGGATGGAATTTGCTCTTGATGAAGAGAGGTACAAATGGAGCAACACAATTGTGACACTTCTTTAGTTTTTCATTTTTCACTAGAGCTGAGTCTACGTTAAGAGCCCTTTATACATGAAACAGTGCATGAAAGGAAGACAGGTTTTCTAATGTACAACGAAACCACTGAGAGTGTGTCTATATTCCCCAAACAAGTCAGAAGTAGACAAGTCTTCTGCTATCTAAGCATCTAAAAATTAAAAAAGATATCAGTATCTGCCAATTAATTGAAGTGCAGATGTCAAGTATAATCCATTAATTTATTAAAAAATCATTTTGTACTTGTTCTATCATGAGATTTTTACAACCAAAAAATTGACCTCTGACAAAATGGAGTTTGCATTTTAATGAGTCAGGAACATGCAAAAGAAATATAATACAATTAAATTAGGTATTGTAAGTGAAGGCTGAATATATAAATGTACTATATATATTGTATGTTTTATATGTCCATATTTTAAAAACAGAGATTTAAATAGAATATATTGGCAGGGGAAGAAGGGAATTATATTTTAGGGAAGGTGGTTATGATAGGATTTTGAAAGAGTGAAAATTAAGCTGTAACAAAAATGAATTGTAAGATACCAGCTATTTGAAGGATATTATATAAAGAATATTTCAGGTATGGCACATACAATAAGCAAATGTACTGAGGTTGAAAAGAACCTGACTTATTTCAAGAACCCAAAGATTATTAAGGTACCTAAAGCACAGTGAAGGAAGAATAGGATAGAATGAAAAGATAGATTAGAGACAAATACAGTAATTTTCAGGCCAGGTTTGATTCTAACATTTTTGAGAAAATACTAAAAGATTCCATCTATGGAGAAATAATTATAAGATTTATATATTAAGTTTGCTTTTGCAATTAGCAAGTGGATCAGAGTATCAATTAATAGAGATAGGGTAATTAGTTTGGATGCTATTGGTAGAGGTAGGCAATATGATGATGGTGGTGTGTGGTAAATTTATGAATGTACAATTAATAAAAATGAATGGAAAGAAGATATATTTTCTGCATTAGATCAAAAGATTTGCTGATTTTTAGTTTTATAGAGACTTTGGGAGCATGCAAAAAAAAAAAAAAAGGATCAAAGCGAGCAGTCTGGGAAGGATGAATAAATTTGAGAGACATCAATAGAGAATTATCTTTTAAATTCACGGGAATGTATGACATCTGGGTTAAAATATCCAGAGACAAAAGAAGTGGACTCAAGTTGGTAACCTGGAGAACCCAGATATGTGAAAACTTCATATGGAAGGAATAAGCAACAGAGAGCAAAGCAAATCCAGTTAGAGGAAAACAGGTAACAGTGGTATCAGATTTTTTTTTTTTATAAATTTTATTGTTATATTCCCCATACAATTGCAGCCCCCCCATTCTGACCCCAATCCCTCCCCTCCCGCCCCCGCCCCCCTAAAAGTGTCTCTGGTTCATAGTTTTTTGTTGATTTTGATTTTCACTTTCTTATGGTTATTCACTTTCCTGGTCCCTTATTTAAGTTTTCTAGATTCCTGCTATGAGTGAGACCATCCGGTATTTTTCTTTTTCTTTTTGGCTTATTTCGCTGAGCATGATCCCTTCCAGCGCCATCCATGTTGCTGCAAATTGCATGTGTTTATCTTTTTTGAATGCTGAGTAATATTCCATGGTATATATGTACCACATCTTCTTGATCCAGTCATCTATTTTTGGGCATTTGGGTTGTTTCCAAAGCTTAGCTATTGTAAACAGTGCTGCTATAAACATAGGGGTGCAGGTGTTCTTTGGAATTGATGTTTCTGTGTCCTTTGGGTAAATACCTAGGAGTGGAATTGCTGGATCATATGGAAGCTCTATGTTTAGCAGGTCCAGAAATCTCCACACAGCTCTCCACAGTGGTTGGACCAGTTTGCACTCCCACCAACAGTGCAGAAGAGTTCCTTTTTCTCCACACCCTCGCCAGCATTTGTTGTTGCTAGTTTTTTTAATATGTGCCATTCTCACTGGTGTAAGATGGTATCTCATGGTAGTTTTGATTTGCATTTCCCTGATGGCAAGTGATGTTGAACATTTTTTCATATGCCTGTTGGCCATTTGCATTTCCTCTTCAGAGAAGTTTCTTTTTAGCTCTTCTGCCCATTTTTTGACTGGATTATTTTCTTTGTTGTTGTTGAGTCTCATCAGCTCTTTGCAGATTTTTGTGATCAGTCCTTTATCATTAGTGTTGGGTGCAAAAATGTTCTCCCAGTTGGTGGGGTTTCTCTTTGTTTTTGTTATTGTCTCTTTTGCTGTGCAGAAGCTCTTTAATTTGATGTAGTCAGTAGATATATTTTTTAGTAGAATACCCTATATAAAAACAAGCTTTCAGGAATAAAGTTGTTTATATTTGATGACTATTTTCAATATGCTAGAGACATTTTCCTGCAACACTCAAGATAAATGTACTTATTAAGAACAGTTACTTAACAACACTTGGCAAATATGAATTAATTCCAAGTTCTGTTCTGCATCACCTCAAAATCTAATTCTTGAAGTAAGCTGATGAAAAACATCCCAAGTAATATATATTTATAAATTTATTTTAGATTGTTGCGGAAATACATACAGAGTGCTGCAGAGGTAAACTGTGTTATATATCATATACTAAATATACCAAGGCTCAGTGATTTTAATTTGCTCACTTAGTAAGCTCTTTGGAATTTCAAATGTATTTTAAACAAGCTGGTGCTTAAGAATATGCATTTAATAGTGTGATTAAATATGACACTTTCATCTATTGCAGTTTAGGCAAGTCCTCGCTTCATGAGTCATATGTGAGAAATGAAATAATTGAATATACATATCATGTGTCCCAAACAATATTTTTCTGTATCTCATTGAAATTCTGCCACAATTTATTAGTATTTAAACACCATATGGTAGTGATAGTTTATGAGTTGTCTTCAGGAAAAGTAAAATATGAACTTAACAGTATGTATCCATCTTGGGGTATTCCATATCTCTTTTATTCAAGAAAGGAATACATAAATTTATGGCATAGAATAAAAATTCTGTAAGTTAAATTATTTTGTTATAACTTGTGGAAAAAAGCCAAAAGTGATTCAACTAGTCACAAATCATTGATACATGTTTGGTCAGTCAATATATTGATGATATATCTTTACATGGGGGAAGGAATTAAAGAGGTAAATATTAAAAAAGGATCAAACATTATTTGCTACACTGTAACTTCCTGTGAAATTATGGAAAATATATTCCTTCATACTTCATTTTAAAATAATAGTTACCTATACCTAATCCACATTCTAAAAGCTGTTATGAATTATATTATGATAATCCAAATTTAAGTACCTTAAAATTCCTCTTTTACTTAAAATACAGACTTTTGATAATAAAATATGATTCATTTTCATTAAAACTTTCAACACTAATTATTTAAATAGCATTTAATACTAGAATAAGAACAATCAACTTCTGTTATAATAAATGAGATTTCCATACTTAAAATATTGTTGCACTATTGAAATATTTCCATTCAGAATTTTCAAAATGTAGAAATTTTATGAATAGAAGTCATCAGAAGTTAAAATGAATTCCCAGTTGCTGGTAATATAAATTGTACTCTATGCTAAACTATACCATGTACAATAACTAGATAAAAGGACACTTTGACAAAAGTCTGATTTCCATGTTTCAAATCCTATTTCTTTTTACACAACAATAGGAGTACTATAAAGTATGAATTTTAAAAGACAAAAGAAGTAGCTTCTTAATGAGATTAAGACTTACAGAATTACCCAATAGCAGTGAGAAAATATTTTATTTTTCTAAAACGAGTGCCTAAATGAACTTGATTTGCAGGGTTAACAATAAAAACTTCTAATCTTACAAAACTGTATGGGTGAACTCCATTCTGTTACCTATTCTTTCAGTAGTCAGTCCTCATGTATTCCTGTCAAAGGGTTCTTCCTCCATTTTTTTTTCATATTTCATCACAACACATTCTCAAAGGATTCATGCCTTTGTCAATCTTATCTCTACATGCACACCATCAAGCTCTGGAGTATCCATGTCAACACTAACTATTACCTGCTATTCCACTTTATAATGCATATGACAAGGAAACAAAAGGCAAAACAAAACCCTTACCTTGATCCAACATTACTCCATTACCCCCAACAACTGCAGCTACATTTTCTACTCAGTTCAGTACTATCTTGGATTGACTTCTGCCTCAACCATAATCAGCAACAGAGACTACTTGAAAAGAATGAGTATTTGTCTATCTTCATCTCATTCACCCTTCCAGAAACTACAATGAAGGGCAAACTAGTCTGCTCTTGCTTACTGGGTCGCTACATGCAAAAGAATGAAGCTTGACCACTACCTCACACCATACACAAAAATCAACTCAAAATGGATTAAAGAACTAGACATAAGACCTGAAACCATAAAATATATAGAAGGAAATATAGGCGAAACAATACGTGATCTGCACATCAAAGACATCTTTACAGACACATCACCCAAAGCAGTGATAGTGAAGGCAAAGATAAACAGCTGGGACTATATCAAATTAAAGAGCTTCTGCACAGCAAAAGAGACAATAACAAAAACAAAGAGAAACCCCACCAAGTGGGAGAACATTTTTGCACCCAACACTAATGATAAAGGACTGATCACAAAAATCTGCAAAGAGCTGATGAGACTCAACAACAACAAAGAAAATAATCCAGTCAAAAAATGGGCAGAAGAGCTAAAAAGAAACTTCTCTGAAGAGGAAATGCAAATGGCCAACAGGCATATGAAAAAATGTTCAACATCACTTGCCATCAGGGAAATGCAAATCAAAACTACCATGAGATACCATCTTACACCAGTGAGAATGGCACATATTAAAAAAACTAGCAACAACAAATGCTGGCGAGGGTGTGGAGAAAAAGGAACTCTTCTGCACTGTTGGTGGGAGTGCAAACTGGTCCAACCACTGTGGAGAGCTGTGTGGAGATTTCTGGACCTGCTAAACATAGAGCTTCCATATGATCCAGCAATTCCACTCCTAGGTATTTACCCAAAGGACACAGAAACATCAATTCCAAAGAACACCTGCACCCCTATGTTTATAGCAGCACTGTTTACAATAGCTAAGCTTTGGAAACAACCCAAATGCCCAAAAATAGATGACTGGATCAAGAAGATGTGGTACATATATACCATGGAATATTACTCAGCATTCAAAAAAGATAAACACATGCAATTTGCAGCAACATGGATGGCGCTGGAAGGGATCATGCTCAGCGAAATAAGCCAAAAAGAAAAAGAAAAATACCGGATGGTCTCACTCATAGCAGGAATCTAGAAAACTTAAATAAGGGACCAGGAAAGTGAATAACCATAAGAAAGTGAAAATCAAAATCAACAAAAAACTATGAACCAGAGACACTTTTAGGGGGGCGGGGGCGGGAGGGGAGGGATTGGGGTCAGAATGGGGGGGCTGCAATTGTATGGGGAATATAACAATAAAATTTATAAAAAAAAAAAAATAAAAAAATAAAATGATCCCTATTTGTCATAGAAAAAAAATAAATAAATAAAATTACTGTTTAAAAATTAAAAAAAAAATTAAAAAAAAAATTAAAAAAAATATATCTACTGAAAAATATAACTACTGGATGTGTAAATGATAGCACACCACATTAAAAATAATATACTTGGGAGTAACAGAATTCAAGTAAGTTAGATAAAACATACACTTAGAATAACCTTCTAGAGCCTACTTATATATGGTGGTTTCTCTGACAATATATGGTAGTGTTATCGGTATTTATTATTTATTTTTAAAAGATTTATTTATTTATGCATACAAGAGCTGGCATTCAGGCTAGAGATGCGGGGGGGGGGGGCGGTGAAAGGATCCACCAGAGATAGAGTGGGAAACAGAACAGGCAGACTGACTGAAATACACTGCTGAGGGGAGCAGCGGGCAAGACAGAAGAGGTCTGTCTCGCCATGTGGAGTTCTCCCTGGCCTGCCGGGGATTGATCTCATGCTGCAGAGGCTGTGGATTGCTTCATAGTGCAATGCTTAACCCCTTGGGCCACCAGAGAGGCCCTTGGTATTTATTGAATACTGATAATTACTGGTCCAACTCTACTCCTTTATTCCCATGAGCCTAATAGTGGTAAGGATCCAGTATAAGATAAGTCCCACTAGTCCATCTGTCAATTACAGTTTGTTGCTTGAGATCCATATTTTAATTTACCTCACATCCTACTTCTGGTGCTTTTCTAATTCATTAGAATTCTTCTACTGACTCTCATGTCCATGTCATATTTTTGGTTATTTTCCTCAATGATGAGTCAAATGACCATTTTTACTAGCTTATTTTCTGGAATCCTCACATAGACATCTCATTTAGTATAATCTGAGTCAAATGCCTTATTCTCAAGGACAAGAACGTCTAGCATCTCCACAGGAAAGGTAATGGGGTATTGAAGACTTGGTGTGTCCTTTCAAATACACCAGGAGTCGTTAGTTCACTACAAGAAAAGCAAGATCTGGAAGACACCTCATTCTCACTGTATCTCATAATCATTGTGCTAAACCAAAATTTATATTACTTAAAAAATATTATATATATATATATTTTTTTTTTCTTCCAGTCTCAAATCAACCACTGGAATGCCATCCACTTTGTATATAATTCATCCATATCATGAACAATGCAACATTGTTCAGCATATAGCTTTTTCATTCAATTTTATTACTTTACTGATCCCCCAAATAAAGTTATCAGAAGGACTATATTATGTTTTACTGTTTTAATTGGAATGACAAGAACACAGAGTTTTCATGTATGTAGACAGATTTCTCTTTGAAAACAAAATGAGTTTCTCAGCAACTTAGCAGGCTGTTTGAGTCCTGTGTCCCAAACTGAAAAGACTTGAATGGCCTATGAACCCTTACTCTTCAATGACTGTGATATTACTCAGTTATGTACTACTAACAGATGACACAGATTAGAGTCAAGTTAGAACAATTGTACAACAAGTAACACAGTAAATAAACTGGGAAGGTGAAAGTGTGTGCATTGTGTCATAGTTTAATAGTTGAATCTCACATTATTTTGCAATGTACACATTTCTTTAGCTTAAAATATTGTATGGTTTTTAAGATATTAATGGAAATTAGTTATATAAAAACCAAGAGTTATTTCAAATGTTGTTTCTCTGTATATACCATTCTCCATCATAAATGTATTTAACCTATAGAACAATTCATATCTAAACCAGAGCTTTTTATTTCAATCATTGATACTTTAATTTTGAATTGCAGAAGTAAATGCACAGTTATAAAGTCAGTAAATTTTCATTTAATTGCATTTAATTTCAGTGTGATCTGACCTGACAGAAGCTCACCTTCAGATTGAGAAACATTGTCCTGGAGAAGAGCTAATAAGTTTTTCCCTCCTCTACCTGTACCCTCAAGCTACTCCTAAAAATGAAGAGTCTCCTGTGAGTGACAAAGAAAAGAAAGTTTTCAAAGACATAAGATAGATCACTCAGTAGAAGTTAGGGGCTTAGTAATTAATGGTTCTATTTCACAGGTGAGGACATATTCTGATTTCTCTCTCTGGGGCATAGAGATGTCTCTCCCTACTTTAAGAAATGATCTGCATGGAAGATCAGGGGGAAATAAATCAGGGTGCACCCAGCTTAATGATGTTATGTGGTTTGCATTCCTCTGCTCACATTACCTATTAAAGACAGTAAATAAGGATTTAGAGGTCATGGTCTAGTGGAAGGGCACAGTACGTCTTCACGTAGGTTTTTGGAAACTGCAAATTTAAGAAAAATGATGTATAATGAAATCAAGTCCTGGAATATATTTGTGTCCTTCAACTTCACCTTGATTTCTTTTTTCTTTATCAACATTATAATAAAATGTTGTTGAATGAAAAGACATTATTCAAGAACATGTTATATGCATTTGCCTGCGAGCCCATTCTTGGGATCGTAGCAGAGAACATGGCAGCCTTGAGAGGTAGGGATCACGGCTCTCATCATGTCTTCTTTAATCATGATTAACTGAGGACATGCTCCTATTTGGATTCTGGCTAGATTGCTTCCAAAAGATAGAATATTATAGCTCTGACTTCTGACTGGGGTTCTGATTAATCACAGATGGACCATGTAAAATTTTTGTTGACACTATACACCCTACTAGCTCTGTAAACAAACATGCCTATTGATGTAACATCTCCCACGTGAGACATTTTGGATACAATTTCATACTAGATTCCCATTATTATTGCAGATTCTGTGATTTTTTTTTTCTGATTTACCAGCTCTGAAAGGGCATGTTTCTGTATTACTTTCTTTTCCATGTTATTTGCTATTCAGATACCAGGGACCAAGAATATTTGGGATTAAAAACAAACAAACAAACAAAAACCAAACACACAAAAAATCCTTTGTGCTTCTGAAATTGGTTAGAATTGTCTTCCTTATTTTGATGGCAATTCTCCTGATATAGATTTATGCTGTTTTCCGTGGACTTTGCTATACTTAAAATCAAAAACAGATATTCCTAAAATGACTGTAGGTGGTTAAAGAGTGGAACTTGCCATGTTAAGTCCACACTAGGACATAGTCCCAGTTCTTGACTTTGTTGCACTATTGTTTAAATCAGCTGATTGCAATCTGTTAATGATATAAAATGATGATAGCTATTATGGTTTTTAAATTGACAAAAAGAGAAAATATATAGGAGTCAAATCTAATTGTTAATGGGAGATATAAGAAAATCACTTAAAATTTTGCCTTATAGTCAAGTTTACTGGACACTTAGTCAATACTTTATAGATCATGATTTGCAGTATTAGGGAAACATTAAGTTGCATTTTATAAAGTCATTAAATTGTACAAAATTGCTTAAGATTAAAAATAGTATTTTATATACATAATTTCTTCCCTCTTATTTCATCTCAGATTTTATAAAAACTGTCCTTTAAGGATTTTCCATTTGAACCAATAACTTTTAGAGACCTATAGTTAAAGTAATAAGTGGGCATAAATGTAAATGATCTTCTTGTCTCTGAAACACTTTGTAATTGCAATAAACTCTCTAAAACTTTTCTTACAAAAGTTTCATTTTTTTGCCTGCTCATTTCTGCTACCTGCAATGAATGTGTATCTTTTATTAATTTCACAGAGATTATGATTGTTATCTTTAGAAAAATGTCCTTTGTTATATTTCATATTGAACTCTACTCTAAATGATAGACTTCACACAGTGAATATCTGATTTATAATATCAGTTCAAGAGTATTCCATGATTGTGCTAACAGGCAATCCTTATCTCATTCCTGCAGTGCTCAAGTATTTATCTTGAGAAGTCATAAGTACTTACAATGGAAATGTAGAAAAGCTGATAATATATACCACTTCGGCATGATAGAAATAGTGTCAAGCTAGTATCACAAGAACGCAAAATGGTTCACAGTGACAAAATAATGAGATATGGATCTATTACCTTTTTGGGAAGTTGAAAGATTACTAAGACAGGGTTTGTTGAGCCAAAAAGACATAGACTTGTTATTCTATTTGGCACATGATAAAGTTGACTGTAGGATTGAATTTTCTTGAAAAAATATTTATTCAATGTTCAGTTGGTATTAATGAATATATATTTGATGTTAATAAATATTTTTACTTTTTTTTTCACTTTTCAGGCACTGGTATAGGCTTGTGGTCTCAAAAAGATACTAGATGTGAGCAAAATGGAAATTTTGAAAATTACTAGTAGTATAATTTGGAAAACTTATTTAATCTTAAATAAGGTTATACAGGTTCAGACAAATAGGACTTCTATAGTATTATGGTTATTAAATTAATATT
Source organism: Talpa europaea (assembly GCF_964194135.1). Lineage (NCBI taxonomy): Eukaryota > Metazoa > Chordata > Mammalia > Eulipotyphla > Talpidae > Talpa > Talpa europaea. The sequence goes on along the minus strand of NC_140071.1, from coordinate 111,111,637 downwards.
CTTAGTTCTATGCTTATTTGAATAATTACATATAGCTACATATAAAACATATATTGTATATTAACTATATGTTTATATACTAAATTAAATATATATTTATATATAGCATGCACAATTTTGACACTTAGTGACAAGAAGAAAATTTGTAAATATATCTGTTAACAATGTATAAAATAAAAATAGTGTAAATGATCAGATTTTAACTTTGACAGCTCTTACAAAGATTCAATAAATCCCTCAACTACTTTACTCAAAAAATGAAGATAATATTCAATGTCTAGAAATCAATTATAAACAACTGAGATTAGACGCATTAAAGGGTTTTATTTAGCACTGCTTCTTCCTTAAATTTATTATTTTCAATAACTTTTTTTTCCCCATCTAGGTATTTAAGGCACAGCATTCTATTTAAAACATTTCTGTACCCTAAATAGGAACTGCATATTGTATGTAACCCAAATTATGAATCTATTTTTCACATGTTTAAATGTCTTTTGAAAATAGTAACACACTCTAATGAGAATTGAATTTATGTTCAAGGTCTTTTTATAGCAGAAAATGCAAAGATTTGTATAAGGAATTGAGCTTATGATGCAATTCTAACTCCTACTCACTGTGGAAGTTAAGGCAACTTATTTACATCTCTTTCTCAGTTTATGCTTCTATAAAATTATTCTACTTCTCTTACTATTACCACTAATAATAATACTATCTCCTGGTCATCTCTGCCCCACCCCCCCCACCCCCCACCACATACATACACTACCACCCACTTCTCAAGGCTATTGTGAAGCAAAATAAAATGAAAAAATGTTTAACCAAATCATGGTAGTTTCCTTAAACACAAGTGACACAAAATCATCTATTGTTCATAAACACACGTTTCTGCTTGCATGCATGAGGTATATATAAAGATTGTCATTTACTGCTTCTGAAAATGAAATCCTCAACATTATCCCTAATATTTCTCAATACAAATACACATCTTTGCTTTTTTTCTTATTGACTTATTTATTGAAGGTAATATTGGCCTACAACATTTTTTTTTTTTAGAGATGTAGGTTCATACCTCTCCAGATGTATGTTGCAACACCACACAAACCAACAATGTAATCATAACCTTCCACCATGGTCCATTGGGAAAGTCTTTTCAATAGAGAGCATTGGTAAACTGGAAAACCATATATAAAAGAATGAAAGTGAACCACTACCTCATATTTTAGATAAAAACTAAATCAAAGTGGATTTACGATTCGATGTTTACATCTGAAAATATAGAATTCACAGAAGAAAATATAGGCAAAATACTCCACAACATTAGAGTTGTCTTTGAATATTTGATTTCAATGACAAGGGAAGGAAAAGAGAAAATAAAGAAAAAGGAATGTGTTAACTAAAAAGCTTCTGCACAGCAAAAACAAAACAAAACAAACAACCAAACTATCATTGAAATGAAAACCACTCTACCAAATAGGAGAAAATATTTGCACATAATTTATCTAAAAAGGAGCTAATGTCTAGGATTTATAAGGAACTCATATAACTGAACAGCAAGCAAGCAAATAATCCAAAAAAAAATGGACTAAGTCAATAGGCACTTCACTTAATGCATAAAGATGGACAAAAAGTACAGAAAAATTATTTATCATCATTTATCCTCATGGACATGCAAATCAAAACCACAAGATACCCACTCACACTTAGGAGGAAATCCCATATCAAAAACCTTAAAGAGCAAATATTGTTGAGGTTGTGGAGGAAAGAAAACCCTTGTACATTGCTGAAGCAACTGCAAACTAGTCCAGCCCCTACAGAAAGCCATATGGAGGTTCCTCAAACATTAAGTATAGATCACATGATCTGGCAGTTTAACAACTAGGTATCTACATGTACAATGCAAAGCAGTAATTATAAAGACTATAAGCACTCCTATGTTCATTGCAGCATTATTTACAATAGCCAGTTTATGGGGGGAAAAGTTCTGAAGGACAGATGAGTGAATTATATAACAAGATATATATATATATACACACACACACACACACACACACAATGGAATACTACTCATCTTCTAAAAAAATGAAATTTCGAAATTTGCAACAACATGTAGAACTAGAGAGAGTTTTGCTAAGTGAAATAAGTCAGAAGGAGAAAGACAAGTACTGGATTTCACTTTTATGTGAAATATAGAATAAAACAACACAAATTAAAAGAAACTATACAAACATAATTGTAGAACAGAGGCTGCCAGAAGGAAAGGCTGAAGCTTGAGAGCAAAGCAGGAAAGGCATCCATCTCTGACTGCTTGTGTTTTTTGTTTTTTTTTTTTTTTGGGGGGGGGCCCTCACCGGAGGCGGGGGAACGAACCGGCGCTACAGAGGCTGCGGGCAGCCTTGCAGCCCAGCGCTCAACCGCTTCGCCACCAGGGGAGGCCCTCTGACTGCTTTTTGACAACCATTTCTGCACCTCATGAGACTGGTTCTGACTAGTAGAACATTCCTTGGAAGAAAGTGACTTTCCATAACTTTTCAAATTATTTTGTGATTTGTGACATTTTCTCTTGTTTGCCCCCCACACAAAAAATTATTTATTATAACTTGAAAGTGAGTACACAGAAAGCCATAAGACTATATCACTTGCTCTGTTAAATGCAAAACATTTGTGTCATATTCTCTGAATCCTGAAAATACATTTTGCATATTTTTTTGGAAGTATCATCTAAGAGATTTGAAATTCCTTTAGCATTACCAGTTTAGGTTATATGATTATAAAAGTCATAAAGAGAAAAATTAAATAAGCAGATTTTTTTTCTCTTAATAATGTGTGGCAGTGATTTATAACTTCTGGGAGCGATGACAAATTGGGAAGGATACCAGTTTGTGCCAATGTACTAAAATACTGCATAATTCTGCTAGATGTATTTATTACTAAATATACAATTACAATAAGTTGAAATGGGAGAAGGTGCAGAAAGATGAAAGAAGTTACAATTTTGTGTTAAATGTCCATGACATTGAAATCATTGAGTATTTTACTCCAGTAAAGATATTGTGCAGCATTTTAGAATGTGGGTTTTATAATCAGGGAGACAATTTGTATTAAAACCTTGGCTCTGCCTTTCACTACCTAGTGACCTGGACTGAACTATTTACTTTGTCTGTATACCTTAGTTTTGGTTTTCTTACCCATTAAATGTGAATCATAATATTAATAATAGTGATAGCAATGATAGTAATATCTAATTCATAGAATTATTTTGTGGATTAAATTTAAGTATCTATAACACATATAGCAGATAAGGGTAGGTTTATTTTCCTAAACTTATAGATTTAGCTAAGACCTGGATAGATTAAGAATTTCTAAGGTTACTGCTATTACTAAGTATCAGGAATGGAATCCATCTGTTTTCAAGTCACTGTGCTAACATGAGAATATGATAGCAATAGTTGTGAATTTTGTCCAGTAAAATTAAAATACAAACTAAGTGTGCTTGAATGAAGAATGGTGGAATGTGGAGGGCAGGGAAAATAGGTAGACTTGATAGTAGCTTTACTGTAATTAAACATACTTGAATGTGTTATAACACAATATTCAATGCCTGTGCAATGAATTGCAAACTTTTTAGGTTTGATAAATTATTTTGGAAGTTTGCTATTTGGTGGCTTATTTCCCTCTGAAGAAATATTTATGGTCCTATTTTTCTTCTTCTCATTAAGCCACATTCAGTAATCTTTCTATGCAATTGCTCCAACCTTAGAATGCTAAATTTAAAAAATCTTTTAGTGAAAACCTGATAGTTTTGTAACAAAATCTTTTATTATCATAGTTGAAGTCAATGTTTTTTTCTTCCCTGGACTAATGATTAGTAAAGCTGCTTCAGTTTATTCTCATTTATCAGCCAGCATGAGTTTTTAAACAATGGAAATCAAGCATTGCTCCCTACCCCCAAATTTTGCAAATTTTGCAATCTTACTTACAATGAGATTTAATTTACCATGGTCATACATGATTTGGTTCCTACATAACCACCCCATATCAATTCATCATGCTTTTCTAACTTATTCGGATACAACCATACTGAAATTCCTTCTTTCTGTCCCACAGGTCTAGAAATCATGCTTCCATTTTGCTATTTCCATTTTCCAAGGTCGCTCCAGGTCAGGTCTCACTTCTTATCTCTGGTTTCTTTATTTTTTTTTTCTTTCTCATTTATTGTCCTCTCTCTCTCTCTCTCTCCCATATAAGTTCCATGAAACCAGGCATTTGTGCATCATGTTCAGTTCTGTAATCTTATTAGGCTTAAGTGAGAAGTGGGTGAAATAGCATGTTGACCTCCTTATATACAAAGATGGACCATCACTATGGCTCAAAATTTGGATGGCATCCCTCCTTTTCCAGTGAATTTGCACTCTACATTTTCTTTGGTGTTTCATTTGCTATGTGACTGAGAGGAATCTCTAGTGGTTAGGTTATACACGAAAACAAGAGAGCATTAAAAATGGAACCTGCATAGTTCTGAGGAATGCAGCTTGGTTTTCTAGGACAATCCATTGAGCAGTTACAATGGCTTCTTAAACAATTGTATTTTTCTTGAATCAGTATGCTGTGACTAAGCTACTTGTGATAACAGAGGATTGATTTCCCCCCATACTTCCCTTCCAAGTTCAAACCATACCTTAAGAAGAAACAATTAGATTCCCTCTAAATGCGATGTTACTGATGAGCTTGTTCCATGGTCAATGGTGGAAATCAATTTTCATTTAAAAACCTACAGTACTTCGCTTTTTTCCCTTTTTTGTAGTTTTTATCGATTCTTCTTTCCGTGGAAAGACACTATCTATTCTGTTGTAGCTAGGCACTGTTTCCAAGGTCCCAAAATAATGGAGTAAAAGTTCCCAGAGTGCTTTCCTAAACTGGCAACAAGCCCACTTTTTAATATGTAGATGAAGGACAATCTATCTTTCATACAACGTGGGGGAAGATGCCCATTTAGAATAGACAGGGACATTATGGTGTAAAGATTCAAAATAAGCTCTTTTCTGCCCTTTTCAGGGAATACAGTGGTGAGAAAGAGTGAAAAAAAATATATGATGGATTACAAATTATTCTTTGCAGTTCAGTATGGACATTAAGTCCTTCAGATCAAAGAGCAGTTTGAAACAATTGTCTCTGTGCTTCCCAAGCCTTGAGCTTTTATCGCATTCATTCAATAGATGTTAGCTGGCAGGAAAAATAGTGCTCAGCAGTAATTTTTATATCAGTATTGTATACAATGTAGTTCCCGGATGTACACAAAACAGTGGAATCTGCCTAATGGGGTATGACTCTGTTTCATAGTAAAATTGTGTTTTGCATTGTTGCCTCATCAGATCAGACAATCATACCTCTGTTTACAATGAAGATCTCGCATGAAAATGTTGGGTAGTAAAATGGGTCTCTTTCACATTTCATTTTCATTATAGATCACCTCTGGCATGACTTTTCTGATAAACATTTAATAAATTCCCCTTCTTGTAAAATTGTTGCTTCATCTATTGTATAATGTAGGACATTATGTCATTTCAATGCATGAATCGACAGGGGGAAAATAACATGATTTAAAACTTATAATAAAATAACTATCCTTGAAATTTTCCTTTATGAATAACAGAATAAATATGTAATCTAATTTAGTAAAAACAAACAAATATATATATATATATATATATATATATATATATATATATATATATATATAGGGAGGATCCAAATTCCAAATGAGAAAACCTGAAATAAAACAAGGTTTTGATTCTGCCATTGTACCCTACTAAAATATTTTATCTGGGGTCTCCCTGGTGGCGCAAGGGGTTAAGACACAATCTATGAAGCTGTCCGCAGCCTCTGCAGCATGAGTTTGATCACCCGGCTGGCCAGGGAGCTAACCACATAGCGTGGCAGAACTCTCCTGATTCGTCCACTGCTCCCCTCAGCAGTGTATTTCAGTCAGACAGTCTGTTCTGCTCCCCACTCTGTCTCTGGTGAATCCTCTCACCCCCTGCACCTCTGGCCTGTACCCCAGCTCTTGAATGCATAAATAATCTTTAAAAAATAAAAAAAAATATTTTTTCTAAATAAGTGAAGCTAAAAAATCCCATTTTTTAAAAAGTAAAACTATAACAAATTACCTAGTTGTGTGTATTAATATTTTACCTATCTATGAATTATTTGTACTTTGCACTCCATCCCAAATGAACATAAGAGAACTTTTCTTATTGGAATCATATAGTATTCCTAATTACACAATTGACAATAACATAAGTATTTCCTGTTTACATCATGCTCATGAACATGTCTATAAAGAGGTCAGAAACAGGGGTCTCACTGGTGGTGCAGGAGGTTGAGTGCAGCACTGTGAAGCTGTCCGCAGGCTCTGCAGCGCCAGTTCAAGGTTCTATACCCACTGGCCTCGGAGCAACCCCCATGGCGAAGCAGACCTCTCCTGTCTCGCCCACTGCTCCCCTCAGCGGTGTATTCCGTCACTTTGGCTGTTCTGTTCCCCACTCTGTCTCTGGTGAATCCTCTCAACCTCCTGCACATCTGGCCTGTACCCTGGTTCTTGTATAAATAAATAAATCTTTAAAAAAAATAAAGATGTCAAAAACAGGCTCTACCAAGACTTTGGGAACTAGTCTACTCCATACATGCAAAGAGCAATGAGATTTCAGGAAGCTGAGGAGCTTTTGTCTTAGTCTGAGTCTACAGACTGTTCCTAATTGTGGAATTAGGAATACTATATGATTCCAATAAGAATAGTTCTCTTATGTTCAATTGGGATGGAGTGGAAAGCACAAATAATTCATAGATAGGTAAAATATTAATACATACAGATATTCACACCCTAAGTTGCTGTCATTTCCCAAATGAAAGGCGTTACTGCTCTCCTTGTCACGACCCAGATGAATGCATTTGGGTGGATATATCATCCAGGTAAAGGTTTATCTCTAAACATGTTCTGAAACTCTCATTTTTTTCTTTCACAAGTCTCCCCCTCATTTCTACTTATACCTCAGAATTCTCAACACAGTATTCACACTCCCTTCTTCCTCACCAAGGGTGAGATCTTTATATCACTGTAGTTCCCTCAGACTTGATATTCAATTGATTTCTTTCATTGCTGATCTGTCTCATGCTGTCTTACTTGTCTAGATGACTTGCCTAGTCTGAGAAGAGTCCAAAGGGTGGGGGAATGTTCCACAGTGCCCCAACATTAATTTATCTTTTTAAAGAATAAAAAACTTCTTTACAGCTGTAGCTAATAACTTCCAGAATGAACTTTAGCTATGTTTCTTAAGGAAATTCACTCTCCATTTTTATTTAAAAGTATTATACTGCATGTATTTGACTATTTTGTAATCCTAGAGATTTGGTGTGATCTTTGTTCCACTTTAAGATTTTTGCATTTCAATGTAGTTTTCACCAGTGTATATAGTGAAGCTATATAGATTTGAGATGCTGGTAGATTTGAGCATTCTCTGGTTACTGGAGTGAGATAATCAGAATCTCCTAGGTTTCCACAGAAGAGCAAAGTCTTTTGAATACACGACTTTGAATCAGTTTAGCACACCAAACACAATGTCAAGCCTTAATGGGTTTCTTAAGAGTAGTCACTGTACAGAATGTTTTTAGCTGTGCAGTGATTGCTCATCCTTCCCCTCCTGGGAAACTAACCCATATACCTGTGAGGCTCAGAGGATTCCACTACCCACTGGAGTGCCAGTAGAATAATCTGGCTGTTAAGTCAGGCAAAATATATAGGGAGAGAGAATTAAATCGATAAAGTAGGGCCTCTCCTGGTGGCGCAGCGGTTAAGCACCAGGCTGCAAAGCTGCCCGCAGCCTCTGCAGCACCAGTTTGGTCCCTGGCCACCTGCAAGGGTCCCACATGACGGGACAGACCTCTCCTGTCATGCTCACTGTTCCCCTCAGCAGTGTTTTTTGTCACTCTGCCTGTTCTGTTCCCCGCTCTGACTCTGGTGAATTCTGTCACCCTCCTGTGCTTCTGACTGTACCCAGCGCTTGCATAAACAAACAAACAAACAAACAAATAAATCTTTTAAAAAATTGATAAAGTAGATCAAAGACAGTTTCTATCACCACCTAAAGATCTACACTTTCTAGAGTGAAAAAGTAAGAAGCCAATATTTAAGACGTCTCACAGGGAAGTTCATGGAGCAATGTATATATATTTACATTTAAGGATGAGTTAATGATAAAGGTATGCTTCTATGGCATCTATAATAATATCTTACCATTATAGGATAGTAAGTTTGGATTTCCTTCTTATCATTGGAGTTATATAAACAAAAAAATAATATTGTCAATTAGATGAAATCCTGATTGAAAGATGTAGAGGATCAATTGCAAGAAAATTGTTGTACTGAACACTTAACCACTAACTGTGGGTCAGTTGGTTTATACCTGTCTCCCAATCACTTATGGCTCTATATATCCTACGTTTCTTGGTGATACTTTTTATAGTTCATTTCTAAAGTCTTTTTCATTATAAAACATATACACTACACAAGAAACTTTGAACCTAAGAAACAGCTGGATAACACTTGTGCATTTTCTTCCAAATCTGGTAAATGAAGCCTATTAAATGAAATTATATTTTCTAAATAAAAGCATATATTTTCCTGGTATATAGGGTTACCAGATAAAATATAGAAGAATGAGTCAAATCTTTATTTTAAATAAACAATGTATTTTCTATTATTATAAATGATTTCTAAGGTATATGGAACTCACATTAATGATTGTTGCTTAGCTGAAATTCAAATTTAACTTTAGTGTATGAATGCCTTTTGCAATATTTGAAATATCCATGTAGTACAACTTTTATACTTTTTTCCAAAATGCAAAGTTAACTCATTATACCTGTTTAAGCCAATAACCATAACTATGGATAATGTGAGCTATAGAAAATTAATGTAGAACATGTAGATATGATATATGTATCTCTAATATGTAGAAATTATTTTTAATAATGTAAAATACTTGCTTCCAAACATTTTATGTAGATAAATAACTCTATTTGAATAGACGAGCTCATTATTCGAAATTATTCAAAATATCATTTAATAAAATACAAATCTATATTGTTATTGGACTAAAATTTATACCATGAGTGGGCCTCCCTGATGTCAAAGGGTTAATGTCTCAGGTCAATCAATCATGAGTTCGATCCCTGGCCAGGGAGCTGATACACATGGCACAGCAGACCTCGCCTGTCTCGCCTGCTGCTCCTCCTCTCAGCAGTGTATTTCAGTTAATCTATCTGTTTTGCTCCCCAATCTGTCTCTGGTGAATCCTCTCACCCCCTGCACCTCTAACCTACACCTCAGTTCTTATACGCATAAATAAATAAAAATAAATCTTTATATATATATATATATATATATATATATATATATATATATATATACTCTGAATGTCTTGAAGACACTTTTGTTTATCTGCTGTTGGAGTAGTCTCCAAACACATCCATGAAGTCAATGTCATGGAGTGTTTTGCTTAGGGTTTTTTTTAATGAATTTTATGATTTCAGGTCTTATCCGAGTCTTTAATTCATTTTGAGTTAATTTTTATGGTGTGAGAGAGCAGTGCAGTTTAATTCCTTTTTTTTTTCTTTTTGTTACTGTACAGTTTTGACAACACCATTTGTTGAAGAGATTTCCTTTCTCCATTATATGTTCTTGGGTCCTTTGTTGTAAATTAGCTGTACACATAAGTGTACGTTTATTTCTGGGATCTCAATTCTATTCCATTGGTCTGTGTATCTATTCCCATAGCATATTTGTTTGTCCATAATAGCTTTTATTATAAGATTGACATTTTCTATTTATCACACTTATGTTGCTTTCATTTGCTTATCAACTTTTTAAAATAAATCTATTGAGACATGTTGTGTATCATGTAGATCACCTACTTCAGTTACACAGTCAATACCATCAATAAGTTTTAGAATATTTCATTATCCTACTGAGATCATATTTACTTTTAACTTTTATCCTTCTCAACCCATTGCCTCTTAAACCACTAGTTTAGTTTCTGTTTCAATGAATCTGCCTTTTCTGGGCATACCTTATAAATGGAATCCTATAACATACTATCTCTTCTGATTGACTTTTTCCATTTCTACTTTACTTTGTGAGTGCTGCTACTTTGTCTTCTATGTCAATGTTCAATTATCAACAACTTCAAATCTATGCTCAATCCACCTCTAATATAGATTTTTTTCTGATATTGCACTTCCTTGGAATTCTTTGGGTGCTCCCATGCCAACATACAGTAAGTCTTCACTTAAGGTGGTTAATAGGTTCTTGGAAGCTGTGACTTTCAGCAAATTGATGTACAGTAGAACCAGGTCTTTAACAGTGTCATTTAAGATCAACATTGGTCAGGAATATTTTTCTCCTCAGCATTATAAAGAAATAATTTGAACCAAATGAAATTATTCAGGACATTTTTACACAGATACACACAAATAGACACATACACATATAATTCTGTTTTTGGTTTTCCTCATCTCCAATAATTACCACTAAATACTAGCTATTAGGAGATGGAAACAGTATTAGATCCCTATGAAAATTAGCTTCTGTGAAATAAATAAAAACTTTCCAATATTAGATGGAGGAGATAGTCCCTATATCATTAAGAATATAGTATATTAGGGCTTGACAAAATGATTAATATACTCTTTATAGGTAGTTTCAGGTGATTAGAAAAATCCTTTGAAAGAATTTCTATGGCAATTATCTATTTGTCATTTTTTTTATAACTGGAACCACATAATTTGAATAGTTAAAAAAAGACTAAGTTAAAGTTGTATCATGTAGGAAAGAAAGCTCAAATATTGAGAAAGGAAGTAATGCTTTGCCTGGACCAGGCGGTCCAAACTCTCAAGTGAATTATGGTTAGATGGGTATGTGGGCTTTCTAGAGGTTTACTTGTGCCCTCAAATTCTGTGAATAATTTACTTTTTCCTGTTTACTTTTCTAGAGATTGTATCAATTATCTTTTTCAGGGGAGTTAACTTCTGTCTGCAAATTGTAAGCAATCTGCCATGTTTTAAAATAATTTATCCTTATTAGTACCATGTTGTCATTTGAAACATATAATTGCTAATATCTCATTTCTTCTTACCCTTTGATTATATATTCTAGGTTGCTCTATACAAAATATTCTTTTTGATTTCTATGACCAAAATCATAAAAATTTATAGTCAGTTTTCATAAAGAGAAAAATATAGTTAACATTCTTATGTAAGTACAATTTGAATCAGAAACAAATGCACTAAAGATAATTGTTCTCATAAAAGTTTTATTGGACAAAGTAGTCTCATAAAATCAACTTTTCTTTCAGATAATACCTTTTTGAACATATCTGAACTATGAACCAAAGTAGTCCTACAACTTAAAAAAAATTACATGCTTACAGAATATAAAGCAAACAAATTAACAAATATCCTCCCTTTAAATTATCAGATTGCTTAGTTATGTATTGACACAATCACAATATATTATAAAAATAATTTTCTCATTTTCTCTTGTTATCAAGTTTTAGTCAGGAAACAGGAGCTGAGTGCTGTAGAAACTAGTCATTAGTGCCTGTAGATAAGCAAATGTTAACAATGACCTTCGTTCCCAGAGTAAGGGTACAAGGTACACTGAGCAAAATATTGATAATTAGCTCTGATTTTAATGTTGTTAAAAAGTGTTAATGTGTTTTGAAGTGTTTACTGATGTTTTTTTTCTCCATGAAAAATTTATACAAATGGGTAATAAATTTTTTTTAAATTTATTTTTATTCATTCATTCATTCATTCATTCATTCATTTATTTATGCAAGCACTGGGTACAGTCAGAAGCGCGGGAGGATGAGAGAATTCACCAGAGCCAGAGCAGGAAACAGAACAGGCAGAAGGACCTAAGCACACTGCTGAGGGGAGCAGCGGGCTTTAGGAGAGGTCTGCACCATGTGGGACCCTCCCCGGTGGCCGGGGATCGAACCGGCGCTGCAGAGGTTGCGGGCAGCTTCGCAACCCAGCACTCAACCGCTGTGCCACCGGGGAGGTCCATAATAAAAACTTTTATTTGCTCATTGAGGGAAAGAAAACACAAGAAATACCTTAACTTTCTTCATGAAAAGTTATTCTTTATAGGAGAAATTAATCCCTTATAAAATTATTTCCCTTCTGTTTTTAAATGAATTGAAATACTGATAGCAGTTTTAAAAACTTGAAATGCAATCTTAAGGAATATAAAGGTTACTAAAAATGATAAAGGAATTTAAAATATGTAGTTAACCTCTTTTTGGTACTCTCCAAGTCTCTGTAAAATATTCTTCAGAAGTGCAAATATATGCTAAAAATCCAATATAAAGTGGTACAGTAGTTATAAACTGTATTTCATCAGATATCTTGAATATATTTTCCAGAATCTGAAGTTCTAATTTATATAAAGGTAAGAGTCAACAGGTAATTAAAGTAAAATCTCAATATATTTATGGAAAGTGCTTATGGTAAAAATTTGCAGTAGTTTAGAATAATCCCAATTAGAATAACTAGAATTTTATATTAGTTTTAGAGGCTATTAGAACTGTGGTTCTGTGCTTGCCTTTATCTGATCTAAATTATCACATCAAAATGCAACATGGTAGAAGAGAAAATAGAGATAAGAATCACGGATGCTCAATACTAGTAACAAATTTAACTTTAACCAACAAAATAAAAATTAAATTTGACCAACAAAATAAAACACCTAAGTCAACATATGGATTTATAAATTTTTATCTTAACCATGGATTTCCTGTTCTCTTTCATATTCTCTGACACATACTAAGAGTAAGGATACCATGGAGACCATCAACATACAAAGTATGTTCTTGCATCATGACAGAATGTAAATCAATTTTTTTTCCTGGGATGATGCCAGTTGTGTCCAATAAAGCCTGAAAAGCACAGAGTTTAAAGGCACAGGCTTATTTTGTTTGAGAGTCATCTACATTGAAATGTGTCATTTCAGGTTTAGATAATTTGTGTTTACAAAAATAGCAGGAAGATGAATTGCTCTTGCTCCCATGGACCATAATGGTGAAAAATATTAGTTTCTATTTTAGGGAAAGAGATACTCTAGTTTTTGCTTCTTATTTTAGTGACTGCTTACACAGGAATTAATTTCTGTTTAAACTTTTGTTGCCTTCTCAAACTCAGGAGAGAGAGGAGAAGAATACAATTCTCCTTTGACAGAACAAAGGAATTGTTATTCTAATGAGTCAGCAGTCTAAGAATCAGATTTTCTTTAATAGAAGATATTGTGCATTCTTACCAAGTTTTTTTCTTTAGGCATACCCGTAAGAACATAACTGTCAGGGAGCTTCTGGCAGCTCCAGAGATAATCTCTTATTTCTCAACTATGTCGCCTTATGCAGCAGAGGATCTTTTCCTGATCTGAAGAGAGAAATGTATCCTTCTAGCATTCCTGAACATGAGGGTCAAGATTTAACTTTACAGAGAATATTATAAGAACCTGATCTACCCTTATAAAGTAATATCCAGCAATCCATCTTTTGTTTAAGTTTTGTCTTGTAACATGATGCATCTTCCTTACTACCAGACAAGAATCCATTTCTCTTCATTCGACTACTACCTAACTTGAAGAAGATCAGATCACATAAAAAGCTTTTTTTCTAGAATAGATTATTTATTTTTTATAATGGACATTAGTTCCATTTAGTTAACTTTTCTTCTATCCACAGCAATATAAAACCAATACAGCTAATGTAACATTTTATATTTTTTTAATTGATTGGTGAATAAATTTACTACTTAAGAATTTACATAGTGACCATCCCTAAGAATGAATTTATTTCCTTCCATATTGAACTGCTCCTCACTTCCTCTATATAGGAAATATTTTACCCAGAACTATGGTTCCCTTACTGATTCAGTGGTAACATTACAAAACCACCAATCAATGTAAATATAGCCTAGAATTCATTGGAAAGAGTAGCATTAGGTGGCGAGCAGACATTAATAGCCATAAACAAAGTAATGAAAGTACATAGAGAAATCTAAGCAGTCTGATTTGGGAAATCAAAAGCTTCCTTGAATGAAAAAGAGGGAAGACAGGAAGAGAAGTAGGGAAATGTAGAACATAAGATTCAGGGAGAACCAGATATCAGAACCCAAGTCTAGTTTTTTTAACAGTATTGGATCATTCAAAAATGTTCCTGTGCATTATTTTTATTAATTATCTGCATATGTTGAAGTGTTTTAGAATGAGATGTTTCAGTTGTCTGTTTTTCAAGCTAGTGTTTACTTTTTAAAAATATTATGTTTTTGGAGGCAATAGACTATGACAGATTATAGAAAACAAGATACTGTACATTTTTAACTAAAGAGTTTGCATTTTATCATTTAAAAATCTTGAAGTTAATAAAATTAGGAGATAGAGATGTTAGCCAAGTAGATTTTTCATTCAACAATTAATTCAGTATATAAGAAATGTCGTGACTTAATATAAATGGAAAACTATTTTACACAATAATAATCCCACTTGAAACTTAAGGACATTGGGTGAGTTCAATTTTAGAATTAAAAAAAAGAGGTTGATAGGTATTTACCCAAAGGACACAAAAACATCAATTCCAAAGAGCACCTGCACCCCTATGTTTATAGCAGCACTATTTTCAATAGCTAAGTTTTGAAAACAACCCAAATGCCCAAAAATAGATGACTGGATCACGAAGATGTGGTACATATACACCATGGAATATTACTCAGCATTCAAAAAAGATAAACATTTGCAATTTGCAGCAACATGGATGGAGCTGGAAGGGATCATGCTCAGCAAAATAAGCCAGAAAGAAAAAAAGGAAAATACTGGATGGTCTCACTCATAACAGGAATCTAAAAAACTTAAATAAGGGACCAGGAAAAAGACAAACTATAAGAAAGAAAATATCAAAATCAACAATTATGAACCAGAGACACTCTGGGGGGTGGAAGGCAGGGAAAGGAGGGATTGGGGTCAAAATAAGGGGGTTGTAATTGTAAGGGGAATATAAAAATAAAATTTAAATAAAAAAAGAGGTTGAGTATCATTTATTATTTGGAAATATTTTATGTCATCCTAGTTCTTCATAATTTTTTTCTTTATTTCTATTTTATGCTATATGGCTAATATATATGCAATGCTTTGACAATGAAAGAAAATGGCATCAGCTAAGAAAATTGACATTGTTTGGGAATGTCTAATAACTAGTTAGTTATAGAAACACTGAATAACTTCTAATAACATTTTATTTTACCTTTTGATGTCTTCCACACATGCAGGAGATTGATTTTGTGTTTGACATTTAGTCTATTTGAATAAAATTTTATTTCATTTTCTACCTGCACATTTATTATGCTCACTAAAAGACAGCATTTAATTCACCGTATGACTTTTCTTCTATTCTGTGTCAATGAATAATAAAATTCATATTTAAGGTAAGAAACTGTCTAAATGTTATTCTAGAATGTGAAATCTCAATGTCAGTCTTTTGCTCCATACCTTTCTCTCATTTTCCATCAGTTTTTGGTAAAATTTAGCTCTGGATAGGAGGCAATTATAAAGGAAAAACATATGTGAGCAGATAGACTTTATGGTCCAATGTCATGAGTAAGAAAGTAGATGTTTTTGTAGTCCAGCCTCTACTGTAATCTAGTTGATGCATATCATTACATAAATTTTAAGAGTACAGAATGTTGATTTGAAATACTTACTATAATGATCACCATCAGAGAAATATATAGTACCTCTATCATGTCATATAGTTCATGGTTTAAATAATTAAAATCTCATCTTAACATATTTAATGATTATAATAGTGTTGTCTATACTCACTATATTGTGCATTAGATCTATAAGATAAATTTACTCACTGCAAGTTTATACCTTTATACAACTCTATTATTCCCAGACCCTGGGTACTATAATTTTACTCTTTTATGAATTTGATATTTTTAGATTCATATATAATTGATATGCATACTATGTTTGTCTTTCTCTGTCTTACCTCACTTAACATAATACCCTCAAGGTCAGTCCATGTTGTTGCAAATAATCAGATTTCCCTCTCTCTCATTACTGAATAATATTCTATTGTGTATATGTATACCATATCTTATTTATAACATCATCAGTTCACAGGCATATCGTGGTTTTTGTGAATAATGCTACAATAAGCATGGCAGTACATAGAGCTCTTTGGTATCTTGTTTTTATTTTCTTTAGTATAAACTCAGAGATGCTGGGTTCCTAGTTCAGTCTCTAGATGAAGCCCAGTACTGTCTGATGCTCTGCACACTTGTGAAACACTAAGAATCATCTAAGATGTCTGGACTTCCAAATCCCCGAAAGTGCAAGCTTACACAAATGTGTTATTTTAAGCTACCAAGTTGTGGGGGTCATTTATATAGCAGAAAAATGATATACAAAGTTATACAGAATTATGATCTATTGAAGAAACTCCTCTATGTTATTAAGATCTCCAGCTGAACACATAATTGTATATCATGTACTTCAGGGGGCTTTGAAAATTGAGAGAATAACAAATAAAATTCAGTCAATAGGAACTCACTAGCTTACAATAATGACAAACTATATTCTAGGATGTTACTTATATTTGAGAGAAGCAAATGGTTTCACATATACTATAAGAATCAATGATTTCATCATTTTTACATTTCCTTTAGAATTTTTTTCTTGGTTATCATTGTCTCTGACAGAAATTCAAGTTAATTACAGAAACTAATGAGTGACAAAAATGATTATTATTTGTGTGACAATAAATTATTTTGTCAAGTTGATTTAAAATACATAATTTGTTGAAAACATAAAAACTTGCAAATGGGTTTGTATGCATGGATTCAGTCTTATCCAGAATGGCCAAAACTTGGAAGTAACTAAAATGCCCATCAGCACATGAATGAATAACTAAACTATGACATCAATATTGTAGAATATTACTAAGCTCTAAGAAGAAATGACTAAGGTCTGAAAAGACACAGAGAAACCATAAAATATATACTAAAATAAAAAGCCAACCAATCTGAAAAGGCTACATACTATGTAAATCCTTTTATATGATGTAACAGAAAAGAGAATTCTGGAAACAGTAAAATGATCCCTGGTTACTAGGGTTGAGAGCATGGGAAGGATGGAATAGGAAGAACAGTGTGGATTTACTAGGCAATAAAAATCCTGTAGATGATACCATGGTGATGGAGACATATCATTATTAACTTTTCCAAAACGAATAGAACAAAAAACACCAAAAATAAATTCTAAAGTGAACTATGTAGATAGGGTGATTATGATGTGTCAAAAGGTTCATCCTTGGTAACAAATGTATCGTTCTGGTGAGTGAAGCTGATAATGATGGAAAACATGTAAGTATAGAGGCAGAGACTTACAGAGATCTCTGTAACTTTCCCTCAACTTTACTGTAACCTAAAATTGATATAAAAAAAGATATGTCACAATAAAATATTTTAATTAATGATTTAAATCCTCTGTCCATTTTTTTTACAGGTTATTATTTTCTTGTTTAGTTGTATGAGTTCCTTATATATTTTGGCTATTAAACATTGTTGGATATGTGAGTTTTGACTCTCTCTCCCAATCACTAGGTTGCTATTTTGACTTTCTGGTGGTTTCAGTCACTGTACAGGAACTATTAAGTTTGAGGTACTCCCATTTGTTTATTTTTGCTTTTGTTCCCTTTGATGTTAGAGTCAAACCACCAGAGAAATCTAAGGCTGAAATTGATAAGCACATTACCTTTGTGTTTTTCTATTTTATGATTTAAGTTCTTACATTCAAGTTTTTAATCCACTTTAAATTAATTATGTTATTTTACCTCTAGGTATGTATCTGAAATAATGGAAATAATGATTTGAAAAGATATGTACATCCCAATATTTCTTGCAACATTATTCAAAATAGCCAAGATGTGAAGAAACCTAGATACCCAGGAACACATGATTGGAAAAAAAAAAATATATATATATATGGTATGTATATACAGTGGAATACTACTCAGCTATAAAAAAGATGAGATCTTAGCCATTTGCAACAACATGGATGAAACTTGTGGAAATTACACTGAGTGAATTAAGTCAAAAAGAGAAAGACATATAATACATGGTTTCACTCATGCACAGAATATAAAGAAACAAAGATAACAAAAATTAAAAAAATGAAAACAAATTATCCTTAGACACTGAAACAGAATGGTAGTCGCCAAAAGGAAAGGGCTGGAGGTGGGAGGAAGGGGTAATGGCTATTAACTGGATGGTGACAGAGAATTTTGAGACCTTTGGTTGTGTGCATGGCAGGTATCACATATGCGAAGTGGGAACTTGTACTCCTAAGGCTTATACAGTGCTGTAGACCAATGTTACCTCAATAAGGAATAAAATTACAATTTGCGGTTTGCTAATTTTCTGGCCTTTTAAAACAGAATTCAATGTTACATATTAATATGATAAAACATAGTTGTATTTATGTGGAATTTATGTATCTAAAACTAACAAAGATAACAGCAAATACTTTAGTTTGAAATATATGGACTTGAAAAAAATTCCAGTTGTTATCAAAATCTGTTAAGAAATTATTTATATGGATGTGAAAATAGCAGTATTTCCTCCCGTGTTTGCAGTGAAAAAATATTGAATTAAAACATTGAAATTGTAATGATTTAATAAAAATCATTTTATTAGTTCTATAAAGAAGTCAGTGGTGTTTGCTTAAGAAGATATTATTTGTTCTGAAGAGCAATATTTTTGTTCTTGTAGAAAGCTGATCCTTAACATAGCTTTGTATGTATGTTAAATTGATTCTTGATCTTGAAAAGTACGTGATCTTGAAAAGTACAATTTGAACTGAACTTCAATATTTAGAAAAAGGTGCTTCAAATAATGTTTTTTTTTTTTTTTTGTATTTCTGTTCCTGGTCTGAGGATAGAGACTGAATACTGTAAAAAATACCTGGTAGTACCTGTATAATAAGCAGAAGCAAAAAAATGACCTTGACTCAAAATAAATATGCAGGATTCATTGTGCAGAGTTATTGGATAATTAGCTCTGATTTTACCGTTGTTGAAAACATTAATTATTTAATGAGCTGGGAGTACTGAAGTATTTACTTCTGTTTAATACATATTACATTTATATATTAAACATTATATATCTATACATTAAATATGATGTCTATTTAATATAGAAATAATATAAATATATGAGTATAATATAAATACATAAAGTATATAAATAAATATATATATTCACAGCTTTGGGCAATCAACAGTTAGGCTTAATCTGATGAAATAAAGCCAAAATGACTTATCAAAACCATATTGACAATTGTTTTATGATCTTGAAAATAAAGAAATAAAAAAAAATTGATTTTAGATTCCATGGTACTTCATGCTGAAAAAAAGAAATCCACAGGACAGGAGAAAAAAAGGAACTCAGTAGAAGAAATTGTGTCTATAGACAGAATAAGCTGCATGTTACTTTCAGGTTTTTTAAAAAATAAAATATGAAATTTAAATGGGAACTCATTATAGGAGACAAATGCAAAGGTATTCTGTATAAAACAAGATAAGCCTTGAAACACAAAACTCTCTGCTCTGTATAGACTATGTATAAAGATGATACCTAATCTGAATTTATTCTGTTTTAAAAGACTAGAAAATTAGCAAACCATGAATTTTAATTTTATTCCTTATTGAAGTAACATAATCAGATGTTTGAGTTACAGAGTAGTTTTAAAAAGTGTTCTAAATAAGGAGAGAGGTATAAACAATTTTCAACATCACTGTGAACAGCAAAAGCCCATCTTCCTATGTTAAGCATAAAAAGAAATGCTCTGAAAAGGAAGCCAAAAAGGCAAGTATAAATGAAAAAAATCAAAGCAAATATGACAAATTCTGCACTGAAAATCTCATTATATGTGTATTACTTGAATTTTAGTTATCGGCAATGTGATTTAAAAGTAAAATATTTTACAGTATTTTGGTCCATATTTATGCTCTCATTTATAAGAAAGTTTTGGAGGATGCATTCTTCTATAATTATTAGAAAAATAATGTTTGTTGCAAATACTATCCCATCCAGAATATTTTATGGCAATATACTTAGAATTGAATTCCCCAAATAAGGACATTTATAAGGCACAAATAATGCAAACTATTGCCCTGTCACTTTGGTACTTTTTTTAATCTCTTGGAAACTTCTAGGGCAATGAATCTTTTTTCACAACCAGCAAAATTTGTATTTATTCATCAATCCAAATTTAACCTATTTCTGATCAAGTAATTTCTAAATCCATTACAAAAGGAACATTATTATGATGAACCATTAACATCATTGAGAGTATTTTAGGATCCTAGATAATGACCAAAAACAACACTACATTTAAATATCATTTAGAATGAAAATCATTGTCAAAAGATATTCAGTACAGTCCTTCTTCCTATCTCCCTAAAGTTAAAAATAAAAAGGCAGCCAAAACCTTGATTGGGTATCTTGGCACAAATGTAAGTAGGGCAGAACCTGGATTAGTTGTTACTAGAATGAGATTTGACCTATGTTATGTTCTAAATTTGCTCTTCTCACAGGGGTGCCCATATTTTATAATATAAAGAGAGAATCATTGCTTCATGCTCTGATCCTATATAGTCTTTTTAAACTAGATATGAAGTCTTTTCAATAACAAGCCATTTTGTTCTAGTTATAATTCTACCTACTATTCATACAGGTAGAAATTATGTTAGTACACTGAGGAAAGTTACATGGATCTTGTTGTGTTCTCTCTCCCTCTCCCTGGCTCCTCCCTGCCTCTTTCTTAGTCTCTCTCTGAGTCTCTGATGATTTGACTTATATAAAAGTTACTTTTAATACAGGTCAGACTTTTTAATACAGAAAAAATACATGAATACAATATATTCTATTAAGCACTGCATTAATGAACTATCTCCAATAAGGATTTGTCATTCCAGCAGAGGAAATGTTTTTCTTCTAATGCATATACAGTGTATTAAGTTAACTTATAGGAAAGAAAGATCTAAGATACCCCTTGTGTATTAAAGATTAACCTAAGGCCATGAAATATAAATATTTGTCTAATTTCTTATTTTTCCTGCACACTTTGTCATCAGATAAATGCCTCTTCCATGTTATATTAACCTAATTATTCAGCAAATTGGAATCCAAAAATGAAAAATAAATTATCAATATGAGAATACCATTTCCAGAATGTGATTCCAAATGAATACTTGAATTTTCAAATCCTTAATTTATGAGTTGTATAATTCTAATCATTAAATTAATTCAATGTTTGCATGAGTGGGCAAGACATTCATAAACAATCAAACATTTATTTTAATAAATTATATTTATAATGTTGAATTATTACCATTTAAAATATTTTACTTTTTTTTAAGATTTATTTATTTATTTATACAAGCACTGGGTACAGTTAGAAGCACGGGAGGGTGAGAGAATTTACCAGAGCCAGAGCGGGGAGCAAAGCAGGCAGAAGGACCGAAGTACACTGCTGAGGGGAGCAGCGGGCGGCAGGAGAGGTCTGTGCGCCATGTGGGACCCTCCTCTGGTGACCGGGGAGCAGCCGGGGATCGAACCGCTGCCGCAGAGGCCGAGGGCAGCTTCGCAACCCAGCACTCAACCGCTGCACCACCGGGGAAGCCCCTAAAATATTTTACATTTTTAAAATAGATCAAGAAAAGCTTGTTTTTCTTAAAACTTTAGATTACAAACATTTAAAAATCATTACTTTGATAGGATGATTAGCAGTCAATAATAAATTCCTGTTTCCAAAATCATATTTTCTCTATCTTTGATTTCAGTTGTACACAACACTAATACGTATGTGTGGCCAGATCTGCAGCCCTTCATTGCTCTCTAGTGCTAATTAAAACTGACACTTTGTAACACTGGCCAGAAAGTCTAATATTTGTGGATCATGAATAATGATTATGTCAAATAAAGTAGCTTTCTAGTATCCATTAGACCTCATCATCAGAATTTACTTAGCTCATTCTCAACTGCCATAATTATTTGTAAACATATATACAATGGATTTGCCTTATTTGCATCTGTCTAATGCTTGAGATAATATATGTCCTTTTGAAGGAAAATCAAATATTGTAAGTTTCCTAAAATGTCCTACCATAGATTGGTAATAAGGTTTGCAAAAGCAGCACAGAATTGGTTAAAACATTTGTGGGTAACTAAGGGCAAGTTTATGTGACTCTTTGATTTTGGTGGAGAAGTGACAGCAATAACTATTGATGATATGAGAAAAACAATAACCACACTATTTCCCTATGGGACTAAGAAGTCAAAAATCTTGGTTTGCACTGTAGGTAGAAGGAAAGAGGGTATTTTCAAACCATAATTTATTTTCATTTTTTATTCCTGAACTTAAAACCCACAAAAGTTTTGCTGCTATTCTTGTTATTATTCATTTTCTAATTGCAGTCCTTCTACAAATAGTGCAAGCCCACTAAACGACAATAAATTAGCCACATTTTAACCTCTCTTATCTTGTCTATTTGTAGAGTTTGTTTACGAAAATGTTTTTATTTCCAATTACTACATGATCTCTTCAGTGTGTTCTGGTATACTGAGGTCAAGCTAGAAATGTGATTCCAATGTTATTCATTCCTACTGCT
Source organism: Talpa europaea (assembly GCF_964194135.1). Taxonomy (NCBI): domain Eukaryota; kingdom Metazoa; phylum Chordata; class Mammalia; order Eulipotyphla; family Talpidae; genus Talpa; species Talpa europaea. The sequence continues at coordinate 111,088,850 of NC_140071.1, read as the reverse complement.
CTTGTTTTTCATTTTTTGAACCTTTTCTGTGTACATTTTGGGGAAGTGCAGTAGATATTTTCTCTCCTTTCTATCCCAATAAAATGCCTGTTCTTTGGTTTTCATAGGGAGTTAAAATAGTGTAGGTCTCTTTTTATATCTAAAATACATTTCTTAGTTGATTGATTTCTTATAAAATATTTGCTAAACATGAATATTCTCAATAAAAAGATAAATTGGTACCTGGAAACTGTCATTTATTTTTTTCTTTAGAATGAGATATAGTGATTAAGATAGAGACATTTAATGGATAGGAATTTTCTTTTGTGGATCAAATTTGTTCAGAAGTCAGGTACAAAAGATGAATTTATTTACTGGTATCATGGCATAAAGGTAACTTGTTATGAAGGAAAGCCAATATCATTATATTATAAACTGTGTCGAAAATTACTTTTACATAGAATATCTATTCATAAATTTTCTTTTCATTATTTTCCTTTTATTCAATTCAAATGTTATAAATAGCAGTAATTTATATTCTCTCATTATTTTTGTTATTCACATTATTCAAACAGGTGCCTGCAGATGTTTTCACTCACTTAGGCAAGATATATCATCCTTTATTTATACTTTAATAAATCTGAATTTTTTATATTTCTTTCAAATGATGACTCCTAAGACTTAATATGCTCATATGTTATAACAACTTTCTTCTTGCCTTTTTTTGATTTATCATCCATGTAAAGGGATTTACTTTGTGTACTATTTGAACTGAATAAAATGAATTGAGTTTATACTAAAAACTTTCTTGATGTTAGTAGATATTATGACTGAAGTTCTATTTTTGCAAACAAATTGTATTTACTATTATTATGCTATAAATAAATTCAATGACAGATGGGATGAAATATAATATCATAATTATATACTAGATACAATATCATTAAATAGGAATAAGAACAACATATCTGAGAAAGGAATAGTATTTTAGAAATAGTACTTCAGAATACACAAAAGGAAAGATTTATTATGATGTGTAATGCTATAATTTCAAATTTATTAAGTCAGTATTTAACTTACATTTCCTACTTCCCTATTGGCTTACTTCTTTTTCTTTTTTCTGAATTCTGTTTTCCTAATATTATATATATATATAGTATTTTAGTTTTGTAAATATTATGAATTTACAGCTTTAAATTATCAATATCCCAAATTCCAAAACTTTCCATTATATAAATAGTGAAAATAGTGAGGAGTAGGGTGAATAACAAGCTCTGATAACAGGGCCTATATTTAGGATTTTGTATGTTGTACTACAGAATCTAAAATGTGGAATAAATCTATAACAATGTTGAAAGTCCAACAACCTCTGAGGACAGTGGAGTATGAAAATAACAATAACTGAATGAAGTTAAAGTTAGGGTGAAAACCTGGTTTATAGATTCAGATTTGCAGTCCAGAAAGTAAGACTATACACAGGTGGTTCAAGAAGTGTGTGTATGTGTGTGTGTGTGTGTGTGTGTATGTGTAGTCATTGTGGTTAAGGAAATAGTGAGGCAGGAAGGAAAAAAAATCTGGTAAGTTGTGAAAATATCTGTTGGTATCTATACAGTTCTGTAAAGGGCTGGCAGGGAATGTGGTGTACGCATGAGGCATTCTGACTTATAAGACAAGAGTTAAAATGAATACTCACATTACAGATAAAACAGCCAATAAAGTAAATCAAATCCATTTCCCCATATTAAACTTCACAAGTTCCTTTGATAACATTGATGTGATTGATGAATCCCTATTCTACCTTTCTACATAGGACAAGTACTGGTTCTACTTTTGCTGTAAGAATTGTGACTTGTACTATAATCTTAATAGCCTGATTGATGGTAAGACTATCAACATTATAATGCTGTTTTCTGAACCTTGAGCTCATATTACATTAAACACAAAATGCTATATCAGTCCTAATACAATGTAAAATATGCAGCATCCATCTTGTCTTTCTCATTAAAATATCTCTCACAGTTCTTAGTTGTCCCAGATCCATACCCAGAACCACTAGCGTGCTCATATATTTTGGGTGTTCACAAAAGGGTCTGTCTTCAGTATTTAAATACTTTCATTCTTCAAAATTTGTCTATTCTGCTCTCCTACCCTCATGTTTTTCAGGATCTTTCTCTTTATTAGAAAATATCTGATATATACTTAAATATAATTAATGTAATTGCAAGTTAAAGTGACTTATTTCTGTAGCTACAACTCACCATTTAAAAATTGTGTGTGTGTGTATATATACATATATATAGTGTGTGTGTGTATATATGCAGATATGTACATATGTACATAAGTCTGTATATGCATATACATATCAAATAAAATCAGAATATAAGGTCCCGAACAGTAATATAAAACTTATAATCTAAGTCTCCATTTTTAAAATTTTTTCAAAAATAAATATAATCATTATGCTAAATATATGTTTAAAGTACAGTTAATAAAAAATTTCTGTTATTCACAGGAAATTTACTATTGTTGTGATATGCAAAAAAGCTTCCCCTTCTATTTGAAGACATTTAGATTCATACATACATATATATATACACACACGTATATGTAAACACATATACACACATAAATATGTACCATTTTGATTTTAGACTTTTTCCTTTCAACAGGGATTAAAAACAGAAAGGGCAGATTAACACAATCATCTTCTTTAATCCAGCAAGAGGTATGGTCACCTCCCTGAGATATACATGCATCAAAGTTCTCTGTTCTAACTAAAGCTCTACAGGCTTTACTGAAAAATAGTTGAAACGCAAGAGGCATCAGGCCATTAGGACTGTCAGTAACATTATCATCCACTCACACTTTAGTTTGTGACTGTTTTCTGTCCAACAGATACCCTCAGCTCAGACTGTAGAAGATAAATGTAGGGTGGACAAAATAAACTGTGTTTGACACTTAGCTGCATTATCATGGTGTTTTTCTCAGGAAGGCCTATGCAGTGTAATCAATTTAGAACTCATTATCTATTTGAGTACACGAAGTAAAACTTATACCCCATTATTGGAGGGCTGAGAGTTCAAAATATACAGTACAAGTCTATTGTTCTTGCTCTTGGGTTAAAGGCTGAGCTTTCTTTTACAAACCTATTCATTTTAAGTGCCTATGAAAGGTATTCCTTGCATATTTTATTGACAGGCTATGAAAAAAAATCAAGCAAATAGAATTGCATATAAAATATAAGTTGCCAATCATGGGTGATTTAGATCATTTAGAAAGAACCCTCATAATTAAATACGTTTTTTTCCTTGTGCAAAATAAACTGGATTTTAAGAACTTTATCCGTAATTGCAAAATACAAAATGCCTGGTTGTTCAGCTGATTTGCTGTGGTAATTTTCTAACTATTTATTTAAACGTCTTATGCATAATGAATTTACAGCTGATCCTAACCCTGATTATAAATACAAATGAAGTATTGTAAATTATCATATAAAATACAAAACTAGAAAGTAATTTCTTAAATGAGTGCTAAATTTAAATATCAAAAATGGAATGATTACAAGATGGTTAATTATTTAGGTGAAGACAATAAATATATCACCATTTGGACTTGACTGCGTCTGATATCTAATGTTATTTCCTATTTTAAGGGTCAATTTCACTTTTAGGAATGCTAGCAAGTAGACTAAAACTGTTTTAGATTATAATATATTGATTATATGCTTGTTTTGAAAGGCAATGATGCACCAATACAATTCAAAATTGAAATAAACATGCAATCTAAATGAGACAGATGTGTGGACACATGGAAACATGACAAAGTAAATATGGTTAAGTTTGGACTAGATAATGACTAAACCAACTTAACCTGTGAAACAGATTCTTTTTCAACACACCTATCAAGCCAGGATCATACATGTATATATACACAGATACAAGCCCATATACACATATCTGACCTCTACCCTTTAGGCTGAACCCTTCACCATTGTAGATAGGACCACTTAACTTAAAACTGAAGACTCAGTCTTATTTCAAAGCTTTAGACCTACTCTGATAGCAACAAAGCCTGATATTAAACTTTAATATATTTCTAATAACATAGGCCATTATATAGGAACTTTGCAATGTATGTTAAGATAGCTGAAAATATAGTTAATTTTTGAAAATTTTTAAAAATATAATTGCACGCAATTGATAAAATTATTTGGAATTTTAAGAAAATTAAGATTTCTACTCAAACTTTGCCTCTACCAATCCATCTTAAAGATTCTGTGTAAATATACAGACATAGCATACTCCAGAATATTCTTTTCTTATAAGGTTGTAAATCCACAAACCAATTGTCAAATAAAGGAAAATAAATATCTCTCTTCCAGATTGAGGGTGATTTCTTCTTCCTTAAAGAGAAGGGTAAAAGCTTCTCCTTAGCTTCCAGGGCCTTCATTATTCTCAACACAAATAATCTGCATGCCAGGGACTTGAGACCAACTCTGAGAATCTTAGGGAGGTCAGCTAGGAGTTTCATATCTATTAATTCATTGAACACACACACATTAAAATGAATGATCAAAACACAGACATTAATACCATGCTTTTCAAGGTTACAAAATCAGTAAATTCAGAGATGTATTTAAGTGTTTGTCTTCTGATTAAAATTCCAGTATTGGTTTTCCTATATCATAACTACCTCTTTGATGAAATAAAATAGAATGAATGTTTTCATACTGATAGTTTAATATTATGCTTACATTGCTAACATTCTCAATTATTTACTTTATGCTCTTTCATATCTTTGCAAACAATATTTTTGCTTTACCTGAGCAAAAGTAATTGTCAAAGTTAGCTGCTAATGGTATCATTTCTCTTGCTTGCTCTACTTCTGAGTTATTTTTATCTTGTGGTTTATTTATTTTGGCACAGCAAGATTCACAGCTTCCTCTGCAATTTCATAAAATGTTTCTTGCCTCATAACCTTGTTGGCTGCCCTAATTGCAATTCCTTTAAAATAAAGTGGATGTGAACCTGTATTTAAATAAATTTAAATTTCTTTTGCTCACTTTTATGTTTCATATATAGAATCTAGCTTGCTTGTGAGTGTAATGTATATTTAACTTTCTCCATCTTCCATCCCTCTTATCCACATCTAGTGATTTTCATGGATACTTTATATCTTAAAATTTTGACTGTAAGGAATGTCTAAATAAGCCTTTTTAATTATTTTCATAATGGATGAGACAATTCATTTTTCTAAAAACAGAGAATATTGCTAATCACCTAAACGTTCATATTACAAATTTCGATATTTGCTGCTCTAATTTTGACAATGTTAAGTCCACAGAATTCACCAAACCAATCACATACTCATATTTGCAGTATCAGATGACTCTTGTATTTTCAGTTTACTCTGTGTGTGTGTGGGTATGTTCATGTGTTTCTGTCCTACTTTATGTTATTAGACTATCCTTTCAGTAAATGTTTATTGAGTATCTACAAAAATGCAAACTTTGTGAGACACTTTGAATATGTAAGGTAAATAATGGAAATATGCGATCACAAAATATATGATGACAATAGAAAGTATTCCAAATATTTCCACACGATGCAGCATTAAGTCATTAAGTCCATTCCAGGAAACCACACAGGGTGGAATCAATAAAAACAGCAGTGAATGCAGTGAAAAAAAAATAGGTGTAGAAGACAATATAACTGAAACAGGATTTTGATTTCAGAAATTTCCAATGTTTTTTCTCTATGCTGGAGTTAATATCTTTTTTATGAGGGATGAGACTATATGTCTTGAATTTGGTGAATTCTCAAAAGAAGAGGCTGGCAGGGATGAGTTTAAAAATAACTGTAGAACCTAGGGTACACAGCTTAATTTTTTTAAATTTTTTTTTAAAGATTTATTTATTTATTCATACAAGAACTGGGGTACAGGCCAGATGTGTAGGGGGTGAGAGGATTCACCAGAGACAGAGTGGGGAACAGAACAGGCAGACTGACTGAAATACACTACTGAGGGGAGCAGTGGGCACGACAGAAGTCTGCTGTGCCATGTGGGTTTCTCCCTGGCCAGCCGGGATAATGAAATCAAAGGAGAACAAAGGTAAGCATAGTAGTACCTTTGGGGTTCTCTATAGTCTGTTCTATTTATGGTAAACAAGGCTATTGACTATTGTTATATTTCAAAAGCCAGAGAGATAATTTTTTTCAAATAAATGCATATACATTTATGCTTGAGATTTTCCATTGTGATTAGCTTTTGGGAAATTCACCTATAAGAAAAATTTTAACTTTTCATTTCTCTCACCATGTTTGGCTAGCTCTGTTTATTAGATGTACTCTTATTAGAAATACAAAGTTTATTTTAATACCACCTAATGTAACTGTGATATAGAGGGTAAACCAGCAGACTTGAGTTCCATTCTTGTCTATCATTAGCTAGTGTCAATTAAAAAGGATATCAATCAGATAACATCCTAGATATGAATGTACATTTCCATTTTGCCACTGTCTATGAAACTAGCATTATTATTGTCAATGCATGGGTGAGCTTTTTTCAGGCAGGTTAACTGTTAGGTTTACAAAGAGGATACATGATAAGGAATATGATTTATGCCAGGTAAACCTAATTCAGAGTCTAGACACTCTACGCCTTTCTCATGCTATTCCAAGTCAGCTTAATTTCTTCTCATTTAAGGTCAGAGATTTTATTAGATTGTGGTTCTAAAGTGAGCTTTTGAGATCAACAATGTCTAGGAAAAAGTTTGAAATATGAATCTTTGGGCCTTATACCAGAACTCCAGAATCATAATCTCTGAATGTGGGTCCAGTAATTAGTGTTTTAGAAAACCCTCATACTTATTCTTTCACAAATCAACATTTAAGAAGCACTGGATTTGAGTACTACATTGTATTTTTCAACCTTGATTATGTATGAGAATCATCTGGAAGTTCTGAAAAATATGATTTATAATAATTGTTCTAAAGTGGGATACAATATGTGTATGTATGTTTCTCAGGTGACTTTAAATGTGTATTTAAGGTTGAGAAACACTGATAGATCAGTGATTCACATGTCTTATGTGTATTTAACTATGTATCTGGGGATTTTTATAACGTGTTATTCTCTTTCAGTGTGTCGGGACAAGGCTAAGCTAATTCTGCAGTTCTCACAATTCCACATGGTGCTGATGTTATTGGTCCCCAGCACATAGTAAATGGTAAAGTATATTATTGTTAACTTGTCACTATCCAAAATATGTGCAAAATATAGATTCTATAAAATCTTTTACTTCATTGTCAAAAGGCAACACTATTTTGTGTATAAGACGGTTAGCTCTGTTGCTAGGATGGGCTTGAAATCATGCTTTACCAGGACTAGCCATAACACATTGCCTAAATTTCTTATTATCATTCTGTCTCAGTTTCTTTATTTTTAAAATTATAATGGTAATGCCAACTACCAAGTATAAATTTATGAATATTTAATAAACTAATCAATGAAAAAGGATTACTACAATATCTTCCATTTTATATATGTTCAGTAACTCATCACTATTATTAATATTATTACTAAACTTTTTATTTCTGGTCTCACCTATATTACAGCATTTCAGTACATTTCGCAGAGAAGTGAATGTTGTGGAAACATGCATGTATTTCTTTGATTTATATATAACTGTACAGAAAGATTATAAACAAAATACGAGTGAAAAAGAATGAGAAAGTTAAAACACATTTATTTATGATAGACATATGCAAAATACATAATATTTACAAATAGGTAATTCAATACAATTTGATTCTGGAGAGAGAAATTTAATAACCTATCTCAGGAGCTTTAAAAATTTTAGTATCAATCTTGTGACTTGTTTAGGCATATGTCCTTTTTTGAAAATCCTTGAGTACTGAGCCATATGGCTTCTAACAAAACTTTTCTTTGATCCAAATGCTTTCCTATTAAATATCCTAAGTTTTTTTCCACAATGAAGTAGTTTAAAAACTTTGTTGGATATAATAACTAATTAAATTCATAGTTTTTTTTTATTTTAACATACCCCAAATTGCTTTATATTCTCCCTTAGAGATTTTGACCTACTTAGTAGATTGGAGAACTTTGTGATCTGAATCATATTCGTGCCTGACAGCAGGAATTCAAATCCCTTGAGGACTTATCTTAAGTAGGATTCATTAGTCCTTTGTAGTCCAGTGCCCCAGCTGCCCATGTTGAAGACAAAAGGGTAGCCAATTTAATTAACCAAAGCCTCAAGGAGCATAATTCATTATCAATTTTTCCAACTAATCTAAGACTCTATCAATGCTCCCAATGAAAGGATAAATGGAGCCAATTGGTCTAATCAGGGAAGAAATTCCTTACATCTAATTGCTCTTTTGACTATTTAATTGAAGGTAAATATAGAGGCCATGACAAGACCATAAAAATTTATCATCAGTATAGAAGATATGTATTTATTTTATGTGATAAGATGTCAATGAAGTATACAATTAAGCTTTGGGAGGAGATATATCTGGAGCCCATTGTACCAAAACAGTGTTGCTCCTCTTCTACCCTTAGTTTCTAAACTAATTTTATGGCAAACTAATAACAGTTGATATTATTTTTGCTCTTATTTACAATATTGTCTGACACAAATCCAGTAAACTATAGTTTCATAATTGTGAATTAATTTATTATATTCACTTAGATATTAATCGCCTACTTTGTACTGTTTTAAAGACAGAGAAGGTGGAATAACATAAATCATTTTATCATTTTGCAATGCTAACAATTATTAAGTAATTATACAGAATCAAATATAAGATGACATTTTAAAAATTAAATGAAAGGATGCAATGTAAAGTAATTATTGTGGGAATGTTAGGCAAGATGATTTATAGGAACTATTATTTGAATTAGGTCTGAAAAAAAGGCTTAGAAAACAGCAGGGAGAAAATAAATAAAAGAGACTTCTTGACAGGAAAATACTATGTGAAATCAAATACAAATACCCTATCATATCCCTAATTGTTGTTTTTTTTTTTTTTTAAGATTTATTTATTTTTATACAAGAGCTGGTGGGGTTGGGGGTGTGGTGTGTGAGAGGATTCACCAGAGACAGAGCGGGGAGCAGAACAGGCAGACTGACTGAAATACACTGCCGAGGGAAGCCTTGGGTGAGACAGGAGAGGTCTGCTGCGCCATGTGGGGTTCTCACCGGCTGGCCAGGATCGAACCGGCACTGCATAGGCTGCGGACAGCATCACAGCGCTGCACTAACAGCGCTGCACTCAACCTGCTGCCCCTCCGGGGAGGCCCCCTAATTGTGTTTATTGTAGAATGACTGAAGAAATGAATTAAGGTGAGTTAAGGAGGGCCTCCCCGGTGGCGCAAGGGTTTAAGCACCGCACTATGAAGCAATCCAAAGCCTCTGCAGCATGAGTCCGCTCCCTGGCCAGCCAGGGAAAAACCCACGTGGCGCAGCAGACCTCTCCTGTCTCACCTGCTGCTCCCCTCAGCAGTGTTTTCAGACAATCTGCCTGTTCTGTTCCCTACTCTGTCTCTGGTGAATCCTCTCACCTCCAGACCTCTGGCCTGTACCCCATTTCTTGTATGCATAAATAAATATTTAAAAGAAAAATAGAAAGTGAGTTAAGGAGTAAAGGAGACTATTGGTGGCAACTAACAGTTTATTTTATGGATCATGTATTTGAATATGTTCTTTCCGATGTTGATTCATTTAATTTTCTCAATAAACATCAAGGTATACATTCTTCACCTTGATAAATTCTGACATTGAGAATAAAGAAGGTATGCACAATGTACAATGTCATTTGTATGTGATAAATGAAAGCCCAGAACTTCATTCACAGAAAAACCTACTTGAAGCCTGCAAATATTTTCATACTTTGTATTCACAAGAACTTATATATTAAGATCACAGACTATATAAAAGTATTGTGCCAATATAATTAAGAGGCCCATGATTACACTTGATTTTAGATAGACGTGCATATAATGCACACATACAAACATACAAAAACAAAAAGAAACAACAAAATCAGACATCTAGCAACAGATTGGGTATGAAATGGAAAAGATGTTAAACACAGAGACTATGTGAAGTCAAATTATTAAAAAAATAATGAGATATTTAGAATAAATGTTAGGGGCCTCCCTGGTGGCCTAGGGGTCAAGTCTCAGAGCTATCACCAATATGACCTGAGTTCAATCCCTGGCAGGGAACTAACCCACATATGGCTCAGAAGACCTCTCCTGTCTTGTCCACTGCGGACTGTAGCAGTGTATTTCAGCAAACCTGCTTGTTCTGCTCCCTGCTCTGTCTCTGGTGAATCCTCTCACACCCAGCACTTCTGGCCTGCACTCCAGTTCTTCTATGCCAAAAAAATATAGTAAATGCTAGAAAAATGTAAGTGCAATAATTTACCTTCTTTAACTGAAAAAATATATATTCTGAATACATTTTAAATACACTGTCTTGTTTTAGTAAAATGTATATGGTGTGTAAAATATTGGTTGCCATTATTATTATGTATCTAGCAAGGAGGATAGATAAAAACTGCTAAAATCATGTCCATATCGAACTGTTAAAAACATGTCCATATAAAAACATGTCCATATAGCAGTGTATTGAGCCAAGAGTAAAAAACAAACAAACAAACAAACAAACAAACAAACAAACAAAAAAATCAATGTCCCTCAACTGGATTTATGTAGAGATGTAACAGCACTTCTTCCTAATTCTAGCAAAAAACATTTTTGAATGACAACTATGGGCCAAGAAACTTTTAAAAGATGTAGTGAACTTCAGGTGCCTGCATTCTTAAAAAGAATAAATTCTATATGTTCCTGGAGTAAACAGTTGGTAGAAATTTGAGACCGTATATTGGTTTCCATCTACATTTCTCTAACTCTTAAACTAGATGTGATCATTGCAAATTGCAGCATTCAATTTCAAAAATATCAATGTGCTTGGTCTGATAGAAACATAATAAAATAAGTGATTAGAGAAAACTATTTTTGAAAGGTCTTTGAACTTTTGAGAAGATCCATTTTATTTATGCCAAGCTCTGTTTCCTCCTCAATCCATATGCCACTGAAAGGAGTACCACTCCTCACAGCTCCCCACCCTAATATACAAGCATCTGTTTCTATAATTACAAAAACTTAGCATAGATACATACATAGGTCTCAATGGTCAATTAAAATGTAATTCTCATTACTGTAATTTGAATATTGAGCAGATAAGTTATTGTTAAGCATAGAGCTTCTATAATTTCATGAGATGAAAAGAGGTGAAAATATTTTGGGAGATAAAAAAATTCCAGGTAGAACATTTAAATGACATGTAATAGCAAAAATTAAAGGTGGAGGCCATAAGTATATTTTAAGACAGATTCTAAATAAAGGAGCCTTAGTTATCTATATTGTATTATAAATTATTCCCAAATGTAGCACCTCAAAAATAAAAAAAAAACATGTATTAATTGTCTCACAGTTTTTGTAGTTAAGGAAAACAGGCAATTTAGGTGGCTCTCCTACCTCAGGATATCTCATCTGTTGCCACAGTAGTAACATGGGCTGTAGTCAACTGGTCAACTCAGTATCCAATGGGAACAGGATCTGCTTTCTAGCTCCTATGGCAGGGATCAGTTATTCACTGGCTTTTGGCCACAGACCTCTGGTCAACCACAGTACCTTGCCACAGGGTCTTCTCCAACATGGCAGTTGATTTTATGTAATCTCATGTAATCCATGAGAGCAATAGAAGTTTTCTAGCACTACAGTAATCAGGATCAAGAAAGTCATGACTGGGCTTCCCTGGAGGTACAAGGGGTTAAGACACAACCTATGAAGCTATCCACAGTCACTGCAGCAAGAGTTTGATCCCCAGCCAGGGAGCTACCCACATGGAGCAGCAGGCATCTCCTGACTCACCGGCTGCTCCACTCAGCAGTGTATTTCAGTCAATCTGCCTGTTTTGTTCCCCACTCTGTCTCTGGTGAATCCTCCCACTCCCCACACCTCTTACCTGTACCCCAGTTCTTGCATGCATAAATAAATAAAACTTTAAAACAAAAAGAAAGTCATGATCCATTATCTTTGCTATAATCTTAATGATAGAAGAATGTCATGAGATTCATTCCACTCTGAAGGTATGGATACCAAGAGACAGGGGTCGCCACAGAGCATTTGATTAAAGTTGGCTTGCCACATAGAATTTGACTGCATATCCGTGATGGAAGAACTTTCCAGAGGCTATAAATAACTACTATAATTTTGATCTAGAAAGGTAGGAATATTATAAATTACCACTTAATATAAAATTTAACTTATTTTTGAACTTAAAATATACAAATATCTATATATGTTTATAAATTTTAGTGAAACAGATTTTTCCTTTATTTTTATATTTTAGTGCATTTCATAACAAAACGTAATTTATTTTAGTTTTAATTATTCAAAAATTACAAAGAAGCGGGCCTCCCCGGTGGCGCAGTGGTTGAGCGCTGGGTTGCGAAGCTGCCCGCAGCCTCTCCTGCTCCCTGGCCACCGGAGGAGGGTCCCACATGGTGCGCAGACCTCTCCTGCCACCCGCTGCTCCCCTCAGCAGTGTACTTCGGTCCTTCTGCCTGTTCTGCTCCCTGCTCTGGCTCTGGTGAATTCTCTCACCCTCCCGCGCTTCTGACTGTACCCAGTGCATGTATAAACAAACAAACAAACTAAATAAATAAATAAAGCATGCCTCTATAATAAATAAATAAATAAATAAAATTACAAAGGGGGGGGCAGAGCAACATGGCGGTGAGGAGACGCTGCGAGTAAGATCTCCCATTAAAAAAAGTTAATAGGGAGGAAAAGCGGCAGGTCCCAGTGAGAAGTGGGACACGGAGGATAAACGGGCTGCCGGTAAGCTTGTGCGGAAAAGCGGCGCGCTTGGCGCGCTTGAAAAGCAAACGCGGACCTGGATCTCGGCTGCCCAGGTCCCCGCGCCTGTGAACTAGGCTTGCGGGGAGAAGCGCAGAGGCCCTCACAGGGGTGAAAGTCCCTCACTGAGTAAGCAGGAACCAGGCGCCCAGGCACGGGAGCTGGGTGCAAAAGGCGCCATTCCCGCGCCACTGAACTGGACTACAGCCCGCGTCCTGGACCTGAGGGCTTTGAACTGAGACCCGGGGCACGAAAGCAGACACAGCACCCCAAAGCCGTTGAGGTTTACCCTACCATTCTCACTCTCTGTTCCCTGTCCCACGGGGGTGGGAGGGTTGAAAAACAGCCCCCCAAGGACAATAGGAGAGATCTCTGGCGCCACCTAGCGACCAGGAAAAAAGTCACTAACACCCCATAGAACAGGAAATTTCTTAAGACTTCTTGAAAAGGGCAGAAGGCTTCTGGAGGACCCAGTGGCCAGCTGGGAAGTTAGCCCACGCCAGGCCCATTCCAACCAGCAGTCTGAGCCCACAGAGGGAGCAGGCACCCACGTCCGGGGCAGACCGTGCACGCAGAAGAGTGTGCCTGAGACCGGATGCGCAGGGACTGCGTCCCACTTTGCCAGTTTAGAACAGGGACATTTCTTCAGTAAAGACTGCCTAAAACCAGCAGAAAGCTCCCCCAGAAGCCAGAGATGGTTCCTGGAGGAGCCAGAGGGGAGCGGAGAAGTTCACCCAAGAAGCCGGCCAGTCCGAGCAACACAGTGTCCCAATGCATACAACAAATTAGAAAACAAACAGTAGGGAGTAGAAGAACCACACGCAACCTAACAACGCCTCAGGAAAGAAGCACACCACAAAAAGAAAACCACCCTCCAGATTGCAACGACAGTAACTTGGAAGAACTTCTGAGCCTTCCAAAAAGAGAATTTAAAATTGCCCTGATTAAAAAAGTGACAGAAGTCATAAAGGAAAACAATGATCAGAAGAAGGAAATTGAGTCCCTAAAGAGGGAAAACAATGGTCAGAAGAATGAAATTGAGTCCCTAAAGAGGGAAAACAATGGTCAGAAGAATGAAATTGAGTCCCTAAAGAGGGAAGTAAAAGAAATGCAAGAGATCAAAGAATTAATGGAGGAACTAAAGAACTCTGGGAAAAGCAATGAAAGCAGAATAGATGAAATGGAAGATGAATAAGTACTCTTGAAGACACAGAAATAAAAAAGAACCAAAACAGAAAAGGAAAGAGAAGTACAAAGGAAAAAGAACGAAGAAAGACTTCGGGAACTATCTGACTCCATGAGGAAAGGAAATATAAGAGTTATAGGAATTCCAGAAGGAGAGGAGAGAGATGTAGGAACAGAGAAAATATTCCAGGAGATAATTGAAGAGAACTTCCCAAATGTGAAGAAGGAGCTGAAAATTGATATACAAGAAGCAAGAAGAACACCAAACTTCCACAACGAAAGGAAAAATACAGCAAGACACATAATAGTAAAGCTCCCAAGAATCCAGGACAAGGAAAAAATAATGAAGCTGACAAGAGGGAAGAAACAGATAACATTCAAAGGAAAACCAATCAGGCTGACATCAGACTTCTCCGAAGAAACACTACGGGCAAGGAGAGAGTGGAGGGACATAGTCAACAGACTCCAAGAAAACAGATGCCAACCAAGAATACTCTATCCCGCAAAGCTCTCCTTCCTCTATGAAGAAAGAATATGGACCTTCCCAGACAAAGAGAAACTCCGGAATTTCATTACGACTAAACCCCCACTCCAAAAAATACTACAAGGAATCCTAAAGCCAGAACCTCAGAGGGACGAATAACAATGAAAGAAGACCAAAAAAAAAAAAAGTTATTAAAAGAATAAATAAATAAAATCAAAGGAAAGACAAACACAATGGCAAATACAGATGCTAACATATCAATATTAACTCTAAATGTAAATGGACTAAACTCTTCAATAAAAAGACACAGAGTTGCAGCCTGGATTAAGAAACAAAACCCAACCTTTTGCTGTCTCCAAGAAACACATTTAGCTACAAAAGATAAAAATAGGCTCAAAGTTAAAGGATGGAAAACAATCCTACAAGCAAATGGACCAAAAAAGAAAGCAGGAACAGCTATACTTATATCAGATAAAACAGACTTCAAACTCAAAAATATAAAGAGACCCCAATGGTCACTACATTATGATCAAGGGGACAATACTTCAAGAAGAAATAAGACTCATTAACATATACTCACCAAACGAAAGAGCTCCAAAGTATATCAGACAACTGTTGTCCTCTCTGAAAACAGACATCAGAGAAAATACATACGTAGTGGGAGACTTCAACACACCACTATCAACAATGGATAGATCAACAAGAAAAAAAATAAGTAAAGAAACTAAAGCTCTAAATAATGACCTAGAGCATTTGGGCTTAACAGACATCTACAGAACACTAAACCCCCCCAAAAAAACGGAGTACACATTTTTCTCAAGCGCACATGGATCATTCTCCAGGATCGATCACATACTGGGGCATAAGACAAACATCAACAGATACACCAAGATTGAAATCATACCAACCATTTTTTCTGACCATGAAGGCATCAAACTAGAAATAAACCATAAAAAGAAGGCAAGGAACTATCCTACCTCATGGAGATTAAAAACCACACTACTGGAATACCACTGGACTAACAAGGAGATCAAAGAAGAAATTAAAAAATTCTTCGAATTGAATGACAAGGAGGACACCAATATCCTAAATGTATGGGATGCAGCAAAAGCAGTAATAAGAGGAAAATATATAGCAATAGAAGCTCAAATCAAAAAACAAGAACTCAAAGAAACAACCTAATCTCGAAGCTCAGAGATCTAGAAAAAGAACAACAAAAAACCCCAAAACCAGTAGAAGAAAAGAAATAATTAAAACCAAAGCAGAAATAAATGAAATTGAAACTAAAAAAACAATCCAAAAGATCAATGAAACCAAGAGCTGGTTCTTTGAAAAAATCAATGAAATAGACAAACCCCTAGCCAGGCTCACAAAGGAAAAAAGGGAGAAAGCACAAATACACAGGATCATAAATGAAAGAGGAGAAATCACAACGGACACAGCAGAAATAAAAAGAATAATCAGTAACTACTATGAACAGTTATATGGAAACAAGTTCAACAATCTAGAGGAGATGGACAAATTCTTACAACTCTACAATCACCCAAAGCTAGATAAAGAAGAAATAGAACACCTAAACAGACCAATTACAAGCAGCGAAATCGAAATGGTAATCAAAAACCTCCCCCAAAACAAAAGCCCAGGACCTGATGGATTTACAAATGAATTCTACCAAAGATTCAGAGACGAATTAGTGCCTATCCTTCACAAACTCTTCCAAAAAATTGAGAAGGAAGGGACAATACCAAACACGTTCAATGAAGCCAACATTACACTAATACCAAAACCGAATAAGGACAACACAAAAAAGGAAAACTACAGGCCAATCTCCCTAATGAATACTGATGCAAAAATCCTCAATAAAATTTTAGCTATCAGAATCCATAAGATAATTCACCACGACCAAGTAGGATTCATTCCAGGGACACAAGGATGGTTTAACATCCGAAAATCAATCAACGTTATCCAACACATCCACATCAACAAAAAGAAATTTAAAAACCATATGATAATATCAATAGATGCTGAGAAAGCTTTCGACAAAGTGCAACACCCATTCATGATAAAAGCCCTTGAAATTCTTGGGATACAAGGAACATACCTCAACATCATAAAGGCCATCTATGACAAGCCAACAGCCAGTATCATCCTCAATGGTGAAAAGCTGAAAGCAATTCCATTAAGATTTGGAACAAGACAAGGATGTCCACTCTCACCACTGCTTTTCAATATAATACTGGAAGTCCTAGCCAGAGCAATAAGACAAGAGAAAGACATCCAAGGAATCCAAATAGGAAAAGAAGAAGTCAAACTATCACTATTTGCAGATGATATGATAATATACATAGAGAACCCCAAAAACTCCACAGACAAACTAATTCAACTTATCAATCAATTCAGTAAAGTGGCAGGATACAAAATCAACACGCAAAATTCAGTAGCCTTCCTATACACAAACAATAAATCTGAAGAAAAAGAAATAAAAAAACCATCCCTTTTATTATCGAAACAAAAAAAATCAAATATTTGGGAATAAATCTAACAAAAGAGGTAAAGGACCTATACAAAGAAAATTATAAAACACTGTTAAAAGAAATAGAATAAGACACAAAGAAATGGAAAGACATCCCCTGCTCAGGGATTGGAAGAATAAACATTATTAAAATGGCCCTCCTACCAAAAGCAATATACCCATTCAATGCTATTCCAATCAAAATTTCAATGTCATTCTTCAAAGAAATAGAACAATTATTGATGAAATTCATATGGAATCACCAAAAACCCCGAATAGCCAAAGCTCTACTGAAAAAAAAAAGAAGGAAATGGAGGCATCACACTCCCAGACTTCAAACCATACTACAAAGCCATAATCATCAAAACTGCATGGTATTGGAACAAGAACAGACATACAGACCAATGGAATCGAATAGAAAATCCAGAAATAAACCCACAGATTTATGGTCAACTAATCTTTGACAAAGGAGCAAGGACTATGCATTGGAGCAAAGAAAGTTTGTTCAATAAATGGTGCTGGGAAAACTGGGTTGCTACATGCAAAAGAATGAACCTTGACCACTACCTCACACCATACACAAAAATCAACTCAAAATGGATTAAAGAACTAGACATAAGACCTGAAACCATAAAATACATAGAAGGAAATATAGGTGAAAGACCACGTGATTTGCATATCAAAGATATCTTTACAGACACATCACCCAAAGCAGTGATAGTGAAGGCAAAGATAAACAGCTGGGACTACATCAAATTAAAGAGCTTCTGCACAGCAAAAGAGACAATAACAAAAACAAAGAGAAACCCCACCAACTGGGAGAACATTTTTGCACCCAACACTAATGATAAAGGACTGATCACAAAAATCTGCAAATAGCTGATGAGACTCAACAACAACAAAGAAAATAACCCAGTCAAAAAATGGGCAGAAGAGCTAAAAAGAAACTTCTCTGAAGAGGAAATGCAAATGGCCAACAGGCATATGAAAAAATGTTCAACATCACTTGTAATCAGGGAAATGCAAATCAAAACTACCATGAGATACCATCTCACACCACTGAGAATGGCACATATTAAAAAAACTAGCAACAACAAATGTTGGCAAGGTTGTGGAGAAAAAAGGAACTCTCCTGCACTGTTGGTGGGAATGCAAACTGGTCCAACCACTTTGGAGAGCTGTGTGGAGATTTCTGGACCTACTAAACATAGAGCTTCCATATGATCCAGCAATTCCACTCCTAGGTATTTACCCAAAGCACACAGAAACATCAATTCCAAAGAACACCTGCACCCCTATGTTTATAACAGCACTATTTACAATAGCTAAGCTTTGGAAACAGCCCAAATGCCCAAAAATAGATGACTGGATCAAGAAGATGTGGTACATATATACCATGGAATATTACTCAGCATTTAAAAAAGATAAACACATGCAATTTGCAGCAACATGGATGGCGCTGGAAGGGATCATGCTCAGCGAAATAAGCCAAAAAGAAAAAGAAAAATACCGGATGGTCTCACTCATAGCAGGAATCTAGAGAACTTAAATAAGGGACCAGGAAAATGAATATAAGAAAGTGAAAATCAAAATCAACAAAAAACATGAACCAGAGACACTTTTTGGGGGGTGGGGGCCGGGAGGGGAGGGATTGGGGTCAGAATGGGGCATGTGCAGTTGTATGGGGGAATATAAAAATAAAATTTATTATTTAAAAAAATAAATAAAATGCTTATCAATTATTTTATTGTTTAAAAAAAATTACAAAGAAGGTATTTGCAATTATCATTCCTTATAAAAGGGCCAAATCTCTTAATTTATTACATAGGTTATATTATTTTAAAACACATATATATGCAGATGTATACCCATTGGTACATAATTAAATATTTGCATATATTAAGTATAAATGTTACTGTCTACTCTTACGTGCCAGAAGGACATTCATTGAAACAGAAATTGTCCCTCCCTTTGTGATATTTATATGCCAGAGTAGTATTGAGACAACTCTCAAAAAGGCAAAAGGCAAATGCATATGGTAATAAGGAAAGTAAAAGAGGAGATGTGGTGATATGGAGGGGAGACTATTGAAGGTTGACAGTGTATTACAGTTTATGGTAGATGACTGGAAACCTGAATTATAACTCTTTTAATAATATCTGATGGCTGGGAATTCTGGAGAGAGGGAAAAGAAAATTAAATGGTCCATATAGCAGAAATGCTACCAGTCTTCTTGAAGACCTAAAATATTAATATGACTGTATGTATTAAGTGATGGATGTGGAGAGGTCAAGATGAGTTTGGATAAGACATAGTGACTATTAGACTCTTCTAGGCCATGTACCTAATTTTATCCCTTAGTCTAATTTAAAGAAGAGGCCACAGAAATACTTTTTTGTGGAGAGGGGCAGGAAGTAGAGAAAAATATTTTGGTATAGTCTTGCTTGCAGGCCTGTGAAATAAGTGAAGTATTTTTAAGGATAGAAATTTTAGAGCATTGCATTTAATAATAGCACTAATCCAACAGAAAATAAAGTTGGAGAAGAGAGGGAGTCAGTTGTAAATCTGAAATAGACAGAAGGTAATTTTATAGGACAAATGGAGAGTTGGCCTTAGAGAGCCCAGCTCAAATCACTTATTGCAACAGGATACAAGTATAATGGATGGTGGATAGCAGACTTTGTTGCAGGAAGGTTAAATAAGAAAACTATTTGATGGTATTTTTTAGAAGACGTGTAACATTAGAGCCAGGAGTTTGAAACCATGGCATGTGGAAGTTTTCCGATTTCTCAACCGGGAAACTCTCCAAATCCTGCCTTACCGGGTGTTTAGGGAAACTCCATTAGACACAACTGATTAAATCATTGTCACTGATGATTGATTTAACCTCTAGTCACTCTCCTGTCCCCGAAGAAAGGGGTGTGACTGAAAGTTCTATAGGATTGGTTTCCTGGGCAACCAGTCCCATCCTTAGATACTTAATGAAAACTCCCCATTATCATAAAACAAATAGAAAAAGAAAGGTAATTATTATGAATAACAAGACAGTCATTTTACTTCTATGGTACTGAAGAATTTTCAAGAACTGAAAATGAGACAAATTCTTTTAACAAAGTATGTTCTTGTTTCTCTTGTGTTCAAGAACTTCCAAGAGCTCTTGGAAACTATGAGTCAGGAACTATGTATGAATACCAAGTATATAAGAGAAATAATGTTTTAGTAATATCAATGCCCATACATATTTTCTTATAAATCACAAATTCTCAAAGTTAATTATACACTTGCAACTGTCCTTTCCCTTCTCCAGTCTCTCTCTCTGTCCCTCTACAATTTTAAACATTTTGTGAATAATTTTCCAGATGTGTACATGGAAATCTCTACCTCATGCTAATTTTTATAGTAACTATGATTCCTGAAAATGTTAATAAATGAATAGTATAAAATGCATTGCAAAGGAGTTTTGATGTCTATTGATGTTTAAAAATCAGTTGTAATTATCACTGTTGGTCAAGCCTCTTTTTTGGGGGATAATGTAATTACAATATAATATTTCTAATAGACTCCTAAATATAAGTCATTTCATTCCCATGCAATTACTCCTAAGAGACTCCTAAATATAAGGCATTTCATTCCCATGCAATTACTCCTAAGATTGTCCCACTACTTACTAGTACCTCAATGCAAACCATTTAAATATTGGCATCTAAAATTCCCATTGCTTCCATGCTTTTGTAAAAGCACTAAATTGTGAACAGCTAATGAGTTTCAATATGTCAGATTCATTTTAATTAGTAATGACTAAAATTTACTGAATTTTTTTTTTTTATCTCAAGGCTTTCTTCTCCGTCATATAAATCAACATTAACAAAGAAGGTAATTAACTTACTTGCTTTATTTAATGAAGAAACAGAACCTACAGACTAGTCTATGATGGAGACAAGTTGAATTCAGTGTTACCAGTTACAAATTCATTTCAAAGTGAGATATTTTTACAGTTAAAATATGAAAATGTTTGCAGGTATTTCAAAAGGAAAATTCTCTATATCATCTCTTTTTTGGATGTCAAAATACAGTTTTGTGAAATAAGTCTTTACAAAGTATTGTGATTAAAGATTCATGATTTCTGAGAGGTAATGATGTGTACATTTTTGGTAAATTAAAGAATAGCTTTCAAAGTCAACACTTCTTTTATTTTTGTTATTTATCTGAGGTTTCTGGGGCTTCCTTATGGTACACACCAGAATAGATTCATATTTTTCCTACATGCCAAAAAAAAGTTAGCTCATTTTAAACAGAATACTACAAAAGTTTTCCAGCATGCCCATGTGTTTCTACTTTTTTTATACTTATTTTAAAAATAAGATTATTGGGGCCTCCCTGGTGGCGCAGTGGATTGAGCACAGTGCTGTGAAGCTGCCCGAGTCTCCGCAGTGCAGGTTCGATTCCTAACCAGCCAAGGAGATTTCTACATGGCGTGGCAGACCTCTCCTGTCTCACCCCCTGCTCCTCTCAGCAGTGCTTTCAGTCTGTCTGCCTGTTCTGCTCCCCACTCTGTCTCTGGTCAATCTGCTCACCCTCCATTGGCTCTGGCCTATACCCCAGTTCTTGTATAAAAATAAATAAATCTCTTTAAAAAATAAATAAGATTATTATATTTCAGATTTATGTAACTTGAATTTCAAAAATTGTGATTAGTTATTGTGGGAAGGGGAATTTCTTCCTATTCCTTTCAGTTCTTCTGGGACTATTTGAATAATTAAGTTAAGATCCAACTGATTAACAGGAGAAAATAATTTTGTGCATTCATAGACTACCAAGCCTCAGTTCTTTAATCACAGAGAGAAGGGGCATTGGTGGGGACACCAAGATGAATCTCTTGTTAGATCACATGAACCAATGACTAGATCCCTCTTCCCCTACATTGCCTTAGAAACTGCAAAAAAGGTATCGGTCCATACAGAAGTGAGTAAAGCAACTAAAATAACATGCCGTCATGCCACATGCAGGAAAAACAAAAGTAGTTCAACTGTCTCTCTCTCTCTCTCTCTCTCTCTCTCTCTCTCTTTCTCTCTCTCTCTCTCTGTGTGTGTGTGTTTGTATGTGTGTGTGTATTTAAGCAGGGGAATATAAAGTTGCAAATGGACAGAAAAAAATATACAATGCATGGCAATCTGGGACCTCAAAGTTATCTGACATCACAAGGAGAGAAGAACACTGCAGACAAAAACATGGAAGATCATATCTTCCTATCAGATAAAGAGTTCAAAATGGTTATAATAAAGAAACTTGAAGAGATAGAATAAAATGCTCAAGGCACAGGTCTATATCAAATAACAAGAAAAATCTCAAACTTACACCTTAAGGTACTAGAAAAAATAAGAACAAATGAAAGTAAAATGCACTAAAATGAAGGAAATGATAAAAATTGGAGTGAAAAAAAGGACATGTAAAAAGTACAGTACAAAAGAGCAATAAGAACAAAAGCTGGTTCTTTGAAAAGATAAACATAATAGACTAAACTCCAGCCAGGTTCACTAAGAAAAAAAAATTCTAATAAATATATTAAAAATAAATAGGAAGATTTTCAATAGATGTCTCAAATAGAGGATCATAAGCATACCACCTTCTGAGAGTGAATCAAGAGGAAGTAAAAAAAAATGAACAGACCACTAATAAGAAAGGAAATTGAAATGGGAATAGTCTCCCAAACCACAAAAGCCCAAGACCAGATGGTTTCACTAGTGAGTTCTACCAAAACTTCAAAGATGAACTAAAGCCAATTGATCTCAAACTTTTCCAAAAAATTAAACAGAAGGGAATGCTTCCAAACATATTTCATGAGGCTAATATTTCTCTGATACCAAAGATGAAAATGACATCACAAACAAAACTATATATCAATATCCCTAGTCAACACTGACACAAAAATCTCCAACAAAATCTTAGCAAGCCAAGTTTAAAAATATATTAAATGCATCATACATCACAAACAAGTGGGATTTATTCCATGGATAAAACAACTACATAAAGAACTACATAAAGAAAAGAAAAATAATCATCTGATCATATTAATGGATTCAGAGAAAGTTTTTGACAAGAAACAATATCCATTTTTGATAAATATTCTCAAAAATATGGGGAAGATACCTCACCTCAGCATAATAAAGGCCCTGTATGCCAAACCCACAACTGACATAATATTCAATGAAAAACTGAAAGCTTTCCTCTAAGATCAGGAACATGATAAGGATGTCCACTGTCACCGCTATTATTCAACATAATACTGGAAGCACTAGCAAAAAAAAAAAAAAATGGACATGTATAAGTTAAAATACCCACACTGAAAAAGGAAGTAAATGTTCAGTCTTTGCAGACATGATAATACACATAAAAATCCTAAAGTTTCCATTAGAAAAAAATTAGAAACATTATACCATTACAGTTAAGTAGCAGGCTACAAAATTAATATACAAAAATCTCTTGCATCCTCTATGCAATGATGAGAAAGGAATCAAGAAAGCAACCCCACTTATAACAGAATTAATAAGAATGAAATACTTATGAAAAAACTTAGCAAATTAGATGAAAGTTCTATATAATGAAGACTATAAGACATTTGAAGACACAAAAATGCAAAGATATTCCATGTTCATGAATTAGAGTTAGCATTGTGAAATGGTTATCTTAAAGCAATATACAGATTTAATACAATCACTATAAAAGTTTCAATGCCATTTTTCAAAGAAATAGAGAAACATTAGTGAAATTTATATAGAACCACAAAAGACCTTGAATAGCAAAATTAATCTTGATAAAAAAT
The DNA here is from genome assembly GCF_964194135.1 of Talpa europaea. Taxonomy (NCBI): domain Eukaryota; kingdom Metazoa; phylum Chordata; class Mammalia; order Eulipotyphla; family Talpidae; genus Talpa; species Talpa europaea. The sequence continues at coordinate 111,064,916 of NC_140071.1, read as the reverse complement.
ATAGGGAAAATGGAAGTATCACTCTCCCAGACTCCAAACTATACTCTGAAGTTACAGTAATCAAAATAGCATGGTATAGGAATAAAAATTAAAAAATACACACAGATTAATGGAATAGAATTGATGATCCAAAATTAGACTCACATTTATATGGACAGTTAATCTATGGCAAAATTACCAAGAGTACACTATGGAAAAAGAAAAGATTTTGTTCAAAGAAAAGGTAATGGGAAAATTGGATAGTCCCATGCAGAATAATGAAACTAGATACTACCTCACACCCTCCACAAATCTACTATCTTTAAAAAAAATTATTTATTTATTTGTTTGTTTGTTTGTTTATACAAGCACTGGGTACAGTCAGAAGCTCAGGAGGGTGAGAGAATTCATCTGAGCCAGAGGGGAGAGCAGAGCAGGCAGACTGACGAAGTACACTGCTGAGGGGAGCAGCGGGCGGCAGGAGAGGTCTGCGCACAGCGCTCAACCGTTGCACCACTGGGGAGGCCCAAATCTATTATCTTAAAATGGATTAAAGACTAAGTTATAAATTCTGAAATTTTAAAATATATAGCAAAAACACTCTTCTGTACTGACTTCATTGATATCTTTGGAGACTTGACTCCAACAATAGGTGAAACAAATGGAACTACATCAAACTAAAAAGTTTCTGAACAGTAAACAAGGTATTGTTAAAATGGAAAGACCCTACTGATGGGGGAAAAATATTTGCAAATCATATATCTGCAAGGAACTAATATCCAAGATCTACAAAGAACACATACAACTTAACAACATAAAAAAAAAAGTAACCCAATCAAAATAAAGGTAGAAAAGTAGACACTTCTCCATATTAAAATAAAAATGATCATCATCACTTATTATCAGGGACACACCTTTCAAAACCCAAGAGTTGGCAAGGATGTAGAGTAAAATGTTCCCTCTTATACTTTTAGTGAAAATGTAGGCTGGTCCTGTCCCCATTTAAAATAGTATGGCGGGGACCTCCCTAGTGGCACAAGGATTAAAGTCTCAGTGCTATCAAGCTATCTCCAGCCACTGTGGCAAGAGTTCAATACCTGGCTAGGGAGCTAACACACATGGTGCTGCAGACCCCTTTTTTCTCACCTGCTGCTACCCTCAGCAGTGTATTTCAGTTGATCTGCCTGTTCTGCTCCCCACTCTGTCTCTGGTGAATCCTCTCACCCCCTTCACCTCTGACCTACACCCCTAGTTCTTATATGCATAAATAAATAAAATAAATCTTAAAAAAATAAAATAGTATGGCGGTCTCTCAAAATATTAAAAATGGATCTAGTGTTTGATTCGGCAATTCTATGCCTGGGTATCTATCCAAGAAATACAAAAACATTAATTTGAAGACATATAAACCCTGCTATGTTCATTGCAGCACTATTTACAAAAGCCAAGCTGTGGAAACAACTTAGGTGCCCAAGGACAAATAAATTGATAAAGAAACATGGCATATATGCATAATAGAGTAGTGCTGAGCAATTAGAAATTTAAAAAATAACTTGGAAAGTTTGCCATTTATGACTACATTAATGGGACTGGAGAGGATTGTATTATGTGAAATAAATCAGGAGAAAGGCAAATACTATTTCATTGTATGTGGAATATAAAGAAGTAAAACAAAGCAACAGACAAAAATTGAACCAAAAAGCCTTGAAATAAGTTTTGTAAAAGTGAGTTTACCAGTTGAGGGGGTTGAAATGGGGAGCAAATCTGGATGAGCCCATTAGAATATGGTGGAGGATAATTTGTACTTTGGTGGAGTACATGGCATAATATTTTGTACCTGCAAAGTTTTGAAACTATACACCTAAATCTTATATGCCAGAATCTAATTTTACCTCTATAAAAAAGTACAATTAAAAAAAAAAACTACAAAAAAAAAGCTCTTGGAATATTTTATAGTAGATCTCAATATTGGACAAAGGAGCAAATGTCAATAGCAAGGAGAAGTTATACAAATCAAATGCATTGTAAAAAATCATTGTCTACATTATACAAATACATAATCTAACACATGCTTTTTCATTTTAAGTCTTGCAAACTTGACAATTTGCAAGGATAATTATACTTAGTACTATTTCTTTATACTTGATTGAAATAGGTTTGTATTTAATTTTAATTAGTGATTATATTCCTTCTGAGGTATTTTTTCCAAAATCATTTCACACACAGATTTTCACACTCATGTAATATGTTTCTATTTTATACATTTCCTGCAATAATTACATTTTCCTACCATAAGTCTCGCAAAGTTAAATTTTACTTTTTTAAAAAGTTAAAAGTTAAGCTGCACCTTCAGGGTGGCACAGCTCTGCGTTGGAAGCTGTCCACAGCCTCAGCGGCGCCAGGAATGGTTGGATTCCCACCTGGTCAGGGAGATTCCCACATGGTCCGACAGACCTCTCCTGTCTCACTCGCTGCTCCCCTCAGCAGTGTATTTGGGTTCTTCTGCCTGTTCTGCTCCCCACTGCTCTGACTATGGTGGATTATCTCACCCTCCCATGCCTCTGGCCTGTACCCCAGTGCTTGTATAAATAAATAAATCTTGAATCCCAAAGATTTATTTATGTCATTTGGGATTCCAGGTCTGCAGAAGAGGTAGGAATTTAAGAATTTATCTCCTTTTTTTTCCCCTGAGTTTTACATTTCCTTATTCCCCTTCCCTTGTAAATAAACCTTTTGTTAACCTTTAACAAAAAAAAAAAAAAAAATAGGGCCTCCACGGTGGCCCAGCGGGTTGAGTGCCACACTGTGAAGCTGTCTGCAGCCTCTGCAGTGGAGGTTTGAGTCCGTGCAGGCCAGGGAGAAACCCACATGGCGGCAGACCTCTCCTGCCTCACCCGCTGCACTCCTCAGCGGTGTCTTTGGTCAGTCTGCCTGTTCTGCTCCCTATGTCTCTGGTGAATTCTCTCACCCTCCTGTGCCTCTGACATTACCCCAGTTCTTATATAAATAAATAAATCTTTAACAAAATAATTAAAAAAAATAAAATAAATCTTTAAGAAAAAAGTTAATATCATAATCATTAATCATACAAGTAACATTGCTACATATGGTTAATTTAAATAAATTTTATCTATGAAATTAATTTGGGATGTGTTTTTAATCGATAGATTGGTTTTCCCTCAATCAGTTCATATGTCATACTAGAATGGTAATGTTTTCATTATACACTACCTTATGTAATATACTGTTTCTAAATTTTAATTTACACATGTGCATCCTGACAAGGTTTATCTAAATGACAAAAGTATTTGTAATTTGAAGAAATTTTGTTGTAGCAATGTAACTCAGTTGTTTGGGTCACAATATGAATGATGTGCCAAAAAATTCACAGTGTTTTGTCATTAACAATAATTGTTATTGATTTATTAGCTGACAATTTGATGTTCTCAATTTTCTTGAAAGCAATTAGTTGGAAGCTACCTCATTTGTTACTCACTCATTAAAGTCATTCACTTTCTTTCTATTAATTTCAATATTTCAAATTGTTATTTTTTTGGCATCCTGAAGGTTTTAAATCTCTGAGCAAAGCAACATATTAATATTATAGAATGTGTGGGAAATAAATGTTCCTTTTAGAATGTGGAAGAGGGTGATTTTGAAGGTGAGATATGATACAACAAAATGACAGATGTTTTCTAAGGAGAATTAGTTTTAGAAGAGAGTATAGAGAAAGAAGTGGATATCTCAAATTCAATGCCTTTAAAATTGTGTGTGTTTAAGTACCTCTTGGAAAATTATTTCACATACCCAGTGGAACATTTATCCTTTGTTGAAGATGGCATGTGCTTGTTCACTGAAGTATCCAAAGCATCTAAGACACTACTTGTCACTTCTCAATTTGAGAATGAAGTGTATGTATGAATTATGAATAAATGAACAAAAAAATTTGTGTCTTATATTGTGATTATCACCATATTATCAAAGAAGAATATTAAATCAAAGTTGAGAATTCATCATATTTATTACTTTAGATTGAATTCTCTGAAGTGTTTTGCTCTTGTTGTACAAAATACATTTGATTGCACATGACTGATGGGTCCCTTAGGGCCTCATAGAAGTGACTTATGTATCTTGGAAGCTAGTCAACTTCAATTGGATTCAACTTTCAGTTGATTAGGATAATTAAGATTACTAGAGGAAAGTGTAAATTATAAAATGTTGGGTATTCTTACACCTCCCAGCCCACTGACTGTGAAATTATGTATTACACTGGAAAGCAATATATATATATATATATATATATATAAATGTTTCTATTTGTTCAGTACATATTTTTCAAGTACACATACATAGGGTTATAAAAAATCTTACTTTCTTTTTTAAAGAATCTTGAATATTCATATGTTTACACATACGTATTTATTATTTTGTGATTATTATATGATTCACATTTACTTCATCTACTTTTAAAATATATACACACCATTTATAAAATATATATGTTAAGAAGCATTATGCAAGCTACTGCTCTCGAGTGATACCTAGTATTACCATTTACTTTTCTTTTAAATATAAAATTCTGAAAGACATCAATCTTTATAACATGAACTGACATTGTAATCTTCGTAATTATTTTGTAGTTTCTTCCTGCCATTGCAAATACATAGGACAGTTGAAAACTAAATAGTTTTATAAATGAATGTTACTGCCATAAAAAATATTTAACTGAAAATCAATAAAGCAATTATATAACAGTCACCTTCTGTTTATCTAGTAACTTTTACCTATGTTACATATGGAACATGCATGTAGGAATAAATGCAGGTGTGTATATATATTTTTGTAGGTAAATAGAGGCATAGAGACATCATCGATTTTTTATAAGTGAATACATGGTTTTTATACTGAAAGACAAACTAATGGCTTATGTAAAAATTCAGAAGTGAGGGAGAAGGGGGTGTAGATATGATACTTTTAATATTTTATGTTTGGATTTATGGTGGTGAATATATACCAACATATTAACAAATAGAAACTATTGCTCCTAATTGTCAAAATCATTAGTAGAGGATACATTTTAGAGGAAAGCAACACTAGGATAAATATCTTCCTTTATTTTTCCTTGTGGAACAAGCAGTTTTTTCCCCTCATGCTCATATACTTAAAGTATACTTGATTTATGTTTTTACACTGTCAATCTTTATGCTTAATTTTAAATCCCAGTTATTAACATATATCAAAGAATACTCAGGTGTCACTTTGTTCCCATCCCCCATCCTCTATGTATCTCTTTGACATTCTCTCTCTAGCCTTGCCTTCTTAATCCCTGACGACTTACTTCATTTATTAATGACCATTACTTTTTTTTTTTCAATAGAGTCATGTTTTTATTTATTTGTTTGTTTGCTTGTTTGTTTGTTTATACATGCACTGGCTACAGTCAGAAGCGCAGGAGGGGGAGAGAATTCACCAGAGCCAGAGTGGGGAGCAGAGCAGGCAGAAGGACCGAAGTACACTGCTGAGGGGAGCAGCAGGCGCAGGAGAGGTCTGTGCGCCATGTAGGACCCTCCTCCAGTGGCCGGGGAGCAGCCGGGGATCGAACAGGCGCCGCAGAGGCCGAGGGCAGCTTTGCAACCCAGTGCTCAACCGCTGCGCCACCGGGGAGGCCCAATGACCATTATTTTTTATAGGTATTTTGTTTTGTTGTATTATTCAATACTTGTCTTTGTTATTCTGTCTTGCTTTACTACACATAATTTCCTCAAACTCCTACTTTGCTGTAAATCAGTTTGCCTTTCCTTAATAATGGAATAGTAGTCCATTGTGGGAATATTCTATACTTCTTGATTCAATTCTCTATCATTGAGCCCATAGTTGCTATAGTTCTGAGTGATGTGTTAATATCCCCTGCTTTTATTATGTTGTCAATATTTTTCTTTGTTTTTACTAATAATTGAATTTATATCTTGGTGCTCTATCACTTGGGACATATATAAATCTGTGTATATTATGTAAACAAAAACATGAACCTCATAGTCCACATTCAATTTATTACTCTATTTATTGAAATGAACCTTTTGAGATAAAAATGATTTATTTAAAATTGCTATTTGGGGAAGGGATTGAAAAAATAAAAAGGTTATTTAACTCACACATTTAATAGGTGATTTTGACTGAATATTTACGAATGCAGCTATTTACTTTCTTTTGTTATAATGTACAATGTTTTTACTAGCTACACATTAATTTTATTTAGTTCATATATATTTTGTTTTAATTTGGTACTCCCCCAAAGCCATATGTTCATTCATAAAAGAAATGTAAGTATTCCATTTGGGGGATAATTGATAACTCAGGTACACATGTAATTGACTGTCAAATGTCAATTAATAACTTAGTCACATAATAGCAACATATCCTGCTTTACATCAATTCTCTGCTTTATAGAAAAATATTCTTTAATATACTTCAGCTACATCTTCATTTGTCCTAAAGAATAAAATTTCCTCATAATGGTGAATGTATTTTAGGGAGATATGAAGACTGACTCTAGCTTTCAATATTGATTTTATGTTATTTTCATGTATGAGATTTGGTCTATATGATCACTCGAATATGACAAAAGTAATGATATGTCTTCTGAGTCTAGTATACAGAAGGGATTATGAAGTTTTCTATGTGTCCTTCTGGAATCATTTGCCCTGGGGAAACCTAATTGCCCATTCAAAAGGACATTCAGGCATCCTTACATAGAGATTCACATAGAAAGGAACTGGGAACTCCTGACAATAGCATTTGAAAGGGAATCTTTCAATCCAAAATAGGCCTTCAGATTATTCCAGTTGCACCTTGCATCTTTACAAAACCTCATTAACATTTCTGAGACAGAACAACCCAATTAAACAATTGCCAAATTCCATAATGATAAAATCATATTTGCTTTAAGCTGGTAAGTTTTATTATACAGTAAATAATTCATAAATCTTGTATCAAGTCTTTTCTAAATTTCATGTATCTTATTTAGATTGGGACAGGAATTAGAGAGTAGGCCAGGGATGTAGATCTGAAAGACTTATTTCTTACTACTTTTATTCATAAATATTGGTTGAATGTGGCACATTTTGTTTTCAAAAGATCATATTAAATTAGATTTCAAAAGATCATATTAAATTAGAACTTCATTGACCCTTGTTGGGATTAAGGGTTATCTAACAACAGCAAAAAAAAAAAAATTAACACAAAGGTGACTATATTCATTAATTAAAAAAAAAAACATTTAAATTAAGTCTAATAAATTTTCATTTAAATACTAATATTTATAGCCTATCATCTCCCAAGCATGTGTCAGCATTAGGTCACTCAGGCACATAGACTTATACTCTAATTTTGAGTAAAATAGTTCTACTCCTGTTCTATGTACAGGTTCTTTTTTTTTTTTGTGGGACCCTCGCTGGTAGCCGGGGATCCAACCAGTGCTGCAGAGGCTGCAGGCAGCCTCGCAGCCCAGCACTCAACTGCTGTGCCACCAGGGGAGGCCCTATGTACAGGTTCTTGGTTGAATAATCAGGCATTATACCAAAAATGTGGGCAGTAAGATGTTGAACTTGGAAATTTTCAGTGGTCTTTACAACACTGAGGTGAAAAAAATCAATATACCTATTATAGATTATTTGATTTTCATGTAACTTGATTTCTTAGTGCACCTGCCAGGATTAATTATTAGCAAAATGTTCTTGCATTGACTTCCTATATAAAGTAATTTGATATAAGCCTGCTGATTTTAGTAGGCTATCAAAATCAATAACTGTGGTTTAAGAACAATCATCATTGAGCCTTTATTTTGGTTATATAGTTTACATAAAAATATAATACAAAAATGAGAAGGAGATAAAAATATTGGTTTGGAGTTTTTGATAAACAAAAGGTAGGTATACTTTCACTCAGGGTAGTTTATGCAATGAAAAATATGTAGTGGCAATTTCGACTAGAATAGCCCTTATTATTTTCAGGTGGAAAGTAATACATAATTGACACAAATAGGTCATTATTAGTTTTTAAAATCCATTTCAACATGGTTAAAAACTCATCTTTCAAAAAGTTAAAAACACTAAAATTTTAGGTGCAATCATTGCTCTCTATCCATGTGAATATGTGGTTGTATTTACATACACTCTGACACAGTGCCAATGCAATCGTTTTTATGTCAAGTTCTAATATCTGAAGCTGACTGAAAATTATTCATAATAACTCTGTCAGAGCTGCCACACTTCATCCAGACAGATGATAGCTCCTGAAAAGAGGAAGAGAGTCAATGCAAAAAGAACTCAAAAACACTTCAATAATTTGCCATTACAAGGGCATATGTTGCTCCAGATAAGCAAAATGTTTCTTATTATGGGTAATTGGCTTGTTTTCACTAAAGTGCCACCACAAATATTTTGGGAGAAAGGGGAACAAAATAAGAGTACATATTAAGCCCCAAACTACTAAATAAAGTATATTGTAACCATCCTGACAGTAAGTCCCTAGTGACAAAATTGAAAAATATGTAAAATTTATGGTACTATATGATTTAAAGTAAGCAAAATAACAATGATTACTAAAAATTATTGCAACTGCAGAGATCTGGAGAGTTTTGTTAACATGTCAGTAATGTTCAAATGAGTGTGAAAGATGCATTTTTAAGAATGCATTTAGTATTTAATGCTATGAAATCTATTTTGGTCTTGGTTCAACAAAATTGCTGTATTGTTTTTTAACTAGGTCTTGCCTTTTCATTAATTTCAATTTATAGAAATTTTTGCCTGTTGAGGAAGTTAATAATTGGAAGTATCTATAAGAATCCTAAAGTATTTCTAAATTCATGAGAATAAACAAATATTATACATCATGTTAAAATATTTTAATGTGTTTGCATATACAACATTTTTTGAAAGAGCTTTCAAAATTACTGTTAACTATGGATATTCCAAAATACAATCATTAAAGCCTGTTCATTTAACAAATTTTTGACAAATATTCATTTGGAGTAAGGGAGAATATCACTTGACAATCTTTACACTGTCTCAGAAAGAAGTCAAGAAAAGACTTTATATATATATGTGCATATGTATGCATGTATGTATGTATGTATGTATATATACATACATACACATGTAATCATAGGTAATAATGTCTATAATCAGATACTATGTGCAACTATATCTGATATTTTAATTACCTTATTTTATATCATATTTTATCAATTTGTATGTGTGTGCATATATGTATCAGATAATAGTGAAATTTGGGCTCAATACTTTAGGGAGAGTCATTCAGGAAATTCAGAAAACACATTTGGAATTAACCTACTTTGTGATATAACAGCTTAACATTAGTGGTCACTGCAATGTCACCAAGAGTAAACTGTCCCTCTGGAAAAATGTTTGCAGGTCTTTTTCTGAAGAAAAAGGATGGAGGTATTTACAGTCTTATCATGTGTAAGAATATGCTGAAATGAACAATTTGTATTGTGTAGACATAGATGGTTGTTAATCATATAACTTGCTAAAAGATGTATGATGATTTTCACCATCTTGTAAAGAAATATCTAGATCTATAGATTCTTTTTTAAGTTATTCCTTCGATGTTTTTACTACTGGGTTTTTATACTAAAAACTGATTTCTAAAATAAAACTACTATAGAAAGAAGTTCTGGGATTCAAGTTACATGAATCTCCTTCACAGACTTGCAAATGTTTCATGCACTTGTTTTAGTATTTTGTGTAATTAGAATACCACTTATGTTGCATATTTTATGTGGGATGTCTTCTTTTAATTAGAATCAGCCTTAAAATATTTTTTAAAACTTGTTCTAATTCTTTTAGAGTTTATTTACTTTAAATAATAAATTTTATTTTTATATTCCCCCATACAATTGCAAACGCCCCATTCTGACCCCAATCCTTCCCCTCCCGCCCCCCACCCCCCAAAAATTGTCTCTGGTTCATAGTTTTCTGTTGATTTTGATTTTCACTTTCTTATATTCATTTTCCTGGTCCCTTATTTAAGTTCTCTAGATTCCTGCTATGAGTGAGACCATCCTGTATTTTTCTTTTTCTTTTTGGCTTATTTCGCTGAGCATGATCCCTTCCAGCGCCATCCATGTTGCTGCAAATTGCATGTGTTTATCTTTTTTGAATGCTGAGTAATATTCCATGGTATATATGTACCACATCTTCTTGATCCAGTCATCTATTTATGGGCATTTGGGCTGTTTCCAAAGCTTAGCTATTGTAAATAGTGCTGCTATAAACATAGGGGTGCAGGTGTTCTTTGGAATGGATGTTTCTGTGTCCTTTGGGTAAATACTTAGGAGTGGAATTGCTGGATCATATGGAAGCTCTATGTTTAGTAGGTCCAGAAATCTCCACACAGCTCTCCATAGTGGTTGGACCAGTTTGTACTCCCACCAACAGTGCAGAAGAGTTCCTTTTTCTCCCCACCCTCGCCAACATTTGTTGTTGCTAGTTTTTTTAATATGTGCCATTCTCAGTGGTGTGAGATGGTATCTCATGGTAGTTTTGATTTGCATTTCCCTGATTACAAGTGGTGTTGAACATTTTTTCATATGTCTGTTGGCCATTTGCATTTCCTCTTCAGAGAAGTTTCTTTTTAGCTCTTCTGCCCATTTTTTGACTGGATTATTTTCTTTGTTGTTGCTGAGTCTCATCAGCTCTTCGCAGATTTTTGTGATCAGTCCTTTATCATTAGTGTTGGGTGCAAAAATGTTCTCCCAGTTGGTGGGGTTTCTCTTTGTTTTTGTTATTGTCTCTTTTGCTGTGCAGAAGCTCTTTAATTTGATGTAGTCCCAGCTGTTTATCTTTGTCTTCACTATCACTGCTTTGGGTGATGTGTCTGTAAAGATGTCTTTGATGTGCAAATCCCGTAGTGCAAATCCCGTAGTGCAAATCCCGTAGTGCAAATCCCGCCTATATTTCCTTCTATGTATTTTATGGTTTCAGGTCTTATGTCTAGTTCTTTAATCCATTTTGAGTTGATTTTTGTGTATGGTGTGAGGTAGTGGTCAAGCTTCATTCTTTTGCATGTAGCAACCCAGTTTTCCCAGCACCATTTATTGAACAAACTTTCTTTGCTCCAATGCATAGTCTTTGCTCCTTTGTCAAATATTAGTTGACCATAAATCTGTGGGTTTATTTCTGGATTTTCTATTCGATTCCATTGGTCTGTAAGTCTGTTCTTGTTCCAATGCCATGCAGTTTTGATGATTATGGCTTTGTAGTATAGTTTGAAGTCTGGGAGTGTGATGCCTCCATTTCCTTCTTTTTTTTTCAGTAGAGCTTTGGCTATTCGGGGTTTTTGGTGATTCCATATGAATTTCATCAATAATTGTTCTATTTCTTTGAAGAATGACATTGAAATTTTGATTGGAATAGCATTGAATCTGTATATTGCTTTTGGAAGGATGGCCATTTTAATAATGTTTATTCTTCCAATCCATGAGCAGGGGATGTCTTTCCATTTCTTTGTGTCTTCTTCTATTTCTTTTAACAGTGTTTTATAGTTTTCTTTGTATAGGTCCTTTACCTCTTTTGTTAGATTTACTCCCAAATATTTGATTTTTTTTGTTTTGATAATAAAAGGGATGGTTTTTTTGATTTCTTCTTCAGATTTATTGTTTGTGTATAGGAAGGCTACTGACTTTTGCGTGTTGATTTTGTATCCTGCCACTTTACTGAATTGATTGATGAGTTGAATTAGTTTTTCTGTGGAGATTTTGGGGTTCTCTATGTATATTATCATATCATCTGCAAATAGTGATAGTTTGACTTCCTCTTTTCCTATTTGGATTCCTTGGATGTCTTTCTCTTGTCTTATTGCTCTGGCTAGGACTTCCAGTATTATATTGAAAAGCAGTGGTGAGAGTGGACATCCTTGTCTTGTTCCAGATCTTAATGGAATTGCTTTCAGCTTTTCACCATTGAGAATGATACTGGCTGTTGGCTCGTCATAGATGGCCTTTATGATGTTGAGGTATGTTCCTTGTATCCCAAGAATTTCAAGGGCTTTTATCATGAATGGGTGTTGCACTTTGTCGAAAGCTTTCTCAGCATCTATTGATATTATCATATGGTTTTTATATTTCTTTTTGTTGATGTGTTGGATAATGTTGATTGATTTTCAGATGTTAAACCATCCTTGTGTCCCTGGAATGAATCCAACTTGGTCGTGGTGAATTATCTTATGGATACATTGTTGCATTCTGATAGCTAAAATTTTATTGAGGATTTTTGCATCAGTGTTCATTAGGGAGATTGGCCTATAGTTTTCCTTTTTTGCGTTGTCCTTATTTCGTTTTGGTATTAGTGTAATATTGGCTTCATAGAACGTGTTTGGTATTGTCCCTTCCTTCTCAATTTTTTGGAAGAGTTTGTGAAGGATAGACACTAATTCGTCTCTGAATGTTTGGTAGAATTCATTTGTAAATCCATCAGGTCCTGGGCTTTTGTTTTTGGGGAGGTTTTTGATTACCATTTCAATTTCGCTGCTTGTAATTGGTCTGTTTAGGTGTTCTATTTCTTCTTTATCTAGCTTTGGGTGATGGTAGAGTTGTAGGAATTTGTCCATCTCCTCTAGATTGTTGAACTTGTTTCCATATAACTGTTCATAGTAGTTACTGATTATTCTTTTGATTTCTGCTGTGTCTGTTGTGATTTCTCCTCTTTCATTTATGATCCTGTGTATTTGTGCTTTCTCCCTTTTTTCCTTTGTGAGCCTGGCTAGGGGTTTGTCTATTTTATTTATTTTTTCAAAGAACCAGCTCTTGGTTTCATTGATCTTTTGGATTGTTTTTTTATTTTCAATTTCATTTATTTCTGCTTTGGTTTTTATTATTTCTTTTCTTCTACTGGTTTTGGGGTTTTTTTGTTGTTCTTTTTCTAGATCTTTGAGCTTCGAGATTAGGTTGTTTCTTTGAGTTCTTTCTTGTTTCTTGATGTGAGCTTCTATTGCTATATATTTTCCTCTTATTACTGCTTTTGCTGCATCCCATACATTTAGGATATTGGTGTCCTCCTTGTCATTCAATTCAAAGAATTTTTTAATTTCTTCTTTGATCTCCTCGTTAGTCCAGTGGTCTTCCAGTATTGTGGCTTTTAATCTCCATGAGGTAGGATAGTTCCTTGCCTTCTTTTTATGGTTTATTTCTAGTTTGATGCCTTCGTGGTCAGAAAAGATGGTTGGTATGATTTCAATCTTGGTGCATCTGTTGATGTTTGTCTTGTGCCCCAGTATGTGATCGTTCCTGGAGAATGATCTGTGTGCACTTGAGAAAAATGTGTACTCCGTTTTTTTTGGGTTTAGTGTTCTACAGATGTCTGTTAAGCCCAAATGCTCTAGGTCATTATTTAGAGCTTTAGTTTCTTTACTTATTTTTTGTCTTGTTGATCTATCCATTGTTGATAGTGGTGTGTTGAAGTCTCCCACTACGTATGTGTTTTCTCTGATGTCTGTTTTCAGAGAGGACAACAGTTGTCTGATATACTTTGGAGCTCTTTCGTTTGGTGAGTATATGTTAATGAGTCTTATTTCTTCTTGAAGTATTGTCCCCTTAATCATAATGTAGTGACCATTGGGGTCTCTTTTTATTTTTTTGAGTTTGAAGTCTGTTTTATCTGATATAAGTATAGCTGTTCCTGCTTTCTTTTTTGGCCCATTTGCTTGTAGGATTGTTTTCCATCCTTTGACTTTGAGCCTATTTTCATCTTTTGTAGCTAAATGTGTTTCCTGGAGACAGCAAAAGGTTGGGTTTTGTTTCTTAATCCAGGCTGCAACTCTGTGTCTTTTTATTGAAGAGTTTAGTCCATTTACATTTAGAGTTAATATTGATATGTTAGCATCTGTTTTTGCCATTATGTTTGTCTTTCCTTTGATTTTATTTATTTATTCTTTTAATAACTTTTTTTTTTTTTTGGTCTTCTTTCGTTGTTATTCGTCCCTCTGAGGTTCTGGCTTTAGGATTCCTTGTAGTATTTTTTGGAGTGGGGGTTTAGTCGTAATGAAATTCCGGAGTGTCTCTTTGTCTTGGAAGGTCCATATTCTTTCTTCACGGAGGAAAGGGAGCTTTGCAGGATAGAGTATTCTTGGTTGGCATCTGTTTTCTTGGAGACTGTTGACTATGTCCCTCCACTCTCTCCTTGCCCGTAGTGTTTCTTCAGAGAAGTTGATGTCAGCCTGATTGGTTTTCCTTTGAATGTTATCTGTTTCTTCCCTCTTGTCAGCTTCATTATTTTTTTCCTTGTCCTGGATTCTTGGGAGCTTTACTATTATGTGTCTTGCTGTGTTTTTCCTTTCGTCGTGGAAGTTTGGTGTTCTTTCTTGCTTCTTGTATATCAATTTTCAGCTCCTTCTTCGCATTTGGGAAGTTCTCTTCAATTATATCCATGAATATTTTCTCTGTTCCTACATCTCTCTCCTCTCCTTCTGGAATTCCTATAACTCTTATATTTCCTTTCCTCATGGAGTCAGATAGTTCCCGAAGTCTTTCTTCATTCATTGTCCTTCGTACTTCTCTTTCCTTTTCTGTTTTGGTTCTTTTTATTTCTGTGTCTTCAAGATTACTTATTCGTTCTTCCATTTCATCTATTCTGCTTTCATTGCTTTTCCCAGAGTTCTTTAGTTCCTTCATTAATTCTTTGATCTCCTGCATTTCTTTTACTTCCCTCTTTAGGGACTCAATTTCCTTCTTCTGATCTATCACTTTTTTAGTCATGGCAATTTTAAATTCTCTTTCTGGAAGGCTCAGAAGTTCTTCCAAGTTGCTGTCGTTGCAATCTGGGGAGTGGTTTTCTTTTTGTGGTGTGCTTCTTTCCTGAGGAGTTGTTAGGTTGCGTGTGGTTCTTCTACTCCCTGCTGTCTGTTTTCTAATTTGTCGTATGCGTTGGGACACTGTGTTGCTCGGACTGACTGGCATCTTGGGTGAACTTCTCCGCTCCCCTCTGGCTCTTACAGGAGCCATCTCTGTCTTCTGGGGGAGCTTTCTGCTGGTTTTAGGCAGTTTTTACTGAAGAAATGTCCCTGTTCTAAAATGGCGAAGCGGGATGCAGTCCCTGCGCCTCCCGTTTCAGGCACACTCTTCTGCGCACCCGGTCTGCCCCGGACGTGGGTGCCTGCTCCCTCTGTGGGCTCAGACTGCTGGTCGGAAGGGGCCTGGCGTGGGCTAACTTCCCGGCTGGCCACTGGGTCCTTCAGAAGCCTTCTGCCCTTTTCAAGCAGTCTTAAGGAATTTCCTGTTCTATGGGGTGTTAGTGACTTTTTTTTCCTGGTCGCTAGGTGGCGCCAGAGATCTCTCCTATTGTCCTTGGGGGGCTGTTTTTCGCCTCCCCCCACCCCGTGGGACAGGGAACAGAGCAGAATGGTAGGGTACACCTCAACAGCTTTGGGGTGCTGTGTTTGCCTTGTGCCCACACCGTCGTGGAGAACCCACGCCCCGAATTTTCGTGCCCCGGGTCTCAGTTCAAAGCCCTCAGTTCCAGGACGCGGGCTGTAGCCCAGTTCAGTGGCGCGGGAATGGCGCCTTTTGCACCACTCCCGTGCCTGGGCGCCTGGTTCCTGCTTACTCAGGGAGGGACCTTCACCTCAGTGAGGACCTCCGCCTGTCTCCCCGCAAGCCTAGGTCGCAGGCTCGGGGACCTGGGCAGCCGTGATCCAGGTCTGCACTTGCTTTTCAAGCGCGCCCAGCACGCCGCTTTTCCGCGCAAGCTTACAGGCTGCCCTGGCTGTGTGCGCGTCTCCCGGGGTCTTTGTTCTTCTCTAATGGCGCCGGGAGCCGTTCGCTCATGGCCCCGGGGAATCTTGCAGGGTTCGCCTCAGCTCCCGTTCACGGGGTGTGGTGGCTGCAATAGTTCCTTTCCACTCACAGTCCCGCTTGCTGCGTCCTTTGTTCTTGTTGGTCCTTTTGGTTTGTTGTTTTCCTCCTCTCTGCTGGTTGGAGAGTGCCGCCTCTCTGGGCGGGGGAGGGGAGCAGGGTTCTGCGCTTCCCTCCCTTCTAGTCCTCTTTTATGGCCACTTTCTTCTTCGGGTAGTTTGCTGGAGTCACCCGTTTATCTTCCGTGTCCCAGTTCTCACTGGGACCTGCCGCTTTTCCTCCCTATTAACTTTTTTTAATGGGAGATCTTACTCGCAGCGTCTCCTCGCCACCATGTTGCTCCGCCCCCTCTCTTTTAAAGTTTAATGGCCTATCTTTGGATGCTTTATTTTTTTATGAAGTGTTGCTAACAATGTTAGAAGAAAACAATAATTTGTAACAAGTGACTACAAACATGAGTGACATCATCTGGTGCTTATCTTTCTCCTTCTGACGTACTTCACTTAGCATTTTCCCTTTCACTAATAAATATATGGAATATAGAGAAATCAACTAAGGGTCATATAAACACAAGCTTAAAAATTAACTTTTGAAGGGCCTCCCTGGTGGTGCAGGAGTTAAAGTCCCAGTGTTATCAAGCTATTGCCAACCACTGTGGCTTGAGTTTGATCCCTGGCCAGGAAGATAGCTCACATGGCACAACAGACCTCTCCTATATCTCCTGCTGCTCCCCTAGGCAGTGTATTTCAGTAGATCCACCTGTTCTGCTCTCCACACTCTGTCTCTGGTGAATCCTCTCACCGCCACTCCCCCAACAAACTTCTGGCCTACACTCCAGTTCTTCTATGCAAAAACAAATAAAAATAAATCTTAAAACCAAAAAAACAAAAAGTAACCCTTGAAAGCTGATCATTGATTATAACTTCCAGAGTTGGGAGACTGTGATAATTATGTCAAATTCAACTATACCATCACAATGTCTCATTTTTTAATTATATAGTTGCAAAGTGAAAAAAAAAATTGTAATCTGAATTGTTGCAAAGAATGTCCTTACTAAGCAAAGGTGAAACATGAAGATATGGAATTCTTGCCAAAAGTTTGATCTGTACACCTTTCATTTTACAGTAATAATATTATTGTAATGTACCCTCAACAAAAGTCTGTTTTAAGATTTATTTTTTTAAAGATTTATTTATTTATTTATACAAGAAACGGGGTACAGTCCAGATGCACAGGAAGGTGAGAGAATTAACCAGAGAGAGATCGGGGAACAGAACAGGCAGACTGATGAAATACACTGCTGAGGGGAGCAGCGGGCGAGACAGGAGAGGTCTACTGCGCCATGTGGGACCCTTGCCTGCTAGTCGGGATTGAACAGGCGCTGCAGAGGCTGCTGACAGCTTCACAGCACCGTGCTTGTCAACGGCCTGCGCCACCATGGGAGGCCCAGGATTTATTTTTATATAAGAGCTGGGGTACAGGCCAGAGGCACAAGAGGGTAAGAGGATTCACCAGAGACAGAACAGGGAACAGAACAGGCAGACTGACTGAAATACACTGCTGAGGGGAGCAGCGGGCATGACAGGAGAGGTCTGCTATGCCATGTGGGAATCTCCCTGGCCGGCCAGGAATCGAACTCGCACTGCAGAGGCTGCAGACAGTTTCACAGTGCTAGCTCAACCTGCTGCGCCACTGGGGAGGCCCTGTATTAATTTTTTTTTTAAATGTGCTTCTTTCAGTTCTTCACAAGTCAAACCTGTATTTTTTATCACTTTTTTTTTTAGACATTCCCTAACTTAGTATTCAATGTGGCTTTATTTTTTTTTTTTAAAGATTTATTTATTTATTTATACAAGCACTGGGTACAGTCAGAAGTGCGGGAGGGTGAGAGAATTCACCAGAGCCAGAGCAGGGAGCAGAACAGGCAGGGGGACGCAGTACATTGCTGAGGGGAGCAGCGGGTGGCAGGAGAGGCCTGCATGCCATGTGAAACCCTTGCCCGGCGGCCAGTGATGGAAATGACACTGCAGAGATTGTGGGCAGCTTTGAAGCCCAGCACTCAACCACTGTGCCACCGGTGAGGCCCTATCACTTGGTTTTCTTTCATAGTTCAACATTGTACCAAATTAATGCTAGTTTTCAGCAGGATTTAAATCCCTGATATTATGTAACTGAAATGGATAATATTGCATTTATACTAATTTTCTTGAACTACAAATTGGAACAAAAAGAGAAACAAGAAAATAGACACAGGACTACTGAGAAATTAAACTTCTTTATACAGAAATATATTCTACTCACACCTGTATGAGCAAAAGGATTTGATAATTTACTTCTCATATGCATGTATTTCTACTGCTAAATCTACTTATCTTTTAAAGAAGTATCATCTCCAATACTGGCAGTGGTAAAATACTCAAACTTTCAATCGATTTTGGTCCTAGGGTTAGTTGAAGAAAATAAAACAAACTTTTGCTTAGAGTAAGAATAGAGCCAATCATGAGTGCACAGTGTTATTGTTGAGAAATAGATTTCAAGTGACAGAAAGTGCCATTGTCTCTATAAAATGGTTTTGTAATAACACATGTGGAAACTTTTAAAACTTAGGGTTTCAGAACAAGGGTCTTTTGGTTGGATAAAAATATTGCTTCTCCATGCAGACTTCAAAACAACAAAGTTATATTACTGTTATGTTTGTACATCTAATGGTCCATAGAATTTTTAATTTTATAAACTGGAAGTTTTCCTTCTTCCTTCAAACCTAGATAGCAAAGAGTGAACAATGCATTAATGAATATGTAATACTGATCTATAAATAACATTTCCAGTATATATAGAGATGTGTGTATGATAGGTGACTGAGATATAAGGAAACTTAAATTTACTCCATTTGACATTTTGCTATTCTGAATCTTAAAGTACCTCTGTGTGTATGAGGAGTGGGGTCTGTACACAGAGGTATGATTATGATTAATAATTAAGTTGCATTTAACCATAGTAAGGATGATAATCTATAAAGTTTATTAGATACCATTATTCATTGTTAGATCATATATGTTATAGATTATTTCATAGGTGGTTGGCAAATCAGTTGAAGAAGACTGTAGTAAGTTATTTGCCATTCAGGATATTTAATCTGTCCAAATTTATTTAATTTTGAATTATCAGTAATAACAACAGCAAAAATACTTTAAAAAGTTTTGTGACTGGTCTTTATTTTCTGTCTAGGAAAAAAAAAGAGAATTATTTAGTTTATAGTGTTTCTCTTTTTATCAATATAAGGAACTAGACACTTGCAATATGAGAATATGGAGTCTGAGATGCACTATAGTTCAAAATTCATAATCTCTGCAGAATTAAATCTGCTACAGGGGGCTGGTGGGCAGGGGTGGTAACAAAGGATAAGGGAAAGGGCTCAATAGCCTAGGATAAAGGATTAAGGGTGCAATGATGGTGGAGGTGTTGTGTAACATGTCTGAGGTGTGAATTTATTCCTGAAAATCATGTACAGTGTTGTAAACCAATGCTAACTCAATAAGAAAAAAAATGATAGTTTTTCCAACTAACTCAATATCAATAAGCCTGCTGACATCTTTTCTGTGCATCATCGAGGTTTTTAAGGTATATTGGGTCATTTTTGCTATACTTTGTTGCACATAAAATTATCAGTCTATCTCATTTGATAACAGTGGCATTGTAAATATAGATACTTTAGACAAAAACAAGTGACTCATGTCCAAAGTTCTTTATAGCACTAGTTGTTTAAACTTCACTGCAAATATTCCTGCAAGATAGTTGCTAGTTTACTTGATTTTAATGATGGATAGCAAAGTACTCAGGCAGCTATGTGCCTTGGCTGGAGTTCCCAGCTAGTCATCATAGGATTTAGAACATAATGTTGACCATCACATGTTACTTTCCACTCTATTAACTGAGTATCTGATAGGTTAGATCAAAGAGAAACTCATTTAAAAGTCTAAAAAGAATTTATTTTCTTGTTATTCTGAGTTAAATAATAATTCTTGATTTTTCATGAGATCTTCAATATATTTTCATCTTCATAATGAATTTGGGAAAATATAGTATTTTCCAAAAATAGCTACAATAGTTGACTCCTATCCCACATACTTTTTTCCAGGATGACGTTTGATACTTTTCCCATTTAGAGGTGTGATCTAGGCTCCCTCACTTGGAACCTGGGAGGGGTTGTGACTCTGCCAGAAGTGATGTTATACTGCTTTCTCATCTACATAAAAAAAAAAAAAAACAGAGCAGTTTTCTCTTGGTATGTTTGCTTTTGGAACCAGCCACCATGATTTGAGGAAGAACAATCGTTCCTCAGAGACAAACAAAGGCCCATGCCACCAACAGAGTTTCCAGCTGAAAGCCAGCACAACCACCTGCCAGAATGTGAATAAGCCATCTTGGAAGTGTAGCCTCTAACCCCAGTTTGGCTGCACAGGCACCAGCTGATGCCATCTAGAGCAATGATAATTGTCCTTATTGAGACCTACCCAAATTGAATATTTCTTAACAGAATAAATTATTATTTAAGACACTAAGCTTTGGGATGGTTTGTTATGCAGCAAAATAACTCACAACAGTTACCTAAGCTACAGTTTTCTCTAAGGACAGTTTCAAATTCTATATATCTAAAGTAAAACAACAGAATGCTTTAATGGATATTTATAAGGGTATTTGCTCACACTCATAACTACTCATCTAAGATGTGACTCTTTGTCTAAACTACTCTAAAATAAAATATACTCTAACAATGTGTAATTAGCTCATTAACTCATTAAAAGCTTTTCTCCTATTGAGCAAGAATGCATTTTAAAATATAACATTTTCATCAGAGAAATTTTTAAAATCTCTGATTCAGAAGGAAAATCCAAAGCTTAAAAGCATTGGTTGTATTCATGAAGCACTTTTTATTTTAATTGTTAGAGAATTTCAAAATCCCTTGTGGAACACATGGCAAAACAAGCTGATTAAGAGGCTTAGTATTATTTTTAAATTCCTTAATTGCCATTTAATGAAATAGGGAACTCTGACTTCCACGCTACTAATAAAATGGTTACTCTGCAAGGAATGAATTGCTGGTTGCTTTGACCTTGCAGAGCAAGCTGGGTTTAAAGAAGCCACATAATACATTTCTACAATGATGGTGTAGGGACTGAAAGCCATATTACTGGAAATGTGCATGCTAGCATTTATATCCCTTTTATAATTGCTGAAATAATGGCCAACATACATTAAGAAATGTCTGGGTATTCCACTGGGTCCTCTGATTGCAGTCAAACCACATATATGAACACCTCTTAATTGCCAAAGTAATTTCTAAGGAACTAAAAACACAGTTCATTTGCTTTTCACCCTGCCCTTGGGAACCTGCAATTTTGCTTCATTACAACCACTCAACCTTTAGCCCTCATCCACTTCAAAATGGTTTGCAGTGTTTTATATATAATAAAACAGCACCCATATGCAGCCATGCACAAATCTGTTATTTTTGTTAGCACCACTGTTTCCAAGTTTGGAATTAACTAAGACTGAAGCCAAGAATTTAACCAATATCAATGCATGGTTATATGTGCCTACTTTAAATGTATATATATTTCCCATCTAGGAAATATATCTTCTCTGGCAGATCTGTGATGGCAAATGCATTTGAGAAGGGAGAACATGCTAGTTTCTGTTTTGTTCACTGCAACAGCTAATCAAATCAACTAGCTAGATAAGACAACAGAATTTAAGGAGCACACACTATGGCTTACTTTTATAATATGCTAAAACTCTAATTTCTATGGTAATTTTACCTTTAGGTTAGACGAGTATATCATGTTATTTATATTAATATATGTATATACAAACATTTATATATTTATGCACACCATTATGTGAATAAACATAACATTATATTAACTTCTGTGTGTAAACACACGTGAACATGCATATGTGTGCACTATACATACCTATGTATATACACATAACATTATTATGTGATATAAATACCATTGATGTAAACATAATGCTACTATATATGTGCATATATATTTAGTATGCATCATACATTAATATGATCAAATTTTTTAAAATTTCCTTATGTTCATCTTTTATTCACTTTCTTTATCTATCCTTTTCCCATTATTCTCATATTTTGTGTTTTCTTTTCATCTAACACTCTGGTCTTTCTGTCACAGTACAAATCCCTTGCTGTATATATTATCGGCTTACTTATTGGTAACTCTCTAGAATCAGTTCCCTCATTCTCAGATAATACCCATATTTGAATTTCCTCATTTACTCTTAGTTCATGCATTTCAGGGGAAGATAACAGACTTCAGGGTTGGTCACCCAAAGGACCTGGTTTAGTCAATATAAATAATTCCTGTAACCACTGATTAGTTTGAGTTGGGGTTGTCACATACATTTGACCAATGATAAGGATCTGAGAAAACTTACAGATTCTTTCAGAAACATTTTTTTTTTCTTACTGATTTCGTTAAGCTCGTTGTAATAACTGGTAATCATCAGCATGAGAACAACATGACAAAGAGTCAAGGCAGACAAAGAAAAAAAATGAAAACAAATGTTTAATAGTATAGCTCAGTATTTGGACATGACATGATTTAGGTTTTTTTTTTTTTAATGTATCTTTCAGTTACATAAGGCAACTTCTTTTACTTCCCCCTCGCACAAACAGATTCTCTGTTGTTAAGTCAACTTCAGTCAGGTTTCTCTTACCTGCAACTATTCTATGAAATTGCAGAATTTTTTCCTGCTCTTACATTTCTGTCCTTTTAGATATCTGTTGTCTAGTGTACCTAGCCAAGAGTCTATTAAATTCTACTCAGTTTACATTACTTCTCATTTTCTTCAATTTGATGTGGTGTTATTTTCCCTATATCGCTGAGTAGTCCTTTCTTTACTCTGTATCTAGCTTTTTTTTTTTATTTTTTGCTTCATTTATTCTTTAGCCAGATCTGATAAAAACTGGCTCTTCTCTAAGTTATCTTAGCTAACCTATAAGCAGTGTAGAGATCCTTAATAAACTTAGCATGATTGGATAAATTCTAGTAAAAACAAGAGAAACTAAATACTTCTCTTACAGTTTTCAAAGAAAACTATAGTCATTGTTTTCTATTTTGTGTGATACTTTGTTTCTGTACATTCACTGCGTGCTTTTAGCAACTTGTCCAATTTGGAAATAATTAAGTGCAGAATCTTGAAACCAGAAAAATTATTTTAAATGTATATGCAAATTAAGAGAAATCAGGGCATACAAATAATTGATAATGTATAATAAACAATTATATTCCATATATTACATACATGAAATATAGAGGAAACTCAGTAACAATATGAAATGTTTTTTACAACTGATAGCATCTCCTCACATTGAAAAGTCTGTTGAAGAAAATTTCTTTCAAAATGTCAATTGAAATGAACTGTATTTATAAAACCAAATTAAGTGTGAAATAATGATATAGAAATGGCAACAGGCATGTTATCATCATGCTTAAATGACAATCAAGATTCATTATTCAAATAAGAATTGACACCATTTATGCACACCATTCCTGATCACTACTATGATTTTTGGTCCAAAACATTCATGTAAATTCAAAGAGTGCTTATAAATAAATGTGTAATTATAGCTGATAGTGACAAGTTTCACAGAGCATCTGGGAAATATCCAAACTTCCAGATGATTTTTGATGCTTATTCAACTGTAAAAGGTCAAGAAGTTCAATTTGACAAACATTTTAGTGTACCCTATTAGACTGTGAAACTAAAATACTGCATATGATATACTCCTTGGGTAAAAGCTAGTCTACTTGCATTACCCTGTGATAAGTATAATGATGGGCTTGGCAAAAGTTACTGTGGTAAGACAAAATTAAGTTATATTTCACTATTCCTGAGGGAGTTATGAAAAATATCACATAACCAAGTACTGACTGAATAAAAACAAGAGTTTATGCTAAATTCTGTTTGATGATGGGGAAGCTACTTAAAACAGAGTTCAGGGTCTCCCTGGTGTGCAAAGGGTTACACTTCAGCACTATGAAGCTATCTGCAACTACAGCAGCACCAGTTTGATTCCTGGCCAGAGAGCTGATCCACATGGCACAGCAGACCTCTCCTGTCTTGCCCACTGCTCCCCTTAGCACTGTATTGAGTCAATCCACCTGTTCTGTTCCCTACTCTCTGGTGAATCCTCTCCCACACACCATTACCCCCACACCTCTGGCCTATACCCCAGCTCTTGTATGCATAAATAAATCTTTTAAATTAAAAAAAAAATGTCCAGGAAAATCAAAGGAATACACATTTAAGCACACTGACAAAAGATGTTTTGTTTGACCACCCTTCAGTCAAGTTCTTCCGAACTTCATTTCACCTATCTCTGGAACTGAAACCCATGTCCTTGGATCAGGCCAGCTCAGTTTTACTGAGAATTTTCCCACTCTTGATACTCAGTGACATTGAAATCTAATTAATTTTCTCATCCCTTAACTTTCAACATGAAATCCTTAGCTGTTCTTAGCAAAAATCTTGTTAGTCCAGTTTGGCAAAACACACCTTGCCCTTTTTGTCTCCTTTTAGTGATTTTCCATTCACTGACTCCTCATGCTCTCATTGGTTACAAATCCCTAGCTACATTTTTTGTATCTAGAGTTGGCCTCAATTACTCTCCCTACTGTACTACCTCCATTGCTATTGTAATAGTCTTGAATAGCCTTCATTGTCATTTTAAAAAGTGTCAGAAGATTTATTTTTTTTAATGATGTGATACACCTGGATATCTTTATTTAGTATGACCGAAAAATGGAAAAGATCAAAACTATTCTTACGTTTAAGGAATTTGCAATGTGTTTCAAGAGACTGATAGATACTTATCAGTATCTATACTTATTAGGCATAATGCAGACAAAATAAGGTGTAAAGCAAAATCACAGATTAATAATTTTTAGGCTCTGGTTAGACATTTTATTCTAATTTGGTAGAATTTGGAAGACTTCAAAGGAAAAAGAAACATTTTAACAAACCATCAGGGAAGAAAAACATGTCAATAAACAGAGATGGGAGCAAGAGAAATGCATTCCAGGCAGAGGGAAATAGGTATTTTAAGCCACTGACTCTTAAAAGCTTAGAGACTGATGGAAAACTGAATGCAATCAGTCTGCAGTAGATGAAGTAAGTTTTCAATTTGGAAAAGAAGAGTGTGGGAAAAATCAGCTAAGAATTTGTTTAAAGATGATAGATTTGATGCAAATGTCTCCTATCATTCCCTAAAAAAAGTCTCACAGAAAGTGACATGACAGGACAAGGAGAATGAATAAAGACATAACAGTAAAAATATTTTGAAAAGCAGGGCCTCCCTGGTAGTGCAAGGTTTTGGGACTCAGCCTATGAGGCTATCTGCAGCCACTGTAGCACGAGTTCGATCTCCGGCTAGGGAGGTGACCCACATGGCGTAGCCGGCCTCTCCTGAGTCATCCACTGCTCCCCTCAGCAGTGTATTTCAGTCAATCCACCTGTTCAGCTCCCCACTCTGTCTCTAGTGAATCCTCTCACCCCCCCTTCCCACACTTCTGGCCTGTACCCCAGGTCTTGCATGCATAAAGAATTCTTAAAAAAATATTTTGAAAAACAGAAATGAATGAATAATTGATTTCACAAATACAAAAGAAAACTAATCCTAAAGAGCATTAAGAAATAAACAAAACTTCAAAAACCCAAAAGATGCAGGAAATAGTAGCACCGGTTGAAATGAGGCTGAAATGAATTTTGTTCTCTGGGACAAAATTCAACAGCCCTGAAAAGGAGAACACATATTCAGGTTCCCTAGAACATATCCACAAAGCCCATTATAATTTTTTTCCATTTTTACATACATGTAATATACACACATATGTGTATATCTTATATATGTATTATATGTGTGTGTCTATAACATATATATGTGAAGGACATAAAAAGAAGACAAATGAGCCTATAATAAAAAAAAATAGAGTGGTCAATAGAAACAAATTGCATGATAATTTGAGATGTTAAAATTAACAAACAAGGATTTTTCAACTCAGCTATTAAGATGTACAAGTTGATAAAGGGGAAAAATATACATGATGAGTAAAAATATGAGAAAATGTACCTCATTGTCTGCAACAGAAATGGAAATTTGAGAGAAGTTAAAAAGAATCATCTGGAGTGAACAAAAACGTGCTTACCAGAAGAGAAGCAGGGGGAAGAGAGAGTGAGAGAAATGGGTGGGGGTGGGGAAGAGAGAAAGAGAAGGCTGGAGTACAGAGAGAATGGGGAGGAGAGAGAGAATTGAAGATATACAATCAGAAATGATCTAAAAATAATTGAAAGACTAGTAGCAGGCTATCAGAATTCTGTGAGAAATCATTAAGAAGTCTGATGTAAATGACCTGAAGAATGAATTAGATAAAACAAAGCATTTGAATAATTATCAAAATTCCTATTATTTAAAAAAAATTCAAAAACACACTTAATACACTCAAGCAAGAAAACTTCAAAGAAAACAGTCAAATGACAGCCAAACACCAAAGACAAAGAAATATGACACATTTTTAACTACCAGTGGCATAATCACAAAGCTACAATGAGACATAATCATACATCACAAGAATGACTCAAATTCAAAGTAATATAAACATCAAATGATTTTGTTACCATCCAAATAAAATATTTGCACTTGTGTCCTCATCTCAGAATCTGCTTTTATTAAAATATAGACCAAGACAATTTCAGTAGATGTTATTGATCTAACATTCAGATATTTTGGGTTTCTTTTACTGATTCTCTGCTTCCTTCTTCCTACTATTGTATGCATTTGATTCTATGCCTACAACTGTTTTTTTTTTGTTTTTTTTTTGTTTGTTTGTTTTTTTTTAGGATATTTCCCTAGGCTAGTAAGCATCCTTTTCTGGAAATGTCTCAATAAATCATTTGCACATAAATTTTCTATTATTATTTGCTTCATGTGAATCCCCAGGTAACAATCTTCTCTATTTTTCCTCTAATCAACTGACCATCGTTTCCATTACTTATCATACCTATTTCAAAATTTTAAACAAATTTTCCCAACTTATTTGATATCTTGATAGTCTGTTAAAATACCTAGGTGTACAATTTTTCTGGGGTGATATTTTGGATTGTTTAATCTTTATCTTGATATGGGCCATTCTATCTCTTGTGATAATTTGCATAGGTTCTGACAGCATTTTTTTCTAGTCAATATTTATTTTAAAATGAGTAACTATGGATCAATTTATTAAAAATAGAGTGGGAAAACATTGAAGAAAATTAAATGGGGCAGAAAACAACTACAGTACACAATTTTGATTTAGAAAACTCTCTCCTAATCAGCTAGTCATCTTTAAAATGATTTGATATTGCTTCACAATAGGGTATTATTAGCCATCATTGGATTTATAGATATGTTCTATAGAAAAGAGTCTTTTTGTTGTCTGCTTTGGTGTGCATTGTAAACACCTACTATTGTTTACTATTGTAAACACCTACTAACCGTTGTTCTTTTTTCCTATGTTCCTTGCTTGTCAAAGAGTTTAAGATTTTTTCTAAATTGATTTTTTTTAAATAATTAAAGAACGGTATTACCTCTATTGATAAAATAATTTAAATTCTGTTTATTCATAAATTAATGCCAAGTTTATAATCCTATTAAGCAGTGTTTACTACTTTGCACATTTCCTGATTTTTCCACAATTTTATAATGGAGCCTTAGTTTTGGTTATCAATCTATAATGATTATGATTTCAAGTCAATCATTATTCCTTGTTTGAAAAAAAAGAAAAGAAATTCTAATTCTGTTTCATCTTTGTGATTTTTATCCAACGTCATAAAAAATATACCAGTGAAACAAGAACTAATTCAGAGGTAAGAATTTTCTCTAGAGGCTTCCCTCGTGGTCTAAAGTTGTGAAGTCTCAGCACTGCCACTAGGACATCCTGAGTTCAATAGCTGGAGTTCCACAGCCTGAGTTCTATCCCTAGCCAGGGAGCTGACCCACATGGCACAGCAGACCTCTCCTGTTTCACCCACAGCTCCCCTTATTAGTGTATTTCAGTAGATCTGCCTGTTCTGCTCCTCCCTTTGTTGCTGGTGAAACCACTCATTCCCTTCACACCTCTGGTCTATACCCCAGTTCTACGGAAAAATAAAAAAAAAGTTTTTTGTTTTTTTTTTTAAAGAAGCTTCTCTAATTATGAAACTACAGTTTAAAATCCATAAGATGGGGCCTCCCTGGTGGCACAGGCGGTTGAGCGCCGCACTGTAAAGCTGCCTGCAGCTTCTGCAGCACTGGTTCAATCTTGGAGGGACCGGCAAGAATCCCACAAGGCACAGCAGACCTCTCCTGTCTCGCCTGCTGCTCCCCTCAGCAGTGTATTTCGTCAGTCTGCCTGTTCTGTTCCCCGCTCTGTCTCTGGTGAATCCTCTCACCCTCCCGAACACCCAGCCTGTACCCCAGTTCTTATATAAATAAATCTTTGAAAAAATAAAATCCATAAGATGCTAAAATTTTAAGAAATTATATGAGAAATTCAAGATTTGGGTAATTATAAAAATACAAATGCTTAGAATGTTCACTAACCAACTTAAGTGAATTCTGTACAAGTTTATTCAAATGGGAATTTCAGATAAATGTATTAAGAATACAACTTGCAGAGGTTTTACAACAATGACAACGTAAGTATCATCTTTAAATGCTACTGTATTTCAATTAATAACAAAGTAGTGATAGTTCCAAAATTATATTTAATTCAATATGTCATTTTTTAAACTGTCTACTTATTTGAATATAGAATTAAAATATTCTAATTCTATGAATATTGAACTAAAGTGTTTAAAGGAACAGAGAGGATATCAAGTCCATCACTTATACATTAAAGATGAAAAACTGGGGCAAAAGGGTCAAGAGTTTTGCTCTTATGTTATTTTCAGGGCTAAATTTTTAGACCACATCCAGAATTACATATACAGGCCTCTTTCTGTTAAAGCAAATATAGATTGTGAGATCTGGCTATGGTATTCCTGACTATTCATTAATCCTGAAAAGACTGCAGCATTGAAATTTGTATTAAAATACATATTAATCTAAAAAGGTTCCTGAATATTTTATACATGTGGCAGATATTTTTTGACTTACTTTCAAATTAATGTTAAATACTTGTAGAAGTGTAATAATTTGATGAAAAAAAAAAGACATAATGTCCATAAATATTAACCATCTATCTCGTAGAACACCTATATCACTTATACCTGAAAAAAGTGACAGCAAGAAATAAATAATAAGGCACTGTGACTTCAACTTGTAATTTATTACATTGCAGTTACCCTCTTATTATTTTAACTGTGGGAGTATAATAAGATTAAGAAAAAAAATTATGACCTCAACAACCATGTTAAACATACCATATTCATTTTTATATTATGTGTTCAGATCTGATTCTAATGTTAAGATGGTAAACTGTATACATCTGTCCTAACATCTGCTGTAAACATATTTGCCAAATTCCGAATTCTTTATAATTATCTAATAAGGAAATCCCAAATTATGTAAATGGTTATGCATACATTGATCCTGTGGTTATGATAACAAGTATGTAAACACATTAAAACAAAACAAAACAGGTGTTAAAGTAGTGAAGTATTTGAAAGGAATTCTAATGTACAGAGCCCATAAGAATGTCATTGTTCACTGAAAGATTTCAGGCCTATGATACAGACATGCTCCTGACATATTGCATAAACACAATAATACAACCTGGTATTGTCCCCGAGAAGCAGGTTATAGTAAACCAAGAACTAGTTCATTGGGAATAACTTTCCAAGTCTTCAGTCTTTTTAACATAAGCATTTGGAGAGGAAAGAAATGAAACAGTATGTTTTTTTTTTTTTAATATGACTCTTGAAGGTCTGTCAACCAAATGCATTCCTCAAATTGACTTAGCATCAGTAAAGACTTAGTAATTCATCTAATTACATTTATCCAGCTCTGGATTCACTGACAAAGACAGGATGAACTGAGTGGAAATATAAATTCATTCATAGTTAGTTCTTAATCTGAACCTTAGGAAATGGTAAAATATTTGGTTTTGGAAAAGATGAATCAAGAAAAAAAATCTATCTTCATCAGTCATATAATTCTCAGAATCTGGTCATTATAGTTCCATGAAATAATAAAAATAAAAATGTTATTCATTTTAAATTTTATTATCTGCATTTGACACAGTCAAGGAAAATAAAAACTATGTTGGGGTAACTAGAAAAGTAATCAGAAAAATCAAGAGAAAACTAAGTTGCTCTGAATAATAAAAGAGCAGTGACTGGAGAGGAAATGATAGAGACAGGAAATAAATGATGAGATTCTGATAAGTTGCCAGAGACTGGAAAGATTATGAGAAAGACTTGCTCTATGAGATGAAATGTAATCTCCATTTCACACTTCCAGGAAAGCTTCAGTGAAGTCTGTTTTCTATCAATATATTCAAAGGATTTTTAAATGCAAAGATATGCTAAGATTGTTCTTAATCTTCTTAAATTGCTTTAAGAATTTTATTTCATCTTGATACCAAAATTGTTCAAATCAGCATTTGAAAGAAACCAGAGAGGCCATTTAAGATCAGATTTGTCAGTTTGGGGGGTTTATGCAGTTGCAGACTAGGGCTTTCAGGTAGGGTGCCAGGAAGATACATGCAAAGTTCTTGCCAATTGTGAAAATCCACAAAAATTTCTAAAATAGCAGATTAGATACAAAACTTAATTTAGTCTCTGTCAACTCACAATTCTGTAAGAAATTATTCATGGAATAAGTGTTAGGCAAATATGCTTGGAAATAGGGCCCACTAAGCTGCTGATAAAATGGAAGACATAAAATGTATTTGAAAGCATTTGTATATGCCACATAATACTGACACCAGCTATTTTCAGTAAGTCCAGTGTCAGGGATGACCCTGGAAAAGATGGCAAAAAAAATTACCACTGAGTTTTTGCAAGGTTGGCAAGTATGTGACAGAGATTAAGAGAGTTAACAGGGAAGCCTACATTAATATTTTAAGTGGTTTTAAAACCCTGAATCCTGCTCTATCTAGAATATCAAACTGTCCTTTAAAGGATTTTAGGCAATGTGGTCAGTTGCTGGATTTTGTGTAAAATCTCCATATATGTTCCAACAGGAAAGGAAAAGAAAGATTTGTGAATATATTTGAATATGTAGAAATTTACAGCAAATTCTAGTATAAAAAGACATTCAAAGAGAAAGAACTATTGCCATCAGCTCAGTGTTAAAACATTATTGTAAAAAGTTATTTTTCAACAGATATCAACATTTTTGCTGTCATACTGAGAAGAACTGAGACCAGGAGGACTTGGGGAACAGGGAAAAGCTGAGACAAGGGACAGTGATTTTAAACAATATAGGATCAGAAGGAACAAAGCAGCTCCCAGAAAAACAGAAGTGTTTTACTGAAATGCTGCTAAGCACCTAGAGTACAATTTGGTTACAGGATAATTAGAGGATAGAAAAACAACCATAGGGAAACTTCCCGACCACCTAGTGCCTAATCAATAGTCTGGCACATTGGGCAACAGAAGTCTGACAGTATGTAGTCATAGACAGAAATGGAGTAAACAGGTACCCTCCCTTGGGCCCCCTCCTGCTGTCAGGAGTTCTTTCCTCTTGCATAATAAATCCACACTTGCTTGCTCTCATGTTTGGTGTGGTGGCTGTTATTCTACAACTGCCATGTACAGCTGGACCCAAAGAGCATCCATCCATTCTCCTGGTGATGGAGGATAAGGATAGAAACTGGAAAGAGGTACCACAAGGTCAGAAACCTGGTTAACACAACACCAAGAGCTAAAAGTTGGGGTAGAAGGAATAAATATAGCCATTAATCCAGCAATAGCAAGTAGGATCCTTAGGAACCAATGCCTAAATCACAAAGCACAGGACCTGAGCATGTTATCAGACTGCTGTAGGGAGTGTCAGGAGCCTGGACTTGAAGGTGAAGTTATGGAGATCAAAGGCCATTATAGAAATCTGGCCCCTTCCAAATTCTACGTAGTTTATTCAAAGTCAACAACAAACCACTCCAGTGAAGGAGTGAGCACCTCCCAAAGAGAAGTCTAAATCAGTGCACTCTCTGCACTGGCTAAGGGCAGCAGTCCTTGTGTGCACCTGTCCCTACACAGGTGCTCCTTTTTGCCAACTTTCTGTCCTGGAGCTTCTCTTCCCTAACCTCCCTCAGCAGAGGCAGCTCTTCTCAGGCTGCCTGCCTGTGACTGTGCAGGCTTCTCTTAGCAGACATATTCCTTTTGGGGCAGCCCTTTCATCCTGTTTGTGTCTATGCGAGTGTCCTTCATTATTTTCTCCCTTTTATAATAAACCTGCCCTTTTGGAAATAGCTAACATCTCTGTGCCATGGAAAAACTCACCTGGGAAATTGCTGGTGCTGGTGAGTTTGGTGAAAGGGGAGCTCTGGTGAGCTCCCAGAGTGAGCACAAGGACCCCACTCTCCAAACCCAAGAACTCCGAAAAACTGTATCGCTAACAATTATAATAAAGCCTATTTCTAAGGTTCAATGATAAATGTATGGGAGATTTTATGGTGATGCCTGAACCCAATCCTCGCCACCCTTATTTCCAAAGTGTTACTAAACATTATATTCAGTTCCTGCTCTCTTCACTTTTAAAGACTGATTTAAAACTAGGCAGATGGATTTTAAAAGCTGCTGCCTGAAATGCTAACATTTTGAATCATGTTACACTTGACTCCAAGTCTACCATCATGTTGTGGTGCAACACTTTGGTCCTTTTTCCTGAAATCCATTTCTAATTTGTTACTGTAAGCGGCTGCTACCTGGTTGCTTATAACCAATTCCCTGTGTTAGAAATTAAGAATCCATTTCTTTAGGACATCATTTCTGGCTTTCCTGATCTTTCAACTATTTTTCCTCTGAACCCACTTGTATTTGTGTGGTTCTGCTCACAAATGTAAAATGCTATGACACTGCTTCTTATGTTGGTAAGTCCTGCTTCAGATTTCACCAAAAGCCAGCAGTTGTCTGCCTGCTAAGATCACGATACCGCAAATGCTCAATTTGAACACGAAATGAAAAATGCTGCTTCTGCGCTGAACAGTCTTCAGTCACCTGCAAGTTTAACAAGTCTCCCTAATAATGGGATCCCACAACCTACCACTTCACCTTTCCTGCTAAACCACTCCTAAGACAAGAGAATCATGTTTAAGGACTCTAAGATCTAACTACTTGACGCTATTTCCAAGCAAAAGATCTCAGAGTGCTTCAGGCAACCCAGAAAAGAGAGTATGAAAAAGCCACATGCTTGGAGATTCAAAGTGCTCCACCCTCTCTTCATTCATCAAACATTTATTTAATGCCTTTTTAATAGCAGGCATTATAATTGAAATTTTATTTAAGAGATGAGCTTTAAAATCAGATTTCCACTATTCAAAATATTTTCAAATCATTATATTGAAAATACTAATATTTCAAATTCTTAAAAAATAAGCAAAGCTTTTCATGTCTTAGGTAACCTTACAAAGGTAATAATGATTATATTTACTGAGTTATTTTTATGTTCCAAGCATTAAACTAGGTATTTTAGATGTGATATTGCTTTTTACCTTCTCAAAAAAAGTAATTAGGTAGGTACAATTATTATTATGATTGTAAGTGGGAAGAAAGCCTGCATATCTGGTAAATAATGAAGCCAAGCTCTGTGCCTGGCAATTGGCCTTCAGAATCTTTGTTCTTCATTACTGTGTTGGAAAGACATTTGGAATAGAACCATGATCCCAGCTATCTCCATCTTCTCTAGTTTGTTGTTTTTTCTATTATTTTATTTAAGCAATATTCTAAATACTTATTTCTCAGAAAATGATTCAAATTATTCATTGAATTATATAACCTTGTATAAGAATAAATGCATATTTCTTAAATGTCATTTTCAACAGAGGGTGATTGTTTCTACTTAAATCATTACGCAAATGATTGTACAACTTTCTAAAAGCTAAGAGACTTCAATCTTCATGTACAACTTTGTTGAGAGGGACTATAATTGGATTTAAAACATTTTGACATGTAGATTGTTAAATCTTACTTGGAAATGATCAAATTGCTTTTCACATGATCTCTAAAAGTATATATATATATATATATATATATATATACACACATACACATATACAAGCCACACACAGCCTCCACCCCCAGGATGCACTAGCTCTGGGATTGGCGATTCTATACTGTTGGGGGTAATCGCCAACCCTCAGGGTTTCTGTCTGCAGTCGCTCCAACATTCGGCCTTCATAGCCACCAATGCGACTCACAGACCCCTGCACTCAGGTCAACCCACTGCACAAGCACATGGGTCGGGGATCCTTGGATACAAACTCAACATTCGGCTTGGCCTCCACACCCCAGGCCACGTTCCCCCTCTGTCCCCCAAGGACGGGTTCCTCAGCTCCTCACCCTCACTTGACAACGAGCAGGGCATCACCCACAGGTGATTTTACAAGACTCACTGGCCTTCCTCAGCTTACTTAGTGCTTAGCAGTCACTCAGGGCTTCCCAAACTTAGCATCAGTACCAGCTTTTGCCTTCTTAGTTGGCTTTTCTCCTCTGCCTGGCTGCTGGGCATACACAGGCTGCTTTTGGCCACTGAGGTCCACTGGCCACCCCCAGATTCCCATCTCCTGGGGATTATAAACGAAACTGTTCCACCCCCAGGGTCCCAAATCATATCAACCTGCAAGGTCCTCCACCTTCTGGCGGGGATTGTCAGTCCAACTCCATTAGTCCAAGTCCATCAGTCCAAGTCTATTAGTCCAAGTCCGTTGGCCTCTCCCTGCATCAGCACTGGCAAGCTTGTGGTCCTCTCTTCGCCGATGATTCTTGCTGCCTCGGGGGTCATTAGCTGGTCCCCTCGGGCGTCTCCTCCTTCAGCTGAGGTCTCATCCCGCAGCTCCTGGACTGTGTCCACCTGTGCCACCATGGCACCACCAGCGTCATCACAGGCAAACAGTCTGTTACTCCTCAGTCGCTCCAGGTCTTCGGAGAGCTCCATACCCGTCTGCATGGATCATCTTGTCGACTTACGCCAATTGTAGAGGGCAGGAATGGACACAGTACAGGTTTTCTAATATCCAGCAGACCGGGTGAAGGAGGAGTCAGAGTCCTCAGTGGATTTTGCAGGTCTTTTATTGGGATTTACCTGGTACAAAGCAGGCAGGGGTGCTGGGGGGCCGGGAGGCTGACAGGCCTCCCAGCCCCCAGCAAGTCTTTATTCTTTCTGGGCTCTCCGGCCTTCTCTCTGCTTCTCTGCTCTTGGCTTCTCTTTCAGCTTCTTTCTCTGCTCCTGCTGGCGTCCCCATGATGCCGCCCTTAAAAGCCCAGTCTTAGCCCAGGTGAATCCCAGCTACCTATGCCCACACCCTATTCCAGGTGCCCGTCATCAGGCATGCATTCAGGACTGCAAGGATCCATCATCTATCCTGATGGCGGGAGGGCAGAAAAGCCTGACATTTTTCCTTACTCTATAGCAAGTCTCTAACCTTTCTGCACTTAAACCACCTTCTGTATGAAACAGACAATGAGGATTAAATAGCTAATGCACACACAGCATGCTGGCCTAAAATAAGTGCTCAACCAATGTTAGCAGTTATTGTGTTGTCTCTTAGCACCTGTCCCTTCTCTATATAGCAGCTTGAAAACCTACAAAAGGAGGGGCAATAGCTGTGTCCTTACTACACTCTCCCAGTGCCAATGGCATGGTAGGTGCTTAGTAGAAGTTGGTGGAATATGTGATTTTTCCAAATATTTTTTTCTAACTTAGATGCATGTGGAGAATTTCATTGTCAATGTATATGTGGACTACTCAAAGGATATAGCCATTAATTAGACTATACCTAGTTTCATCTAATTAACTTTAGTTCAAAAAGGGTGAACAGCCATAGTTTTCAAAACTAGTTTAACTTAGACAAATTTACTTACTTTATACTGCCTTGTAGCAGCAGGAGGGCACAGTGCAATTTCTCTATGATCCAGGAAGATGGGTAAAGGAGAGTCCTGGAGCCCTTGGTGGCTTTTCAGGCCGTTATTCAGCACTTTTTACACCATAAAAAGTGTGGCAACCAGGTACACGGGAAGCTGTCAGGTCTCCCAGCCCCCCGCAAATCTTGACTCTTTCTGGGCTCTCTGGGGTTCTCTGCTGGTTCTGCTCTTGTTCTGCTACCCATTCTGCTGGCGTCCCCGTGACGCTGCCCTTATAAGCCCAGTTTCAGCCCAGGTGTGCCCACTTATGGATGCCCGCACCCTACTACAGGTGCCTGCCATCAGGCATGCATGTAGGACCACAAGGGTCTGTCATTAATGCCAATAGCGGGAGGCAGGAAAAGCCCAATAATTTTCATTTACCCTACATGCCTCATTTGTTTTCATACATTTGTCTTGTTTTCTTCTGGAATAAACAAAATTTATAAATGAGTTGTCAAGATATGACTTACTGATTGTAGCTTCAGGAATGGCCACAGTGCAGGTTTTCTGACGCAGCAGACCAGGTAAAGGAGGAGTCAGAGTCCTCAGTGGCTTTTGCAGGCCTTTTATGGGATTTACATGGCAGGTAGGGGAGCCAGTGGGCCAGGGGGCCGGGAGGCTGGCAGGCCTCCCAGCCCCCAGCAAGTCTTCACTCTACCTGGGCTCTCCAGCGTTCTCAGCTTCTCTCTTGGCTTCTGCTGCTGCTGGCATCCCCGTAATGCCGCCCTTAAAAATCCAGTCGCTCAGCCCAGGTGTACCTACTTCAGGTGCCTGCCATCAGGCATGCATTCAGGACCACAGTTTCCCTCATCTATCCCAATGGCAGGAGGGCAGAAAAGCCTGATACCTTTTACCTGCCCTTCATTGATCTATTCCTTTGACATAATTTACATCCTCTGGTTAGGGGAATATTTTTCAATTGTGTTTTCTAATTCACAATTTACTTTCTACAGAGAAATCTGATTTTTATTTCATCCACAGTACATTTAATTTGTGAAGCATTTTATATGTATTTATATATAATTTTTCATCCTATGTTTCTTAATAGCTGTCAAATCTATTAATATTGTTATCTGCACTGTCTATGTCTTTCTTGTATCTCATTTAGAGCTATTATGCAATGATGTGTAATTTTCTGTTTTAATGGAGTAAATCACTTGTAGACTAAAAATTTTCCTCATTTGTGTGAGTCTATCAGTTTTATTTATTTCTTTTTCTTTCCCCTTTTTTGATTTGGCTACCTTTTCTTGATAAAATAATGCTTTCTCTAGGTGTACATGATGAATGATAAAATTTATTTTTTTATCTATTTATATTATTTACTTATTCTTCCACCATTTTCTGCCACTAAATCCTAAACCAGAAAACACTGGAGAGGCTTAGATAGGTCCTAAGTAAAGCTAGTGCTAAATGAATGCTGATTACTTTATTTTTTAATTTTTTTTTAAATAATAAGTTTTATTTTTATATTCCCCATACAACTGCAACCCCCCCATTCTGACCCCAATCCCTCCCCTCCCGCCCCCCAAAAAGTGTCTCTGGTTCATAGTTTTTTGTTGATTTTGATTTTCACTTTCTTATAGTTATTCATTTTCCTGGTCCCTTTTTTAAGTTTCTAGATTCCTGCTATGAGTGAGACCATCGGTATTTTTCTTTTTCTTTCTGGCTTATTTCGCTGAGTATGATCCCTTCCAGCGCCATCCATGTTGCTGCAAATTGCATGTGTTTATCTTTTTTGAATGCTGAGTAATATTCCATGGTGTATATGTACCACATCTTCTTGATCCAGTCATCTATTTTTGGGCATTTGGGTTGTTTCCACAGCTTAGCTATTGTAAACAGTGCTGCTATAAACATAGGGGTGCAGGTGCTCTTTGGAATTGATGTTTCTGTGTCCTTTGGGTAAATACCTAGGAGTGGAATTGCTGGATCATATGGAAGCTCTATGTTTAGTAGGTCAAGAAATCTCCACACAGCTCTCCATAGTGGTTGGACCAGTTTGCACTCCCACCACCAGTGCAGGAGAGTTCCTTTTTCTCCTCGCCCACATTTGTTGTTGCTAGTTTTTTTAATATGTGTCATTCTCACTGGTGTAAGATGGTATCTCATGGTAGTTTTGATTTGCATTTCCCTGATTACAAGTGATGTTGAACATTTTTTCATATGCCTGTTGGCCATTTGCATTTCCTCTTCAGAGAAGTTTCTTTTTAGCTCTTCTGCCCATTTTTTCACTGGATTATTTTCTTTGTTGTTGTTGAGTCTCAGAATGCTGATTACTTTAATTCAAAGATAAACACCTGGGATTACATCCACCTGAAAAGCTTCTGTACAGCCAATGAGACAATACCCAAAACAGAGAGACAAACCACTGATTGGGAAAAAATCTTTGCACTCCATTCAACTAATAAGGGGCTGATCACAAAGAACTTACATGGCTCAACAAAATCAAAATAAATTATCCAATCGAGAAATGTGCAGAAGAATTTAACAGACATTTCTCCAAAGCAGAAATGCAAATGGCCAACAGGCATATGAAAAAATGTTCAACCTTCCTTATAGTCAGGGAAATGAAAATCAAAACCACCCTGAGATACCACCTTACATCAGTAAGAGTGTCACATATCAAAAAAACAAGCAACAACAAATGTTGGTGGGGATGTGGTGAAGAAGGAACTCTCCTACATTGCTGGAGGGAGTGCAAACTAGTCCAACCTCTATGGAAGGCTGTGTGGAGGTTCCTTAGTCTACTATAAATGGAGCTACCATAGGACCTGGCAATTCCACTACTAGGTATCTACCCAAAAGACACAAAAACATTGATTCAAAAGAATACCTGTACACCCATGTTTATTGCAG
Organism: Talpa europaea; assembly: GCF_964194135.1. Classification (NCBI taxonomy): domain Eukaryota; kingdom Metazoa; phylum Chordata; class Mammalia; order Eulipotyphla; family Talpidae; genus Talpa; species Talpa europaea. Next base: position 111,026,101 of record NC_140071.1, on the reverse strand, counting down.
CACTATAAATAATAGGTAAAACCTGGAAACAACCCAAATGCCAAAAATAGATGACTGGATGTAGGGTAAGGTAAAAAATCAGGCTTTTCTGCCCTCCCACCATCAGGATAGATGAGGGAACCCTGTGATCCTGAATGCATGCCTGATGGCGGGCACCTGAAGTGGGTACACCTGTGCTAAGACTGTGCTTTTTAAGGGCAGCGTCACGGGGACACCAGTAGAAGCAGCAGAAGCTGAAAAGAAGCAGAAAGAGAAGAAGCCCGCAGCAGAAGCAGAGAACGCCAGAGAGCCCAGATAGAGTGAAGATTTGCTGGGGGCTGGGAGGACTGCCAGCCTCCCGGCCCCCCAGCACCCCTGCCTGCCACATACCTGCTGAACCCCAATGAAAACCTGCAAAACCACTGAGGACTCTGACTCCTCCTTTACCCAGTCTGCATGGGATCAGAAAACCTGCACCTTGGCCATTCCTGCCCTTACACTGGATCAAGAAGATGTGGCATATATACAAAATGGAATATTATTCAGCAATGAAAAAGATAAACTCATGTCATTCTCAGCAACATGAATGGAGCTAGAAGGAATTAGGCTCAGTGAAATCATCCAGAAGGAAAAAGAAAAATATCAGATGGTTTCACTTATAACAGGAATGTAGGGGAACCAACTAAGACATCAGTGTAAAAAACTAATAATAGTACAAAACACAACAAAGCAAAAACAGACAATTATAAATCAGACACATACTGCAGGGGAAGAGGAGGGAGAGGGGTCATAGGAAGGGAGGGAGAATAGGAGACTGGTGGTGCACGGGTGCCATGGGGAAGGAAATTCTATGGGGACTCAACCCGAGGGGGTAGGGGAAAGCAAATATTGCTTAAAAAATTAAAAATTAAAAACAAAAATAAACAAAAAAAAAACCAAAAAAGTTTGCTATACATTTCCTAGTATAGCAAAATAATAATCCCATTTTGAGGCCAATAAAATTTACTGAGAAGTTATGGGTAAGAGAAAAATGAAGTAGAGCAGTGAGTGAGTTAAGGAATACCCTTCCTAGGATTCCAAAACTGCCTGAACAATAGATGCAGACAATAGTGTTGACCAAAGTAAATTTTTGCCTTCTGCTCCATACTCTTGAGATTTGCAGTTCTCTCACCAGCCATTTATCTTTTCAATAATTGTTTCCTTTATGATGCTATCTCCCCAGTCATATATCTTGATGTCAGATAGATACAAGTAAACTGATAAATTATTGGGAGCAGTGCAGTCAAAAAATGGCCCAGACCCCCAAATTTATTTTATCATGTCTACATGAAAAGACTGATAAACCCAAACACAGAGGCAAAAAACTTTTTTATGACACAGGGAAGAAGTTGAAATTGAGGAACACTGCTTTCTTAATTAGAACTACAGCTACCAGGGCCTCCCTGGTGGTGCAAGGGGTTAAACACAGTACTATGAAGTTATCTGCTGCCTCTATAGCACCAGTTAGATCCCTGGCAATCCCCAGCCAGCCAGGGAGCTACCCACATGGTGCAGCAGACCTCTCCTGTCTGGCCTGCTGCTCCCTCAGCAGTTTATTTCAGTCAGTCTGCCTGTTCTGTTTCTCACTCTGTCTCTGGTGAATCCTCTTGCCCCCTGTACCTCTGACATTTACCCCAGTTCTTGTATGCATAAATAAATAAATATTTAAAAAAGAAAAAAAAGAAAGAAAACTACAGCTACCTGGTTCATGAGAAAGATGACCACAATTGGGGAAAAAAAGGCAGATTTAAAAACTTAAATATTTTTTAATGAAACCAACATGCTTCTGTTTGCTTATATAATATGTACTTGCCAACACATATTGCTTAATATAAAACAGGAATTCATGATTGGTAACATACTTCAAATGTATGGAAGTTAAAAATAAAACCTTTAATCTGATATATTAACACCAATAAAACAATAGTGTAAAAGCAGAATTTGTAGCTAAAAGACTAAACAATTCTGAATATTGGGAATGTGGGAAATAAAGACTCCATAATTAAGAATTTATTTTTATTTACCTTTTCCTATATTTTCCTCAGCTAACCAAGTATCCAAAATGGTTTGTGTTCCTTTTCATCTCTAGTAGATTTTTATCCTAATAGTTGTAAGTATTGAATTAATGTAGAGACAAAGAAGCTGAAGTGGTCAATGGCAGGCCAGTAAAGGTCAAGTCAATAGATAGTTCTTGGAAATTTCAAGGCGATAGACCTGTTTTTGTTTTCAAAAAATTGTTGTGGCTGGATATTAGGACAAATGCAAGTATATTCTTTCCTCTATAGAGGTAACCACTGTGCTCTTTTAATGGGATAGTCGCAAAGATTTTGACCAGATGAGAATGTGTATGTACATGAGCAACTGTAAGGCGCAGAATGGCCACTGAGCAGGCTCTCTATGATCCAAACAGACAGGGTGAAGGAGGAGTGCTAGAGCTCTCAGTGGCTTTTACAGGCTTTATTGGGATTTTACTAGGTACATAGCAGGCAGGGGTACTGGGGGGGCCTGGAGGCTGGCAGGCCTCCCAGGCCCCAGCAAGCCTTCAAACTATCTGGGTTCTCTGGTGGTCTCTGCTTCTCTGCTCTCTGCTCTTCTCGTGTTTCACTCTGCTTCTCGTGGTTCTGCTTTCTTCTGCTGGTGTCCCCATGATGCCATCCTTATAAACCCAGTCTTAGCCCAGGTGAATCCCATCTACATATGCCCATACCCTATCCCAGGTGCCCGCTATCAGACATACATTCAGGACCACAGATCCATCATCAATCCTAATGGCGGGAGGGCAGAAAAGCCCGATACTTTTTATTTACCCTACAGCAGCTCAAGAAAGAAAGAGTTTATCTTACTCATTAACTTCACAATTAAGAGAAATTTCTACCAGGAGTTTGGTAATCCCTTCTTAAATTTGCAATATTTTCCCAATAAGTTTTGCCCCTCTCTTATACATGTTTAAATAATAATTTAATAGCAATAATTTTAACTTGATCAGTTCTTCCAGAGGATCAATTCACAAATGTGAGCAACCGTTATGAATGTGAATGAGGCAGAAATGTTCTTCAAATAACTGGCAATTTAAATAAATAAAATTTGTAAATTTGCATTTTCATCATTAAGAATTCATTTTTATTTCAAGTTGCCCTGGTACACTGAATAAAACATATGCAGTATTGATACTTTTAAAGGCGGGCATCACGGGGACACCAGCAGAGGCAGGAAAAGCAGAGAAACAGAAGCAGAATGATGTAGAAAGGAGAACCATGAGAGAAGCAGAGAGAACACTAGAGAACGCTGTAGAGCCCAGAAACAGTGAAGACTTGCTGGGGGCTGGGAGGCCTGCCAGCCCCTGGGCCCCCCAGCACGCCTGCTTGCTGTGTACCTGGTAAATCCTAATAAAGCCGTCAAAAGCCACTGTGGGCTCCCGGACTCTCTCTAATCCTTTACCCCGATCTGCTGGATAGAAATCTTGCTCAGCGTCCTTCCTGCCCTTATACTCATTTGGGGTAAAGGTAGAAATTATATTTGAAATTGTGTCCATCTCTAAAAGGAATGGTATTTCCACAATTAGGAGTTTTTTTTTATTTCATCAATTGAACTAAAAACCTTAACATTGTGTTGTATGCCAGTGATGATTAATTTAAATCAAAATCTTCCCTTAACATGGGGTCTATATAAAATTACATGATTGTAGCTAATGTAAATGGCACTGTACAAAATATCAGTTAACTAAGTTATTCAACTCACAGATATATCTGAAAAGGAAATCAAAGATAAAATTCAACAACTCAGCTTTAATTAATTTGTCAAGAAATATTTGTTGGTTTCTACCAGGTAACCAGGCATTATACTAGGGAGATTAAAATACTTGATAAATAAGTCTGCCCTAGAACACACACTAATCTACTACGATTTTAAATTTCCCAAATAAACACATGAAAATGTAGCTATGTCCTGGTATGTTAAAATACCTCCTAAATTAAAAACTAGATTTTTAGTTTAGTCATATCTCATGTATGGGGTATATTATTTGCTAATACTGAAAGAAACTGATTTTTGATTTATTTGTATTTACTACATAATCAGAAGGAGGATGTTCAATATTTGAGTTGAGCTATAGATTTAGCAAAAATATACTAGCTCATGGATTTGAAGAAACATTAGAAAAAACTACTAGTTTTCAAAACTGAATCTACTACATTATATCTTTGAAGCTCAAAGACTGACAAATATGAACAAAATAATGCTGTACCTAAAGTACTGCATTTCTTATGGTATATGATCTCTGGTGATTCGTTTGCTTTCATAGTGGTTTGTGTTTTTCAATGTTATTTCATTATTTCAACAAATAATTATATTTCAGAAAAACCTTATCATGATTGCTTTCTAATGACAGAATCCCCATAATCTAAATATGTATCCCAAGAAATCTTTTATATTTACACGGACATGTTTATAGATTCCATTATGTATACTTCAGTGCTTTTCTTTTTGAATCAAAAAGCACTAAACATAACACCTTATCTCCTTTCACTGTAGATATGTATAAAGTGTAAAAATGAAACAGTAAATATTCCAAAAGGACAAAAACACCTTTCTTACTAGCTGATTAGTTTGATCTTAATCTAGAATATTAATGACTCCTGAACAGTGAAATTGGTGTTTTAATTTTATGCGTTTCATGAGAGGAAAATAGAATTCTCTGTATTCAGACAAAGAAATATGACAAGGTACCTAAAATCTGTTATCACAGCACATAAAGTCATAAACGGGAATTTGCCATTCATTCTTAGCAATGGAGAGGTTGGATATCTTTCTTCTCTCTCATCTTGTCCTTTATTCTTTGCTCCTGTACTCGGTCCTTCCTTATCATGGATGTTAGTTGTATTTCATATCTTTTGTTTTGCTGACAGGAAAAAAAGCAAAAAGAAAACCTTTATCCTCAGGCAGTTATGACTGATCATACTTCAAATGTATTAATGATCAGTTTTACTGCCTCATACTTCCAAATAATTAACTTCTAAGAGTATAGTATGGACAGATGACTCCAGGCAAAATTAAAACTATTTGTGCGTATTTGGCATATTAAATTACTTCATAAAATATGTACACTGTAACTTGTTCAAAAAAAAGGATGGAAGGAGGGAAGGAAGAAATATTAAAGGAAATGTCTTAGTTTACATTCCAGCTTGTAAGTAGAGTCTGAGACCAAAGCTGGTAGTACAGGAGCATGTGCTTGGAACATGTTGTACTAACTGGAGAAAGATATGAGGCAAACAGAATACTGAGATTTTTAAAACCATGGCAGGGTGATTGGTGTGTATCTTAAATAGATAAGAAGCCATTAGTGGAGGGATTTGATCAGTCTTAATATTATCAAATAATATATTTGATAATAGGTATATTTGGGGAATATATTTTATTTTTTTATTATTTTTTTAAATAATAAATTTTATTTTTATATTCCCCATACAATTGCAGCCCCCCCATTCTGACCCCAATCCCTCCCCTCCCGCCCCCACCCCCCTAAAAGTGTCTCTGGTTCATAGTTTTTTGTTGATTTTGATTTTCACTTTCTTATAGTTATTCATTTTCCTGGTCCCTTATTTAAGTTTTCTAGATTTATTTGGGGAATATATTTTAGAAGAGGGGTGGCAAGGACACCAGCTAAGAAAATTTTGCAATAATAATGATAATGATGTGTTCAGCTAGTATTTAAACAAAGTGGACAGGTTTAGAATTCAGTTTGGTGATTTATAATCAAGAGTTTGTTTGTATATTTGCTATTGGTAAAGGAAATAGAAGAATCATGGTAGATGTATTATGTGTAATACAACACTGTCTTTATCCATTCACTAATAAGTGGACATTTAGGTTACTTCTAAGTCTTGCCTATTGTGAATGATGCCATAAAGAACAAAGGATTACAGGTTTCATTCCCTTTGGAAAAACAAGCAGAAGGATGATTGCTGTATCATATGGTAGTTCTATTATCAGCTATTAAAAAAGTATTTTCTACCTCTCATATATTTGACAATTGCCATCCTAATAGTTGTGATCTGTTATCTCATTGTGGTTCTGATGTAGATTTCTCTGACGACTAGTGATCTTAAGCACGTTTTCAAAACACCTATGTGTCATCTTCTTTGGAGAAAGACATATCAGTTTTTTGCCATTTTTTTTTTAAACAGGTTCTCTCTCTCTCTCTATTTCTCTGTCTCTCTCTCTCTCTCTTTCTCTCTCTCTCTTTGCTATGCAGTTGTAGGAGCTCTGATATACCTTGTATATTAAACTTCTATCAGATGATTTGCAAAATATTTTCTCTCATTCTTTCAGTTGTCTTTTATTTTATTGTTTCCTTTGCTAAGTAACTTTTTAGTTTGATGTGATATCTTCTGCCATTTTTGCTTTTGTTATCTATGCTTTTCATGTCATATCCAATAAATCATTGCTATGTCAATGTCCAGAATATATCCCCTTATTTTCCTTAATATTTGGTATTTTCCATATTTTTCCTCCAAGAACTTTATGGTTTCAAGTATTGTACCTAAGCTTTGCATTCATTTTGAATTGATTTTTGTATATGACATGAGTCAGGGTCCAACTTCATTATTTTGCATTTGCATTGCAACTTTTCCAAACTTATTAAAGAGACTTTTTCCCCATATCATAATTTTTGGCATCCTAGTAGATCAGTTGACTGTGTTGGTTGGTTAAATTTCAGACTTTCTATTCTGTCCATTGGTCAATAATTCCTTTTTACTAAAGTACCATATTGTTTTGATTACTGTAGCTTTGTAGTATACTTTGAATTCAGATAGTGTGTTGTCTCCAGCTTTTATTTTTTCTAAGAATTGATTTGGCTATTCATAGTATTTTGCGCTATGAATTTTAGAATTTTTTTAAAGCCTGTAAGAAATGCCATTGAAATTTTGATAGGAATTACATTAAATCTATAGATTGCTGTGGGTAATATAGACATTTTGATAATAATAACACATCCAAATTCATGAATGTGGGATGTATTTCTATTAATTTGTATCTACTTTAGTATTTTTTATCAGTGGTTTATAACTTTAGTGTACAAGTCTTCTACCTCCTTAGTTACGCTTGTTACCAAGTGGTTTATTATTTTTGGTACACTTGTAAATGGAGTATTTTTCATAATTTACATAGTTTGTTGTTAGTATATAGAAACACAAATGATTTTTAAACATTTGACTGTATATTGAAAATGTGATGAATTTATTAGTTATTAGAGTTTTGTGTAGTCTGTAGGGTGTTCTATATATAAGATCATGTCATCTGCAGAGAAAATTTATTTCTTCATTTCCAAGCTAATGACTTTTTTTGGACTATGCAAAAGGTGGCATGCAATAATATTGTCAAGCAATATGTGTCATAGCAAATGTTAAAACAATGAAGAAATAAAACATGCTTTAACAAAATACAAAAATAATGAAATGTTTAAACATTATGAGTTCTATAAGTATAATGCTGAATATAATAGGCAAGTTGCAACAGAGAGAGAATCAGTATGCTTAATAGCATTTTTGACTGTTTTCACTGTCAAAGTATTCTTATAAAATAGCATATGCATGAATTCAAGATATTAAAATACAACTTTGTAGCAACCTTAAGATGTTGTTTACTTCTAGGTTGGGTAGAAAATGAATAGGATAGAGGATTAGGGATTTTTGGCATTATCAAAAATATTTCATAGAATGAAGAAATGAATCAAATATGACAACATCTTAATATTTTATAAGTAATGACTAAGTTTAGAACCAGGACTAGAAAGAGCTTACAAGATTCCACTGGTGAAAAGAAAAGTGATTATGAGACTGAAGAATCTGGCAGGAAATGATAGACATTAATCATGGGGCACCTTTGGTAATTTTCAAAATACCATTCTTTGGCATGCATAATAATGTTCTTTGAATATTTTTGAAACACTTACTTCAATTATGTGTTCTGACCAACAAAATAGCCATCACTTTCAATGATTCCCAAATATAGAATTTAACAATAGTAAATTAGCGTGTTGGTGTGATGATAGAAATTTAAAATACGAATGATTTTTACTTGATTACTTTAAAAGGATTTTAATTATAAAGAAGTATCATGCATTGTAAAAATAATCATCATTTTGCACATATCTGCACTTAAGAAAACAATCATGAAGATCAGCAATATATACCTTGGACATTACTTTATAAATCCTTCTGATCAAATACTTAGTGCTAAGAGAATGCACTAAATGTAATCTCAGGTTTCTTCACAGGCTCATATATTTTCTAGTTTTGTGACATCCTTTAATAACTTTCCTAATCTTCTATATCCTTATTTGTGGTGACAAAAGAATTGCAGTTATTGCTAGAATTAGTTTTTGTTTATTAAAATAGAAAACATTGAGCCTCCCTTGGTGGCGCAGGCAGTTGAGTGCCGCGCTGTGAAGCTGTCCACAGCCTCTGCAGCACAGGTTCGATCCCGGCTGACTGGCGAGGGTCCCTTATGGCACAGCAGACCTCTTCTGTCTGGCCTGCTGCTCCCCTCAGCAATGTATTTCTTCAGTCTGCCTGTTCTGTTCCCCACTCTGTCTCTGGTGAATCCTCTCACCCTCCCGCGCATCTGGCCTCTACCCTGGTTCTTGTATAAACATAAATCTTTAAAAAATATAGAAAACATTTACATAGCCCTTAGCAAACTGCTCAATAAAGTTAACTACTGTTGCCATTATTTGTAGTTCCTTTTATTTTAAGAACATTTTATAATTATGAAATGAGAATTCATTCTATTATGTCATTATACAGTACAAGTAAATGCAATTTTCATATGAACACAAAGTTGGTGAAGAGCTCTAAATTTCTTTTTCTGATATTATTTGCATTCATAAGTAATAGTTAAAAACAATACAATAACACACATATATATATGTTCTTTAGCTTTCTCAATTAACAAGGAGATTTATATAGCAGGTAGATAGGTGGAGGAAAGAGAAAAATGTGAAAAGAGGAAAAAAAGAAAATACAGTCTTTCTATCAATTTGTATTCTGAATGTACATAATTCTCTTACCATTCATTTAGGTTAGCATTTCTAGTGGGTGTGAGAGGGAAATCTAAGTTACTATTATCTTCCAGTTTACTCTTGGTCCATATGAATCCATTGGTGTAAAATTATTATAAGGATTTTTGTTGTTGTTTTTCTGTTTCTCTCCTTTTGAGTAATTTTATTGGATAACTTTACTAAGGGCAGATTGTTAATCTTTAAGTGGTATCTGCACTCCTGGGATTCTTTGTACCAATTGGAAAAAAAAAAAGTTAAAAATAAAGAAAAATGCACAGAGATGTTTATAGTTATTTTTTCAAAATATTTATGAGCATGGACTATTTTTTCCATTTCTTATAGTGTTCTTTGTGCAGGTCTTTCACCTCCATGTCATTCTATTGGATGCAGTTGTAAATAGGATTGTTTTCTTGATTTCTTTCTTTTCTAATTCAATATTTACAGAGACAGATTTTATATATTGATTTTTGGAGTCTACTAATTTACTATTGGAATCATTGTTTCTAATAGCTTTTCATGGAGGAAGGTTAGGTTTTCTAAGTATATTATCAATTCTTCTACAAATAGTGTTAATTTTTCCTTTTTTCCATTGTAGATTTATTTTTATTATCTAATACTCTGACTAGAAATTACTTACTATGTTGAACAGTAGTTGTGACAATAAATATCCTGTTGCTACTTGTTCTTAGAAGTAAAGCTTTCATTTTTTCACCTTTGCTAAAGAAATTATCTGTGGCCTTAAACATGTTGAGATATGTTCCTTATAGTCACATTTTATCGATAATCTTCACCATAAGTGAATGATGTGTTGTGTCAAATATTTTCTATCTATTGATAAGATCATATAAATTTTATCCTTCCTTCATTGATGGGTTGTATTATATTAATTGATTTATTACATTAATTGATTTGCATTTGTTGAACTATCCTTGCATACCTGGGATAAATCCCCCTTGGTCATGATATATCATCATTTAATATATTGTTGAATTTGGTTTGCTAAGATTTTGTTGAGTCATTTTGTACCTATATTTATCAGATACTGGCCTGTAGTTATCTTCTTTTTTTTTTTTTTTTTTTTTGTCCTTGGCTGTTTTTAGTGTCGGGGTAATATTTGCCTCCCAAAATATGGAAACATTCCCTTTTCTTCATATTTTGGGAAGAGTTTGAAAGTGATAGGTATTATGTCTTCTTTGAAGGTTTGGTAGAACTCACGAGTGAAATCATCTGGTCCTTAGTTTTTTGTTGTTTTGGAGATTTTTGGTTGATGTTTCCATTTCTTTGCTCTTGATTGGTCTGTACACCCTTTCTATTTCTTTCTGATTCAGTCTTGGAAATTTGTATGAGTCTAAGATTTTTTCTGTTTCTTATAAGTTGTCCAATTTGTGACATAAAAATGTTTATAGTAGTCTTTTATTTATTTTTTAAAGATTTATTTATTTATACGTACAAGAACTGGGGTACAAGCCAGAGGTGTGGGGGGTAAGAGGATGCACAGGACATACAGTGGGGAACAGAACAGGCGGATTGACTGAAATACTGAGGGGAGCTGTGGCCGAGTCAGGAGAGGTCTGTTGCACCATGTGGGTAGCTTCCTGGCCGGGGATCGAACTCATGTCGCAGTGGCTGTGAACAGCTTCATAGGTTGTGTCTTAACCCTTGCACCACAAGGGAGGCCCTGTAGTAGTCTTTTATTAACTTCTTTATTTCTCTGATGTTTTTTGTAATTTTTCTTTTCTTTCTGGTTATACTTATTAGACTGTCTCTCTTTTATTCCTAGTGATGCTGTCTCAATATTTGTCCATTTCATTTATCTTTTCACAGAGCCAGATTTTGGTGTCATTGATCTTTTGCATTGTCTTTTTAATTTCTATTATGCTTATTCCTGAACTAATTTTTATTTTCTTCCTTTTACAGATTTTTTGTTTCATTTGTTCTTTTTCTATTCCTTTAGTTGCAAGAATAGATTCTTTATTTGAGATCTTTCTCATTTCTCCCTATAGGCCAGTATAACATTAAATTTCAATCTTATTTCTGCTTTTGACACATTTTCTAGATTCTGGAACCTCATACATTCATTTTAATTTTCTCCAGGTATTTTTTTTTTTCATTTATCCTTTGACTTCCTGACTGATCCAATATTTATTTATTGGCATGTTGTTTAGAATTAGCATTGTTAAAATGGCCATCTTAACCAAAGCAATATACGAATTCAAAGCAATGCCTATCAAAGTGGTAGGGTGGTATCTCATTGTGGTTTTTATTTGCATTTCCCTGATTATAAATGATGCTGAATGTTTTTTCATATGCCTGTTGGCCATTTGAATTTCCTCTTCGGAGAACTGTCTTTTAAGCTCTTCTGCCCATCTTTTGAATGGATTTTTTACTTTGTTTTTGTTGAGTCATGTCAGCTCTTTGTTTATAATACAAAAATTATTACATTTGTAATGAGATTCCTTGGAATTTTACCATATTCCTTAATAGTGGTTTAGATATTCTGTAGGCACATGAATGTCATCTGTAAAATTAATAGAGTTCACAAAAATATTTTCTAGCATACTGGGTGGAGGGAGGAAACTGGGTGGGAAATATTTGCGTTCTCTGTAAAAATGCAACATATTTTTGCAGGGTAGAAGTCAAAAGATGTCAGTCCGAAGACATGAGCTGATGTTATACATTGTATGGGGCTTGCCTGCTGGCTAATTGGCCCAATCCTTTTATTTTGGTTACAAAAACAAAACAAAACAAATACAATAGCATTGTTTTCTTTTATCTATCAGTAGTTTACTTACATTATTGCAATAAGTAACATACTATTACAATAAAAATTTCAGCCCTACCAAGAGGTCTACAAATAACTAGACCTAAGTGACTTATCATGTCTGACAGAGTAGTTACTGATATTTTTTTAAAGAATTAGCAAATGAGTAAAACTCATTTGTTCTCAGAAATTTAAAATAAACATGCCTGCACTGGCATTTACATAACTTATGTATATTAAAGTTTTATATATAAGAATATCTCTATTAATATTTAAATATAAGCATATTAATGCAATAAACTTAGAGATCTCTGATTTTGCAGATATTTTTGAAAATTTTTAAAGGGTAAATATAAAGCTATATCACGCTTTGTTCTGATGACTGATTTGGTTTCACCTCTTCTTGATATATATTAATATTTTCTATACTCTTTTTATTTGGTTTATAAGTTTTCATATTTACATGGCTATTATTTATAAAGCCTATAATATCCCATATGGAGATTAGGAAAAGAAGATGTTTCAAACCAACACCATCTTTTCAATTAACAACAGCCCAGATCTCAAGTGGTAAACATTTTTATTTCTTTTTTCTTCTGTGTGTATGCTAGAGCATATTTAAATTTCCCCATGATGAATATCTATATTACCAAATGTCAAATTCTCACACCTTAATGTCAAAACCCAATCTCAAATATATTACATAGATTTTAATTTTATTTACTGTGGTTGTCAATATAGTCTTATTACTCTATATCATTTCTGATCTTTAATGAAGTACCTGTGAGTTATGATGTGGAAAAATGTCAGGATGAGAAAATGATGATCCCCATTTTTTTCCTAGCCATGACATTTCAGTATTATGAGCTATATCTCACAAGGTCAGGACTGTCTGACCTATTTTGCTGTACTCATTATCCACTAATCCCAAAACAGAGGCCAAGAGAAAGGAGAGGATCTATTTTAAAAGGATTTCTGACCATGGTCGTTTGTGATGTGTTGACTGAAGGACAAGGGGGGCTATAATACACTGACCCTTTGGGTAGAACAAAATCAAGTTGTGTCATAAAAAATTAACTCCTGCTCCACCCTAAAGAACTGGCAATCAGACTATCTTCTCGCAACCTTTACAACTTTTGTCTATGACAGAGAGGAAAGGCGAAACCATCTTTTTGTGAAATCACCGTGTTTTTTTTTTTTTTTTTGCCTTCTAAGAAAACATTTGTGAAGATAGAGATGTGAAGAAATATCTCAAAAGAGCTGTCTTTTTTTTTTTTTTTCCTCCTGGCCAACAGACAGTAGGGCCAGTGTTAAACAACAGCAACACAACATTCAGAGCTGATAGCAAGTTAACTATATCCACAAAAGACTTCGAGACAAAGACCTAGAATATTGACAGTTCTAACTTGGGGAGTATATTTTTGCTTGTATACTCTTAGGAAAAAAACATGAGAATTTCCCTCATTCCTACAATTGGTCATCTAAAATATGGGTATTAATGTCACTTCTATAGAACATCTGACTCCAAAAAATATTAACCCAAACTGTAGGACAAATATTTAGGTCTTAAATCTAGAGGATATTGTCTTTACAAATTCATTTTATGAACACTAATGGTGCCCCTCCTATGTTGGTTACTAGCAATGGATTGAAATTATTCAACAAAATATAAAGCGTGGTCAGTGTTGCAATTTTTTTGGAAGGTGAGTTTTTATTACTTTCCTCGCATATTACCATCAGAGAATTTTAAATCATTAATAAACCAGCTTTCATATTGGCACATATTTTAGTTCAGAGTTTCTTTTTGAGTGCCAGATTGATTATATATTTTTCACAATATATAATATATATTTATATATTATTATCAATTACATTATCAATATATATTTTGACAACATATATGTATTTGATCAATATATATTTACCAAATTATGACAATATACACATAATATGTATGTATAGGTACATACATATTATGACAATATGTACATATTATGACAATATATACATATTGCCAATATACATTTACAAATTATGTAAACAATTTAACTGACTGATTCCTATTATACTTGGTGTCTAAAGTATTATGTTTTGAATCGATAATACTCCAAAATGTACTAGCCCTGCCAAAGTGTGCTTTTTCATTATCTGGAGTAGTACTAATATTTTCATCCTTGACTTTGTTTTGCTGATTGATGTTCCTCATCTCAAAAGGAAAAGAACAAAGGAAAAAAAATACAGCAATAATTAACAATTGAGCAAGTTATTATCATTATAATAGAAATGAATCTGAAGTGGTAAGAGCTTGGCATTTTCAAATTTTTACTTTGCTAGGTTAATGATTACATCATATTTGAAATCTTCATAGTTTCATTTGAACTGTAGGTATGTCATAGTCCTAGAGCATCTTAGGATATGAAATCACACCATAATCTGCTGATCAAGTCTAGGCCATGTCTCGAGATATATAACTGCTCTGATCCATATGACCTCTCAAAAATGTCTTTCTGAGGAGTTAATAGAGAACAGATGTTACCTAAGGCAGCAGCTGTTACAATTAAACAAATGGGAAAAATTGGCAAATGAAGAGAACAAAACTCTTTAAATAGATGATCCAATTCCTTAAAAAAAAAAATCAAGGAGAAATTTTGAAAAGGTCAAGAGAAGGGACCTACGCATGTGTGTTTGCATATGTATATTCATTAAAAACTTTCAGAAAACAACTTTCCCTGAATATAACATTCTCAAGTGTACTTTTGAAATAGTTTGGTCATTACAATTATGGAAATCTAATCTTTCTATATTACAAAATGTGAAGTTGAATTTTATTGAGTTTTTAAGTTTCTCTCTTCCTTTTTATTAGAGTCAACGGTGTTTTCTTAATGACTTAATGTGTACCAAACCTACTGGTACAAAATTCAGTGGTAAAATGCCATGCCCTCTTTCCCAGTCTGGAACCTCATCTTTTATCAGTGAAAGAAAACTGCAAACAAATAATGCAGTGACAGCTATCAGAATCAAGGGAGAAAATAATCTATCTTCCTGGAATGCTTTATAAAGAAGGGATATTTGAATTAATACCTGAAAAATGGAAAAAAAAAATTACCAAGTAGAAAAAAAGAACAACTTTCCTAGAAGGAGCCTTGAAAAATCCAAGTCCTTGAAAGCATAGAAGCCCAAGCAAAATGTCAGTTGGACAGATATTTCTCAAATTATAGTATACATCAGAACTACCTTAAATTCTTCTTTAAAAATGTAGTCATCTGGGGCCTCCCTGGTGGCGCAGGCGGTTGAGCGCTGCACTGTGAAGCTGTCCGCAGCCTCTACAGCATGGGTTCCATCCCAGCCAGCTGGCGAGAATCCCACATGACGCAGTGGACCTCTCCTGTCTCACCTGCTGCTCCCCTAAGCAGTGTATTTCTTCAGTCTGCCTGTTCTGTTCCCTACTCTGTCTCCGGTGAATCCTCTCACCCTCCCACACAACTGGCCTGTACCCAGGTTCTTGTATAAAAATAAATCTTAAAAGAAAAAATGTAGTCATCTGGACCTCTTTCTAGATATTCACTGGGGTGGTATTTGGGAATCTTCATCTTATTAAGCACACTTTATTATTCTGAAGAATTCAGGGTGCAGAATTTACCTTGAGACATGATTTTTTAAATGAATAGTTGTTGAAGTGTGAATTTAAGACAGACATCCATCATAATTACCCAGAAATTGTTGAAAATGTCAATTATACTTGAATAGTTGACCCCATCCAGACCCACAAATCAGAGACTTGGGTCTCCTTATCTGTGTTTTAACAAGTCTTTCAGTTCCTTCTCATTCTTGATCAAGTTTGAGAACCATTGCTTTAAGTTATACAAATGCATTAGGTCTCTATTAGCAAGGAGATCTCACTTATTGACCACGTTTCAGAAGCAGGCAGCACTTAACATTCCACACTTAGTGGTAACTTGATCTGAAAAAATCTTTTGATGATATAGAAGCAAAAATAAACTCAATAACCCCATGCAGTTCTAATCATTCACTATTGCAAACTTTACTCTGGTGGTCTAATTACATATTCATTCCTGAGTTTATGGGTTATAAATATAGACCAAGATTCAGTTGGAAGTAATATAAAAAATCCTACCAAAGTATTGATGAACTACAATTTTCTGCCTTACAATCTTATACGTTCTGGTCTCATATTAGCAAATAAACTATATTAGTCAGATTTTCAGAGTTTTTTTTTTTTTTGTTTGTTGAAACTGAACTTTACATGAAATTATTAGGCACAAATTAGTTGATAGGTGTTCAATTTAAATTATATAATCTTAATTAAAACAGAGAAATCCCCTCTTGTGAATCAGTTAAGATGACCTGGAGACATTTTTGAGCTTATTAATAAGCTTCCAATGAGTGTATATATACCTCATCTATTTGTGAAGAACCATATGCTGTAGTGTTTGTAGGATAAAATTTTGTTTTTTCACTTTCCCAAACTACAAAAAAAAAAAAAAGATGCTAGACCAGTATAAAATGAGATGTATGGTAACATTAGAGTGGTTCCCTCTATATGGTGTCAGCAAATATGACTCTTCATCTTGAACTTCAGATGCCAAAGTTAACATGTAAGTGTGAATTATTATTTCATCTACCTATCAAAAGGATGTGGAAGAAAAAAACATTTTTTTAAAGATTTATTTATTTATTTATACAAGAACCAGGGTACAGGCCACATGTGCAGGAGGGTGAGAGGATTCACCAGAGAAAAAGTGGGGAACAGAACAGGCAGACTGAAGAAATACACTGCTGAGGGGAGCAGCAGCGGGCGAGACAAGAGAGGTCTGCTGTGCCATGTGGGACCCTCTCTTGAAGGCTGGGATTGAACCGGCGCTGCAGAGGCTGCATAGAGCTTCACAGTGCTGGTGCTCAACTGCCTGAGCCACCAGGGGAGGCCCAGAAGAAAAAACATTTTTGATTTTTGCTCTCTTCTACAATAAAGGGACACAAATTATATTGGTTCTCAGAAAGCATGGCATAAAAGTGAAATGAATTAAAATATTACTTTTTAAAAGAATAATTCTTGTTCTTTGTTCTTCCTTTCCCCAATTTTTCTCTCTCTCCCCAACCCTCATGGTCATGGAACTAGTCCTTTGTGAGGAAGGAGGAGGCCATGTTTGTCCTATACTTTTCAAAGAATATACAGAGCTGTTTTTTTTTTTTTAAGTTTGTTATTATTTTTTTTTTCTTACATCAGTGTAGTTCTCATATTTCTCCTGCCATCCTATCACCTGTGAACCATCACCATATTCCCTTGTCCTCTTTCCTCCCCTGTTTTTCCCTTCCTCCTGGCCCCTCCTTTGCTGTATGTCTCAGTTCTATGGTCACAAAAAGCTGTTTTTTGAGATGTCAAAGTTCAATGATTTTTAGGCCATAAATAGAATACATTATAGAAAAACAGAAAACTCTAAGTTCTCTATGTTTCATTGTTCATTAATTGATAAACAATTATATCCCAGACAATGTCCAGAAATGAGTAAATGTAAAATAAACAAATAAAGCAAATTTCCTGTGATCAGCAGCTCACAATCTTTGGGAAGACAAAATCATGTGCCAAAGTGGCTAAAAAACAAATGGTGGATAAGAGTGTAATTATGTAAATTATAGTGTTGCTATATTAAATTTCAATCTACTTATTTGACAACCAGTGGTGTTAGCCTATGTATTATCATCTCTTTAGGTTTCATAATATTAATGCATGGTATTTATTGACTAACCAAAAGGAGCAAGTGCTTTCCTTTACCTTCATATAGGATTAATATTACAGTATTTCTTCTCAAAATAAATATAGGCTCAAGTAAGAACATGACTTAGAAATGAAATTTTCAAAGCAGAGAATTTATTTTGGAGACAGAAGAGACCATGTCAAAGCAGATTTCGGTTAGAATCTTAGTCGTGTCACTTTGGCAGTTATTTTCATTTTTAAGACTGTTGCTTCATCTGTACATCTGTGAGGTGGTGATAATACTGCAATTTATTGCTATAAAATAATTAAATGAGATGGTGTTTGCAAAGAGCTTAGCATTTGGTTGGTGCTCAATAAATTTTACTTTTGTTTGATGTAGATTCTCTTTAATACCTTCTTTTTTCATGTTGTGTGATGTGTCAGTCTTTAACTACTTGCTACTCTATTTCACATCATATCTCTTAAGGTTGAAGCATTGCACCTTAAAAGAAAAGCATTTTATACTAGATGAACTTTCCTACTATTTAGCAGTACATGAATGTTGGTGTGCACCTTCTTTGTACCATGCATTCTCATTGGTACCAAGGAACAGTTGGAGGGGGTGGGTAAGGTGCAGGATTACAGGTTGGAGAATTAAAATGACAGATGATTTGGAGAAACTCTCATTTAATGATTGGAATGAGTAAGTGGAAGAACATGGTGGGAGTTAAAAAGATATGTCAAGAACCATTTATCATTTAGTGCTGATATTTTCTAGTTCGCCAAATGTTTCTTGTTATATACATAACTTGCAGTACTTTTTAATTATATCTTTATTCTATTTTGACTTTTTCCATCATTGCTAGTAAAAAATAAAAGTTCGTATTTTTTTTTTTACTTATGGAAGTAGTAGAGAGAGAAATTGAGAATCTGCTTCATATTTCATTGAATGTAGGAAACGACCTACCAGATAGATGCTTGAACTCGTGTGTTTATTAAAGTAACACAATTCTTTTACTTGTTTTGATGACAACAGTAGTTGTATTTATTAAATATAGAAACAGTCCACTGTGTTATACTAAACAATGTTAGAGACACCAGTGATGCAAAAATGAATGACACAATCTGTATTACTGCAGAGGTCACAGTCTCCTGATAAAGGACACCTGGTTCTTATTCCCAAAGAACCTTGTAAAAGTCATACCAAGTTGCTGTCCCTTTTTGGTAGTTGTGACTGCCAATTTTGAAAAGAAGGAAATGCTTGTTTTTAAATTAAAGGCCCAAATGATAGGTGCCTCCCTGGTGATGCAAGGGGTTAGGCACCAGCAAGATGAAGCTATCTGCAGCACGAGTTTGATCCCTGGCCAGGGAGGTGACCCACATGGCGCAGCAGACCTCTACTGTCTCGCCCTATGCTCCCCTCAGCAGTGTTTTCCGGTCAGTCCCCTTGTTCTGTTCCCCACTCTGTCTCTGGTGAATCCTCTCACCCCTACACCTCTGGCCTGTAGTCCGGTTCTTGCATGCATAAATAAATAAATCTCTAAAAAAATGATCCTAGGACCTTCCCCGGTGGCGCAGGCATTGAGCACAGTGCTGTGAAGCTGTCTGCAGCCTCTACATTGCTGGTTCATTCCTGGCAGGCCGGCGAGGGTCCCACATGGCGCTGCAGACCTCTCCTGTCGTGCCCACTCCTCCCCTCAGCAGTGTATTTCTTCAGTCTGACTGTTCTGTTCCCTGCTCTGTCTCTGGTGAATTCTCTCACTCTCCCTTGCATCTGTCCTGTACCCCGGTTCTTGTATAAATAAATAAATAAATAAATCTTTAAAAAAATAAAAATAAAAAAGATCCAAGCTATATTTCATCAATTATTCTGATAAGTATGTAGTTTGTATCCCCCTCTGCAAGTAATCTACATCCAACAAACAAGTTTTAAGAGATAGCCAATCATAATAAGTAACTTTAGAAATCACTTTCAGTTGAAATTATTTTATCTGACAAAGTATAGTCATACATTGTAGAATGATAAAATTCTAGCATTCAAAACAGACAAGTAGGATTCCACTAACAATCTTCTTCTAGCAACACAAAACCTTTTTAGCAATAGTATCTCACTACTCTTTGGACCAAGCCTCTCAGGTAAACTGCTACTATTTTCATCTACAATTCACAAGGAAAGTAATTAAATGATTATTCATAATACCCTATGAGTACATGGTAAAGTCAAAAATTAATTTCTAAGCTTAAAGCCTAATTCTGTTCTTTTTTCACAAAATAAATGCTTGCCTTGGTTCTGGTGTAGAATTTTATGCATTTTCAGATATTTGTATTAAAATGATAAAGTATTTTTTAATAATATTATATTAGCAGTAGTGATTACAGCAAAAACAAGTGATTTACTTTATTTTTTTTTATTTTCTTAAACTTTTATTCATGCATACAAGAACTGGGGTACAGGCCAGAGGTGTGGGGAAATGAGAGGATTCACCAGAGACAGAGTAGGTAACAGAACAGGCAGACTGACTGAAATACACTGCTGAGGTGAGCAGCAGGCAAGCCAGGAGAGGTCTGCTGTGCCATGTGCGTAGCTCCCTGGTTGGGGATCGAACTCATGCTGCAGTGGCTGTGGATAGCTTCAGAGGTCGCATCCCAACCCCCTGTGCCACCAGGGAGGCCCAAAAACAAGTGATTTGTTTGCCTTACTTTTAGCCTAGTTACCCAGCATGGTAACAAACACTCATTACTCCTTCGTGCCTGCATCTATCAGCCAGACAAATGAATGCTGATGGCCATGGCCTTTGTAGAGATTTGAAAGCATCATGGTGAGGGTGTAGACATATGTATTAGTTAACTCAGCACTTTTACTTTATATAGCCTGGGGATACTTAAATACTCACTTTTCCAGCTCCACTCTTGATTTACATCTGGAGGATGAGAAAGAAGTCTACTAAGAATAGCTGGGATAAGGAGAGAACTCAAGAACCATTACAACCTTCTATTGTCCATGAAGCTACCAGTATAAAAAAGAAAAGTAACATTATGACTAGGGTAAATAGTAGATAAAGTCAGGCCAAAATGTAAAAAGAGTTCAGGATCTTATACCATCATTATTTCAGTGCTTGAATTATGTAAGTGAGCTAACTAAATGCTTTTTTTCTTTTTCTTTTTGAATTATTTTGCCAGGGTATTCTGTTATTGCAGTCAAAAACATGTGTTCAAATGATTGGTTTATAAGCATATAGATAAAATGCCATCCTCTATATGAATGGACACATTAGGACAGGTTATACAATTCATATTTTTTCTTTTATATGACACTAGTTTCTCAATTCCTTCATTTGTAAGATCCATAGATTTTAAAAGATACACATAGGGACCCCTGTTTCCATATTTTCTTCCTTATTTCTTCAAGGTCAGATGCTTTTCTATATGATTTTTCCCTTTTTATTTTTCTAAAGCTATTTCATCACCTGTTTAAAAAATGCCTGTTATATTCCTATACATATTCATAACTCCTTTACAGTAAAAAATGTTTAACTGACTTTATATTATTTGAATGGAAGCCTTTCCTTAGGTAAATTAAGATTTACTTTTATTCTTCATATCTGTTAGGGATTGAAAGTTTGCATTCCCCTCAATACTGAAACCCTAATTCAAAAGTGATATTTGGGGGTGGAGCCTTTAGGAGAGAATTAGATTTAGATGGAGTTGTGAGGGTAGAGTCCCCATTATGGGATTTGTGCCCCTATAAGAAGAGGGAGAGACCAAAGCCCTTTCTTTTATCTGACTACACAGCTGGAAAGTGGCTGTCTGCATATCAGGAAGGGCTTTCACCAACACCAATATTGCTGCATGCTAACCTTGGACTTCTCCTCCTCCAGAAGTGTAAAAAATAAATGTCTGATTTTTAGGCCACTTAATCTATGGTAATTTGTTATAGCAGCCTGAGCTGAATAAGACAACTCCTAAGGTTTTATAATTTTTCCAATCTCCAAAGATAGAGTAACATTTTTCTGGTTCTCTCCTATCCCACGTGCTTACATTATCTTCTAATTCTTTTTAAAAGCCTGTCTTTTTTTATTGAAATTCTCTCTCCATATTCATCACTGCCAAGTGCAACTCTCTTGGTTTTCCCCCACAACACAGAAAAATAAAATGGGTTTAACTCCATCCTATTTCATGCATATGATCTATATAATGCCCTAATATTTTAGGACCTGGGCAGCTTTCCATTTCAGATCTTTTACCTCCTCTCCATGGAAGCTCAGGGGCCATTTCCTTAACATTACATTGGCTACATTCAAAATTGTTTCACCTTATAGCAGAGGTCAGATTCTCTGAGAAAATATTTGGAATAGAGATTAGTGTTCAGTAATATATTAGAGAGTGGTCTCTGGATAGTTCCTGTGGGAGAGAAAGTGGCAGGATTATATCAAGGAAGAAATTGTTCAGAGTTGTGGTCTTAACTTAGTAAATTCTTCAGTGAAGCCACAGGAAGTGCTATGCTGGAAAGCTCTCTAAAGTTATCTGATTTGGGCCTCCCTGGTGGCACAGGAGTTAAAGTCTCAGCAGTATCAAGCTATCTCTAGCCACAGTGGCCTGAGTTATCCACAGCCAGGGATGCTAACCCACATGGGACAGAAGACCATTCCTTTCTCAGCCACTTCTCCCCTCAGCAGTGTATCTCAATAGATCTACCTGTTCTACTCCCCACTCTGTCTCTGGTGAATCCTCTTATTCCCCACCTTCTCCTCACACCTCTGGCCCTAGCTCTTGTATGCATAAATAAATAAAAATAAATAAATAAAAATAAATCTTTAAAAAATAAAGATGTCTGGGCCGCCCCTGGTGGTGCAGCAGTTAAGCGCTGGTCTGCGAAGCTGCCCGCAACCTCTGCAGCACTGGTTCGATCCCCAGCCGCTGACGAGGGTCCCACATGGCGCAACTGATCTCTCCTGCCACGCCCGCTGCTGCTCCTCTCAGCAGTGTATTTCATCAGTCTGCCTGTTCTGTTCCCCGGTCTGGCTCTGGTGAATTCTCTCACCCTCCTGCGCTTCTGACTGTACCCAGTGCTTGTATAAATAAATAAATAAATCTTTAAAAAAATAAAAGGATAAATATGTCTGATTAGAGGCACTGGTGTCAAATCTTTGAAGCCACATACCCATTAGTCATGGACCCATTAGTTGCCAAAGAAAAAGTGCTGTTTTTGCAAGGGCAAATCACTGCTCTTCAGCCCAAATAGACATGGAAAAGGGCATGTAATTGAGAATGTTTTTCCAACAGCTTCCCCAGCAGTTCAGAAGATGACGGTTCAATTCTGGAGGGTTGTTGGGAAATGCACGATGGCATCAATTTTGTTCACCCACTACACTATTCAGAAACTTACACATCATGAGAATAGCAAGTTCCAGGAATAAAGGGAAGAAATAAGTGCCTCATAGGAATAAACATGAACATGAATAATTATACAATTTTATTTATTGAGAGACAGCCTCAGTAATGAAAGGTTGATTATGATTTTTCTATATCACAGTATTTTAGTATTGATTATTTTGCACTAAGTTTAATGATATTATATTTTTATATCTTTTCTCCTGAACTTTCCTTTTTCTGGAGATGATATTTTATAATCTAATGAGAATATTTTTAAATGAAAATAAAATATACAATGATAGTTCATCACACTTTTTAAGAACTTTACAGTGTGCCAAAATAGCTCTAACATTCTCACATTCAATAGTTCACTTAATTCTATTGTTAGTCTCATTTTATAAATAAGGAAAATTAAAGCTCAGAGAAAGTTTTAAATTATTAACAAAAGGCTCACAACCACAGTTTAGACTCTAGTGGTCTAACACTCTTAAGCAGCAACATTATTTATAACTCCAAGAAAGCAATTTATCTAAACATCCTGATTGGTGACTATTCTAAAAAGTGGAAATTATACAATTTTCCCCTTTGATTTCTGTTGTAAGCAAAAATATAGAGAATAATTGGAGGGAGTACTTCAAATTTGCTCTCAAAAGTTTATTGTACTTTTCATTCTGGTTTTAAACTACATTACTTTCAACTCACAAAAAAAAAATGAAGATGAATAAAAAAGAAAAATAATGTCCAGCATTCACCTTTGGAAGACCCTAGTAATTTGAATAGAAAAAGAATAGAACAGAACAAAAGATTTCTCACTATTTTTTTTCAGTAATTACTTGCTAAATCTCACCCCTCTAGATAGAAAATATAGTAGTAAATTGGTAGTGAAAATAATATGTCAGATATTGCAAACCTGCTTTCGTTTATTGCACATACAGACCTATATGCAGACCTATATTAATACTACATATATAATGCTCTTAATCAGTTTAAATGGTTTCTCGTATTAATTTTATTCTCATTTTAATAAGTTAAAGCATGTGAAAATAGGGGCAAATACAGAAGAACAGAGTATTTATTGAAAACAGTTTAAAATGAGGAATCATTTTATTATTCTCTATGTACAGTGATCTACTGCCCTTATGAGAATGGAAGACCTCTAGGATTTTTTTTTCCCCTGGGTCATGCAACTTACACATGCTGCTTAGTAAATTACACACTGCATTTTACTTACTGTGAAATTCTTAAATATGTAAAATTTTCTTTTCTGTGTATCCATAATATGCTGGAGAATGAATTCACAGAGAATTAAGAATCTATACTAATATTACAATGAAGAGAGAGAAATCGGGTCTGAAGCAAATTAGAAATGTATAAGTATCCCAGAAATTCAAGTGGGGTAGAACAAATTAGAGAAATAAATGAAATGTTACTTAAATGAAAAAACCAAATAGTAGGTCAGAGGCAATCCCTACAGAATATATCAGGAAATGTTTACTTCACTAAAATGAATTTTTTTTTATAGATTTATTTTTATTTATTTATACAAGCACTAGGTACAGTCAGAAGCGGAGGAGGGTGAGAGAATTCACCGGAGCCAGAGCGGGGAGCAGAGCAGGCAGAAGGACAGAAGTACACTGCTGAGGGGAGCAGCGGGCGGCAGGAGAGGTCTGCGCGCCCTGTGGGACCCTCACCCGGTGGCCGGGGATCGAACTGACGCTGCAGAGGCTGCGGGCAGCTTCGCAACCCAGTGCTCAACCGCTGCGCCACCAGGGAGGCCCTAAAATGAATTCTTAAACAATTGAAGCATAGGAGTATCTCAGCAAATTGGTCATTAAATATTGTAATAACACTTTCGTAAAATATACCCTTTACTGTTTATCATTTCATACTTGTAATTTTATTATTATTTCAGGAATATTGATAAAACTGGGGCTTGTTTCAGAAATAGCAGAAAAATGGGTTGATTGGAGATTATGAGTAATGCAGCTTTGATTGTGTCCTTAAGATACTAGGATTTATATCTCCTAAGATTGCTGTCATCAGCCTTGTAGGTAATCAGCAAACCTTGAACTGTAAATATGGAAATATAGAAACATATTTGCCAGGCATAGAAATAAACTTGTAGACATTTTATTACTTGTATACTTTTGACAACCTTATACATCACAAGTAGGTATTGTTTTGTGAATTTGTGGCTAATTGATAATAATGTGAAGTTATCAGAAGAGTAGCTCCTATAGAATGGATTTTTTTAATTATGCATACAAGAACTGGGATACAGACCAGTGGTGTGTGGGGTGAGAGGATTTACCAGAGGCAGAGTGGGGAACAGAACAGGCAAACTAACTGAAAGAAACTGCTGAGAAGAGTAGTAGGCAAGATAGGAGAGGTCTGCTGCATCATGTGGGTAGCTCCCTGGCAGGTTGGGCATCGAACTCATGCTGCAGTGGCTGCAGATAGCTTCATAATGCTATGCTTAACCCCTTGCACCACCATGGAGGCCCAAAAATCATATTTCTATCAGAAGAAACTGACTAACTAAATGATGGAAATAAGAAGGGTGATGTTCATGTAAAGAGGGTTAAAAAGTCTGAAGCAAGCAGTCCTAGACTTTGTTTTTTATTTATTCTACAAATTTTTCTATTATTATTTTAACACAAAACTAGAGTTAAATTAAATATACTCCTCAGCTGACAACACACTGTTTATTTGTCATTCTCTCTTAATCCTAATCAGCACTCCATTCTCCTTTCCTACAACAGGGACCCACACCGGTGTGTTAGATATTTCCTTAGGCAAATATGTGTGTTTTTAAAGCAGCTTTATTTTTATGTTTCAAATTTTAACTGTTTCTTTCTTTTCAATGAATCTTACTCTATTCTTACTCTATTCTGTATAAGTACTTTATACATGATACATTAATATCGCTGCCTAGAGACCTAGACTGCCTCTAAGGGGTGGGTGTCTAGGAAGTCATTTACATAGACAAGCAGTGTATCCAGAAACAAAAACAAGTAGGTTCTTATGTTTTATATTGATCCATTTTATAACAGTTCTTCTCCCACTTTGCTCTCACTCCTGCAGGGTCAGGAATCTGGGGGGTTAAGAAGACCCTTCAGGCCTCCCTGGTGGGGCAAGGGGTTAAGCACAGCACTGTGAAGCTATCTGCAGTCTCAGCAGCAAGAGTTCAAGTTCGATCCCTGGCCTGCCAGGGAGCTACCCACCCCACATGGCATAGCAGACCTCTCCTGTCTCTCCCGCTGCTCCCCTCAGGAGTTTATTTCAGTCAGTCTGCCTGTTCTGCTCCCCACTCTGTCTCTGGTGGGATCTGGAGTACTCACACACTGCACCTACAAGTGAAGTTGCTTGCAATGTGAAAGAGCAGGATGGGAGTGCAGGTAGAGTAATAGTTAAGGATTATATAGAACAGAGGGTGAGGGGTGGGAGAGACTGACATATTTGTCTCATTGGAGAGATATGTATGGAAGAATATACATGAGTTTAAAAAGTATACATGAGGGCTCCCTGGTGGCGCAAGGGGTTAAACATCGCACTATGAAGCAATTCGCAGCCTCTACAGCACAAGTTCGATCCCCGGCTGGCCAGGGACAAACCACATTGCTCAACAGACCTCTCCTGTCTCACCTGCTGCACCCCTCAGCAGTGTATTTCAGTCAGTCTGCCTGTTCTGTTCCCCACTCTGTCTCTGGTGAATCCTCTCACCCCTCCACATCTCTGACCTGTACCCCAGCTCTTGTATGCATAAATAAATAAATCTTTAAAAAAAGAGAAGAAAAATAAGAAGTATACATGATTTCCAGAAATTCACTACTGTGTATCTTAAAAAATAAAAATCTCAGCATAGTTATAGACTAACACGTATGAAAACATTCATCTTGACATGGTGTCACTCAGTTAAAAACCATCTACTATCTATCACTAGAGTCAGTTAGGTTCAGGATTAAATTATTTGGCCTTGTTAACTGATTAACTACCATCTTGTCTATCTAGCCATCTGTCTGTCTGCCTATCTATGTGTATTATGGGGTTAGTCTCTCTACAAGGATCACCTCGTTTTTCTAAGTGTGCTCAGAACAGACCTCTTCTCACCTTGGTATGGGAATTAGAGGTTAGTCAAGACCCTGCGAGCCTTCAGAGGTGTACTGTCATTACTGAAAGAAAGCAGGTTGCTTTGAGATGAGCAGTGAAGGCTCTGGAAGTCAGGGACAGCTTCTATCTTTGACCAAGTCCTTCTACCCCCTAATTTAGAAACAGTACCTAGAAAAATGTAAAATAATCTAGTTTGGAGAGCCTCATCTCATTGTAGGTTTATCAGTAAACTTGTCCTCAGAATGTTACTATCAATAGAAATAAGAAGAAAAAAAGACGTGACTTTTAGATAGGATGGAGGGACACTGAGGAGAGCAGACTAGATAGAAGAGGGATGGGGTGTGCACATTCTTAGACAACTGATCCTGTGAAGCCACAAACTTGCATGAGACTGTGAACACATGATGGTAGCAGTTAACAAATTTTCCCTGTTGGTCCATGTCACCAGGAAAGGTCCCCTGTACACAAACTCCTTGACCATAAATATAATGTAGGTGAGAAAAGAATCCTATATACTACAGTTTATTGTTTCCTTAAAAAAAATATATTTTGCAGAACTCCCCTGCTAAAAATAAGGACTAGAAGATGCCAGGACTTGGGACAAAGATATTTCTGAAGTCCCTCTTCCAAACTAAATAATACCATGTAACTTTACTTCACTGTCCTCTCTACAGGACAGTTTCTAGTTTTATTGTCTCCTCTTCTTGTCACAAGGAAATAAACACTTGTCCTTTGTGTGTTCAATTTTTTCAGTGTCTTTTCTTTAGTCCAGACCCCCACCAAGAGAACTGAGCCATTGAATTTAATTACATGACAAGGAGAAGTCAGATGATTCCAAATTTAAGTCATAATTGCTCCTTACAATCACAAGACTGGGGCAAGAATAAATTGAGGTCTATACACTGTAGGTCCAAAGGTTTAAGATAACAAAACAAGATAATAAACAAATCAATGTAATCTATGCAACATCTACTTCCCAAAATAGTTCTTGAAAATCTTAAAGACCACATTTAATTGTGTGATTGAAAATATTTGTTATGTGACTCAGGAATGATTTTATAAAATCATTTCTTCCATATAGCTTTACATATTTATAGACTTATCTATTTGTTAATAGTCATTATCTTATTATAACCTGTCAGTAATACTATTGTAACCTGTTCTTATGAAAAGCTAAAGGTTCCCAAGTCTACTATTTTAGAATACGGGACATTCTTATTTATATACTCACTGAAAACCTCTGATGTCCTACTGAGTCTTTTACTTCATATGCACTGCTCTTTGAATTGTGGGCAACAGACATTTAATGTTAGTGTAGAAGGGCAATATGGTTCTGGCTGTTGCAATTTTGCTTAATCAAATATATCAATCTATGAGACATCTGGATTGGGGGGCAGACTATTTCTTTATTCAGATGTGCAAACTTTTTTTTTTTTTTTTTTTTGCTGTCAACAGTTACATTAACATGCAAATTCATGGGAATATCTTCCTTTTGACATTTTTCTTCTAGGTCACATAATCACCATAATCAAACCACATAGTGATAATGACAGTGCTTGGCCTTTGCATTAGCCTTTTAGCAAAAACCCTCAAGAGATATTGATTAATTAATCCTCTGCCATCTTTCTTGTTTGACAGCATTAACCACACCAAAAAAGTGGCCTTGAGAGAAGTGTAGGTATAAGGAATCTGAAAATAGCAACAAAAACGGGGAAATAGCGTCCTCTTTCTTTAGAATTACCTTCCCACCTTTCTTACTATAGAAGTGCAGTATATAGCTATGCAAAAAACAAAAATGAAAAGAAAAAGAACAGAACAGAACACAATGCCATCAACAATAATTCATTGATATGAGAACATTCAGGAGGAGATATAATGAGAGATACCTCTGGTCAGAATGAGTGTTAGAACATTTTAAATCATGGCTGTCTGTCTACTAATCCTGTGAATTCCTGAGAATCAGCTTTAACACAAATAGCACTGCAGTCAAGGAAGTTCTTTAGGCAAGGGCAGCCAGTTTTAGATTTTAACTGAAAAATCTTAAATAATTTTCTAATTATATGGTTTAGACTGAACCAATGGAGGACACTAAGGACTTGCTTTTTCCCTCAACTATGTCCTTTTCTAGAGTCTAGATAAAGTAATCTCACTGAATCACACCTCTATATTCTTTCATTATTTGTTGGTCTGTTCTATGTTTTTTTTTTTTGTTTGCTTTAAAGTTATTCGGAGGTTATCACTCAAGTATAAGATAATCTTATTTTATCTTCTATAATTGCTACATGGTATACTGATAGAAAAAAAAATCCAAAGTAAGGGAATAAAGTAAAATAAATTGCAAAAAGGTGAAAAAGGAAATCTAGGTGAAAATAATTTTTACTGTATTTTCAATTTCTGATTCAAAATAGACTCTCTTTTGTATATAGATTTTTATAATGAAAAATAAAAAACTCATGATATATTACTAACATATTTGCAAGTTGCTTAGAAGTAGAAAACTTAAAAGTTTTCCTCACCAGATAGAAATTAATTATGTATGTTGACAGATGTTAATGGACTTGTAGTGATCATTCTGCAATATATACAATTATTAAATCATTAATCTTTATATTAAACACCTGAATGTTATATAAACTTATATGTAAATAAAACTTAAGAAAAGTAAAATGAAAGGCAATATTTATTTATTTATTTATTTATTTATTTATTTATTTTTTAATATTCAATTTTTTTTTTCGGGCAGCTCTGGGGAGTCCACTGCCCCCCACCTCTTATGTGGCTGCTCCTTATGCTTCCTTTTTTAATTTTTAATTTTTTAATTTTTACTTAAATTTTATTTTTATATTCCCCGTACAATTATAACCCCCTTATTTTGACCCCAACCCCTCCTTTCCCCGCCTCCCACCCCCAATAGAGTGTCTCTGGTTCACAGTTGTTTGTTGATTTTGATATTTTCTTTCTTATAGTTATTCTTTTTCCTGGTCCCTTATTTAAGTTTTTTAGATTCCTGCTATGAGTGAGACCATCTGCTATTTTTCTTTTTCTTTCTGGCTTATTTTGCTGAGCATGATCCCTTCCAGCGCCATCCATGTTGCTGCAAATTGTATGTGTTTATCTTTTTTGAATGCTGAGTAATATTCCATGGTGTATATGTACCACATCTTCTTGATCCAGTCATCTCTTTTTGGGCATTTGGGTTGTTTCCACAGCTTAGCTATTGAAAACAGTGCTGCTATAAACATAGGGGTACAGGTGCTCTTTGGAATTGATGTTTCTGTGTCCTTTGGGTAAATACCTAGGAGTGGAATTGCTGGATCATATGGAAGCTCTATGTTTAGTAGGTCCAGAAATCTCCACACAGCTCTCCATAGTGGTTGGGCCAGTTTGCGCTCCCACCAACGTGCAGGAGAGTTCCTTTCTCTCAACAACCTCACCAACATTTGTTGATGCTAGTTTTTTTATGTGCCATTCTCACTGGTGTCAGATGGTATCTCATTGTAGTTTTGATTTGCATTTCCCTGATTACAAGTGATGTTGAACATTTTTTCATATGCCTGTTGGCCATTTGCATTTCCTCTTCAGAGAAGTTTCTTTTTAGCTCTTCTGCCCATTTTTTGACTGGATTATTTTCTTTGTTTTTGTTGAGTCTCATCAGCTCTTTGTAGATTTTTTGTGATCAGTCCTTTATCATTAGTGTTGTGTGCAAAAATGTTCTCCCAGTCGGTGGGGTTTCTCTTTGTTTTGTTATTGTCTCTTTTGCTGTGCAGAAGCTCTTTAATTTGATGTAGTCTCAGCTGTTTATCTTTGCCTTCACTATTATTGCTTTGGGTGATGTGTCTATAAAGATGTCTTTGATGTGCATATCACGTAGTGTTTTGCCTCTATTTCCTTCTATGTATTTTATGGTTTCAGGTCTTAATGTCTGGTTCTTTAATCCATTTTGAGTTGGCTTTTGTGCATGGTGTTAGGTAGTAGTCAAGCTTCATTCTTTTGCATGTAGAAACCCAGTTTTCTCAGCACCATTTATTGAAAAAACTTTCTTTTCTCCAATGCATATTCTTTGCTCCTTTGTCAAAAATTAGTTGACCATAAATCTGTGGGTTTATTTCTGGATTTTCTATTTGATTCCATTGATCCGTGTGTATATTCTTGTTCCAATACCATGCCGTTTTGATGATTATGGCTTTGTAGTATAGTTTGAAGTCTGGGAGTGTGATGGAAAGGCAATATTTTTTGATGACTCCCTATTAATGACCTCAGTGAGCTAGGACACCTTGCACACATTCACTGTGTTATTATTAATGCAGCAAAATGAGTAAACTATTAGTTCAAAAAATCTAATTTTATCTTTATTCCCGCAACCATTTTTGGACTTTTGTCATCATCACCATTTATCTTAATTGTAACTTCATGCATTAGCTATTTTTGATACTTATATAAATCAAATGATACAGCACATAACTTCTGTGTGTTCTTAAAATTGTATTTGTATGATTCATTCTAGTTTCGTGTAGTTGAAAATTTTTATTTCCATTGCTTATGTGTTGCAATGTCTGAATATGCAATTTTTTTATGCATCTACTCTCCAATTGATGACATTCGGGTCTTTCACAGAGCTGGAAAATTTATTACAAATAGTACAACTGTAGTATTTCTTGCAAATGTTTATTTTTTGTATACATATTTAGCAGTCAAATTGCTAAGTCACCAGAGTATGTTTACACTCAGCTTTAACAGGTTTTGCAAACAATTTTACAGAGTGTTATTACTAAGTTTTATTCTCAAAACCAGCTACATCACATATTTTCCCTCTCAAATTTATTTCATTTTTCCCATTTTAGCAGGAGAGTGCTTGTTCTGCTTGGCCAGCAACAATGGATCTGGTTTCAGATCAACAATCTAACACAAAGACACAACTGGCTTCTTGAAGTATCAAGGTTACTTGGCTTTAAGAAAAGATACAGATACAGCAGGGGAAGGAGAAGGAGAGTGGTAATAACAGGTTGAGGAAGAGCACAAGAAATGGTGGTAATAGTTCACAGGTGATGTGGTGGTGGGAGAATTATGGGGACCACATCTGAGGGGAGAAATCAAATACTATATAAAAATGAACAACAATGTAACAAAATAAAGGAGAAAAGATGCAGAATAAACTATAATAAAGAATACACAGAAAACAAAACCTTAGAAATACTGTAAGAACACAACTACAAAATTGCACTTCAGCCATCAAAGTGTCCACCGTCATGGAATTGTTTGGATTTGAACAATTAAATGAAGAAACCTTTTAACTCCAAGGGAAATTCATGATTTATATTATTATATCATCTCAGATAAGCTTATATACCCTTCGGTGGCACAAGCTAGTCACATATTTTAGTGCAACTATTTATCGGCTAACACTTTACTTTTTGCTTAATGAGCAATCCTGATAATCAGTTACTTATTTATCTTAAATCTAGTGTACTCTTAAAATTCTCTGAGATAAGAAGATGGTAAGATTAAATTAGTAAATTAATTAAAATAATGAGAGACTACATACTTAAGACTTGTAAAAAGACCACAGACCTACTTAAAGTTTTCTTCCCTGCAATGATTTTGCATTTTGTTTTACAATTTCATTTTCCTGGTTACTCAGGACATTATTTACAGTTTTCTGTATTTATTGACTTTTTATGTATTGTTTTTTAAAAAGGAAATATCTGGTCAAGAATTTTTTACTTTTAGGTTAAGACACAGCAGTATGAAGCTATCTGAAGCTTGAACTGCAGCATGAGTTCAATCCCCGGCCAGGGAGCTACCCACATGGCAAAGCAGACCTCTCCTGACCTGCCCACTGCTCCCCTCAGCAATGTATCTCAGTAGATCCATACGTTCAGCTCCCCACTCTGTTTCTGGTGAATTCTCTCACCCCCCGCACTTCTGGCCTACACCCCAGTTCTTGTATGCATAAATAAATAAATCTTTAAAAAAATAATTTTTACTTTTATTCTACTATGTTATTGATGCTAATTGATTTATTTTCATCTTTATATATTCTAGATAGAAGACGTTATCAGACATAAGTACTGAAAACACTTCACTTTCTTCCATTCTGTGCCTTGGCAGACTACTCTCTTAATGGTCGTTTTTGAGAGCATAAGTTCTTGATATTAATGTTGCTCAAGTTTTCCACATGTTTATGGCTAATATAACCAGTGGTTTGTTTACTACATCAAATTTAATAAAGGTGTGGATCTATCTAGGAAAAAAAAATACTTGTAAACATACAGACTATACAACAGGGAGAGAAAAAATAGAATAATATTTAAAAGTAAAAAAGATGATTTCCATTTTAACCATCAATATAAATTCATAAAACTTCTATATTACAGCACAAATCTTGGATTATAACAAAAAGCTAAAATAAATTTTAAACAGAGCCAAATAATATCAGCTCCTCATGTAATTATTATAGTTAGAGCATTTTGAAGATAAGAATTAAAAACCTGAATGTGAAAATGATAACAGTAAATGCATTTGGATTCAGAAGACTGTAAAAGCTAGAAAATTCATTTTAAGGAAGGTAGGATTTTTGAATATCCAAATTAAATATTTATAAAGCTTTACTCTGTTGGCCACAATATCACACATAGAACATTTTGTGTAATTTCTGTTTTTCAGTTCGTATTTGTATGAAAGATAATCTTATTAACAGTTCATCCATTCGGATAGCTTTTAATGGGTAAATTTTAATCCCATGTGTTAAATCAGCTGTATCAGGGAATTTGGTGAAATGAGCAAATTCTAATAAATTGGAGTATGGACAAGATGGCTGTAACATTCCCCAGATGGGAGAGGAGGAAGGGATGAGAACAGGTAGAGGACATGGGAGCCTAGGGGACTGATGGAGACTACTGGTATTTCGGTGGTGGAAGAAGTATGATGACCACACCAGAGGGGAGAAATCCTAGATTGTCAAAATATTAACAAAAATGTAAAACAATAGTTCTCCATTAATAATAAAAATTTAAAAATGTTTTTTCACACTGATATTTAATTTGCAAAGCAAATGTTAAAGGACGCCAAAACCATTCTTTGTTCACATAAATATATCTTCTATGTAACAAATACATGCATAATAAAAGGGAAGGATAATTTTATCATTGTTTTATAAAAATTAAAACTGTTACTTTTATATTACTTATATAAAAATTCCTAGGAAACATGCCTCTATTCTTAGGATATAGAATAAAGATGCAGGGCACAGTGTTTTCTTTCTTTATCTCAAATCCATGTATAAGATAATATATTAAATATGATATATGGAGAGGGGTGGGGAAAATAAAGTTAAGCATTTATAAGCACAGTATCATAATCAAATATAATTGCAACTATTATCCTGATTTTGAAGGGGTTGGGTTTTTTTTTTTTTAAGACTTATTTTATGTATTTATGCATACAAGAACTGAGTTGCAGGCCAGAGGTTTGGGGGAACGAGAAGATTCACCAGAGACAGAGTGGGGAACAGAACAGGCAGATCTACCGAAACACACTGTTGAGGGGAGCAGCGGGCAAGACAGGAAAGGTCTGCTGTGCCAATGTGGGTTAGCTCCACGGTCAGGGATAGAACTCTGTGCTGCAGATAGCTTGATAATTCTGAGATTTAACCCGTTGTGCCACCAAGGAGGCCAGGATTTTTTTTTTTTTTTTTTTTTTTAAGGACACAGTAGAACAACAAACCCTCCTTCAACTTCAACTGTGGTGATATTAGCAGGTAAAGTTTGAATAATGTGTGCTTTCAACTATGAATTTTAATACTATTGGTTGGTGGAAACATTCTGAATATAAATACAAAGTTTCAAAACCCTGTTAACAAAAATTCATTTTAGAAACACAAATCACCATTCCCATAGTTTCTACACAGGAAATGCATACAGGAATATAATAAGGAAGCATACTGTGTTCTAATGGAGCTCAGAGGAAAAAAGAGTAAAGAGGACTATGATTTCAAGTCAAATTTGAGAAAGTGGGAATGCTTTTTATATCTGGGTCCTTAAACCAAGAACCATCATTTTAAAACTCTATCTTTTAAAATATTTCTTTAAAGAAGGAAAGAGCAAAGTGAATTCTGATTTTCTTTTTTAATGTTGTGACCAAAACCTAACCAGGAACTTTCAAGCTGTTTCCTTTTCTTCTGTGTCATTTATTTAAATCCCTAGGATTTATTTTTCTGCATTGCAAGTATATTCGCCTCAACTACTTGCATCCTATCATAGTCAAGCCGATAAATTTTTTTCTTTGTACTCGAAACAAAAAAAATCTTATAAATATTTGTCAATTCTAATGACTAATTTGTAACTCAAGCAGCTTCAAAAATACTCTTTTCCCAGGGATTAGTAGAAATCCTTTGCATTAGTAATATGGAACTTCAGACATAAACAAAATATTTCATTTAGTTTCCCGATTCTCCATTACAGTCATGCTGTGTACAGGCCCTGTATGATATGCAAAGTGGTCTTGGTTCTAAAGAGCAGCCTTGAAGTCATATATCCTGGAGGATATGGAAATTAACATAAGACTAAAACATTATGTTGGTGACTATGGATTAATTAACCCTTTATTGTGCTACCTGGACTATGATTTCCTATCATGTATTGAAATTCTACAAATTAAATTGATAGTTATTTCAAGGCTGGAACTGGGACAGTGGAAGTGCTTGTAATACAGCGAACAGCCTTCAGAGAGACTTGAAAGAATGACACTGAATAGTTATTTTCCACACAGCTTCAAAATGAAGGAAATGTATTTTTAAATTGACATAACTGCATATCTAAATTTATAGATGAATACACTTTTTAAAATTGAACCAGGTAATCTGGATAGGTCCAGATGGTCAAAGTAGCTTGCAGATCAAGTTGCTGACTCAGAAATTATATGGGATGCAATAATTTTCATACGAGCAGGTATTAGCCTGTGCAAAATTCCAGCTGTGTGGACAGTAAAACACTTCAAGGACATCAGATAATTTTTATCCAACCATTATTCTGGTTGGTGTAAGTTAATGCAATGCCCAAAGTTATAGTCTTTACATGAAAATCATTTATTTTTGGTTGTTAAATCATGCTTTTAGCCATTATTGTATATTTACTGTGCCTATTCTGGGCTTTTAAGGTGAGTGTGGGTGAAAGGATTGCCTGATAAAGTGTTCAATTTCAGGGACTTAACATCTAATTGGATACACAACATGGAAAAACCAAAATGGCTCTGAGGCATTCAGCAAGAAAAAGTCTAAAAAAGTATTCTTAATGTAAGATATACTGAATGTGCTCAAAAGGAAGAAAATTGAGAAAATGACCTATGTGTCCTAATTACAGTGGTGAATATGTACATTGAATAGGAATGATTACTAAATAAACTGTTGTAGTTTATTTTACCAACTGATTAAGCAGCAGCTGGCACTATGCTAAGAAAGTTTAAAAAGAACAATAAAAAAATGAGACTGAATAATATATATCATTATGTGGAACACCATTTTCAAGTACCTTGATTATAAAAGTGTGAGGGTTGAGACCTTAACTTTGAAAAATTGTTTGAAGAAACATCCAGAGAACCACAAAACCTATTCTTTTGCTCCCTAGCAAGTTACTACCCTCTATTGCAGATATGGTATTAGTCCAGTTTTCTCACTGGCTCTGAATCAGCACTTTGAGTCCAGGTAGTGTCATTAGTTTCACACTTTGCCCACGTATACAAATCAAGAGGCATAGCAGAATTGGACTCACGTTTAGAGTTAGCTGCCTTTCCTCAACTATCAGGTACTTCCTTCTGCATTTGTCCCTGTAAAACATGTTTCTACATTAGATCTTTCACTACCAGAAAACTGCAATATTAGTTTAGCTTTTATACCTCTAAACTTCTATAGGATATAGTAGTTAGCTTAAATCACATTACCTGTCATTGTTCACCATTACTTCTTGATGTATTTAATTCAACTGTGATTTGTTATATGTCTTATAAAACAGTATACTTGATATTAAAAAATTTTCTATTTTCAAGCAAGATTATCCTTTCTACTTTGTTCTGAAGACAAAGGCCAGGTCTTTCTATTTTTTGCCATTCTTAGCATAGATTAAGTATATTGCTTAATGCATACTAAATGAATGTTTTTTGATTAGTGATATTTGTAATTGAACCTTGATTGTGTTAGCTGTGCTAAGTCGGAGAAGTAACCTAGGGAAACATTTCACTGTATGTTTTAGAGCTATTTTTATTAGTAGATAAATTGTTGACAGATTTCGGAGCAAACAATAAATTATCCTCTTATGTCTGACTGATACAGGAATGGAGAGATTCCTGGAGTCCCTATCGAGGCCCTAGGCCAGTCAACAAGGAGCATATCTTTTACTCCTGTTGCCTGAACTTTCTCTTCCTATTTTTCTAGGTTGTCTCACAAAACCTCTTAAAATAGGAAAGATAATTAAGGGCTTAGGTGTCAAATGTCTTTCATTAAGGTGGAAACTAAAATAGGAATTTCTTAACTATTTTTCCCCTTTTCAGAATTTGCTTTACTAATTTCTAAAGAAAGGGATCATTTTTGTTCACAAGATGAAGTTTCCAAATACCATCTAAAAAGGAATGCCAGTGAGGAGTCAGAGTAAACATCATAATTGGTCTTCAGAAAGTGTTAAAGTATAGACTATAATATTTATAACAGAACTATCCATAGTAACCACAACTAGAAGCTACTTAAATGTCCAACAGTGATAAATTGACACTGTAGAAATTTACCAGTGCAATATTACACAGCACAATACACACAACGTGCATGAATTGAAAGATGTTAAACAAAAGAGTCAGCTACAACGTATTATAGATTTTATGATAGACTTGTCTGAGAACAATACCCATTTCCCCTGGGGTTGTATTGATGGGAGGAAGCATGGCAGGTATTGTGGATTACTCCTTATATTTTGTTTCTTCATCTGGGCTTCAGTTACATGGATATTATGAATCTGGGCTGATGAAAGTCTATTGAATATATCCTTAGGATATGTGTCCTTTTTCTGTGTGCTTATTGTTCTTAAAAAAAATTAGGAGAGGAAATAAATGTGTCATCGGAGGGAAGGTGAAAATACACCAAGGTGTCCTTTTTCCTATTATAAATGGATGACTTTCTTGTACACACTGTAAGCAGAATCTGCTGTAGTTTTCTTTTTACAGATCAAATTATTAATAATAAACCAAACCAAATATTCAAACTTGGGAATATATTACTTTAATTTCATAGTTGCTTACATTTTCAAATTGCTCAGTTAAAAGTAATAAAAGGAACAAAGAAATATTTTTAATTATTTTTATAATAGTTGAATCATTTTTTATAATAGTTAATAATCATTCTATAATAGTTGTTAAAAGCTAAAACCTGTTTCCTTTAATTTACTAACCAATTGTATCAATTTATCAATTGTTTACTCCACATCATAGAAAAGAATAGCCTTTATGGGAAAATATTAGCATACATAAGTACATTTTGTTTTAAGTGCTATATCAAACTGTGATAATTATCCATAGAAGATATTGAGTAATAAGTAAAACATGTGTAGAAATACAGTAGTCCACAGAACCCTGATAGTAGGATTTTTTTAACTGAAATTTTAATTGAATTGAAATGTTTTTTCCTAAAGATTTATTTATTTATGCATACAAGAACTGGGGTGTAAGCCAGAGGTGCGGGTGTGTGTGTGTGTGTGTGTGTGTGTGTGTGTGTGTGTGGAGAGAGAGAGAGAGAGAGAGAGAGAGAGAGAGAGAGAGAGGATTTATAAGAGACAGTGGAGAGAAGAACAGGCAGATCTACTGAAATACACTGCTGAGGGGAGCAGTGGGTGAGGCAAGAGAGATCTGCTGTGCCATGTGGGTTGCTCCCTGCCCACCTGGGATGGAAGTTTTGCTGCAGTGGCTGGTGATAGCTTGATAGCGCTGTCTTTAACTCCTGCACCACCAGGGAGGCCCGGAATTGAAATTTTTAAATTCCAATTATTTCTAATTGGAATTTAAGAAAAAAACTCAATTTTATTACAATAATTATAGGTTCACATACACTTGTAAGAAATAATACAGAGAGGAACTGTATACTCTGCCCAATTCCCACTGTGGCAACATTTTGCAAGATTATAGAATAATATTATATGATACTGAGAGTGATATAATGCACTGTTTTTATTCAAGATTTTCCAATTTTATTAGTCGTGTGTGTTTAAAGTTCTGTGCAATTTTATCACTTATATTGTTATATTCCACTGTTACTGTTAAGACACTGAACTGCTGGGACATAATATAAGTTCCACATACAACTCCTTTTCTAGATTCTGCCTTCCCATACTTTGTGTTTAACCCCTGGCAACCACTAATGTGCCTTAATTTTTTAAAATTTTGTATCAAAAATGATATGTAAATGAAATCATATGGTATGCAAATTTTGGTCTTTTTTCAGTAAAACTCTATGATTATTCATCCAAGTTATAGTATGTAGCAATAATTTGCAACTTTTAATTACTAAGTTGTAGTCCATGCTATGTACATGCTACTCTTGTTTAACAGTTAATTTCTTGAAGTTCATCTTGACTGATTTTAGTTTTTGGTTTCTACAAGTCACACTGCTATAAACACTCATGGACAGTATCCCTCCCTTACCTGTGGTTTCAGTTAACTGCAGTCAACCATGTTTGAAAATATTATGAAGAAGCTATTTTGAAAGAGAGAACACTTTCACTTAACTTTTATTACAGGGTATTGCTATAATTTTTCTATTTTACTATCAGTTATTGTTGTTCACCTCTTACTGTGTCAAATTTATAAGTTAAATTTTATCATATTTATGTATGTGCAGGGGAAAAAAACAGCATGCGTGGAGTTAGTTACTATAGAGTATTTACAATTCCAGGCTTCTAAGAGGGTCTTGGTACTTATCCCCAATGGACTGTGGGGACTATCATCGATAGATGTGGCTCAA
Organism: Talpa europaea; assembly: GCF_964194135.1. NCBI lineage: Eukaryota > Metazoa > Chordata > Mammalia > Eulipotyphla > Talpidae > Talpa > Talpa europaea. The sequence goes on along the minus strand of NC_140071.1, from coordinate 110,986,077 downwards.
GGAGAGCAATATTGAGAGGCAGAGATGACAATTCAATTAATTCATTAAGGATGTGTTTAAACATTTTTTTTCATATGCCTGTTGGCCATTTGCATTTCCTCTTTAGAGAATTGTCTTTTAATTTTTCTGCCCATTTCTTGACTGGATTGTTTATTTTGCTTTTGTTGAGTACTGTGGTTCTTTGTATATCTTTGTGATCAGTCCCTTATCAGTTGACTGGGGTGCAAAGACTTTTTTCCCAATCAGTGGGGTGTCTCTCTGTTTTGGTTAATGTCTCTTTTGTTGTGCAGAAGCTTTGCAGTTTGATGTAATCCCAGGTGTTAATCAGGGAAATGCAAATTAAAACCACATTGAGATACTACCTTACACCATAGAGAATGGCACATATCAAAAAAAAACACAAAAAAAACCCAAAAAAAACAAAAACAAGCAACAACAAATATGGGCAAGGATGTGGTGAAAAAGGTACTCTTCTACATTGCTGGTGGGAGTGCAAACTGGTCCAACCACTATGGAAAGCAGTGTGGAGGTTCTCAGTCTACTAAAAATGGAGCTACCATAAGACCCAAAAATTCTAGTCCTAGGAATCTACCCAAAGGACACAAAAACATTGATTCAAAAGAACACCTGTACACCTATGTTTATTGCAGCTCTATTTACAATAGGTAAAACCTGGAAACAACCCAAATGCCCAAAAATAGATGACTAGATCAAGAAGATGAAGCATATCTACACAATGAAATATTACTCAGCAATCAAAAATGATAAACTCATGCCATTGGAGCAATGTGGATGGAACTAGAAGGAATTATGCTCAGTGAAATCAGCCAGAAGGAAAAAGAAAAATATCAGATGGTTTCACTTATAGTAGGAATATAGGGGAACCAAATAAGACATCAGTGTATAAAAATAATAACAGTACAAAACACAACAAAGCAAAAATGGACAATTATAAATGAGAGACATCCTGCAGGGGAGGAGGAGGGAGAAGGAACAGAGGGAGGGAGGGAGGAGCACAAGGGGATGTGGTGATGGTGCACGGGTGCCTTTGTAAAAGAAACTCTATGGGGACTACACCTCAGGGGGTGGGGGAAGCAAATATTGTTTAAAAATGAACAATGGTGTAAAAAATAAAAAAAAAATAAAAAATAAAATTATATTTGTTCAGTTAAAAAAAGAATGTGTTTTAAAGAAAAGATTTAAAAAAACAGGTGGAAATATTTAAAAACTGATAATACAGTAAATAAGGGCCACTATTGGTTTCTCAGCAGGTGAAGTCTTGCAGTAATTTTTATGGTAATGCTGAGAATAGATGCAGTGGTTCTCAGTCATGGCTTAACATGAACATTAGAGTCCTGGGCTACACCAAAATCAACTGAATCAAAATCTCATGAGGAGAACGCAGGTATGCATACAGCAGTCCATCACAAGTTAGCTTTATAATCCAGGGGTGCAAAGAAAAGGAATTGAGTCATGAGGGATAAAACAAATGGAACAGTTTGAAGGGAGAAATGTCAGTGCTCAATGATAAAGATAATAATAGGAGGAAGAGAAAAAATTAATCAAGAGGTTCCCATGGTTATAAACTAAATCGTGGATTAGCAGAATGTTAATGGAAACTTTTTGGGGAGGACTTGGACACAATGATTTATTTCATTTGATGATAATGATGATAGGTAGAGATTGCTTAGAGTCATCTGAAAATTTTTATATTCAAAATCATTCATCCATTTCCCCTCTAGAAATCAAAGTTCCACTTTCATATTAAGGACAATTTTTTTCCATCTTAGCAGACCATGATGTTTTGTTAAATTCTGTTTTTGCAGTATTCTGAGTGATAATATTGCTTGCTTTCCTGTGATGTGCAAGTTTCAAACCTGGATACTCGAAAAAAACTGAAAAAAACCACATCTTCATTATATATGCAATTAGTTTTAGCTCTGTTGTGGGTCTGGCAATCAGGTATTCAAATTTTGGCAAGAGCAAAGAAGAGTTAAGTGGCTTTTATAATGTATTTTTATGAAAGTCATAAAGAAAACCCCATTAAGTGCTTGAAGAGAGCTTCTTGAAAATGTATTCAGTCAGAGAAACCTGGATCCCAAGTGAGTCCTGTCACTCCACAGCAGGTGAGTTTATTTTCCATGGTGGCTGAGTTTGGTGCTATTGAGTTGTTTTTCTTGTCACCTTAGGCAAGCTTGATGGCTAATGGGATTGCTAATGGGATATACAGTCAGTTATGGAGTTCTAAACTAGCTTGGATTAGCTATGACTAAAATCAATTACCACAGTCCACTGGTCCACAGAAATCAGGGGGAACGCTCTCACATTTCTGTTCCTAGTGAACAGCTGTATTTAGTCCCCAAGAGGAGAAAAATATCACCATCAAAATTGAGGCTAATTAGCACCCACATTGGCAGTCAGAATAGAGACATTGAGAAGAAAATTTACAAAAGGAGACTGGTTAAGGGCACTAAAAATTTGTATCACTAAAATTAGCCAAGTACAACAAATGAATTTCTGGTGATTTTCTGAAAAGCCATATTCTTCACTTAACACATTAAGGGACAATTTTGTAATTGATGTGATATAGGTTGTACATTCCATTATTTATCCAATTATTTTTATTTCAAAACATCCAGTATCTGCAAACTTTTGTGTAATCACCAAATGTTACTGGCTTGCTGTATATGTTTGCTATGACAAACACTCTGTTTAGTAGATAAGCATTGGCAAGCTTCAGTCAGTCAACAAAGATTAGTCTTTTGCTTAGCAAAATAGATAATCATTGTGCATGTTAGTGTTTAAAATACTACCTTTAGTTATTCTTTTTTTTACAGTAATATTTTGAGCTTAAAGCAGTTCAGTTGTAACTAACAGTACAGTTTTCAATTATTTACAACACTGTGAGCAAACTTTAGATCATTTCCTGGGTAGACATTAAAGGGAAAATGTTGGGAGAATATTAAAATGGAAAAAGAGGGCCTCCCTGGTAGCACAAGAAGTTAAGCGTCAGCACTATGAAGCTATCTGCAGCCACTACAGCATGAGTTCGATCCCTGGCCAGGGAGCTGACCCCCATGGTGCAGCAGACATCTCCTGTCTTTTATGCTGCTCCCCTCAGCAGTGTATTTCACTAGATCCGCCCGTTCTGCTCCCCACTCTGTCTATGATGAATCCTCTCACCCAGCCCCCCACCCCCTGCACCTCTGGCTTACACACATAAATTTAAAAAAAAAAATTAAAAAAATAAATAAAATTTTAAAAAGGCTCAAAAAATGGAAAACTAGGAAAAGTTTGCTAAAAGACATTTCCATGCTTACTACATAATTTATAGATCAGCTGAGTTTAATTGGTATTTTTATGTTATGTTTTATGGTATCATTTTCCAAGATGAAATATTAATTGTAGTAAAGATATCTTGATGTTTTTCTAATTAAATCAAATATTGAAATGGATAGCTTCATTGAAAACTGATTTTATTTTGGAAAAAATCACAATTTTTCGCTTCTTCAATTTATAACTGACATGCTAGGATAGACTGATGTCTAAATTTAATCAAATATTCATATTATCATCTTTTGGGGGAAGATGGGATTATTAATTAGTAATTCTGGATGAAACATCATGGGAGTCATTGATTGTGGCAATGTCCTTTATTGATATGTCTATACTTTTCTCTTAAGTAGTCATGTATAGAGTAAGATGCTTGCAGGGATTAATAAATGCTTTAAATTGGATGATTAAACTTTCCTGGTGACTCTACTGCAAACAATCAAAACACAATCTTTAAACATGAGGCAATGTTTTTACTCTACTCTAACCATTAGGCTCCTAAGCAATTTTCTCCCTCTTCCATGAATGAGTTCTTTGCCCTTTATAAAAATTTCTAACACCTATGCAGAAAGTCAAACAAAAACAATATTACATCCATCATAGAAGACCAATTCGATACTTTTACAATTGTAGGGGACTTCACAATTTATGTTTTCATGAGCATCTTGTGAGGTTTTTAAAATAGATATCCACAAGGGGTGCTCGCTTGGCAGCACATATACTAAAATTGGAATGATACAGAGAAGATTAGCATGGCCCCTGTGCAAGGATGACATGCAGATATCCACAAGGGACAATTTTATCTAGGAATTTCTCTGAAATAATTTTTAAAAAAGATTTATTTATTTATGCATACAAGAACCGGGTTATAGCCCAGAGGTGTGGGAGGTGAGAGGATCCACCAGAGACAGAATGGGCAGACTGACTGAAATACACTGCTGAGGAGAGCAGCGGGTGAGACAGGAGAGGTCTGCTGCCCATATGGGCAGCTCCTGGCTGGCCAGGGGATCGAACTTGTGCTGTAGAGGCTGTGGATAGCTTCATAGTGCTGTGCTTCACCCCTTGTGCCACCAGGGAGGTCCCAAAATTCTCTGAAATCTTTAAGCAATGAAAATAATGCATTTAATAACAACTGATTGATCTCTGCTGTCCAGGAATCATATAAACATAAATCATTCATGTGATGATATAATAGTAATTACCATTATAATTATCAAAACTTTGTTGAATATATAGTATACTATGTTCTAGGCACTTTGCTGAGAGGTTATTTACAGCTTTTCACTTTGAAAGGTAATTATCTTTACTCTTTCTCCCAGCACTTAGTTCAGGACTCTTACAGAATTTTTATGTCACCTGTTACTTATGTGTTTATAGGCCTTTTTCTTGCCATACTATATCTTCATGTGCTGGTACAATTTGTAAATTACTGCTGCATCTATGTAACTTGACACATGATAAACAATCAGCCAGTATATTATATACTTTAACCAGCTCTTGACTTCTAACTCTCTCCATTAGAAATGAGATGGAGAGGAAGATGGATAATCTATCTCATTTTCTGAAAAGGATATGTAGGAATCCGCACGGAGGAAATGTCTAGATACCAGAACAATGTAGAGATGGCTGGAAATGAATTAATGACCTATAATTATTATAGTTGCCTCTTACACCTTATTTTCACTCTCTCTCTCAAATCATGAGGTAGATTTATTGTGAAATCTAGTTGTTTGGGAGCTATTACAACCTGACAGTTAAATACATTATGTGGACCAGAGTATCACCTAATATAAGGAGAATCAATAAAGTTCAAATAAAGTCTTTGACAAAGCTGATCCATCTAACAATTATATAGCATTGCACTACACTTCTCTGACAAGCTTATGCTTCTATACACCATTAAAGCATGAGAAATAACTCTAAAAGTACCTCTAAATAAACTACAAAATAGAGCACACCAGCTATATTCAGTGTGTTTTTGCAGAGCATCAATTTAATAGTCCATTTTCCACTTTTCATTGTGAAAATGTGATAACATTATATAGGTGGCTCCTCAAATCTGTACTGTTGTAGATTTCTGTATGTTATATATTTTCTGTGGCATAACTCCTTTCATATTTTAGTTCTTAATCTTCTTACCTTAAAAATCTAAAAAGAACACCTTCATACTTTAACTACCAAAAAATGTCAAATAAAAATGCAACATCCAATCATGTGCTTTGACTTTCATCAGAAACTAGAATGAGAAGACATCTTTACTTGGCTAAGAGTAAGTTCTGACATATTATGAAAAGAGTTAAATGTAAATAAATAAAAAATGACCTCACCTGCATTAAAAAGGTAACTTTAGTACTCAAATTTCACATTCGGTGGATTAATGTACATATTTTTTTCTTAATATCTTAGAACTAGTAATCTAAGATTTTATAAATGTCTCTGAGTTGCATCAAAGCAATGAGCAAGGCCAACACTGGTTATCACTCACCAAGGAGGTAATTGTGGCCACATCCACCCCTTACTGGGAAGTCCTTATTCCATCCCTGGTGGGTTATCAGATGTCTGAAAACAGTAGGTCTAGCCACACTGAAGTTGGGATGTGTCATGATACCAAAATCCTAAGCCTGTCTAATTCTTTGTTGGATTTATTCTTTTTAGATGCATTGCATATCTCTCTAGTAACACAAATCACACTCCTACAGGAGCTAGATTTTGAGAATCTCAATTTGACAAAGTAGACCTGTCATAATAATTTCTTAAAGAAGATACTCACACCCACCCCACCCTCTGGCCCCCCAAAATATGCCAGAATATCAATCCTGGGCTCACAGCTGGCGGCTGCAGTTCATCTGACGTAGTCAGCTTCGAGGTACGGAGGAAGGGCTTGCTATGCTGTCTCACTCAAAATATGAAAAGAAAAAACATCACCAGGTTTTTAATCAAAGAGCCTTTGAATATTGTGCCTCCTGAGAAGGCTACTAGCTACTGTGCTTTCATGCTTACCCTTTGTACTGAACCACACTTAAAAGCCTTTAAAATTCATTGATGATTCGATGTGCTGCTCAGTCACAATACTTTTGAAGCAGGCATCCTAACTCGAGACTAAGTTATATTCACCCTTGGGTTGATATGAGGGAATAAGTCACCTCGTGAGAAATAACTTGTACTAAGGATATTGTGATACAGAGTTTTGTCTCAAGGATAGTAGGTCAGCATGAGAAAAAAAAAGGGTCAGAGCTCTCCCTTAGTTAGTCCCTCAACCCAGCTACCAGGGACATATCCCTCAGTTCTTGAGGTGAGTCCATGGGGAACAAAAGATAGGCTTCAAATAAAAATTCCCTTTGTTCTTTCCTGTGTTACCTTCTCGAGAATTTGAGCACATACACTTCAGATATGTTATTGCCAGCAACTTCTACAACATTGGGAAGAAAAAAAAAAACCTATCGATTTCTACAATAACACAAAACAAACATCTGTGCACTCAATATTGAGAGCTCTCAATATTATCTACTATGATAATTAGAAGCCTTTGGCAGAAGTATGAATGTCAGTGCTTTGGTAACCACCATAGGCAGCGAGAGTATATACTTAGATGGAGTCCAACCAGAGAGACCTTTTCACCTGCTCCAGCAGGATTAGTGGCCCAGTTGGTTAAAATCAAGACAGGGCTCCTATCTTTGTCATTGAAAGTAGCAAGGAATGCCAGTATATCAAAGAGAACTGGAGTTAGCAGGAAAAGGGTTAAAAGGATTGACCCATCAAACATATACCCATGGAGGTTGAAAAAATTACCTGGTAGGAAGCTGACGATATTTGATTTTTTTTATTATGTAGGAAAGAACTACAATGAAAGATTTTAATGATCACAATGCTATTCTGATTCTTTGCTAAGATGACTGAACTATGAGAAAGCAACTATTCTTTATTGAGGTTGTTTAAAATAATTTAAGACAAGTGTTAAATTGGGTGTAATATCACTGACTTAGTTGGGGTGTAAATTAATTTTATTATACAGAACTTGGACATAAAAAAACCCCAAACATTTCAGGGGTCTCCCTGGTGGCACAAGGGGTTAAGCACAGCACTATGAAGCACTCTGCAGCACAAGTTCGATCCCCAGCCGGCCAGGGAGTAACCCACATGGCGCAGCAGACCTCACCTGTCTCACCCACTGCCCTCCTCAGCAGTGTACCTCGGTTGATCTGCCTATTCTGTTCCCCACTCTGTCTCTGGTGAATCCTCTCACACACCCCCCGCCCCCCACATTGCACCTCTGGCCTGTACCTCCCAGCTTTTGTATACATAAATAAAAAAAAAAAAAAACAAACATTTCACAGCATCATTACTTAGGTGAGAATAGAGGTGTTGAGCGGCTACTGTGGGTTGGGGTTGGACACCAGGGAACAAAACAAAGTCCCTACTTTCTCTAGTGGAGGATATAGTCAATAAGCAGAAAAGCAATTTATTGGTCAAGTAAATAACATATGTTGATAAATATTATGAATAGCAAGAACAAGTTATCAGAAGGTGACAGTTAATGTTATTTGAATATGGTCATTAGGAAAGGCCTCTGGGAAGGTGATGATGTTAAGAATCAGTGGGTGTGACTGAATAAGTCTAGCTCTACATAAAGACTCTAATTTTGCTGTAACCATTTTGTATGTCATTTTATAATTCTAAAGGCATTTGTAGGTATTGGGCTTTTTTTTTTTTGAGTAAACATTGGGGTTTTGAAAATTTTTTGAGAGCTGTTTCACAGTGGAAAGCATAAAACTATGGATTCATTCTCCTTTTAAATGAACGTATTTATTGTTCTCAGTTCTTGAATTGTTGGGGTCTTATTAAATGTACCAACTCAGGTCTACCTACTTCATGACTGTGTGTATACATTGTCTCCCATTCCATTTTATAATCTTCTTTCTGTATATCAATTATCTATCAGCTACCTATCTATTCAATGTCAGTATAAACAAAAACATAAATATGATGTTTTAGATTCAGATAAAGGAACAGGAAGAAACAGGGGAAATCAACAGCTTTTATTTTCTACTAAGTTCTTTGGCTTCAGCTACAGTTTAACATTAGGAAACTATGTCTCATGCCTGGAGAAGTTCTAATCTGTAGTCTTGAACAAAGACTGACTCTGAGGAGCTGTGTAGATCATGCTGTCACTTCAGGAAGTCCAGAGCAAATGAAGCTTGGATTTGTTTTGAAGCAAGGGTCAAAAAAGAGCAAATCTGCCTTACTGAGCACATTTCTTTTCTTTGGGTATTTATAGACACAGATTTGAAGTTTTACAAAGACAGTCTAATCCTTTATTTTAATATTTATATTCCCTGTAATAGAATCAGAATATGTTATTTACTTAAGTATTTGTACTTTAAGCAAAAATATTATAAGTGCACAGGACTCAGACCCATTTGTATACATGTTTAAAGAAGAAAAACAAATATGTGGCAGTGCTTCAGTTCTCTGGAGGCTTACTATCCATTTGTGGAAAAAAGAAACACAACAAGAAAAGTCATGAGAGTAGAAGAAATAAATGGAAATGCAAGAACCACAGTAACAAGATAGAACAAGAGTTAACAAGTGCTAAGGGGATATTGTACAGACTGTGCCTGCAGTGACTGCAAGGTATAGTTAAGAAAACTTTATAAAGAAGTGAGAATATGAGCTAAATTCTTAAAGGGGTTTATTTTGGTCAATATGAAAAATGATTCATGGGTGTTAATTTGAGGATGTAGAGCAAGAGGACTGTTTTCAAAAGTAATACCATGCAAATAGAATGGAGAGTGGTATAGAAGAGGGAGATTCAATCAGATATACATCATATATTAAACATTATATTGACATTGAAATTAGTCAATTTGGTGAGAAGTTAGTATACATTTAGGTTTTACCAGGCAGGAATTTGTGCTTGTAGTAAATGCACTCATTTTTTTTAACAACAATATGCTATTACTGCAATTTTTTTCATTTATTTTATTTCCCAAGAGGATTCTTAGTTGTGTAAATTAAATGCATACATTAATTCCTTTCAAAAATGAGAAGAGTGCTTTGGAAATTTGATATACGGTGCCAATGGGGAATAAAAGCAAATGTACAGAAGAGGTCCACCGGGAAGGAAAATAGTTAGATAATGGAGTGAGGACAAGGTTGGCAATCTTAGCAAAAATGAAACAACAGATGGGGTATAATTTTTTTGAGTTCTCACACAGATGGTTCACCAGATGGATTCTGCCGGGTTCATACAGCTTATGTGTATTTTTCATCTGCTTATCATGATAGGCAAGGCCACTTTAGTACAGGCAAAATCTTTGTTTGGTTCAGGTTACTGAAATATAGAATTGAAATAAATTGGTAGTTGGCGACAGAAAGTATTTTTTATTAACTGTCATTTTTAATTATTCAAAGACATGCAGATAATGTTATTTTAAAGAAATTGGAATAAAAAAGTCTCAAAGGTCGTGGTTTACAAAATGCTATTCAGGGATTTTATGTAGCTTGAAGTTTGGAGGTCTTTAATTTAAACTTCAACTAAAATTATCATCTTTTGGAACTTTATGTTTTACAATCATTTCCACTTAACACAACAAAGAATAGGATTTAATAAATTTGTAATTGAGGAATGATTTAAATAAATCAAGAAATATCTCTATGTAAATTAAATCGAATCTGTAATTCACACTTAATAGGAAATTGTGCATTTTGGTTGATATTTATCTAGTGAGTTTTGCCATAATAAATGATGAAAATCATTATTTTTAGTAAACTGCTGTAAAATGAATATGTGTGTGTGTGCTAATTTTGAGATAAAGATTTAAGATGATTTTCATTGATTAATGAAACTTCTTAGAGAAAATATCCTTAGATAACAGGGAGAATGAAGAATAAATATTAAAATTCATGTATTTTCTATTAATGACTCTTCATTAAGATAGTTTAATAGATTTACAGCACAAGTGATCTATGTTATTTCGGGGCTACTTTTTTCATTGTCAGAAGATGAAATCTTAATTCATGTGAATTTAAATTATAGCAGGAGAGATTTTATTGTAGCTATTGTAAGGTATTGATTTGTAACATCAAAGGAATTTGATCTGTCTGGAGACACTGCATTGGGCTGAAAACCAATAACAACAGGATGATGTTTCAGATATAGTTCTTTGAACTATATCTATAGTTATAGATATATAACTATATCAGATATAGTTCCTTGAAGACAAATGTATCAATGGAAGTGTGTTTTAAATAAAACATATATGTGGTGTGTCATTTTCTAATATTTTAATATTCATTTCATTTGAATCTCACTCTCATTTAAGGTCACTATGGCAAATATAATCATCTCCATTTTACAAACCAGGAAGCTGGGTTTTGAGAACAGATGAATAATCAACTAAAATTGTACACATTGATGAAGAAAATGGGCTTTTCTGCTATATTCAGAAAATACTAAGGCCCTACAATTTTCCAGGTGGAATAGGTTTGCATAGGAAAACCAAGGTTATTCCTTCTTATACCAATGCCTCTTGCCCTACTCTGGGAAGAGAGCCAATTTCTTCACTGTTTCTTTTATGTATATTAACCTGTACTCGTCATCCATACATAGCTCCATTAATCTTATTAGAACAAGAAGTGCATGCCATATCCCCCAGACATCTGTTATCAATAGACTTACACAAAATGATCACTAGTAATAAGCAGTGTATAGAAAGACCCCTGTCAGGTGGGTAGCATGGATGCTGTCTTGACCTGATAGCCTGTCTACCAATTAGGCACTGAGGACCTCTGTATATACTATGTCCTTAATAAATTGTAAATGTGATTAATGGACTTGCCTGCTTTGTTCTTAAGACTTAAACTACCTTCTCAATTCTGGAGAAATTATTCATTTTCACAGTCCCAGTGTTTGTGCTAATCTTTTGATATGAAGTCCTAACATGAATTATATGAAGACACGAGCTGTATACTTAAATGAATTTTATACTTAAATGAATTTTAAGTATACAGCTGGACATTTTATATACAATTTGTTTTTGTGCTTTATAATATGTATGGATAGTCTTTAATAGAGATTTAAAGATTGATAGGAAGAGAAAAGGTATTGACTATCAAGGCACTTAGAGTATACATTCAGAAAATCATATAACTGCAATTATATGCTAGGTGTTTTGGAAACAGATAAAAACAGCAACTAAATCAACAGGAGGGAGTTAAAGAAACACTGAAAGTGTTTTTTGGTGAGTCTTGAAGAAAAAGATGAAACAGTAGTAAGTCATGCAATGCAGTCCTTTTGGGGAGAAAGTCAACATACATTTAGGGTATACATAAAATAAAGTTAATGTGCATAATAATATACAAAAATTGCAATATTGTGCAAGAATAAAATTTAAGCCATTGAGTAAAGGATATAAGTAGATAATCATGGTCACATGAGTAAGTTTGTGATATTAAGACTTCTATGAACAAGGAAAGACTAATGGACATTGTTAACAGAGGTTAAGATGGCAAAAAAACAGTTAATAAAAATGACCTTAAAGAAGATTTCTGAAAGAATCTAATTAGAGGAAATAAAAGTGACTGACTAAATGAAAGAAGCAAGAACAAAAGATAACAACAGAGATATTTAAATGGTTGAATTGTAAGGACTTGAGTAATTGCACTTGGGAGGGAAAAAATAAAGGAACAAGTGAAGATGATGGGGTGTTAAATGACTCTCAGATTTCTTCCTTGGACCTTTCAATGGATAATGATATCATTCATCGTAATAAGAATTAGAAGGACCATATTTGGTTGTTGCTATTGAGTTGAGGGCAAGAGGAGATAACATTGGAGCAAGGTCAAGATTTAATTTCATTTTTGACAGAATAAATTTGTATTCCCTGGATATTTCCAGATAGTGATATTCAACAGGCTGTCAGTTTCAGTTGTGTTATGATTTGGATACATATTTAGTGGAAAAAAATCGTACATTAAAGTGTTCAAAACTTATCTGAATGACATTTCCACAGGAAGATTTATACAAAGCAAGAAATAAAGATAATCAAGCATCAGGAACAACAATGCAAAGGAAAAGGTAAGACACTTCTAAATAACTGTTATCACTGTTGTTATATTCTGTTATTAGAAATTATTGATTTTCGAATAGTGGCTTTCTTACCTGTCACAAGGAAAGAAGACGGGATTTCATATTTAATTTGTTTTATATGTTATAAATAATACTATATTACTTAAAGGGACAAATGACGAAAAAAAGATAAGTCAGAGATTGGGGGAGAATAAAATAACCTATATTCCTAATCAATATTTCAAAAGTGTAACTTTAAGAAGAATTTCATTCAACACTGAATTGGCACATTCAAGATAATATCTCTATTTTTCCTCCTGGAACTGAAATGCCATTTTTTTTTAAACAACAATAACAACAACAAAAAAGAAAGAAAACAAAGAGAGACAAATGTATGAAACTATCTACGAAAATGTTATATGAAATTCATTCATCATTTAGGTAATCTTATTTTTTGAAATGGGCACAAATGATTTCAAATCCTACCACAACCCAAGGCAAGATTTTGTGACTCGCCCTACATTGGGACAATATATTAAATCTGTTCATAAATTGATTCATTAAAAAAATACAAATGGATGAAAGAGAGTAGTTCTACAATTTTTGCCTCCATATACGTATAGGCTGTTCTTTTTCTTATTCTGTAAAAAAGCAATCACTATATAATCAGTCTGCTGAACTTAAATTATTTATGTTTCTGAGAAACACCATATTGGTCATTGACACAGTGTTTATATTGACACAACCTAAATAATAAATCCATCTGCCATTTTAACATATTGTTAGGTGGGTTAAGTTCTCAAATTCTCAAATAAGTATACAAATATTTTTATTAACTAAAAAGGTATCATTAAGGGCAATATTGTTAGGTTTTATATTTTATTTCTTGGAAATGCTATGTTTTTGTGGAAATTATGTGTGCATTGTAAAACATAACATTTATATTTTTGTACTCTTGAGAAATATTGTCTGTAAAATACACAAATACTTATCATGCTCTAAGTATTTATTTGCACGTATAGTTCTTATTCTAGATTGCAATCTGTTTTAAGAAAAAAAAATGTATATTTTGTTCTATGCTGCTCTGTGACTGCTTACCCAATCATATCTGTATACTGCTTGCTGCCAAACAGGTTTTTCATAAATGTAATCCTTATTTTTTTTTTAAATTCCCTACTTGTAACTTCACAGGTTCTGTAAGTAACTAAAGAATAAACCTTAACTCCTTGGTGTATCCTAGAGTTTCTCCATAATTTGGCTCTTATCTAAGCTGGGGCTTTACCTCTTTCTTCCTTCCTCCCAGACTATTTCTTGCATCAGTGCCTTTGATCATGTTGATTCTACCACTTGCAGTGTTCTCTCATCAGCCCTTTCTCCTCTCTCTCCCCCATTCTGTTGTTACCTCCTAGCTGTCTGCTTTAATAATTCAGCTCATGTCTTTTTCTGTACCAAGTGCATCCTGTCTCTGCTCACCCAGGTGGAAATGAAAACTAGCATCTGCATTTCTGCCCTTTCTACAATACTTGGATCAAACTTGTATCACACCCCAACATTGAACCTAATTTTTTATTGTTATTATTTTCATCTTTGTGATATAATGATTTATAGGGAATATGTTTGGGTATACAAATTGTTAGGGGGAAAAGTATGCCCTAAAGCTAATTCCATACAGGCTTTGTGGACATCACCCCCACTCCAGACCAAAGCCAAAAGACATTGGGAGAGACAAATCCCATCACCGCCAAAGGGAAGGTTGCTGGAAACTGAGGGTGGGGTTAAGCAGCCAGGTTTGGTATAAAAACCAAACATGTGGGCTTTTGGGGGGGGGGGCTTTTTTTGGCTCTCGGAGTGCCTTTGGGTTTCCAGGTTGGCAGATCGGGTAGGATGCATAAAGACTTTATTTCCCTATTATCTCCCTGAGTTGTACATTTCCTCAATTCCCTTTCCCTTGTAAATAAACCTTTTATTAACCTTTTGTGTGTGCCTGTAGTGGAGTAGTAATAAGTCCCTTTTAAGCATGCGGGTGAGGACCCACAGCCAGGCTACCCGTTTTTATATCGGGGCTGCTCTGTAACAAGATGATGAACATATATTTCTCAAATATATTTGGTCTTAATCCACAGTTTCTGGCTCCCTGCTTCCAAAAGCCTTGGAATTTCTCAAGTGTTGACAGTGATAAAGGTGCCTTTTGTTATATTAATGAGATGGCTTTTTGAGACACACCTAAGAAAAAGAACTGATTATCAGGACTAGTCATATGACTAGAGGGTTGGAATTTCTAGTCCCATCCCCACATATCCAGGGGGGAGGTTTCAAAAAAACACGTGTGCTATACTTTTTCTTTTTCCCCATGGCATTTTTTTGGTACCTGGGTCTTGGTTTATAAAGGTGAGTGATGTCACAGAGAGGTCAATATCATTGAGAGAAATGTTTATTACTTATAATTCTTTAGAAAAAAGAGTGTGCTTTACCATGTAGGACACAGATGTAAGGACCAGAATCAGTTAGAAGGACCAGGGGGAGTGAAGGTGTAATAGGGTGGTCCCCAGGAAAGGGGGAGGTTCCAGTTTCCCTGCCCCACCCAATGGAGGGTGGAGCTGAGCAGGAAGAAAAGAGGCTACAGAGGAGACTGAGGAAGGAAGGAAGCAGGATGGAGCCAGAAGGAGATCCACCCTCCATTTGGGTGGGGCAGGGAACCTGGAACCACCCCCTTTCCTGGGGACCACCCTGTGACAAAGGGAAAGTATGGCTTAGAGTCTATATTCTTTTTTCTATAGAAAAGTCAAAACAAGGCATGGAAACAGTTTAGGGTTGGTTAATTTGAATAATATTATGGGCTGTGGGCTATAGGATTGGCTTCTCATTGTATGTCAGTTGGGCTACATGATTAAAAATATGATGAATGACTTAATAGACAAATACAGACACTAACCCACACACACAAATATACACACAAAGAATACACACTTATTATCTTGTAGTGTTACGGAGCAGCCCCAATATAAAAAGCCAGGGTTGCCTGGCTGTGGGTCCTCACCCGCATGCTTAAAAGGGACTTATTACTACTCCACTAAAGGCACACACAAAAGATTAATAAAAGGTTTATTTACAAGGGAAAGGGAATTGAGGAAATGTACAACTCAGGGAGAAAATAGGGAAATAAAGTCTTTAATGCATCCTACCCGATCCGCCAACCTGGAAACCCAAAGGCACTCCGAGAGCTGGTGGAGAGCCAAAAAGGGAATCCCCTAAAGCCCACGTGTCTGGTTTTATACCAAACCTGGTTGCTTAACCCCACCCTCAGGTTCCAACAACCTTCCCTTTGGTGGTGATGGGATTTGTCTCTCCCAATGTCTTTTGGTTTTGGTCTGGAGTGGGGGGTGGAGTCCACAAAGCCTGCAAGAAATTAGCTTTAGGACATACTTTTCCCCCTAACAGTAGTACAAAGGCTGACAAACTACCACCCATGGGCCAAATCCAGCTTTTCACCTGTTTTGCAAAGTAACTTTTATTAGAATACAGCCAACTTCATCTATTCATGTATTATCTATGACTATTTTTATATTATAATTGCAGAGTTCAGTAGTTACAACAGACACATTATGCCCAGCAAAGGCTAAAATATTTATTCTCTGAACATTTAGAAAGTTTGCCAACACCTGTGCTAAATTTCTATCATGCTTACTTTATTTAATGCTTATTATTTTTCCAATAAAAGGGAGATGTGCAATGAGAGAGATATGTTGATATTTTATTCACTAATATAACTCAGGAAATCTCACTGGTACTTAGCATAATAAAAGGATGGAATCAATATTTTTTGAAAAAAATAATTCAGATAAATTTGAATTCTTAATCCAGACCTGTTATTTTAGTAATTAAGTGAGATGAACAAGATCCCTAAGCTAATTCTAAGTCTTAATTTCCTCAAAAATAATAGGGCCCAACACACAAAGTTCAAGATTAAATGATGCAATACATGAAAAATGCTAATGCATACCTGTACAGAGTAAGCATTAAATAATGGTAGACATTCTTTAGAGAATGTAATGCTTTTCACTTAGCTCTTTTGTTTTGGAAAATTTCAGCTTACTAAGTGCTAATGAAAGTATATACACTAGACATTTGTTTGGAAACAAAATGTGTATGTTCTATCTAAAACAGGGTTAATAATATTTCTTATCTGTCCCACAGGGCATTGGAAGGATTGATGAGATTGTATTTTTCAGTGTAGAAAGCTGAACAATGAAAGATACAATATGAATTTAGATGCTTTTTTCTTCTAACTTCAAATAAAAGCAATCAATAAATAATAGAAAAATATCTCATTTTTGCTTTTCATATATAAGGTGTTGTAGATGAGTAATTGAATTTGACAAATTTGTTGACACATTTGACGTATTTATCAACTTTACAATGATATTTGAATAATAAAAAATACTCAGCTGTAAATTTAGGTACTTATTTATATTTTGAGGGAGTTTGACTCTACACTAACAGACCTGTCATATATGAAAAATTTTAGCTTTAGCAGCATTGGAAAGGTGTCTTTCCTTTAGAATACTAGCATAAGTCTTGGTAACCTACATTTGCTTGTTTGGTATTTCTGTTCTTGTAAATACAACTGGTTTTCTTGTGTATTTCCCACACTTTGTCACAACACTGTCACTCATTTGCACTATATTCATCCTTTTGATGCTATTTGTGTCAAGGTCATTAATTATATTCAACATCACTATTAAATGGTATATCTCAATTTGTACCTTACTTCATCTCTCTGAAGCATGTAAAATGGATAACTATTTGGTTTTTGCCTTTTACTTTGAGATCACACATGTTTATATTCTTTTTTAAATATTTATTTATTTATTTATAAAAGCACTGGGTACAGTCAGAAGAGTGGGAGAGTGAGAGAATTCATCTGAGCCAGAGAGGGGAGCAGAGCAGGCAGGACTGAAGTACACTGCTGAGGGGAGCAGCGGGTGGCAGGAGAGGTCTGCGCGCCATGTGGGACCCTCCCCAGGTGGCCGGGGATTGAACAGGCGCTGCAGAGGCTGCGGGCAGCTTCCCAACCCAGAGCTCAACCGCTGCGCCACCAGGGAGGTCCCGCACATGTTGTTTTAACCCTCTTTCTTGACTACAGGTTCTGAACTCTCTTTAAATGTTCTTCTACAGAGTTCTGATTTGCACAATCCTTTTTGTTCTTATCCTCTATTTTTATTTATTCTTGTGACTTTAGTTGCCATCAGGGAACTGATGGTTCCAAACTTTATTGCACCTCTTATAATTTCTTACTGGGCTCCATCCACATATTTAACATTTATGGAGTAGATCAGCATTTTCCAATTGAAATTCAACATTTCTAATCTGAGGTTATCTCCCTAATCAAGGCTGCCCCTCCTTCTCTATTTTTATCTGAGTAAATTACACCATTTACTTCTGGTATCTGAAGCAAGAAGTTTGGAAGACATCTTTGGTAATCAGTTTTTGCAAGGGTATGGAGTGAAAGGAACTCTTGTACACTGTTGGTGGAAATGTAATCTGGTGCATCTATAGAAAAAAATGTATGGTGATTGCTCAAAATATTTTGAGAAATATTCACATGACAAAAGTATATTTGTCATGTGAACTAGCAAATTCACTCCTATGGACATATTCCAAGAATATGAAAATGCTTATTTGAAAAATATATATATTTTCCTATAATTATTGCAGCACCACTTACAATTGTGAAGGGATGGATATAACTAAGTGTTCATCTATGGATGACCAAATAAAAAAGATGTGGTATATATACACAATGGGATATTTTTCAGTTAAAAAAAATTGAAACTAACACAAGCAAAAACATGGGTGGAACTGGAGGGATTTTTGCTATGAGAACAGAAAGACAAAAACAGATGTTTTCACTAACATGGGAGATGTAAAGAAGAAGAAGAAGAACAAAAAAAAAAAAAACAAACCAGACAAAACCAAACCAAACCAACCTTTGGATTTTGACTATAGAACTGAGGTTATGGGATTGGGGACTGGAGGAAAGGATGGAGGGTATTCAAGGGACTGAAGTTAAGGTTTATTGGTATGTTGGTGGTGGGTGTGGTGTGAATATACATTTAGAGACATGTGAACCTGTACCCTTAAAACATACACAGAATTGTAAGCCATTACCTCAAATTAAAAAAAAAAAATGAAAATGCTCCAGATTCAAAGAGTCTAAGAATAAATTTATCAATTAAAAACTTCTGATGTTATAAAAACAGTTATCTAAGAATAATCTTCTAGGGGGTTCTCTAATTTTAAAACTGTAAACAGGAAATAGTGGTCTTTATGTTAAGACTTTTAAATGTTAAGAATAAAATGAAAGTTTCAGTAATAGCAGCAAGTAAATTAGTCAATTATTCAGCAGTATTATCTAAAACACCTGCCTTGAGGTGGATCTGTGGACATATAAGAAGTCAAAATATTTGATCTAAAGAAATGATTGGGTCATTTCCACGCATCACAAAAGATTTGTGGTTGGTCTATAAAAGAAATGAACTTGTACTTATTCTAATCAATTATGTGTTATATGATTAAGTTAATTTATAATAGAGTATACAAATGCAGTGCACATTTTCTGATATGTTTTTCACATGCTGAAGTACAATTATAGAGAAGAATGAATACATTATCTACTAAATGGCAATGAGATAGCACCTAGAAAAATTATCAATAAATTCAAATTAGTCCAGAGTTAATTAACTCCTACTTACCTCAACTATCTTCAAGTGAGTTAACTTGTTAACTTCTCCCTAACTCCCCATTTTCTTTGTTCTAAGGGCTTTGTTTCTGAATTTGAGAAAAAAATCCTACAGTGACCCCCTGATGATATCCTTTTATCCAAAGGCACTTTCATGTATATCTTGTCTGAGATTTTTATAGGTCTTCATTATTATGAATCGAAATTAAAACATTTACCACTCTGTATAAAACCCAGCACTGTATTTGCAATATGGTTTTAGCACATTCCTCTTTTTTTCATGGAAAAAAAAAGTGTTCCCTTTGATTTGTAGGCATATTGAGAAAGAAAGGCTGTTCATTCTGTGCTTAGTGTCATAGTAGTATAATTTAGACCTACTAGGTGAAAATAAAATCCAAATTGTTCTTTAATTTGTTATAATCTATTGTCAATATATGTATTCAAACTTCCAATACATTATCAATATATGATGCCTTATCACATATGTATTATATCCTTTCTAGAATCATTAGTCCCATTCTCTAGTTATTTATTTATTTATTTTTAAAAGATTTATTTGTTTACTTATTTATACAAGCACTGGGTACAGTTAGAAGCATGGGAGGGTGAGAGAATTCACCAGAGCCAGAGCAAGGAGCAGAGCAGGCAGAAGGACCTAAGTACACTGCTGAGGGGAGCAGCGGGCGGCTGGAGAGGTCTGCGCGCCATGCGGGACCCTCCTCCTGTGGCCAGGGAGCAGCCGGGGATCGAACCGGCGCTGCAGAGCTGTGGGCAGCTTCACAACCCAGCGCTCAACCGCTGCGCCACTGGGGAGGCCCGCATTCTCTAGTTATTTTTAAGAAGAGCAAGATTTTGATAATCCTAGAAATATCCAGAGGCGTGGAGCATTGGAGACTATTTTTTAATTAGATATCCAAGGTTCTGAAAAATTTAACATGTCTATACATGAAAGAAAGCATCTAAATATACAAATGCCTAACTCTGAATTGGGTATATTATTAAAGTATTAATGCAATAGTTTTAAAACTGTCATAAAGTATTGCTATCACTTTTGAAAAAATATAGAAAAAGATTAGAAGAATTTTTCTTTCCATCCCCCCAATTCTGCATTTTTAAACGATTTATTTATTTATGCATACAAGAACTGGGGTATAGGCCAGAGGTGTGGGGGTGAGAGGATTCACCAGAGACAGAGTGGAAAGCAGACAGGAGGACTGACTGAAATACACTGCTGAAGGGAGCAGCAGGTGAGACAGGAGAGGTCTGCTGTGCCATGTGGGTCAGTTCCCTGGCCAGGGACTGAACTCGTGCTTCAATGGCTGCAGATAGCTTCATAGGTTGTGTCTTAACCCCTTGCGCCATCAGGCAGGCCCCCAATTCTGCTTTTTTCATAGACATTTTCATAATATCAAATATGAAAAGACAGGCTGTCATCATTATTCTCATTAATATTTTGATTTAGCCATTGCATATTATTTAAATAAGTTTATAGAGTCAATTACTCATATGCCTGCCTTGCCTACGTAAGTGATGTTGAACAGTTCCAATTCTTAATTAGATCTATTTCTCTTAATTTTCTACTTAATTTCATACTATAAACACTAAGTAAATTACATGGAAATATATAATTACTCTTTTTAAACTTTTCTCTGAAGTATAATGTACATAAAGAAAAGTTTACACACCACCAATGAACAGCTCAATGAATTTTCATAAGCTAACATAACCAGAAAACCAACATCCAGATCAAGAAACAGAATATTACCAGTATTACAGAAGTCCAGGTTTCCAGAATCTATGCCATCCTGTAGTAATCGTTAGGCTGACTTCAGTAGCATGTATTAGTTATACTTACTTTTTGACCCTCTATATTGATTGAATTGTGCCATTTATAATCTTTTGTGAGCAATTCTTTACTCACAATTGTTTGGAATATCTATGGATATTATTTCATAAAATAATATATTCTCATGGTCATTGCGATATAATATTGTTTACATATATCAGAAGAGAATTATTACATAATAGGAACTATATATTTAACAATCTGAAAAACTTCCAAACTGTTTTCAAAAGAAGTTTTAGCAAATTACATAACATGCACACAAATGTATGATGATTCCAATTTCTCGGCATTCTGATCAATGCTAATTATTATTTTTTTATTATTTCCATCCTGATATGTGTGGCATAGTAAATCATTGTAGATTTGAGCTGTATTTACCTAATGGCTTATAATTTTGAGCATCTTTATGGTTTATCGGATATTTGTATATCTTCTTTGAGAAAAATAACTAGTCATCCCCTCTGCCCATTTTTATTTGGACTATTTATTTCTGTTTTATTTTATTTTATTCTTCTAATTGTGGTAACATTAGGATTCTCTCTAGCAGGTATCATTGCATAGTGCACTCACTACCAAATCACTCATAATCCACTATCATAGTCCATTTATTTCAATATTATTGAGTTACAAATGTTTTTTACACATTTTGGATGTGATTCCTTTATCAGTTATATGATTTGTAATTGCATTTTAGTGTTGTCCATTTGAATAGTCTTTTAGCATATAGTGCTACACAATGACACAAACATTTAGGGAAACAATGAGAAGAGAAAATATTTTTACAAGTTTCCTTACTTTCACCATTAAAAAAAAAAGCATATAGGGCCTCCCCTGGTGGTGCAGCGGTTGGTTGAGCACTGGGTTGCAAGGCTGCAGCGCCGGTTCAATCCCCGGCCACCGGCGAGGGTCCCACCAAAAAAAAAAAAAAAAGCATATAATTCGACTAAGCAAAGTATGACAAAAACATTTCTTTAAAGCGTATTACATGCATGGAATAACCACCAAAACCTACTATTATTCATTTTCTCAAAGTAAATAATACCAAATAATAAATTGAGAGCTGTGCCTGAGATCTGAAAAGCAATCTGTATTCATTAAAACTTTTATTTACAATTTATTCAGATAAGTTCACAAAGCATAAAAATCTTCCTGTGAGTTGTGTAAATCAGTACCTTTTAGTATATTTACAGACATGGGCAGACATCGTACTCTAATACTACAGCATACTGACCACTGTAAAGAAATCTCATTTCCATTCTCTGTCAATTCTCATTGCCTCCTCCACATAACTTCTAGGAAATTACTATCTTTGATATTTGTCTGTTGTGGAAATTTCATATACATGGATTCATACAATATGTGGTCTTTGGTGACTGATTAATTAGTATAATGTTTTCAATGTTCATGTTGTAGCAACATGAGAGCTACAAGTTTTATTGTCAAGTTGTGTTCTAT
Source organism: Talpa europaea (assembly GCF_964194135.1). Taxonomy (NCBI): domain Eukaryota; kingdom Metazoa; phylum Chordata; class Mammalia; order Eulipotyphla; family Talpidae; genus Talpa; species Talpa europaea. The sequence continues at coordinate 110,963,637 of NC_140071.1, read as the reverse complement.
TATATGGATATACCATCTTTTGGTTAGAATTTGGTTTGCATCTTCTTTTGGCTATTATGAATAACATTAGTATGAACATTCATGTGAAAGCTATTATGTGGGCAAATGTTCTAATTTCAAATGGGTTTATACCTAGAAGTAAAACTGCAAGGAAGGCTATGCTTATCAGTTTGAGGAACTGCCAAACTTTTGCAATGTAGCTGAATCATAGTACAATTCAGTCACCAATTCCGAATGTCCCAATTTTTTTATTTCCTGAACAATAGTTTATTATTCTTTAGAGACACTGTTCTTTGGACTGGGTAATCTCAATTGACCCGTCTCCAAATTTCCAATTATTTCTTAAGGCAATAACTTATCAATACAGTTATTGCAGTTTTCAAACCTATACATTTGTTAATTTTTATGCCATGCTATTTCTCTATTGATATTCATTGTAAAACATTGTTCACATACCTTCTGTTAGGTATTTCCCTTTGAATGGAACATATATTCCGGTTTCTTTGTAAGCTTCATTTTTTTTAAAGATTTATTTATTTATGCATACAAGAACTGGAGTACAGGCCAGAAGTGTGGTGGGTAAGAAGATTCACCAGAGACAGAGCGGGAAGCAGAACAGGCAGATCTGCTGAAGTACACTGCTGAGGGGAGCAGCAGGTGAGACAGGAGAGGTCTGCTGCGCCATGTGGGTAGCCCCCTGGTGGGCTGAGGATCAAACTCCTGCTGCAAAAGCTGCAGATAGCTTCACATTGCTGTGCTCAACCACTGTGCCACCAAGGAGGCACCTGCTTTGTATTTTTTAACTGGATATATTTAAATAAGATAATACAGAAATGCTGGACCATATCTTCTCTCTCCCCTCCAGGTTTTGTTGTTATTATTTGCCTGTAACTTTCCTATACTAATTCTAGACTTTATTATTGGCATTTCAGATCATTGAAGTCATTTTTTCTTGACTTTTGTGATTAACTATCAACCAGATAGGTAAATTTCTTAAATACTTATTACTAACTCATCTTCTACCTATCAATGAGTGGTTCAGTGTCTTAAGCAAGACTTAAAAAGTTATGCCATTCACAATTATTTCTGAGCCTTCATGACTTTGCTTATATGGAGATTCAAAGTGAGGTACAATTGAGTGATTAAAGTCATCTTAGGTCTTTCCTCAGTATACTCAGTCCTGCACATGCACCTAATTTCTAAATGTCTAGGAATATATTAGAATTTCCAAAATCCCTTATCGCCATCCCATTCTCCAGATTTCCCTTTTAAATTTTTGACCAGATTCTTGATTGCACCATGTTGACAAAATTCTTGATAGTAGGTATTTCCCACCCAATCACAGGTTGAGATCAAGACAAGTCTTGTGAATGGAGCTTGTCCAGAGAGTTGCCAAATATAGTTACAATTCAATGGCTATGGAATTGTTCAGGGAATTCCAAACCTATTCATCCCTCTCCAAGTTCTGTCATTGTACTAAATCAAAGCAACCATGTAACTGGGAGAGGATAAGTTTTGTAGAGAAAGTGAAAACTCTCTGCTATGAGGTGTTTTGTTTTTGTTTTTTTTGCATAAATGCTTTTCAAATTTTCCCAAATCACTGGCTGATTTTTAGAATTTGTAAAATGTTCCTTTTGGTCCTTTTTTCAAAAAAAAATTAGTATTTTTGTGGAGGAACAAATTTTGTAGGATTTTACCATGCTGTTCCAGATGTTTCCCTTATAGTGCGGAATTTTTAAATCTTTGCTGCTCCCATTTATTACTCTGGCTATCTCCACACTTTAAAACTTGGCCTCAATCTATGTTTCCAATGTTACCCCATCTTTTCTCTGATGAATATAATAAACATTGGTCCATCATTCTCTGTTCTACATTTCACCTTTATTATCTTCTGACTTTGTTTTTGCTATTCCTTTTTCCTAGTTCATATTTGCTCATCTTGGCTTTGAATGACTTCATTCTGTGCATTTAAATTTAATAACAATTACTCTAAAATTATAATGGAGCAGCTAACATTTCTTGACATTATATCATCAGCCACACTCTATTTTAAACACTTTGCATTAATTATCTCGATTAACTCCACAAAAATCTATGATGCAAAAAGAATATAAAGAAGCACTTTTAATAGTTTATTGCTCAGATGAGACAAGACTTGTTTAGATTATTAATGCAGAGTTAGAGGTAAAAAGGAAAATAAAACTCATTATTTTAAACTTGGATTGCTAGTTTCAAGTTACCTAATACAGAGAAGAGGATGAATTTCATGGCTGACTATAATGAGCTAATTTTTTAACATGCTGAGTTTGGAAGAAACCAATTGAAGAACTTCATCAAGCAATTGGATATATGAAATGGCATAGCATGAGAGAGGTCAGTTTTGGAGATGCAAATTAGGGATCATGTAGTTGGTACCTCAAATTTAGGAGCTGATGAGTTTGCCAAAATAGCCAATATAATGTAGAAGTCTGATGACAAAAATTTGAAGGTACCAAAAATACTAAGAAAAAAAAAATTGGAGAAGGAAAAGTTCAGAGAAGACATGTTGAGTGTGAATAGAAACATATGGGTTAGCATTAGAGCTTGAAGATATAATCTAAACAGCATCTGTCATATATTGTGCTAAAGGAAATCATTAACATAGAAGTACAAAGGCTTATGGGGAGAAAAAAAGGGAGTTATGGTGAGAAGAGAGGAAAAAACTGGGTGGAGAAACTAAAGAAAGTATGAAGATTTGTAAGCATTACCCAGAGGTAAAGGGGAACTGTTGTGAGGGTGGTCACAGTGATGTTTGTGGCCCATCTGATGTGACAGCTCATAAAGGTACAGTGACAATAGACTGTCTGGTTTGATGACAGACTATGCTAGAAATCAGAACTCTGGAGACAGAGCAAAGAACAGATTGCAGGTCTGGTTTTAAAAGCAAACTGTGCTCATTTCTCTACTTATTTTTCTCAGTTTCACATTACACTGCAGTGAGTTTTTTAAAAAGAAGACATGCATGTAAAAATCAAAGCTATTTAGTACAAAAATATCTCTCAGAGCATTGCATGTTTATACTAGTCAAAATAGTTATTATGGAAGACAGGAATCAAATCTAGACAAAAAAGAAACCTACTTTTTAAAAATTAACATTCCTTTCCATGGAATCTTAATTCAACTTGTTTATGAGGTTTAGAATATGTCTACATGATCATTTAACAACGGATAAAAATGAAGATAGTCACAAGCATTTGTTGATTTGCTGTCATTCTCTAAATCAAAGAAAAAATGACTTGCATTTCCCAAAGCCAGAACTTACTCAAAGCTATAGTCCTCATGTGAGTGAGGCATATAGGTAGACATATTCTTCAATGAAATAAAATTGAAATCCCTAAAACAGATTCATATTTATAGAGTTTGGAAGTTCTTCAAACTGTTATATATAGAGTTACTATCATCTAACAATCCCATTCTTAAATATATTTGCAGGAGAAATGAAAACATATGTCCACCAAATATCTGTACACAAATGTTCGTAACAGCATGATTCATATTAGCCAAAAAGTGAAAATAACCCAAAAGACCATGAACTGATGAATGATTCTCAAAAATGTGAAATATTCATACATTATGACATTACTCAGCAATAAAATGGAATGGATTACAGATACCTCCTATGACATGAATGGATCTGAGAAGAACATGCTAAGGGAAAGTTGCCAGTTATGAAATAACACATATTATGTGATTCTATTTACATGAAATGTCCAGAATAGGCAAATCTATAGAGACAATAAATAATGGTTGTCCAGGTCTGGGAGAGGAGAGATGGAGCATGGGGAGTGACTACTAATGTTTTTAGGGTTTTCAGGGCAGGATGATGAAAATATCTTAAAGATGATGTTGATTGTTGCACAGCTCTGTGAATATATTAAAAATCCATTAAATTGTATACACTAAATAGAATAATTATATGGTATGTCAACTATATCTTACAGCTGTTAAGACATGCCACTCTAAATTTAACAACTAAAAGACAATTTCTTAAGGGAAAATTTGAATATAAAATAATTTACAAAAGATGATCTGAAATACCAACTGAAGATGAATTTGTCTTTGTCTTCTTCAGTACTTGATTTTTCTTTTTCTGTACTGTCAACTAGAATAAGAAGATGGTGTTTGGGAAGCCCAGTATCTACAGGGGAGACAAGGATAGCGATACTAAAGGCATTTGAAGCCTCTGGAAGTGTCTGCATTAAACATTAAGGCAGTCCAACTCCAACAAGTCAAATTAATATATATTGTCTCAAGAAAGGCTTATCTAACTTAATTCCCATTACTTAATGCAGTAGTATATCATTTCTAATTATTATATTTAAGGACTAGAACAATTAAACTGAAAAATCTGCAGAACTTTGTCTTATGAACATTATCAGTTTAGTATCAAAATAATCACAGTCCTGGAACTGTAAAAATCTCCTTGCATATTATCTGACCATATTGAACTAAAATCCTGATTCTGCAACAATTTTAAGATCTCATTCATTGAGATGATAAATGATCATTGGTTTCCTTGTGTATTTCAACACCATGTTAGCATTCCAACATTCATGTTGCTTTCAGTTCAATGATAGCAGAATGTCTTAACTTAAGAATAACTTCTTAAGTTCATTTATTGGTTGGTAGCTGAAATTTTAATATTTGATAAATATTTCATGAAATTGTTCTCATTAACTTTCTAATGTATGTCATTTTCCATAATTGCAAACTGTCATTGCACAGACTTTTTTTTTTTTTAAAGATTTATTTATATATACATACAAGAACCAGGGTACAGGCCAGATTCATTAGAGGGTGAGAGGATTCGCCAGAGAGGGTAACAGAACAGGCAGACTGAAGAAATACACTGCTGAGGGGAGCAGCGAGTGACACAGGAGAGGTCTGCCGCACCATATGAGACCCTCGCTGGCCGGCCGGGATCGAACCAGCGCTGCAGAGGCTGTGGACAGTTTACATAGCGCTGCCCTCAACCGCCTGCGCCACCGGGGAGGCCCTCACAGACATATTAAACTGTGTTTATTTTTAAACCAGTAAGTTTGTCTCCAAAGGATATAAATCTCTGCACATCTCAGAAAATAATGTGAGTCCAAACTTGAAAAACTAAGGCCTCCGATTAGATGTCAAAATATAAGGAAAAGAGTTTTAAACATTTCAGTTTTTCTCAATTACTTTTGGCATTTTCAATCTTTCAAACCCAAATCTGTGGATCTTACACTAGGACTCCAAAATAGAATCAGCATATCAAAGTGAAAAATTTTAAGATATTAAGGTAGCCTGTTAATGAACTGGTGTTTAGCGTCTCTTTTCTGTATCCACCCCAGCAAAGTCTCATTATCAGAAAGTACTTTCCCCACCATAGGACAGGAAATCTATGACTTTTCTCTGAAAAGATAGTCAACTCTTGAGTCAACTTTCTCACTTTCCTCTCTGATCTTATAGTAAATTATGCATCAGTGAAATATTCTATCAAGTACGAATTTCTGATTGTCACTTACGAGATTGCGACAACTTTGCTCTGAATAATGTGTGTAATACTCATGCATTTCTTTTTACTAGGTAATTGGGCTGAATACAAATGTAACCAAATTTCAGGGCCTCCCCTGGTGGCACAGGTGGTTGATCTCAGTGCTGTGAAGTTATCCGCAGCCTCTCCAGCACTGGTTCGATCCCGGCCGGCCAGCAAGTGTCCCCCCATGGTGTAGCAGACTTCTGTCGCACCACTGCTCCCCTCAGCAGTGTATTTTGTCAGTCTTCCTGTTCTGTTCCCTGCTCTGTCTCTGGTGAATCCTCTCACCCTATTGCACATCTGGCCTGTATCCCGGTTCTTGCATAAATAAATAAATGAATAAATAAATAAATAATAAATCTTTAAAAAACAAACAACTATAAATCAGAGATATTCTGCAGGGGAGGGGTAGGGAGAGAGATCAAAACAGGGGAGGAAGAACATAAGGGACTATGGTGATGGTGCACGGGTGAATTGGTGGTGGGAATTCTACAGGGACTACACCTGAGAGGAGAAAGTATACATCATGTAAAAAGGAAGAATGATGTAAAACATATATAAAATAAAAAAAATAAAAATTCTGTTGAATAAATGAATGAATATATATTAATAGTAGGCATATATTAACATTTCATTTGAATCTAAGTAGAAACAAAGCCTGAATAAGGTATAGATGCTGGTATCAGGCAATACAGCAAATACAGAGCTCAAACAGAAATCTCCCATGGGATTTTTTCCAAATAGTAGGGATTCTTCATATTAAAGTTCAATTTTGAGTATTGGAAGAGAGAAGGGCATATTACATCTCCATCTTGCAAAAGAGGAAAGGGTTATCAAGTGACTGATTGGGTCAAGTTTTAACATAAACTATCACATACATCATCTAACTTTGAACTCTTTTCATTTCCTTATCTGCATAATTAATTTAATAATAAAAAAGCTAAGCATGTGGAGAGAAGAGATTTCCCCCTCCTTTTTTCCAGAAAGTTTCCAGCAATCTTGGCAATATAAACTTTGTAATTTAAGATCTTAAGCAAGAAGAATGAGGGAGATATGAGACATGTGTGTGCTATTATTTTTACCAAAAATTTATCAATAATTTTAAGTTTGATTACTATAATCTAGCAATAGTTGGTTTAAAAATAGTTTTCACAGAACATTGTCATTTTTTTTGTGATATATAAATTAAGGAAAAATTGAAAAGTCAATCACATCAGAAAATTGCTAACACATTAAAAAGAATTTAAAAATATGTACTCTGCAGTGAAATTTTGACCTAAACAGTAATTTGATTGGCTGGCACTTCTGCAATAACTTTAGTAATGTCCACAGAAACCTTCAGTGGATGAACTTAACCACTGAGGTAGCTATGACTTTGAAGTGTTAAATTTGACTATTAGATAAAAGGGAGCAGCGATTATTGAAATCTGGTTGTTTCAATATGTGATTCAGAGCATGAAAAAGCTGCTCATTACTCATAAGATATGTGATGTGGAGCTTTTAAAAAGCTCTGCATTGCTCAGGGAAAACCTTCGTTGACCTTCCAGTTTGACTTTTCTCCCTTTTAACCCAAATTGCACAGGGGGCCTGCATTCATCCAGAATAGTCAATTCCTAATGTCATCCTACCATGATAGAAGGCCAACTGTGATGCAATTACATGGGTCCCCATGGAACTACAGTGATGCATGTGCAAATAACCTTTTGTATATGTGTGGCATCATTCCCCCATGGAGCACAAAGGACTTAATAAAGCTAAATCCTCCCAACATTACTTTTGAGGTGGGAGTAGAGATCATTGATAACATAATTCACATTAGCTAAATATATTAAATATATTGCAGGTTAAGTCTTATCTCTTAAAAAGTAACTACATAAAATAAGATTCTTAAAATAGTATAGACATGACTACAGTGTTGACTTGCTAAATTTGTTCAACAAATATGTATTGAAATCTGCATGCGAGATACTGTGTTTGACATGTTAATCACTATTATTGAGTGACTATCATGAGTGACTCCTTGAGCTAAATACTTTTTATGACTTCTTTGTAATGCCTCACAATAAACATCTAAGGTAAATTTGTATGAGAAACATTTATCATAGTTGACTGCCCAAATTCACAGAAATTAGAAGCATTGGTGTACGAGCAATCAAACTCGGTTACATCTGATTCTAGAATTGTTTTTTTTTTATTATTATATCAAGCAGTTCTTGTTGATGGAAAAACTCACCTCCCTCCAGTTAAGATTATTTTCCAGCTGACAAAACTGATTTCTAAAAGTCCTTTAGCAAATTATAATAAGCAAGTCATAAAACATTTGAGCTGGAAAATATATTGGGTCATTTTATTCATTATGAAATGAGATAGAAAAGGAGTTTAACAAAATAAATAAGTATCCTCTGCATAAATAGTATCTAGGTCAAAGATCAATCAATCAATACCTTGATAAACAGAACTTGTTTACATCATCTTCTTGCTATTTGATAAGTAGAATAAAACAGATCTATCTGTGGTTTTTATATATGTATATGGATATTATACATTGATATTTATTAGAGCTTGTTATTATATGTGCAGAGACTTTGAGCATAGGTTTAATCATTTAAAAATGTGTAACAGCAATCATAGCAGCTTGGGATCTTTTCATGACATTAATTGTGGAAATGAGAGCTTCTGATTATGACATTAGTATTCCTAAAGATGTGCAAAAGTACAATAGAAACCACTAGTCTTCTTTTAAGTCACTGAATAAATATCATGAAAATTCTTGACTATTCCCTTGTAATGTCAGCCCATATTCTTATCATTTTCATGCAGAAAGAGTGAAGTTTTATTTTACAGACTTTTAATATAATAAAACATTTATTTAAATATTTAAAATATTTATTTAAAGAAATGGAAAGACATCCCCTGCTCATGGATTGGAAGAATAAACATTATTAAAATGGCCATCCTACCAAAAGCAATATACAGATTCAATGCTATTCCAATCAAAATATCAATGTCATTCTTCAAAGAAATAGAACAATTATTGATGAAATTCATATGGAATCACAAAAAACCCCGAATAGCCTAAGCTCTCCTGAATAAAAAAAGAAGGGAATGGAGGCATCACACTCCCAGACTTCAAACTATACTGCAAAGCCATAATCATCAAAATATGGTATTGAAACAAGAACAGACACACAGACCAATGGAATCAAATAGAAAATCCAGAAATAAACCCACAGATTTATGGTCAACTAATCTTTGACAAAGGAGCAAAGACTATGCATTGGAGCAAAGAAAGTTTGTTCAATAAATGGTGCTGGGAAAACTGGGTCGCTACATGCAAAAGAATGAAGCTTGACCACTATCTCACACCATACACAAAAATCAACTCAAAATGGATTAAAGAACTAGACATAAGACCTGAAATCATAAAATACATAGAAGGAAATATAGGCGAAACACTACGTGATATGGACATCAAAAACATCTTTACAGACACATCACCCAAAGCAGTGATAGTAAAGGCAAAGATAAACAGCTGGGACTACATCAAATTAAAGAGCTTCTGTACAGTAACCAAAACAAAGAGACACCCCACCAATTTGGAGAAATTTTTTGCACACAACACTAATGATAAAGGAATGATCACAAAAATCTATAAACATTACATAATATCATGTACATATTAGATATAAGCACAGAAATTATTTTACTAAGTGTCCAAAAGCAGATGAGTGGATCAAAAATATGTGGTATATATACACAATGGAATACTACTCAGTAATCAAAAATGATAAGCTCAACCATTTGCATCCACAAGAATAACTACTGGACGGTTATACTAAATGAAATAAGCCAGATGGAAAAAGATGAATACCTGATGCTGTCACTTATATGTGGAATAAAGAAACAACAAACAAAGGATGAAATAGACACTTTAAAACCAACCTGAAAGCTGATCATAGAACTGAGGTATCCAGAGTGGGAAGAAGAGGGGTGAGAACAGGGTTTAGAGGAAACACAATGGTCTATGTGGAGGCTATGGGCACTTTGGTGGTAGGTGCACTAAGGTGACTACACATAAATGGGGAGAGCTATATTTCCAAAATACTTATAAAGATGTAAACCAATGGCTCTTCAAAAACAATAACAACAACAACAAATTAAAAAATATTTCAAATTATCTGATTATACATAGCTATTTAATATACTTTCAGAATTCAAATGTTATACAGAGTTTACAATGGAAATTGAACACAAAACCCTTCTCTAAAATACATGAGATTATCTTTTTTGATCGCTGAGTAATATGCCATTGTGTATATAGACACAACTTCTATTTTTTTAACATTTTATTTTTTATTTATTTATTTTTAAAGATTTTATTTATTAATTTATATGAGCACTGGGTACAGTCAGAAGCGCAGGAGGGTGAGAGAATTCACCAGAGCCAGAGCGGGGAACAGAACAGGCAGACTGACAAAATACACTGCTAGGGGAGCAGCGGGCAGCTGGAGAGGTCTGCGCACCAGGTGGGAACCTCGCTGAGGTCCAGGGATCGAACAGGCACTGCAGAGGCTGCTGGCAGCTTCTCAGCCTAGCGCTCAACCTCTGCACCACCAGGGGAGGCCCTAGATACAGCTTCTTGATCCATTCATCTGTTTGCAGGGATCTAGGTTATTTGGATATTATAAATAGTGCTGCAGTAGATATAGTTCAGGTTTTCTTTAAGATTAGTGCTTTTGTAACCTTTGGAAGATTCCTACAAGTGGAATCACTGGGTCATATGGTGATTATCTCTAATTATCAGTTCCCTAATCTACTTTTAGATTAGTATTTACAGGGTAAAATACAAAACTGGTGTTCCAACATTATGAAAAACAAAATAACTATAAAATATTTAAGATGCCTAGTCAACTTGATCCAGAAAACATAATCTATATTAATTTCATGTAATTTCACCAAATTCAGTATTCCACTCCTTCATTTTATTTTTCTTCAGATGATGTTTAAATTTCAGAAGTGAAAGCATTAAGATACCATTGGTTGATGTTTTTCTGTGCTTATATGTATGTTCAAAATTACATTATCCTTCTGGTTTATGGTTATCCTCAAATTTTTCCATTGGCATCTGTCATGATACCCATGCTTCCTGTTTTATGTGCTATGCTTTATCTGATGCAGGAAATTTTTATCAACTATTAGATAGCTTTACTTCTCCCTTTCTTCCTTGATAAATTTATAAATATTTCTCAAAGAAGCATAAACATTTAGCTACCTTCTAGAACTAGTGGGTTCAGAAAATCCTTGATGAGTTGGCTTACATACAACTTAAAGTCATGTCTAAATGTCTGCTAATATGTCATGTTGGGTGATGTTGGTTATGACATTTAATTTTGTGTGTCAATTCAACTCACCTAAAGAATATTCAAATTGCTGGTAAAATGTTATCACTGGGTGTGTATGTGAGAGTATTTCTAGAAGAGCTTAGCATTTGATTCAGTGGACTGAATAAAGCAAAGAGATCTCCACTCATTAATGTGAGTAGGCATCATCCAATCCACTGGATAACCACATGGAACTAAAGGGCTGAGAATAGATGGATACCAGGAAAGGGTCCAGGTGGCAGAAGGTGAAGTATAGCCATGAATGGGATGGGGTGTCTCATCCACTAGGTTCTGCTGTCTGCTAGACCCAGACCCCTGTCCTATACAGCCACCTGGAGTCCACTGGTCTCAAAGGTACCTGCCAACAAATGTACAAAATGCAGTCTCTGATGACTGCCTTGCCCCTTGCTTTTCCCATGAGGTCTTCTCTAGACAGCATTCCTGACTACCTGTGTCCAGAGTGCCCCTAAGTGAGACTGTACCCTGCCACCAGATGCCAGATTTGTGGGCACATATGTGTGTCTATGTGCTGAACTCCCTGCCCCAGACTGACCTTCAGGCATAGACTGAACCTGTTCTCCTCCTGTATCCCTCAGCCCTACCAAGCTTGAGGTGGATATCAATAAAATGAATTAGTGACTGAACAAAATAAACAGGTCAATGCTTTCTTCCTTAACAGGGATGTCATTCTTTTCCTGCCCTTACACAAGAGCATTCCTTATTCTTCAACTTAAATTTAGTAGATTCTAGGACTTTGGAACCTCCAGAATCTTATGAGACAATTCCTATAATACATCTCTTTGTCTATCTGTCTGTCTATCTATCTATCTATCTATCTATCTATCTATCTATCTATCTATCTATCTATCTATCTATCTATCTATCATCTATCTCATTTATCTTAACATCTATCTACACTATAGTTGTTATTTCTCCGAAGAAACCTAATTCAGCCAAGATCTGAAATATTGCTTTCAGATCCAAAGTGAGAATAAGGCACAGGTTTGTTCAATTTCATTTCTTTTCTTTTCTTTTTTTTTTTTTTTTTTTAAGATTTATTTATTTATTTATACAAGCACTGGGCAGTCAGAAGCGCGGGAGGGTGAGAGGATTCAGCAGAGCCAGAGAGGAGAGCAGAACAGGCAGACTAATGAAACATACTGCTGAGGGGAGCAGTGGGAGGCAGGAGAGGTCTGTGCACCATGTGGGACCCGCGCCTGGTGGCCAGGGATCGAACTGGCGCCTCAGAGGCTGCGGGCAGCTTCGTGAACCGTCGCCACAGAGGCTGCCGCAGTTTCGCAACCCAGCGCTCAACCGCTGCGCCACTGGGGAGGCCCCTGTTCAATTTCTTGATGCCCAAACCTATCTTTGGTTTTACTATCAGCAACTTCAAATTTTGGTATGAGACGTGGTTTGTTTAGATTGCTCTGAGGTCCACCTCAGAATTAAATTTGTCACATTTATTTCTGATTATGTCTCTTTCCTAGTCCTATTCCCAAGAAAACACAAGAATAACAACAGCAAAAAGAGGTAAGGAAAGTGGTCTACCAAAAACTGCTATTTATAGGATGCCCTTGACTTTGAAGCTGGAATGCCACAACATGACCTATTTATTTGTTTCTGGCTTTGTCTTTGAGATATAGCATAACTTCTCTGGAGAATAGAGGTCAATTTATAGTTTGAATGGTTGAAGTCTGGCAGGATAAATGAAGGGGAAAACAACAAAAATACAGCCAAGAAAATACATTGCTTACTGCTGCAAAATTGCATCTCAACACATAATCCTTGAATTCAAAATACATTTTTTTTTGCATTCATTCCTACTCACAATACATTCCCCTATGTGCAAAAGCTTTGCAAGAAATATAAGACAGTATCAATTTGATGCATTTTGTCTATAAGCAAAATTTTGCCCTTAAGGTTTGAGTGACATGTATATGTTCATTTAGCTAGAATTTACCCTTGAGGACAAATGACATTTTACATTCAAGTTTCAAGATAAATAATAATATTAACAATAATAAGCATAGTTGAAAATCAACTAAATAGCTTAAAAGTCCATGATCATATCTAATGACTTGATTAACACCACTGAATGCTGATTATATGTTCATATCACATTATATCTAGAAAAAATATATGTAAAACTATCTAATAAAAGAAAGTTCTGAAATTTGTCATTTTAACTTTATGATAGTTTTCTGATCTAAGTAAAATGTTTATTAATCCTATTTTCTAATTAATAGAGTTCTAATTGCTACAAAAATAACATTATAATAAAGTTTATCTGTGATACATTTTTGGGGCTCAAATTCATCATTTTGATTTTATACTTATATATATAGAATATATTTTAATTTTAAAAGAGACTATATTTTATATACTTTACTTTTTAATCTTGCCAGAGAGACTTAAATTGGCAACCCATTTTATAAAAATTCAAATAAAATCATTTCACATTTTCCTTAATCAATTTAGAGTTAGTGGTTTAGAATTTAATAACTATAATATTGGAGAGAGCAATGTGGGTAGTAATCCAAATTGTCCTTGAAAAAACTTATGTTGCAGTATTATTTGAGGTCATTATTGCAATAAAGTCCCTTAAAGCCATTCTACCAAACGCACAGATTAATTGGATACATAAGTGAATGGTTAATGATCACAAAATACATTAATGACTATATAAAAGCCATTGACATGTTTTGAGCATAAGTATATGAATCTTTTTAAAGAGCACTATAAATCAACTGCTATTATTATATGCAAAATTCTGCTATTTTCTTTTTATAACATAAGTATTTCCTCCATTTTAGTAAACAATCCATGTTTATTTTATTAATATAACAGTAAAATTAATGAAATTCAGTAAGTTCCTCTTTTCTTATCTCTCAAAAGTTTATTATAACAAAATAAGAAATTGTGACTTTTACAAACAAGACTTAAGATTTTATTGCTAGTCAAGAGAAGCAACCTTCCAACATAATAAATTTCCAATCTGTACCCTAACTATGAAATGAGTTTAAAAAGTTCAAAGACCAGAAAATCAATTTAATTTTTTGTAAGTTGCATTCCTATATACTGGAGTGAATAGGTAAAATTTGAAAGAAATTTATAATAACACTAAAAAAATGAAATACTGAAGCATAAATCTAACAAGATAAGCACAGAATCAGTATACTGAAAATGACAAAATATTGATAAGAAAATAAAAGTTAATCAAACTACATTGAGAGACTAATTTTATTCATGGATTAGAAAACTGAAAATTCTTAAAAATATCAATACTCTCCAATCTCATTAATAGATTAAATGTTATCCCAAGGAAAACCTCACATCCATTTTTGGAGACATGGACAAGCTGATTTGAAAATTTACATGGAAAGGACAGCATACTATAATAGCCACGACAAATAAAAAGGGGGGGGGAATAGGAGAACTCACATTGCCTAGTTTTAAGATTTACCATTAAGCTGCAATAATCAAGACACTGTAGTATTGGTGAAAGGTTAGTGATAGATTAATGGAATAGAATAGAGAACCTAGAAATAGATCAGCACAAATACAGTCAATTGATTTTTTACAAAGATGCAGTCATTTCAATGGAGGAATGATTGTCTTTTCAACAAATTCAACTTAATAATACTGGAACAATTGCATTTATCCATGTGCCAAAAAAAATAATAAAAAAGAAGGATAAATAAAAGAACTTAAAGAAACTGAACTTGAAATTTATCTTGCTAAGAAAATGAGCCATTTTATGAAGTGCAACATATACAAATGCATTCATATGTTATTCATGAAAAAGAGAAAAATCATATAGATGCTAATGTATCAGTGGTTAGCAGGGGTTTGGTAATTGGTAGTAGGTGATGAAAAGACAGCATACAGGCTAACTTTTAGGGTGATGAAACTATTCTGTATGGTTCCAAAGTGGTAGAAGCATGATTGTATACATTATTCAAAACCTGTATAAATAAACATCACACATAATTAACTTTAATGTATATAAACTTAAAAAAAAATAACCAGAACTCAGGGATATCAGAATGTGTTGCAGATTTTAACAAAAATAATCTAATTGTATTAAAAATAAAGAGCATAACTTCACTGAAGGAAGAATCTGAAACACCTTTACATGTATATCAGGGTAAACAATTAAATAGATGGTGGATGGTGAGGGATTGGATCCAGGTTTCTTACTGTTGGACAAGGTAATTAACAGATAAGCAAAGAGGAGCACAGGAATAAACAATATTCTAGTGAGCTAGAGTTGAAGCCATCAGTGTGGGCTTTTTTTTTTTTTAAAGATTTATTTATTTATCTATACAAGCACTGGGTACAGTCAGAAGCGCGGGAGGGGGAGAGAATTCACCAGAGCCAGAGCGGGGAGCAGAGCAGGCAGAAGGACCGAAGTACACTGCTGAGGGGAGCAGCAGGTGGCAGGAGAGGTCCTCGTGCCATGTGGGACCCTCCTCTGGTGGCCGGGGAGCAGCCGGGAATTGAACCAGCGCTGCAGAGGCTGTGGGCAGCTTCGTAATCCAGCGCTCAACCACTGCACCACCGGGGAGGCCCGTGGGCTTTTTTTTTTTTAGCTTGAAGCATACAGATATATTGAGATGGAAAGATGATGATATATAACAGATTAATACAAATTGATAATGAAATTATTACCTGTATGTGTTTATACATGCATTAGAAAACATACATATATTTCCTATTTTGTCCACTAAAGAACACAGACGCAATGATACCCCAGTGGCTACAAGTCTTCCTAGGGCTTAGTTCTAATATCATTCTACAATAATTAGGATTGGGACAAAGGAACTGAAAGATGAGGTTGGAGCATCTTTTGGTGAAATTCACAACCATTTTTAATTAAACTTAACTGAGGTTTGAATTTATACCTTAAGGACTTCAAAGTAGTTGAACATCTGAAATACATTTATTGTTCTCCATGAAAGTGAACAGTTGTCAATCCTAGATTGAATTATTGGGGTTTTTGTTTTGTTTTGTATTTTCTTTTTATTCTGTTAATGAAGAGTTTTAGTATCTGCCACAATTTGGCTCACAGGGTCAATAATTATACATATATTGTTCTTTATCTATGTTTTCTTATCTTTTAGATGTCATGTTAGAATATGGTCTAGGGACTCAAACCTTGTAAATTGAGCAAAAATGTCTATATGTTCTTACAGCACCTTGAACTTCAGCTATGTAACTGATCACTCTGTAATGTAATTGACATGTCTCCAGCAGTGTGCAAATTCTGCTGCTTGAAAGTATCTGTTTACTATTAATCAATTCCTAGTGACTAACCCATATCTGAGTACATAGTTTAAAATTAAAAAAATATGGTGAATTAATGCCTAATAGTTCATAATATACATGTGTTTATATCCAGAGGAGTGTGGCACTATTTATTTTGATTAACCCTGGATATCAAGCCAACTAATTTCTCACATGAGGTAAACACAATTAAAATCATATTAATGGAAATATTTCAATACCACAAAAGTGCTATGTTTAGGTATTCTCGAGATTATTTCTATAAATAGGGCTCCATATAATATGCAATTAAAACATGTCTCCTCTGAGAAGAGAAGTAATATTCCAGCCACAAGGTTTCCTTCTGTGTTTTTAAGTCAGGACCATAAACACTTCTTGTGAAATATCCAGTTGCCTTAGTCTTTCCTTGTGGTAGCAAACATTATTTTTGGAAACAATATTTTCCACATATCCAGGGGAAAATACAATTTATTATTTTAATTAGATGTGTATTTAACCTACTTGCTTTAAATACTGTAATCAAATTATAGGTAAAGATGGAAAGCCATATCAGGGTGGAAGTC
The DNA here is from genome assembly GCF_964194135.1 of Talpa europaea. NCBI lineage: Eukaryota > Metazoa > Chordata > Mammalia > Eulipotyphla > Talpidae > Talpa > Talpa europaea. Next base: position 110,946,859 of record NC_140071.1, on the reverse strand, counting down.
TCAAAATTGATGAAAGTGTACTGATGTTTCATATCTTCTTTTATTAAGTTTGACTCACCAAGAGATCTTTCCGATGTAATCAGCAGAAATCAGAAAATGCATATTTGGAGCTTCAGAAAAACAATGGCAGTTTAGAAGTAATCAAAATAATGATTATTATTAATAGCATCCACAGTAATAATAGCCATTGATATCTATTGTGAATGCACTATGTATATCTGGAACTCTACAACCCATGTTACCTACAGAGTTTCCCTTACTAAGTTACAAATATTTGAATTATTTTTACAGTTGAAATTGCCAAAGAAAGAGCTGCTGGAAAGAAAACAGAGGTTATGTAGGGACAGAACTTTGAGAATCTCAAAAAGTACAGCACAGAAACATAATGAGTTAGGGAATGACAATGAGAAGAAGGAATCTAAAATTATATAGAAAGTTCACTCTCTCAGAAGTTGTGAGAATAGATTCTGAAGGTGTGCCTAATTATCAAATGATACCAAGAAACAAAGGAGGGTATGAGGAAGTGATGATTAAAGGCCATTAATCAAACAGAATGGGAGCACCCTATGGCAAATTCAGAGAGATAAAAGTGGTTATAGTGGGGATCACCACTTGTTATGTTCCTTGAGGAATTTCTGTAGCAAAATGAGGAAGGGAAATTTTACATTTTTGGGAAATAAAATTAAGAAAGTTATGTTTTATACACTGTGACAAGAAATTATGAGCATGACTTTTAAAAAGGTCATGGAAAAAATTAAGTTATATTTTTGAAAGATGGAGGCTCCTTGTCTTTGGACCCACCACATAGATGCTCCTCAGTAATTGTGTCAAATACACACCTATATGAAAACTGATTTAGTAAGAATCCTGGGTATAAAAATAAAAATGTAGATCAATAGCTGAGGAGGTTAACCTTGCAAAACTGTAGGAATATTTTTTTCTGTATTGAGGAAGTTTGAATATTTACCTCTCTCTCTCTCTCTCTCTCTCTCTTTTATTCTTTTGTTCACAATCTTGAGCTTCATTTTTTTTTAAGATTTATGTATTTATTTATACAAGAGCTGGGGTACAGGCCAGAGGTATGGGAGGGTGAGAGGATTCATCAGAGCGGGGAGCAGAACAGGCAGACAGACTGAAATATACTGCTGAGGGGAGCGGCAGGCAAGTCAGGAGAGGTCTGGTGCACCATGTGGGACTCTCCCTGGCTGGCCAGGAATCGAACCCGCACTGCAGAGGCTGCAGACAGCTTCACAGCAAGGTGCTAAACCCATTATGCCACCGGGGAGGCCCCTGAGCTTCATTTTTTTAAGCACATACACCCTAATGTTTATCACGCAATTATCTACCAATTAACAGATAGAAAAATGATTTGATGGAAAGAAAACAAGGCTAAAACAAATAAATGAGCAAGAACTCTTTCTAAAATATTTATTGTTTTGATGACAAATTATTTATAAGCATATATTTATATTTCCTTCCATCACCTTCTTTCTTTTTTTTTATAAAGATTTATTTTTGCATACAAGAACTGGGGTATAGGCCAGAAGTATGGCAGGTGAGAGGATTCACCAGAGACAGAGTGGGGAACAGAACAGGCAGACTGACTGAAATACAATGCTAAAGAGAGTAGCAGGTGAGACAGGAGGGGTCTGCTGAGCCATGTGGGTAGCTCCTTGGCTGCCAGGGATCCAACGCATGCTGCAGAGGCTATGAATAGCCTCACAGTGCTGTGTTTAACCCCTTCTGCCACTAGGGAGGCCCCCATCTAATGACTCTTTTATAATCCAGGACCTACAGAGGTTCACAATGACAGAATTTTCACCAGGAAATCAAATGGTTAGAGATTTTAGTCTCAAGCCATTTTGTTGCATTCCCATATGTCAAATTAATATGCTCACCTTTTTGTAAATAGTTATCATTTCAATGTGAACTAGCAATTATAATCTAACTTGCCCAGTATTGTTAATCTTTATAAAAATAATATTTTTAGAATATCAGTAATGAGCCAGGACATGAGCTAACCTCTGGGAATACATTTAATCATCACAATGGTTCTATACAATAAGTCTATGTCTTCGTCCATTTCACATGATATCTCAGAAGCACAGAGATTTAAGTAATTTATGAATTAGTAGAGCTGGTTTAGAAGCACAGATCCTTCCTATATTTTAGAAGGATTTTAACAGACATACTATATCATAACTCAGAAAATGTGATAGAAATAGTAAATTGTAGCTTAGATAAGAAAGTATGAAAAGGATAAAGAATTATAAATGGTCATCAAGTCACCTAGACTTGAAAATGCCTAGCAATTCACTGTGGATACATCCTTGATAATTTCTTTCACTGAGATTTCAAGAAGAAAAACAATCAGATATTCATGATGCTAATGAGGAAACACTATTAGTTCTATGTATTGAATTAAGTAAATCAACCACTGTAACATTATTAGAATTTAAGTAATTATGTTATTTTTAAGATGCAGATTAATAATTCACTATTCAGTGATTATAACTCACTGATAATTATGCTCTACATGCAAAAGGAGTAAGGCAAAAAATAACCAATACATCCTTAAAAATGGCATAAATAAAAATACAAATGTTAGAACATGATAGGTGTGAAATAATCATCTTTTAAAATGTTTGCCTCAAATTGAATATAAATATTATACAGCTAAACTTTTAAATTTTTCTGATATGTTCTAGTGCATGTGTGTATTATATAACAGTCAAAATACTTGTTTTCAACTGCAAATCAAAGTATAACACTTCCTAAAGATCAAAATATTATTTCTCTTTATATCTAAACTCAGATATTAATACTATCACCATTACTCCAATCTTCAAAAGAAGACTATTCTTATCTGATTTGTTTATTAGACCATAGTTAATTGAAATTTCTCAGTTTACTAGTGTTTCAAATTTTGAAAACAACCATGGCAAAGTAGACTATTTATACATTTAAAAAAATTCTTTAGAAAAATATCACATAATCTAGATGCATGTATTTGATGGGAGCAAGATTGTCTGGTCATTGAAGTTCAGGATAGTATGCATTAGTCCATTCAACTTGCACCTGCTGCACAATTATGACAAGTCACACACTGTAGCATATACATTAGATATATAATTTGAATATGATACTTATAGTTCCTACCAAACTGACCTTTGCAGGAATAATTTCTATATAAATGTATCATTCCCTTGTTTTCATTTTGAATGCAGCTGACGAAATGTTCTCAGTATGATGTTAGAAAAATATTGAAATTATAAAAAGCAATGCCATTACACATTAAAAACTACTGCATATCATAAAATAAGAAATGGTAACAAATTTTAAGAAATTGTCAATTTTTAAGTGAAAAGGACCACTTAACATCCTAATGTTAAAAATAAAACAGTTACATATTAACAAGTGAAAGAAAATTAAAGAAAGGTCAAGGCTAAATAGGAAATGATGTCATTCTGAACACATAATTATGAACAGAAGATTAATTTGTGCACACACATGTTAACAAACATAAAGTGAACTGATAGCAGATATCTGCAAAATGATAGACTTTCTCAACTGGCAAGTCAACTTCTTTCAAAGTTGGCCCATTTATTACAACAAACAATAACACTCAATCACTGAGTAGTTAGCGTTATTTATGTACTAAATCGTGTCATTGACACTATCATTCCATTTACCCCACCATGTATCCCAAAGCATAGAAAGAAATGAAATATTAACACTGGTTCCTTTTAATGATAGTATAGCAGAGAACAGGGGTTAAAGTCAATGATCAACCTATTCCATTAAGATAAAAACCATCTGACATATAATGAGTCTTTTTTTAATTATTGCTTCATCAGATCACTTTAAATAAAATTCCTTAGTGTGACCTCGCTCCAGGAAGCTTTTGGTATGTTTAAGGTCCTTGGAAGAACAATGTTTATAAGTGTAATACACTTACTATACAATAAATCTTCATAAAATTTACATTATAAATATACATAATAAGATGAAGTTTAAAACGACACTAGACAATTTTACAACTATAATTCACATAAATATTTCAAAAATATATTTTCTAAAAAAGTTTAAATTACAAAAATGCATTTTGTAAATTCTAATGGATGAGAATAAACTCTTGCATTAGATATCGCAGTCTTCATGTGTACTTATTATGTATACTGAGACAGTCTAATTTTTACCTAAGTTGATACTTGAAATTCAAGTCAATGTGAATTTCTGTTCCCACGGAAGCTCACCATGTAGCAGAATCCTATTCTGTTTTTCTTGTATTTCTTTTTGTATTCCATTCAATAGACTATAATCATGTTAGCAAATATTATACTTATGTAGTAACTGTTTAATCCTTAGTATCTAGCAGTATTTTTTGGAATAGAATAGAAAATTTAAAATATATTTTAGAATGCAATTGTTTAAACAATCTTTTAAAAGAAAATATTTCTAAATTCTTGAAGTGTCACATTATATCAAGGATACATGTTAATTTTGAAATTGAATTTTAAGAATTAATGCAGGAAACTACAAAGTTGTGAAAGAATAGTGACATGCCATTTGTAATAGCATAGCTAAATTTGGTGTTGGAATAATTATTCCTCCAGAGAGTCTAGAAGTATATATTGAGGTCAAACATTTTCTTTCTGAGATACTATCTTGCACATCAGTTAACATTTAACCTTAAAGAGGATCAACATTCCTCTTCATAACATTCCCCATATCACTCCTCCAGAAGGATAAACTGGAGGCAAGAAGGTATTTGACTTTTAAGAAAGGGTATAATGAGTTGAACTGAACTCTAATTGTCCCACAGGCCAAGATTAATTGTCTGTATCTAAATTAAACAACTTGCTTCCTCCTAGAAACCTAAAAGGTATGAAATGGCCCTCAGCTATGGCCAAACAAGTCCTTGGCCACCCCCACTTTGGTTCTCTCTTTTCCCTTCTCTATCTCTAATATTCACACCATTTAAATAAACTCTCATCTCACACATTGATGAGACGGGCTAGAGAGAACATTCCTAGGAGCTTTTCCTTTTATTAGACCCTGAGTTATCATCTTTTACACTGATAGGGTATATAGAGATGATTCTCATACTCTACAAATAGATGGTTTATTGCATTCCTACTTAACACATAAACTAAACTGGTATGTATATTTAGAATGGGATTAGGGAAAGAGGAAGTCTTACATGAAATAAAAGGTATTCAGTCATCCTATATCCAGGCTAATTATTGAAAGTTCCCAGAAATAGCCTGTATTAGAATAAAAGCTTTTCCTCCCACATCTTTCCATATAGTGCTTAATGGGAATGAGATAAATTTTCAGTGTTCTGAGTATATTATTGAGGTTCTCATTAAGAATATAATTTTTGAAGATAAACCCATGTCCTCAAGTTTAACTTTACACTCACTGTTAGAAAATAATGAAATAATTGGACAGTTAATGAAAAGATATATCATTAGATTTCTAATGTAGCATTCTTAGAGAAGTGTGTGAATTTTCACCAAAAATTATTGAGGAATTTTTTTATAAATACTTCTGCCTAATAATGTATTTGTTACTATTAAGTCCATTTTCTTTGAATTTTGCAATTTATACACATGATTATAAAATGACATAATATGGCATTTGTAAGTAATGTCAATAGAATTTTCTTAGGAAAGGAAAACAGAATGATCAGAAAACGTACTGTAATTTTCTTTACCTCAGTAGGTTATGACATGACAGGTGAAACAAGATATCATCAACTGTTATAAAATAAATAAGAATTTCTATTTGTGAGATTAGTGTCAGGATGCAAAGAAGATACAATATGGGAAATGCAACATGTCCTATAATCTTAAGAGAAAAATTGAACAATAGCCAATTAATTGAATTTTTGTATAGCCTAATGGCTTCCTATATCCTATAAAGAGTTTCACTAATGCAAATTATATAATGATAAATAAAAAAAAGTTACTAAAGGAATTCTGCTAGTAGTAAAAATATTAGAATTAACTTTCATATTCATAAGTTGGGTTGGGAATAAACTTTGGTATTTTATACAATAATATGCACAGTTAAATTGAACATACCAGTTCTTTGGGTATCAATAGAAGGGTTTCAGTGGATGCACCTTGAAAAAAGTTGAGTGAACAAAAACAGATTTAAAAAGATTTTGCTACTATGACATGATTTATTTATATTTATAAAATTCACATAAGATCCTCCCTGGTGGCACAGGCGGTTGGGCACAGCGCTGAGAGGCTGTCCGCAGCCTCTGCAGCGCAGGTTTGATCTTGGCCGGCTGGTGAGAATCCCACATGATGTGGCAGACCTCTCCTGTCTTGCCCGCTGCTCCCCTCAGTAGTGTATTTCATCAGTCTGCTTGTTCTGTTCCCCACTCTGTCTCTGGTAAATCCTCTCACCCTCCCGTGCATTTGGCCTGTATCCCAGCACTTGTATAAATAAAAAAAAAATCACATAGGTTTAACATATTATTTTAATGTTGAAATATTTATTAGAGAAACATGGCCAGGAGGTTATTTGACCAAGTTCTAGAGGAGAAAGGAATGCAGTGTGGTGTAGCCTGGGTGATTCCAGATATATTTATAGTATACATTTTAAAGTAGTGTCTGAATATAATGTGAAAATATATTTATGCTTGTTAGGTATAGATGTTTTAGTTATTATATCTCCATCTATTTATGTTCAAGGTAATATTACATAATTGCAAATAATTGCCTTAATTAAAAAATGAGTTTTTGATTGGTATTTTTTGATTGGTATTTTCCTCTTTTTTCTCTTTCCTTTATTTTCACAACCCCATGCATAGTTGAAAGATGAGAAAGACTAAAAACCTCAGAAAGGCCAGTTAGTAATCCACTTATAGTTTTTTTTCAAATTTTTGTTTCTTTTATTATAGCAGTAACACATTTAACATTCCCAATTATGCTACTTGGCTTACTATAATATAGCACATACATAGATTTTACTACAAATAAAAGCCATATGTGCATGTGTATGTGTGTGGTGGAATCAGGGTTAAGTGTGGAGTAGAGAAGTTGAGTTCTGTATCTACATATGTGCAGTGCAGATGAAGGACAGAGCACCTGAGAGCAAGAGAGGATCTAAGAACTAAACCTGTTCAGAAGCACAGTGGCTCAGAAACAGATAACCATGCAACTCTAAATCTCTCAGATATTAGTCCAACTTCTAACTTGATGAAGAACAGTGATTTTTATGTTTTAGCCAAACATATCTATAATTTCATAGATATTTAACCCTTGTTGACATCTTTGTTACTACAAAAATGATATGTAAATTATCTTTCTAGTAACATTTCATTTTGGGAAACAATTTTTTCAAAAAACTCTGCTATATATGCTCATAAATCAACTTTTTATTTCCTGACAGAATATAATGAATTTGTTTTATATTGTGCTAACACACAATATAAAGACAAAAATCAATTTTAAATATACCAAACCACAGAGTTCAATATTTTATTATTTTTTTTTACAGAGAACTGCATATAAGGAAGCAAGATATTAAAACAAGGTCTTCTACTCCTATAGATCAACTTTTCAGTGCCAAGAAACAACTGGAAAATAAACTCTCTTGATGTGGGATAAAAAAAAAAAATTCCCACGGTGATAAATTTTCCCTTGGAAGGAAGAGGTGTTTATGTTGATAGAGAAAGTGTTGATGTTGAGGATTTCACAGCATTAAATATAAATAGCTTTATAATCATTGTTTGGCAAGACAGCAAGGAAATGTTGTAAGCAAAGCCATGGGTCATGTCCTCCAAAATAGCAATATTTTATTAAAATTGCATAGAAGTGATAACATGATGAAAGGGGGAGATTAGAATTTGGGTCAAAAGGCAAATAATCAAGTTGTAAATATTCCCTAGGTGGGTTTAAATCTTTGTGGTTCATTGTTCTTAGTTTATCTGGAAAATAATTTAACTAGAACTAAATCAACCATACAATATGTAGCTCTTGATCAACTCAGCAAATTTCTTATTTTTCCAGTTAGATCCTTTGAAAGGTAACAGTTTTGTGTGATAAAACAAAATAATAGTGAGGTTTTTACACTTTAAATGTGGCAGGAGATGGGCATACAGTGGCTATGCTTTGTATATGTTGCACAAACTCTCAGAGAGATACTTCCAAAAGTGCCTAATTCAGATGTTAATACTGTTGCTTGCTTCTGTTGCTGGAGAGGAAAGCTGAGTTTTTGCTTTTTGTTTTACTTGAGATCAGTGAAAAGAGAACTAATACTTAGATTTCATCTATGAAGGATCTCAATGGTAGCAACATGAATATTAAAAAAAAAAAAAATAATCCAGGACAGGCCTCCCTCCGTGGCGCAGTGGTTGAGCGCTGGGCTGTGAAGCTTCCCACAGCCTTTGCAGCGCCAGTTCAATCCCAGCCCCCACCCCAGGGAGGGTACCACCTGGCATGATAGACCTCTCCTGTCTTGCCTGCTGCTCCCCTCAGCAGTGTATTTCGTCAGTCTGCCTTTTCTGTTGCCCACTCTGGCTCTGGTGAATTCTCTCACCTTCCTACGCTTCTGACTGTACTCAGTGCTTGTATAAATAAACAAACAAATCAATCAATCAATCAATCAATCTTTGGGAAAAAAATGAATTAAAAAAAAAAAATCCAGGGCCACCCTGGTGGCACGGGGGTTAAGCACTGCACTATGAAGCGCTCCACAGCCTCTGCAGCATGACTTCCATCCCTAGCCGGACAGGGAGCAACCCACATGGCACAGCAGACCTCTCCTGTTGCACCTGTTACTCCCCTCAGCAGTGTATTTCAGTCAATCTGCCTGTTCTGTTCCCCACTCTGTCTCTGGTGAATCCTTTCACCCTCCAAACCTCTGGCCTGTACCCCAGTTCTTGTAGGTATAAATAAATAAATCTTTAAAAAAAATCCAGTAGAAGTTATAATGATATGCTCTGTCAACAAAAAGAATGTCTACTTTATTTAAAACACACACTATTCCTAGATTAAAATGCATAATGATTTTTGTTAGAACCCACACACAATAGGATGTGCATTACAAGATCAATATACATGTCTTAAATTAAATAAATTATAGAATATAGGATTTTCGTTCATTAGAATTGCATGATGTCCTAAAGGTTTCAAATTAATGTAAATTTTAATTGTAAATTAGACAAATTTCAATACAGTAATAAGTCATAACCTGCAGATTTGGTAAGCAAATAGCCAAACTCATAGGGGTGTACTCTCATAAAATCTAAATGATAATAATTCAGACAATCTTTGCCCCTCATAAAACGATACAATCACTCCACCCAGATCCGCCAATGAAAGATAATACAGTAGTTCCAATTGGATTTAGAAATGGAGTAAACTTGGAGCTAAATGAATCATAAATCAATAAATACCTCAGCCTGCCAGCTCATGGTTTATTGATTCACAAGCTGTTTATCCCACACTCATCGTGCTCTAGTGCAATTATCATTTAATTACATTTTCTGTATGTACCAAATTGTAGTTTAGATGTCTTCCTAGACCAAACAATTTCAAGCTCTATATCTACTCACTAACCATGGGTTTTGGTTATCTTTTCTGCTTTAGTATGCTAGTCTGATTTCTGCTTGAACACCAGCTACATTGCACAATAGGGCCTATCAAAACACATTTAACAAACTCTCGCTAATTATAATCATGTTTATTGTTCTCATTTTTTGCATCAAGATTGATTTGAAATATAACAGATGATGTGTGTTAGAGAAAATATAGCATAGGATAAGACACATAAAGTCATTGAATTTTATGAATCTAAAACATAAAAATTATGCTTTTATGAAGCCTAACTATGAACTTTTCTAGAATGAGAATAGATCTAGGAATTGACTTGATGTTAACCATTCAAAATGTTGTTTTTTGCAAAAAGTTGGGTTTGGGATATCCTTTCTAATTTTATATTATTTTGTGTTATAAATCAAATCTTTGCTAAGCAAGCCAGAGTTTCCAGGTAATTTTTTATATTTATCACCAAGATATAAAGTAAATTAACTATTTAATTCTAATTAAAACATAGTTTCTAAACAAGGAAACTGTGTGGTATATATTTTGGATGAGTTTTTTAAAACATCCTTCAGAAATAATGACAAATAGCATGTCATGACTCAAAAATAGATTCTCTTAAGATACAGAATACACTTGATCATACCAAATGGTAACAGATTTCAAAGTGATAACGAACATATAGCATAATTTACATCATTTTTCAAACTACAAGAGACATTTGTTATCTCTCTATCAGGAGACTGAGCTCAACATTAAGATGTGTCCTCAGAGGTTACAGCTGATTTATACGTTATGAGACAAATAGCATCAAATTAACAATAAGCTCAATGAAACAGTTTTATTGACAGAGAAGATTGTATAGAAGAACTGGTTTCTCTATGTGTTTATTTTTTATTTATTTATTTTTTTAAGTTTAGGGAGATGCTTTTTTTTAATAATAAATTTTATTTTTATATTCCCCATACAATTGCAACCCCCCATTTTGACCCCAATCCCTCCCCTCCCGCCCCTCACCCCCCAAAAAGTGTTTCTGGTTCATAGTTTTTTGTTGATTTTGATTTTCACTTTCTTATAGTTATTCATTTTCCTGGTCCCTTATTTAAGTTTTCTAGATTCCTGCTATGAGTGAGACCATCCGGTATTTTTCTTTTTCTTTCTGGCTTATTTCGCTGAGCATGAATCCTTCCCTTACACTGGAGTATATTCTTCAACTTCAAAAGTTCATCAATTTCAGAAACTTTTAGGAAGTCTTTAGTTGCCAATAACTTATCTGATTCAGAAGTTACCATTCAAATTATGAACTAAGAAGAAAAACTCTATTCACACCTTATTGTACACAAATTAAATATTTGGCTATGGATACTATTGACATATGCTTATTTTATAAATTAATAAACAAAGTAATGTTGCAGAATATATTAATATTGTGGGTTTTCTTTTTAAATTGGTGGTGGTAGTATTTTGCAGTGTTAACAAATTCTCTGCACTGCCATATGGGTGTTGGTGCATATTACAAAAATATTGTAATGGTCATATTATTTACAAATAATTTTATGCCCATAGAATTTCTCTGAATATTATTTGGGTGGAAGAATTTAGGTATTTGGATGGCAGTGGGATTTCGAGGAAGGAGAATAGTTTTCCATCAAAGTTGAACATTTTTTACTTTTTGCCAATTATTTTTCTTTCTTGAAAATTTCCCAAATATATAAGCATACTAATCACTTAAAAAACCAAAAATCAGAAAGTCAGTAACAACTTATAACTATTTCTCAAATTTATTTGATGAAGAAAAAATCATTTATGAATTTTATTTTCATGTAAGATTTCTATAATGAATGAATACATTTCTATAACATTTTAATATTTTATGGTTAGTTTTGAGTGATTTTGTTTCTAAGATAAAATATTGAGTTTAAAAAGAGCAAATGTTATATTTTAAATTCTAATTGAATTACATAATACCTTAATTAGATGTTAAAATAGATTCATAACCAAAATTCTCTTTTTCATAAAATATGCAGCTATTAAAATTTCTAAGAGGAATTAAATATATGGAGGAGAAATAATGAAAAACTCATACTTTCAAATTTAAATTTTCTGAGTTACTAGTATCCTCTATTTTCAACTTGAAATTATCTAAATGTAACCTAGAATTACATTTTAAAATGTATATAGTAGTATTATGGCATATTTAAATGTGCTCTATATATTTTTAATTTCTTTCATTACTGGATTTTATAATAAGATAAAAGATTTTATTTTTAACAGTAAGTTTTTGTGTTATAAAAACAGTCTGAATGTACTGTCTGTTGTGTTTGTCTTATTCTAGAAATTCTATTCTAAAGTTATCAATACCAAAATCAAATTAATTATAGCTGATAGTCTCACTTGTGCAATGTTAGGCGTTTCTTTTTCCTCCAAAGTCTTAGGAATCACTAAATGTTTTTCTAATTTTATAACATTGTCTTGCTTAAACTATTATGCTATAATTTATCTTTCATTAAATTAAACAGATGCAATGTTTGCTAATTATCTCCTTTTTCTTATTCAATGATGAGTAGAGGTACAGTGTTGACTATTTTTTTTGTAGAGAGTTTCACTAACAATGGTTTAAAAAAATAGAAGAAAAAGCAGTTTAAAAAATTCAAATTTGATTTACCTATACACCCTTATTTTCCTTCTGAAATCAACATACATTTTAAAAACTTAATTTGGTATTTATGTGTTATTAGTTTTATATTTTATCAGGAAAAACTCTTGGACTTATGATAATTCCAAATCAAACAAATAATTGAATCTTCCTTATTAAATGAACAGAATTTGATAATGGAAAGTAACTCCATTAACAATTAATATATTATCTAGAATTACATTTATTATATGGAATCAAAAACCTGACAAATAAATATGTGAACATTTATGGTAAAATGGAATAAAAAAGAAAATATTTTATAGTTTAAGACAGTTATCTATATGTGGAAATGTAGAATTGACATAAAATTATTTCAATGAGGTTTAAAGAATAAATTATACTAGAACTATGGTAACACTTTATTGCAATATCCGTCCCATGCAGTTTCCTGGCCCATGTCCATACCACATGATGATATAGTAAAGCTGAATTTCACAAATTAAGTAGCAAGGATCAGCACAAGAGGAGAAAGCCTTTAAGGCACTGGCCTGCTGTGTTTTTATTAGTTAGGCTGCTAATTTTTAAGCACTTATTTCCTCTCTGTCACCACTAAACTGGTATTTACACAGGATATTTGTAGTAAGTACTTGTTTGTATATGGATTATAGCCCCATTTAATAAGTTATAGATATTAGCATTAAAATAGGGTAATAAGGTTCATTCGTGAACAATTTAGATGATAAATTCTACACTTTAATGGGCCTGTTCTTTTACATTCATAAAGTATTTTCGATTTCTCAAAAAGTAAAACGTAGCATGTCTGACTTTTTACAAAGTAGCAAACACTAATGAAAGAGTATTAAAGAGTAAATATTTTGAGAATTGATCGTGAGGTACCTATATGATAGAAAGAGAGTAAGAAGAGAGGGGAAGGAAATCAATATGGTGGTTATTAGACAAATCACCACAGTGTGTCATTAGAGCTTACACTTGCTGCAGAGTTCTGATGGTCAATGCAAAGAATGCATCTTAGAGTTATTCCACCAAAATGCATGACAGATGCATTTTATCCATTTACACATAGACAGAACAAGTTCTAGCAACCAGAAAAAAGTCCTCAAACACAGAAATTCACACGTAACAACTGGAAGTTTTGTGTGCATACTAAAATAGTGAAACACAAAGAGATATGAGTAGGACATACCACATCAATCTTTTGGCTGACTTTAGATGACACTTAAGCCAGAAATTCATTTAAAGATTTTTGTTGCTGCTACTTCTTTTTCAATTTTCAGAATGATCACTTTTTGGAATAACTCAGAATTTATGATGTTTGTATCAATTATTTTTCATTGATCTTTCTCAGTGTTGAGAGTAATATTTTGTTTTATTTGTAGTTAAAATAATTAGTAAATCCTCCAAAAAAATTGTTCGTTGGGAGATATCCATCCTTTCCTATCAGATGGGACAAAGACAAATGTATACAGTGATTTCTTGCTATTTTCTAGCACATGTCATATATTCAAGGTAAATTATATACAAACTCTAACAGCAAGCACACGCCAGCACATTGACACCTTTGCTTACGATCTTCATAATATATATAAAACCTCATTTGACACCCAAATATGGTGCCATTTTATCTACATATATCCCTGAAATCACCAGTGTTCAGTGAACTCCTAAAACGTTTTTGTTAGTACTAATAATTTGATACTTAACGTTTGTTGAATGGATATTGAAAATTAAGTTCTGACCATGAGGTTGGCACTATTTTAGGTGCCAATATAGTAATTAAGAACAAGAGAGTGAATATGCCTACCTTTAAGGAGTTTACACTGAAATAAAAAAAAAATAAAAAATAAGAAAATATGTTGCGTGTTAATGGTGTAAATACTTTGGAAGGAAAAAATAGGAGAAGGTATTAGGAAGTGAGGAGTTTGAAAATTTGAATTGGGTAGCTATCGAAAGGAGTCCTAGCTAGTCCTAGGAATGGTAGCCTAGAAGAGTGACTTTTAAGATCTGAAATTAGGGTTTATAATTGAATAAAGTTATTTGATGACAGAGGAACAGAATTCCAGCAGTGGAAGTAAAACATGCAAATATCCTGAGATGGTATTATCTATGTTATAGATAATTATAAACACTTTGTCTTTACTCTGATTGAGGTGCAAAGGCATTGAGGAATTCTATGAAGAACAATGATATGATGTGATGAAACTTGGACAGTAATACTTTGCTGCTCAAACATGTTAAGGAGACTATTACTATGATCTGGAACCGGATGAATGATAATTATGGCTTAAAATAAGGCAGTAGCCAAAGAGTTATTGAAGAATGTTTAGACTGAAAATATTTTGAATATAGAAATGGTAAGACATGCTGAAAAACTGAATGAAGGACATGAGTAAATAAGGAGTCCAAGAAAAAATTTTGACCTGAAAATAGAAGGATAAAATTGTCATTATCTGAGATGGAGACACGTATACACATAGTTAAGTTTGAATGAGAAGATTTCAAGCTCACTTTGGGCATGTAAATTTTGAAGTTGTTTTTAAACATATAAGTATAAATGGTAAATAGTGATGTGTAGGTTTATTTCTGAATTCCATGAGAGTAAGTTAGCACTGTATGTATTTCAGAAAAGTAGACTATATGAGATCACCAAAAGACTAAGTAGACAGAAAAAACTAAAAAAAAAAAAAAAAAAGTGAATCCAAAGGGTAAATCTCAGAGCATCTAAACATTAATAAAATAAAATCAAACAAATGAGAACAAATCACAAGAAGACAGAAAGGGAGTGACCGGTGGGGTTTAAAACCATGGGGCTTAAGTAAAGACATTATTTTTTGGATAAAAACATAGCAAATTTTGTAAAATGCTGGTAAGTTAAATGAAATATCAACTGGGATTTAACTGTGAGACTAGCAAAAGATAGCGTTGCTAACACTGACAAAAAATACCAGACTACCTTTTGAGATGGACCTGAGAGGGTAAAAGCCTAAGGGAAGTGGGAGGAAAGAAATTGGAGACAGTGAGTACAAAAATTTCTTTCTCTATGGAAGAGAGGCAAGAATAGAAGCAGTAAGCACACATGAAATTAAGGGACAATCAGATACACACGCGAATGCTAATCAATAACTGTTACAGGGGATGACTGAATTACAGGCATTAAACTTAATACAGGTAAAACAGCTATGAACAAAATATAAATAGGGGACTAACTTGCTGTCTAGTTGATAGGCCTACATCTTTTTATAGGATTTGTCTTAGAATGTAGTTGCCTGATTTCACCATCTTAAGTACACACCTTAATCTTACTGGTTTTGTGTCTATTGCCTTTCTATGTTTTCCCAAAAGTAGAATCCACCTCTTGTTCTACCTTTCTTAACTCAAGCACAACTTTCTTTCTTTCTTTCTTTTTTAAGATTTATTTATGTATGCATACAAGAACTGGGGTGTAGGCCAGAGGTGTGGGGGAGTGAGAGGATTCATCAGAGACAGAGTGGGGAGCAGAACAGGCAGATCTACTGAAAACACTGCTGAAGGGAGCAGCTGGTGAGACAGAAGAGGTCTGCTGTTCATGTGGGTTGCAACCTGGCTGGCCAGGGACTGAACTCGTGCTGCAGTGGCTGACAATAGCTGGATAGCTCTGTCTTTAACCCCTGTGCCACCAAGCAGGTCCTCAAGCACAACTTTCTATTACTGTTTAGAAGTCACAGATATGAAGAATGATCCCTGGAATTTTTGACATTTATTTTATTGGTTGCTTTCCTCTAACTGTTGCAGAGTTCGTAGACAACATTTTGCAGCAAAATCATATTCCTAAATTTCTAGACTATGTAGAGGAGCTAGAGTAGGTGTGGGATAGATTAGTCAAGAAAATGGAGAAACCCGCAAATGAAAAGCCATAAAATCTGCTGCTAAGTTTCCATAATTTACCTCTAATTCACATGTAGTCATCAGCTCAACTTTTTCACACATTTGCTTGAATTTGTGTATTACTCACCTTACCTCATCTTATAAAATTATTAAAAAAAAAATAAGCTCATAAAACACAGAAAAATACAAGCTCATAAAACACAGAAAAAAAATTCATCCGAACTAGCAAAATTCTGTTCTTGAAATCAAACCAACCAAAGCTAGAAAAGCTGCTTATATTTGACTTATTCTCACCCCTTTATCTTTACACACACCCATTATTATAATCCTTCTAAAACTTATCATTATTTTTCTGGTGAAAGAATTATATTGATATACATGTTTTGTTTTTAATCATTCATCAACATAATATAGTATTATAACTTAATAGTTTTCCACTCTTCATGAATTGCAAATGTTTACATTGGAAGAGAACATAAAAGAGATTCGTAGCTTTAGGCTCAAGTGAGTAAAAAATTATTTATGGCACACCACAGTATTGTAACTTGACCTCTGGAACTCAACGTTCATTGAAATTCATCAGCACCAGTCTACAGTCTCTTCTTCTCTCTCTCTCTCTCTTTTTTTTTTCTGATCTACTGGCTTTAGGCCAAGAAGAATTTTATACATAAAACCTTTTAATTAGCTTTCCACCTTCTTGATAATTTCAGAAAAATTCATATAAAATGAGAACTTCATTTCAAAGCTCAGTTTTTAAAAATCATGGGAAATTGAAGCTATTCCACTGTGCTATTTTCCTAGAAAAGTTTTAGGCACCCCTTTTTTGTGATGGCAATGGGAAATGATGATTTCTATTTTATTATTTCTGAAACTTGTTTTTTAATCCTGATGACTTCAAAAGTGGATCATTTCATGTAATAGAAATAATAGCAATTTTGAGTGCTTACTAATGTTAGTTATTAAGATAGTCCAATAAAATCGGTTATTTAATTATTTTTAAACTTTTCTGTAGAAGAACTGGGGTATAGGCCAGAAGTGTGGGGTGGGGGGGTGAGAGGAATCACCAGAGACAGAGTGGGGAGCAGAACAGGTGGATTTACTGAAATACATTGCTGAGGGGAGCAGTGGACAAACATAGGAGCAGTCTGCTGTACCGTATGTGAGTTAGCTCCCTGGCTGGGGAGCCAACTCAAGCCCCGGCAGAGATAGCACTGTGATTTAATACCTAGGCCCCAGGAAGACCCAAAAAAATCGTTATTTAATTTAATATTCAAAACAAATGCTTTCATTAGTAATATTCAACCATATCACTGGTTAAGTGGCTTACCCAAAGCCACATAATTAGTGAATATTAGTTTGAATGTCCAAATAGTTGGTCTTTACGAGAACACACTTAAGTGTTAGTGATATTATAAAATATCCTGTAATGAATATGTATTCTTGTAAATAGAAGTCATAAACAATTTCTTAAATCTTTGAACATATTATAAAATTTTCTGAGTATCCCCAACTGTTCCAACAGGCAAGTGAGCAGAGCCATCTGCTTGTCTGAAACAGCTAAGTCAAACTGATGACTGAAGATAAAACCAGCCTTTTTATCCCCACTAGTCACTGAAAACAGGTTTGACAAAGGGTATCCAAACGTTGCATTCTGCAGTGCATTTTTTAGACAGGAAGAGATTAAATCCAACATTGCCCTCACATGAGCATTGCCTCCTCCATTATCCACACCACTTTCAAGGATGGAGAGTATTACCAAGGATGAACTTACACTGACATCTTATAATCACTCAAAGTGAAGACTTCACTCTTGGTGTAGTACATTCTGTGTGTTTGGACAAGAGTATCATAGACTAGGTTATACAAAAATGTTAGCATCTTAAAAAGTTATTTTTGTGGATCAGTAGGGCTGAGAGGTGTTCATTCTCTCATCCTGTTTACTTCAGAACCCACATAATGAAGATCCTTTTCAACATGTGTTCCACAATCATCGTAGCATAAGAACAAGAATTCTGCAATTTATTATACTGGGAATTAAAATTTATAACTTGGCAATATCATGATATTTCTCTCTTTTATAGTTAGCATTAGAAACACCCAAACTTAAGGGTCTCCGCACAGCCTAGAATCATTTCTGAAATAGGAACGCATATATAATGAAGATAAGAATGTAAGAGATTATTTTTTATGACAGTGCAGATAAAACACTATTTCCCGCCTCAGAGCTATGGTATCAGATATATCATTTCCTGGTATTTTAACTCTCAATTAAGCATTTTTCTTTTTATATGCTTTTGTTCTCTTTTTCTTTACAAAAAAAGCATTAGCTATTCAACAAAAATTCACTTTTGAGTTGCAATACATTATTTCTTAAGTAGAAATAACTTTTGTTTTATAACTATTAGAATTTTTTCATCTCTCTGGAAAGTTTTACTTTTCTCATTCAACTATTTTAATAGCACACTTGTAGATTTGTTAGTTAATTTATTTAAACCTTACAGTTTGGCCTATCTGGGAATATAAAAATGAAAAATCTCAGCTCCTGCTATCAAGAAATTCACAGGTAGTTTGAGCCAAGGAAATAAAAGATAAAGGGGGAAAAGAAGGGCATTTCAGACAGAGAAATGTAATGTATAAAAAACATGACAATTAGGGCCTCCCTGGTGGCACAGCAGGTTGACCACAGCGCTGTGAAGGTGTCCAAAGCCTCGGCAGCACACAGATTCCCACCTGGCCCAGGGAGATTCCCACATGGTGCGGCAGAACTTTCCTGTCTCGCCCGCTGCTCCCCTCAGGAGTGTATTTCGGTCCTTCTGCCTGCTCCCTGCTCTGTTTCTAATGGATTCTCTCACCCTCCCGTGCCTCTGGCCTGTACCCCAGTGCTTGTATAAATAAATAAATCTTAACAACAACAACAACAACAAAAAACATGTCCGTTAGAGACTATCATTGGAAGGTCCGTCATCAGTATAAGGTATACCAACAAAATTTGAATTTAGGGTATATATGCATTCTTGTCACATCAGTTAATTTTACAGTGCTATATTTTCATTTATAATAACTCCATTTTTAGTTCTAACCATTGTTATTATAATTTATTTTCTAATTATAAAATTAAGGTGCTTTTTAACAAAATTTATAAACAGCAATTTCACTTAGCTATGCTAGTGATGCACATCTTATATTTCATAATAACTGAATTTTTGTCCACGTTAAATAGTGGTTCTTTCAATCTCATCTATGTACTTGTGAAAAACATCAAATTTTGTATGATTATGTATTATTCCTTTTCTTAATACAGATGATCACAGAATTTTTTAATTTCCGGATGGCTTCCAATTTGTGAAGGACTAACAACCTTATATCCTAGCAAGGATGTTCTTTTTTTTTTTTTTTTAAAAAAAAAGATCTATTTATTCATTTTGTACAAGAACCGGCCCTATGCGTGGGAGGGTGAGAGGATTCACCAGAGACAGAGCAGGGACCAGAACAGGCAGACTGACGAAACACACTGCTGAGGGGAGCAGCAGGTGCAACAGGAGAGGTCTGCTCACCATGTGGGACCCTCGCCATCTGGCGGGGATCAAACCAGCACTGCAGGCTGCGTGCGGGACAGCTTCAAAGCGCTGCGCTCAACCACCTGCGCCACCAAGGGAGGCCCAAGGACGTTCTTACTGAAAGTACTGTGAGAGTCGCAAATTTTCCTGCTACATGGTCATTGTCTATATCACTCTGATGCTTTTTTTTTTCAGATACACATCTTTTATAATATATACCTGATTACATATAAATATCTTGCGCTAACTAATCGAGTCAACGGATGATTTCAAACTGATCACTGTCATTCTTCATAAGCTATTTTGTGAACTGTAAAATTTCATTTCTGGTTATATATCCAAAATAACTTTAAACACAGACTCAAATTTGTTTTGTTCATAGCAGCATTATTTATGGTTGCCAAAGGTAGATAGCCCAATTGTCCATCAACAAATGAATGTTATTTATATAGCATATCAACTATTATTCAACCTTCAGAATAAAGGGGAATTCTGACATATACTGCAATTTGGATGAACTTTAAACACATAATATTGAAGAAATAAGATTGTCATATAAAGAACAAATACTCTATAATTCCACTTATATGAGTTCCCTAGAGTAATCAAGTTCATAAAAACAGAATGAAGAATTGGTTCTTGGGGATCGAGGAGGTTGTGTGAGGAGTTATTTTTTAATGATATAGAGTTTCAGTTCAGGAAGATGAAGAAAAGTTCTGGAGATGAATGATGCTGGTGCTTGCGCAACATTATAAATGTACTTAATGCCATTGAACATATACTCAAGAGTTAAAGCAATATATTTATTATTACAATTGTTCAAGGTTTTTTTTTAAATTTTAGGAATACTGGAGAAAGAACTTTCCAATCAACTTCTTAATTTAAAAGCTGTGATTTTGAGCAGTTGGTAAAATAAAAAAATATATCATTTTCAGTTTCCTGGAAAATGAAAATGTAGATAATTGATCTTCTCCAAGGTTGTTGGGAGACTTCACCTCAATAATGTATGTAAAATACTTTGCACAGTTCCTGACTCAGGGTAGGTGTCCAACAATAGCTTTAATATGCATCATGCATCTGTGCTTAACATCAGTGTTTGGATAGGTGATTATTTGGGAAGAAAGCTTAATTTAAGGATTTAAATAATAAGTAGGTATTAATCACAAGCATCTTGTAATGATTAAATTATTAAAGAAGTATTGTAATATATCTTGAGATACAACATAAGCCTTGATTTTAAGACTGCATCTAACTGCATTCATCATAAATCATGTAATGCAAATGTTTGCAATTTAAGTAGCAATTGTAACCCTTGTTGTGTTATGCCTTTTGATCTGTAAACATCAGCAAGTATAGGTAAGGAATGGTCAAATTTATAAGCCAATAATCTGAATATCCTGAAGACAGCTTGAATAAAAGAAATATTTTAGGGTGTTATGGTCACAACAAAAGGTTTAATCATTAAGGATACATTAAATTTTTTTCCTAAGAGATTAGAATTCTTTAGTTTGGAAGAATTAAAAAAAATTATTACAGTATAGTGTTTAAAAGCCTGGTTTCTGCAGTGAAATGTCCTGGGGATAAATTGCTACCCTACCACTTACTAGTCATATGCCCTTGGGTATTGTACTTCACTATTCTAAGTCTTGTAATGATAACCAGGTCTAATTCATAGAGATTAGACACAACTATAAAGCATTTAGCATAGTTCATGGCACTTGGTAAGTCTTCCATAATTTTTTTTATTATGATCATGATAATTATCATGATTTATAAGATCTTATTATCTCAGAAAATGGTTGGATACAGCCCACTTAATTACAGTGGAATAGAGCAGACTGATCATTGTTGGGACTTGAATCTAGGCTGTTGAAGCTAAGAAATGCTCTGACACTAAAGCGAATTTAGTTCCAATGGAGATATTTGTGGAGTACAATCCAACTTGTATATCATCATTTTTGGAAGGTCATAGAATAGACAAACTCAAACAAGTATGCAGCTTGAAAGGGGCAGTATTGGTTTCACTTGCAAAAGCATTAATTGATAGAAAATCATAATAAGGAATGTATGAACAAATTGTTTTTTTAAAAAAGCAGGCAGGCAACATTAGTGAATTATAGGTAGCAGAGGCCCTAGCACAATCTGGGACTCAATCATCATCCTACCCCTTGTTAAAACTGTAATACAAGAAGCCTTTAAATTTTCTCCCAAGACTAAACTCAGAAAAAAAGCATGTCCAAAGTCCAAATAGTTTATTTGGAAGGATCAGTAAACACTAATAGAGAAATGCAGAAGTAGAAAAAAAATGGAAGTGAATTTAGACAATAGGGTATGGATAAAGCCAGAAATTTAACCCCTGGTTATTTAACCCCAACCCACAGGTTAGCTGTTAATACTCACTTCATTCCTAAGGTAAAGGAATGAGGATTTATACACCAAATACTACCAGTCACTAGACGAACACTGATAATGAAAGGAGAGGACAAAGTCAACATACTTTGACTTCAGAGACTATCCCAGGGCAAAATGATGCAGTGACTTCCAGTTGAAAGATGTTCAGGACTGTGGGGAACCATAGTAAGGGATTGATCATAGCATCAAGGAATTCATGTCTAAGGTTTATCCCCAAAACACTGAGGTATCACAGCTAGCCAACTTTAGATTAAAAGCTCACTGTTTATGAAAACAGTCACTTACATTTCCTATCCTGCCCCTCACTCATTGTTACACCAACTCCAATCCCCTGACAAAATTTTGCAGTTTCTGCTAGGTTCTTATTCTCTGTATGAAACCCTGCAAGCAGATAATTTTTGAAATATAGAAAATTTTGAATTATAGAAAGGTTACACAATCAATATTCTGTATAATTATTAATACTGCATTGAGGCTTGGGGCAGCAATCTGTAAAATAATTATTTTTTGCTGTCACATAAATAAATACTTATGTTAAGTGGTTTAAGTAAAGACAAATTTATTAACATCAATTCAGATCAGGTTTGTACTGATCTGCATGTCACTCAGCTGGACACCCTGTAAAACTAACTGTAGAAGAAAACTGTATGCCCTGTAGTGTTTACTGACTTATAGGATAGAAATGCAGGTGAACAAGGAAGGGCTCATGACCACAGAGTGATGGAAGTTTTGGAGGCTAAGGGACAGGCCTTACTAGGAAGGGGGAGGAGACTCTGGACTTGCATTAGATGTTGTTCTTTTGAGTTTACTCAGACATGTTAAAATAAAGCGTTGCTGAGATATTGAAAAGAAAATAGGAAATGAAATCTTAGGGATATGTGAACTTGCTTTACTTCAGATGCAAAATTGTTAATTTTTTAAAATTTCAAAGCAGAATTTTGGACTTAGGAATTTGTGGATCAGTGGTAACCACAGAGGAACTGTGGTTCCTGTCTCATTCACATCACAGAAATTCAACGCATGGGTTTATAATGATGCACACCTGAAACCTATATAATGTTATAAACCAATTTTACCTTGTTAAAATCTTTAAAATGAAAATTATTCTAGATTTAGCTAGGAAGGGAAAGAGGGGAATGGAGAAGGCAAGGCAGGGAAGGAAGGATTTCTGAAATACAGAATGCTAGGTAGGATTCACAACATACAACTTTAATTCTATATCTTAAACTGTGTTTATTATTGTCCGCCTTAGCTATTAGCCATTTTAGCCTTTATTCCATAGTTTACCACCTCTGTGATATTCAGTACCAAAGTTATACTGTACAACTGCTGATGTACTGTGGCTCTTGGAGGACCACATGCCATTAAAATGTTTAACACTTTTTGTCCATCCTCAAACCAGTTATTTTCCACTTGGGGGCTATACTCACAATGGAATATATTCTCAAGTTACAAAACATAAAAATTTACCAGTATCACAATGTTAAAACAAACATATTCAGTGTCACTTAATATATTTTGTATCAGTTATTGTTTTATTATGTCTGGAATCTCTAGAGTGTTTAACCTCTACAAAGCAGATGTTTTCACTTATGACTCAATTCAAATGTATATAACCACAATATGAATTTATAGGGAGGTGCAATTCATATTATAATAAGTATACAAAATAGTTGACAGAGAGAAAGGGTGAGTAACGAACTTCTTGGCAAAGTTTGGGAGTCTGGCAAAGCCTGGTCCTGAGACTTCTTGGCAACTTTCCATCAGCAGAGAGGGGCATGCCACTACTCAGGGCAAGATTCCCAGAGGGCTTTCACCAAAATCTGGAGGTTTCTGGATTATGGGCATGATGTTTGTAAGCTTCTAATTTAGGGCTACCTGCTAATTTAGGATCCTCTCAGAACAGCCTGTATACTTTTTTTCCCTGTTGTTGCCTTTAGTATGTTTATTTATCAGTGTCTTCATAAGCAGGTTCTTGCCTTTTAATTGACAGCTTAAGTCACTCTCTTAATTGCCCCACCTCTCAATCAGTCATGTTCATTACAATGTCAACACATATGATAATATTTAATCAGCTTAACTGTTCTTGTTTTAGATATCTCTTTAAAGCAACTTACTCAATGTAAATTGGAAGAAGTGGATATGAGAGCTAGTCAAAAGTATACATTTTAAAGCTGACAAGTTCACCCTCCTGTTGAAAGAATATTACACATAAAATTAATACAAAATTCTTTGGGGGGCCATTAAACACTTAAGAACATTTTTAAGGTACGATGTATTGAAATTTTCCACCACAATGATGTTTTGAAAATGTTGATGTTAAAATGAGAAGGACCTGATATATCTTCTGTGGAAGACTAATAGATTTTTGTGGTAAAAATTAATTTACTAATTAAAGTAAAATGGAAAAATCTGGAAATAAGAGTTTGACAGGACTCTAATAGTTATTCAAAAATTAAAGATCTTGGATGTGAAGATGTGACTAGAGGTGTAACTTTGTCAACTTGATGTTTCTTATTCTTTCATATCTCTCTTCCTCTTCATGATAAAATTGGAATTGTGATTATTCCAGAGTGGATTTATGTGTCTGATTGGGCAACTGGAGTACCATTAATTGTATTATAAAAATATATGGTTCTGGTTTTGGTTCAACATGTAATGAGATGTATCTGTAAGATATATCTACATCCAAATTGAGATAAACGACTTCACACTAACAACAAATAAGCAGACTGAAAATGAGTAACTCTTCATGGATCCATAAGAGAAGGGAGGACCCATACAAACCATTTCACTCAGAGTCTTTTGAAAGAGGCACAGTTTACTAGAATAGTTTCACAGAAGAAAACTTATCTGGTAACAAAGGAAGATTGTGGGCCTCCCTGGTGGCGCAAGGGGTTAAGACACAACCTATGAAGCTCTCTGCAGCCCCTGCAGCACAAGTTTGATTCCCCCTGCCTACCAGGGAGCAACCCATATGGCGCAGCAGACCTCTCCTGACTCACCCGCTGCTCCCCTCAGCAGTGTATTTTACTCAATCTGCCTATTCTGTTCCCCACCCTGTCTCTGGTGAATCCTCTCACCCCTCACACATCTGGATTGTACCCTAGTTCTTGTATGCATAAATAAATAAATCTTTAAAAAATTAAAAAAAAAAACAACAAAGGCAGGTTGTCACAGGATGTGCGTAAGGGATGCTGATAAAGACAGAAGATCCAAGAATACTGGTTTCCCTAAATACCTGCCTCCATTAAAACAGGATATCTCTAGTGGTCCAGAAAGTAGAAGAGAGCCTTAAAGTCTTATTACACTAGACTTGGGCTTGCAAGGTCTATTTTTTATTCATATGTAAAGGAACCCTGCAAAATTCCTTTTTCTTTGCATTTCAAAGTCCTTTGTTCTATTGTTTCCTCCTAAATTTATTGTTCTTTCTCTGGAGAATATATAACTTCACTGGAAGGACTAGAAACTGGATTCATATTCTATGCACCCTATACATAAGAAATTAAAATTTGTTTTCTTGACAATCTCACATCAATATAATTATTTTCTAGACTACAGACTGAGAACTAACAAGGATACAGTAAGATTAGCTTCTCCCCCAATACCTCAATGAAAAAGAGTACCAGCGTGGAAAAACCTGAACTGTAAT
Organism: Talpa europaea; assembly: GCF_964194135.1. NCBI lineage: Eukaryota > Metazoa > Chordata > Mammalia > Eulipotyphla > Talpidae > Talpa > Talpa europaea. The sequence goes on along the minus strand of NC_140071.1, from coordinate 110,921,155 downwards.
TGACAAATTTCTGAAGTCTCAGTGTGGGAAATTCTGAGAGTTAAAAACTTCAGGGGGAAAAATGTCATTCATAGGACCCCCAAAATTTTATGAGATTTACCTCCAGGAATTCAGTCAGTTCCTACAGTAACTTCCTACTCCTTGCATTGGATTATAAAATGAGACAATTTTTAAATACAACTAGCTCTCTATTCTATTTAGCAAGGTATTCCCTCAGGAAAAACTAGTTAACAAGCACCAAACTTGCAGGCATTTTATAAGACCCTAATTGACCTCAGAGAAGGATAATGTCCAACTCTAAAAAATTCTAGCCTAATGTGGGTAAAGAAAATATCCAACTCAAGTCTACTCTAGATATTCTTCCTAAGGGGACAGAAAAGCCTAACAAAGTACACTGAAGTTCACAGTATAGAGGCATAGGGTCCCTAAAAGACCGGCATCTATAGGACTATAGAATATTCCTGTCCCCCTATAACTTACTAACACATTATTCAAAGCCTATTTACAGCAGTTCTTTTGCCTACTATATTATGTCTGGCTATCAAGTAGAAAATTACAAGGTTTACCAAAAGCACATTCTGAAGACAGAACAACATTGGAAACAAATATCCCATAGATGTTGGAATTATTTGACAAGGAATTAAAAATATATATATATAATAAATATTATAAGGGATCTAATGAAAAATGTAGACAATATGTAGGAAGAGATGACAATATAAGCAGAGAGATGAAAATCCCAAAAACTAAATAGTAACACTATAATCAAAAACACTGTAATAGAAACGATTATTGCTCTTGATGGGTGTATAAATTACAGTATTCCAAAGAAGCAGAATCAATAGGATGTGTGGGTAGATAGATAGATAGATAGATAGATGTACATAAAAGGAGATTTAGTGTAGAAATCAACTTGGATGGTTTTTTAATCAATGTGTCTCATTTGTAATCTGGAAGGTAAAGTGAGCCTTTAGCATATCTGAGCATTAAGAATTGTATAAATCTATAGAAATAAAAAAAATTGTATAACTCTACAGTAGACATGGCGGAGGCAACATCTAGTAGAGATAAATACAATGATTAATAATCATCGGTATGGGCCTCCCCCGGTGGCTCAGTCAGTTGAGTGCAGCGCTGTGAAGCTGTCCGCAGCCTGTACTGCGCAGGTTCATCCCGGCTGGCCGCGGAGATCCCCACATGGTGGGGCAGACCTCTCCTGCCTCGCCTGCTGCTCCCCTCAGCAGTGTATTTCAGTCAGTCTGCTTGTTCTGTTCCCTGCTCTGTCTCTAGTGAATCCTTTCACCCTCCCATACATGTGCCCTGTACCCTGGTTCTTGTATGCATGAATAAAATAAATCTTAAAAAAGATAATCATCAGGGGATAGATTTTATATTTTTATTAGTAAAATCAATGTGTAAATAACTGAAAAATTTAAAAGATAGCAATTTCAAAACAAAAAGAAATTATTAAAATAGAGAACCACAGCTAACAATGTAAGTAAGTGATAATTCAGTGAAAACAATACAAACTTTTTTTTAACAGGGCCTTGAATCAGAGATAGTTAATGGTCAAGAATAGCTACTAGGCATGAAAAAATGAGGGATGGTCCCAATTATATCATTTTTATTTTTATACAGATGATAACAAACTATAGAACAGAGACTGACAAAATCAGACACTTGGACAGAACAGTAAAGATGACCTATGGTCATGTCTACTACCTTGAAAACTTTTGCTTTATATTTCCCTCTTTTCTCTTCTGCAATCAGGACTACTATTTATATGTAATAAACTGTTTTACCATTTAATATTGGCTATCACTTTTTAACTTTTCTTTTCTCTGGCTTTATTTAAGAAAGTATCCTTTATAATAATTTCTATTCTTAAAAATGTCATTTAATCCTGAGCATGACTTTTGAAACTTGTGTAGCTTATAACATTGATGATTCTTATTTTAGTATGATTATCTCAATAAATTCTACATATTACTGTGTCTTATAAACTATGAAAGCTACATATTATTTGTATTATCTATGAACTTAGAGGCAGAAACTTTTCGTGTTTCATTTCTTTCCACTTGGTCTATTCAGAATTTTGGACTAGACTGGCTGCCCTGCAGCCACTTAAGTGTCTTGTCACTTAATGTTAAGTGTATCTCATCCTACCATGGCTAAAAAAGGCTGAAAGTCAGTCCACGTGAAGCCTTAAAAAACAAGACTGAGGGGCCTCCCTGGTGGCACAAGGGGTTAAATGCCAGCACTATGATACAATCCATACCTACTGCAGCAGTTCTATCCAATCCCCAGCCAGGGAGCTACCCACATGGTGCAGCAGACCTCTCCTGTCTTGGCCACTGCTCCCTTCAGCAGTGTATTTCAGTCAGTCCTCCTGTTCTGTTCCCCACTCTGTCTCTGGTGAATTCTCTCACCCTCCATACCTCTGGCCTGTACCCCAGTTCTTGTATGCATAAATAAATCTTTAAAAAATACCCACAAAACTGAGATAGGCAGGTGAGTCCTCATTTTCCATATCTGGAAAACAATATTCCGACCTCCTCCTATTTCATTATTTTTGACTAGATCTAAGTATCTTCCCAGTTCTCTCAGAAATTTTCAGTCCCAGAAAAATCAGTATTTTTTTCTTTTAAATATGTAACAGTTAGCATTTAATGTTCATATAATTAGCAAGCTCTGCTTCTGTGACATACATTCAATTTTTTTGACAAAGTAAAAAAGGAACAGAATAAAGAAATGAATGTGAATTGAGTAAGCTACACTGTCTTTCACCTAATCAACATCCATAAAATTGTATTTAATCCTATTATTTGTTATTAAATTGAATATGTGTCCCTTAATTGCAAGTTTATTGTTGTGTTTTTTATTTTGTTTGTTTTGTGTCTTCTTATGCTTGCACATATTCCCATTTTGTACTCAATATTTGAGATATGAAAGATTTGATTATATCTCTTGATATAATATACTCAATATATTCAAAACAGGAATAATGTATTCAAAAATTACTGATGCTGTTTCTTCTGGTAGTTTTTATTAAAGTCAAAGTTAAATGGAAATATCATTTATTACCCAGGCATCATATTCTTAATTTTTAGTCTAGAGATGTTTTCTGTTACAAAATGGAAGTGATACAACATTACCTCAAGGCTAAACCAATAAAACCACTTTCAAGTATAATAAAAAAGTGTACATCAATGTGATAGAAGATTTTGGTGAGTATATAAAAGGCAGCTTTGCTTAGTTTGATCAAGATATTTCCAATAGTTGACATTTGAGTAGTAACATAAATATGAAAAAAGAGGTCATGGGAAAAGCATGATTAAAGAGGTGTGTGAAAATTATAGGAAAGAATATTTTAAAGCAAAGGAAAACAAACCAAAAAATCAAGTGTAGTGGTATCTACTCTGGTCTAAAATCTTTTACATTTAAAAATCTTTTACTTTTCTGTACTCAAAGGACTTTTGTTTATTTTCTGGCTATACAATTCACTATTTGCCATATTAGATATTAAAACTGAGAATTAAAATATATATAGTAGTGCTTCTTTTTTTAAGATTTATTTATGCATACAAGATCTGGGGTGTAGGTCAGAGGTGCAGGGGTTGAGAAGATTCACCAGAGACAGAGTGGGGAATAGAACAGGTGGATCTACTGTAAGACACTGCTGAAGGGAGCAGCAGGTGAGACAGGAGAGGTCTGCTGTTCCATGTGGGTTGCTCCCTGACTGGGGTTGGAACTCATGCTGCAGTGTCAGGAGATAGCTTGATAACGCTGAGACCCAACCCCTGCGCCACCAGGGAGGCCCCAATATAGGTAATGTTTCTATTTAATGACTGCATCTTCCGAAACAAAACTAAGCAAAACTATGGAGAACAAGATCAGTGACATTTATGTTAAAATTTTTCTAATTTCTGTGTCAATAAAAGGTGCCTGGATTCTTATATCTGGGATATGTAGCTGATTAAGGTAAGGTAAGGAAGTGTTAACAGACTAAAAGAATATCCACACCGAGTTATGATCTCTTATAAGAAAATGAAAACTGATGGTTAAAACAATAGAAATTATGAGATAACCAGTTCGAATTAGCTCCATTGTAGAAAGAGAATCTGGAATAATTGAAAGGTCAGCTTTGTTTTATTATGATATTAAAAAAACTATACCCAGAGGTGGAGATTTCACATTATAATTAGACCTGTGATCTGTGCACTGTTGTGTATATACTAGAAAATAATATAAGCCACTTACCACCAGCCCAGATGTGAGAAACATGGAAACACATCTTGTCCTAAAAACCTTATAACCTCTTACTGGTATCAGGTGGAATCTCAGTGAGGTTTTGATTTGCATTTCCCTGATGATAAGGGATGTTGAACATTTTTTTATATGCTTGTTGGCCATTTGCATTTACTCCTTGGAGAAATGTCTTTTGAGTTCTCCTGCCCATTTCTTGATAAGCAACAACAAATGTCGAGGATGCGGTGAAAAAGGAACTCTCCAACATTGCTGGTGGGAGTGCAAACTGGTCCAACCACTGTGGAGAGCTGTGTGGAGGTTCCTCAATCTACTAAAAATGGAGCTACCATACGATCTGGCAATTCCACTACTAGGGATCTACCCAAAGGACACAAAAACAGTGATTCAAAATACCACCTGTACACCTGTGTTTATTGTGGCACTATTTACAATAGGTAAAACATGGAAACAACCCAAATGCCAAAAATAGATGACTGGATCAAGAAGATGTGGTATATATACACAATGGAATACTATTCAGCAATCAAAAAAAGATAAACTCATGCTATTCACAGCAACATGGATGGTGCTGGAAGGAATTATACTCAGTGAAACAAGCCAGAAGGAAAAAGAAAAATACAGGATGGTTTCACTTATAGCAGGAATATAGGGGAACCAAATAAGACATCAGTGTAAAAAATAATAATAGTACAAACCACAACAAAGCAAAAAATAGACAATTAGAAAGCAGAGACATCCTGCAGGGGAGGAGGGAGAATGGTGAGAGGGAGGGAGGGAGGGAGGGAGGAGCACAGGGGACTGTGGTGATGGTGCACGGGTGTCTTGGGGAAGGGAATTCTATGGGGACTCAATCTTAGGGTTAGGGGAGGTAAATATTGTCTAAAAGATGTAAAAAAATTGATAAATGTTAAAATAAAAAAATAACCTCATAACCTCACCTCACCTCACCTAAGCCCAGGGAGAAAGATGCTTTGGAGCACCAGAAACCTTTTTCTCCAGTCTCTGACCATACAGTAAAGATCTTTCTCTACTTCAAACCAGCTGTTGTGTCATTGGCTTTCAATCATTAGGCAAATGAACTTACCAGTTTATGAGGTTGGTAACTATAATTTATGTAAACTCTTGAAAATTCCACCATGGAAAGTTTCACAAGTGATGAAAAATGAGGCTTAATAGGCATATGAAATCTTAGTGTTATAATAATAAACAGATTTGATCTTTGAACCCCTTGACAGTATCTTGATGACTCCAGGGTTACATAGACTATGATTTAAGAATCCATAATCCTGAAAATTAGTTTAATGGATTTGATAAATGGATAGATTATTCTATGAAGTAACATTAAAGAGGGTGAGGTAGGATCTGGAGCACATGGGGTCAGGGATGCATGCAACAATCATTCATGGACATGTATATAATGATGAAAAATTCAGATTTATTCTTGCTTCAATGGAAAACAACTATGGAAGCTTATAAGGAAGTCAACTATGATAGCTTACAAGGAATTTAGACTGGTGTCAATGAGAATAGAACAGAATTATTCGCTAGGAGAATTTTGATTATAGGCAGAAGTGATGGTGGCTAAAAATAACAAGTAGCTATTTTAGCCTGGTCATATCAACATAGTAGAGTAGCAGGACAATCTTTTTCTGGGAGGTTTCTCTCTTCTACTTCAATCATAGTTAACTGATGGAAGATGCCAGACATAACAGGAATGTGAATATGCAATAGGAAAAGTAAGCTTTTCCTAATAAATATCTTGAGACTGTATAGAAAATCCTGGAAAGCAGTCATATCCTGAGGTACAGTTATCCCTGTACCTTAGTTATCCCTGAGAAACAGTTGATGCCTCTGAAATTTTAAGGTTTTGGTTGAATTAATAGTCTCTTTTCTTTTCCTTAGCATCTTTCATATGAACAGTTGTCATATTCAAACAAAAGAATCTTGATTAATACATTGGAATTGTTCTCTAATTATTAAATGAAAAGAAGTACACAATATTATGTCAAATTAATAATCTGTTTAGTGGAGTTAAATATTATTATTTCATGCTTATTATAAAAGAAGAGACACAAAGTCTGTCAATATTTTTTATAAACAATGATATCAGTGGTTATCTCTGAATGGTAAGAGTATCCTTAACTTTTTTTCTTATCATTTTTTGAGTCTTTAAAAAATTAGTAGAGTAGTACTTTATTTTTTTTTTTAAGATTTATTTATTTATACAAGAACTGGGGTACAGGTCAGAGGCGTGGGAGGGTGAGAGGATTCACCAGAGACAGAGCGGGGAGCAGAACAGGCAGAAAGACCAGACACTCCTGAGGGGAGCAGCAGAAGAGACAGGAGAGGTCTGCTGCACCATGTGGGCATCTCCCTCGCCGGCCGGGAATCAAATCTGCACTGCAAAGGCTCGGACAGCTTCACAGCACTGCACTTAACCTGCTGCGTCACCAGGGAGGCCCAGTAGAGTAGTACTTTAACAATCAAAAAGGCATTCTGAATAGCTTAAAAATGATAATTGTAAAATACTTTGGTCTTACAATTAAGCCAATTTTTTAAAAAAAGATGTATTCATTTATTTTATATAATAACCAGGGTACAGGCCAGATGCATGGGAGGGTGAGAGGATTCACCAGAGACGGGGTTAGGGGGGTGTGGGGGGTGTGGGGGGTGTGGGGGGTGTGGGGGGTATGGGGGTGGGGGTGGTATGGGGGTGGGGGTATGGGGGTGGGGGGTGGGGGGGTGGGGGGTGGGGGGGAGGAGGTGGGGGGGTGGGGGGTGGAGGGGGTCAAAACAGACTGATGAAATACACTGCTGAGGGGAGCAGCCGGCGCGACAAGAGAGGTCTGCTGTACCATGTGGGCCCCTCGCCTGCTGGCAGGGATGGAACAGGCGCTGCAGAGGCTGCCAACAGTTTTACAGTGTGGCGCTCAACCGCCTGAGCCACCAGGGGAGGCCCAAACCAAAATTTCTTATAAAATATATTATATTAGCCTGAAGTTCAAGTCTTATCCATTAATAATACCTTATTTCAAATAATGCTTAAATAAATACTCACATTTCAGAAACATCAGATGTGTTATTATGAGATAAACTTATTATCTGAGAGAAAAAGTATTTTATACAACAAATGATGTTGGGAAAACTGTATAGCCACATTCAAATGAATGAGGCCGTATTACTCCCCAACATCATATACAAAAATTAGCTCAAAATGGATTGAAGCCTTGAAGATAAGACCTGAAAGCATAAATTTAATGGTAGAAAAAATAGGCAGTACGTCCCATGACATCAGCCTCAGTAATATACTTGGTGTCTTGAATCCTGTAGCAAGGGAAACAAAAGTGAAAGTAAAAAAAAATGGGACTATATGAAACAAAAAAGCTTCTGGGCAGCTAAAGAAACTATCATTAAAACAAACAAACAAACAAAGCCTAATGAATAAGAGAAAATATTTGCACAGCATACATATCACAAGGGACTAATATTCAAGATCTACAAAGAACTCAAACAACTAAAAAAAAAAAAAGAACCCAATAGAAAATAGAAAGAAGGGTCCCCTTTGTATGTTAAACAAACCCCATTGTAGTTGGTCCTTGAAAGAGAAAAAAATAGAGGACCTAAATAGATGCTCCTCAAAGAAGACATACAGGCCAAAAGGCACATGCAAAAATTTTTATCATCACTTATCATCAGGGAGATGCAAATCAAAACCACAATGAGATATCATCTCACACCTATGAGAATGGCCCTTATCAATAAGTGTTGGAGAGAATGTGGAGATAAATGTACCCGTGTGCACTGTTGGTGACAATGCTGACTGGTGGCTACACTGGAAAACAGTGTGGAGGTTTCTCAAAATATCAAAAATAGATCTGTCATATGATCCAGTAAATTCCTAAATATCTTTCTGAAGAATGCAAAACCACTAATTCAAAGGGACTTATGAATTCTTATATTCATTGCAGCACTGTTTACAATAGTGAGGTTATTGAAGCAATCTAAGTGTCCAGACAAGAGAGTATATTATGAAGATGTGGTCCACCTCTCACACACACACATATGGGATAATACTAGCTATAAAAAAAGCTGAACTCTTGCCACAATAGTAACGTGTATGGAACTGGAGGGGATTAGGCTAAGTGGATCACGTCAGAAGGAGAAAGACAAATACTGGATGGTTTCACTCAGATTGGAATATAGAGAAACAAAACAAAGTGTCAGATAGCATCATACCAAGAACAAACCCTAGAAATCTGACTGTAAAACTGAGGCAACCTAGTGAGGAGATGGAGGATGGGGACGAAAATGGGAGATGGCAAAACAGACTATTGCAGAGAACTATGGGTGCCTTGGTTGTGGATGTGGTGTGGTAGCATGTGCCTGAAAATGTAGGATTCAATCTTTCTGAATCATATATGATATTGTAAACCAGTATTACCCTAATTAAAAATATTCAATTTTAAAATATAAAGACAATAGCAAGTGTCCAATGGTCAATTGTCCATAATCAAGTGGTTATGTATTCACTGGTTTTTTAAATGTAGGAAAATTTTCCTATTAAAAATTACCTTTAAATAAAAAATAATATAAAATAAAAAAATATAGTCTATACTGCTTTTATTATTTAGAAAATCTTTTAGAAGGTGGCTGAAAATATTTAGTAACTACAACAAAAGTCATTAGGCCTTTTTAATTTTTATTTTTTTTAAGATTCATTTTTTATTTATACAATAGCTGGGGTACAGGCCAGAGGTGCAGGAGGGTGAGAAGATTCACCAGAGACAGAGTGGGGAACAGAACAGGCAGACAGAATGAAATCACTGCTGAGGGGAGCAGTGGGCTTGACAGAAGAGGTCTGCTGTGCTGTGTGGGAATCTCCCTGGCCGGCCAGGAATTGAACCCGCGCTGCAGAGTCTGCAGACAGCTTCACAACTCTGTGCTCAACCCGCTGTGCCACCGGGAAGGCCCCATTAGGCCTTTTTTTAACATGAATTCCAAATATAAGTATTATGTTGGAAGGTTAAGAAATTCTCATTGAGTTATGAATAAGTTGAAATATATTTGATTATTCATAACTATTAGATTCATAATCAGTACACAGTTCAGTAAGCTTTTTGAGTCATTGTGCATACATTTTAATCTGAGCTGGGTGTTTTAATGGCCTCAGCCAAATTATGAATGCTCCATTACAGAATAAAACAAAGACTGGATTATAGATAAGTAAGCTTTATTAAACAGAAATGACTTGTTACATAAAGTGTCCTTGAAGTTCTATTCTATGTATAACTTCTTGTATTGGTAATATTTCTGAACATTTTCATTTAGATCTAAACCAAGTGAAACATATAATTTCCACTATACAGTCAGGGTATTATATTTTCTTCAAATGCTTTTACTTGCTATTTAACTTTCTCTTGGAAATATTCATTTTCATTTTAATAAGATGAAGTTCTAACAATGTGATATGTAATATAATCAAGTGCCAATTATCTCTTACATATCAATCATTGTGTTTCTGATATATTAGTAGATTTCTGGTTTGTGTTTTCAAATACAAAGGAACACATTAGCAGCTATAGGCATGTTCTGTACAGCAACTACCCTCAACTCTCGTGGGCTGTACGGCCCAGATTTCCATAAACTCAGTTCTTAAGTATTTCCTACCCCTTTTCACTGAACTGATGCTCCTCCACTGTATTATAGTTGTCTGTCTTTCAGGGATTATTGACTTTGTTGGGCTACAATTATTTTTAAATATATGGAGGACGCAAACTTAGCATATTTACCCTGCCATCATCTTGCTGGACCCTCCAGAAATACTTTTCTTCTTTAGCTGCTTTTAAATGGGGATAGGTGTTTGTTTGTATTTTTCATTCAGACAGAATTATCACCAGGCTTTGAATCTAGACTCTCTAGCTGTGCTTTATATCTTACTGTTACTATTGTGATTTTATTTGACTTTGCTAAAGAAATATTTCATTCTGAAATAAACTAGGTATTTTCACAAAGAACTCTGTGTCAAAGGCCTCTGCCAGAAACTTGTCAAATATTTCTACTGCCATTGAATTTCAAATTTCTTTTTATAGAAAAAAATGCTGTATAAAATGGTCATCTTTTCTAATATTTTGATTTAGCATTTTATCTAAATTCTTCTATGCAAATTTTTATAATATCCCAAAACCATAAGGCATGACAACCAATCTTTTTCTATTATACCCATCCCTGCAATATCAAGACACCAAATATTAAGAGAGGCATGCAATGGATCACCGTGCATGTTAAGGAATATTAATAAATTATTTATGTATTATGAACATAATATTAAATGAAAACTGGTTGAGGGGATTATTATAAAATGTGCCTACTCTTTCAGCTAGTAAATTCACTTTGAAATGGCAATTAAATTTTATCATAATATTCATTACACCTTTGTGGTAAAACTCTTTAAATAACCCACTTGTTTATGAGGAAAGGTGATATATATATATCTATATATAGATAGATATCTCTCTCTCTATATATATATATACATATATATATATATAGTCAAACTACATATCAACAAGTGGTTACATATACATAAAGTTAAACTTTAAGAGGAAGGTGGTGCAGCAGGCCTCTCCTGACTCGCCCACTGCTCCCCTTAGCAGTGTACTTCGGTCAATCTGCTTGTTCTGCTCCCCGCTCTGTCTCTGGTGAATCCTCTCACCCCCCACACCTCTGGCCTGTGCCCCAGCACATTTATGAATGCATAAATAAATAAATATTTTAAAAAATAAAAGAGGAAATTATCCAGTGTGTGGCAAGATCTATGCAATGCAGACATTATCATAGATCATAAAGTCAAGTGAGGGAGACATTAGATAAAATAATCATTTACTACCTATATAATTATATACTGTGAATTGATTTTCAAGGGGGAAGTACAGAGAAATATATACATAAAAACTAAGTTGAAAAGTAGTGTATATATATATATATATATAAATATATATACATACCATTATTTTAATTATAGTACCTAAGTGATAAATTACTGACAAGTGATAACTATCAATGTGCACATAAAATTTAAAATATCATTATATTGGGTTTGGAAGAATGAGAAGACTTAGTTTTGATTGTAATAGATTAATTAATTTGTAAAAAAATTACATTAGTACAAGAGAATTGATACAACTTTTTAAGAATTTCAATGTGTAATTAAGAAAATAGTTTAAATTATTTAAAAGTCAATATTTGTAAACTCATTGTTTTTCTTATGTTAAAGCAATTATTTGCAAGTTCAATAACACTTGAGCTGAAACCCTACTTATTGATTTGCAGCTGCACTGGCTCAGTGGAAATTAGACTGATTTGCTTGTTTTCCTCAACATGATAAACTTCCATAAATAGAGAACACACAGGAGTCAGTGACTTGCCGAGGCCAAAAGTTTATTTCCAGGAAAGCAGAAGTGTTTTGTTTCTTGACCAGAGGTCAGAAAATAGAGCCCATAGACCAAATTCAACTCATAGTGTGTTTTTATTGGATGCTAAGCTAAGAATGAATGCTAAATTGTAAATGTTTGAAAGATAAAATGAAAAGTTTTTTTACACATAACAATATTATAAAATTTAAATTCCAGTGGCCATAAGTAAATATTTGATGACTTGGTAATTAGTGTATCCACAATACCATCAAACACCACCTAATTTCAAAACTTATTTGCTCAAGGAACACTCTATCCTCATTCCTTCTGAACATCATCTGGGAACCTCTGATTTACTATATTTGTTTAATAACAATCACAAATAGTAATGTTTTTATACAAAGTAACCTTAAGAGTATTGATGTACATTAAGGTCTATACATCTGTATCAATATTTATTTATATAATATTGATATATACTTGTATATATCAATGTAGATACGCACATACATCAAACACACTCATTTTTTTAAAGTGTGCATTATTTAAGCTTCAAATCTGCTGTTACGTTAGTTGAATTTTTTTTGCTATTTAGTTCTTAAACTTCTCATTAACATGATCTCTAAGGATTAAAATATAATGCTCTTCAATATATATTTATTAGGAGTCATATCTTTGTGGTTTTTCAGTTAGTGTGAAAATAGAGTTGCAGTTATAGCTGTGTATTGAGTTTAACTTCTAATGGAACTGGAATTACGTAGAGACTATAAGTTCATGTGTATTTTCCAGAGAAAATATGAATTGATGATTTAAGCACTTTTAATTTCCTTCCAGGGTAGCACTGAAGAATTACATGGAATTTTAAACTACAACTTGGTCAATAAAAATTGCTCAAGATGAATATATCATAAATGAGAATAATATACTAAAAATGGTAAATGGAACACAGAAAGAAATTTATACACAAAATTCAAAACATACGTTTTGAAAAAGTACAAATGTTTGCTAATGATCCCTAAACAATAATTCTGCCAAGAATTAATTATATTCCCAAGTATTCCCATTTGAATACAAAGAATCAAAATCCATAGTTATTCATGCTAGAATTTAATATCCATTCCTGCTGAAGTCAATTAGTAAATGTACTCAATACCTGTCATTAAAGTGAATGTGTATGTATTTAATTCTATACCATGAAATATACCACATTCATCAAGGAAATGACAATCAAAGTCAGAATGAGATACTATCTCAGTACCACCACGTGAATGGCCATTATCAAACAAACAAACAAACAAAACAGGAAAAATAATTGCCAGCCAGAGAGTGTAGACATAGGAACTTTTATACCATATTTGTGGCATGAAGACTGGGCCAACTCTCACTGAAAACAGTGTGGAGTTTCATTAAGATACTAGAAATAGATAGGCCATATGACCCAGGAGATACACTTCTTGCTATCTAGCTGAAGAATGCAAAAACACCAATTGGAAGGGATAAATGCATTCTTATGTTCATGCAGCACTACATACAGTAGCCAACTTTTGGAAACAAGTGTATCCAAATCCAGATGCCCAAATACAGAGGAGTAGATTAAGATGCTGTATATATACAATGGAATACTCTTCAGCTATACAAATAGATGAAACACTGCTGTTTATAGTAACATGGATGGGACTGAAGAGTATTATGCTAAATGAAATTAGCAAAAAGAAACAGTATCATTGATTTTACTCATATATGGGATCCAGAGAAACAAAAGAGCTAACAAAATGAAACCAAAACAAAACCTCAATACATGAATGCAAAATTGAGGCTACCAGAAGGTAAGGGAGAGTGGAGGTGGGAACAAATTAGAAAGGGGGCTCAAGGTCTAGGGGATGAAGTGTAGGTGTTTTGGTGGTGGGTGTGGAGTATGACATACAGCACCTGAGGAGGTGTGGACCTGTTCTCCTAAATTATGTATGATGTTGCAAACCAATGTTAAAAATAAAATTGGGCCTCCCCTGGTGGCACAGCGGTTGAGCGCTGGGCTGGGAAGCTGCCCGCAGCCTCTGCAGCGACAGTTCAATCCCCGGCCACCGGCGAGGGTCCCACATGTCACACAGACCTCTCGTGCCACCCGCTGCTTCCCTCAGCAGTGTACTTCGTCTGTCTGCCTGATTTGTTCCCCGCTCTGGCTCTGGTGAATTCTCTCACCCTCCTGCACTTCTGACTGTACACAGTGCTTGCATAAATAAATAAATCTTAAAAATTAAAATTAAAATTAATATTATTAGTATTGACATAATCCTATCTATTACACTAACTGGAACTTTCCAGGAATTCACTTGATAAGTGAATCACTGTGTGACTGTTTATGACTAAATACCTTTTCACTTTTTTTTCTCAAACTGAAATTGCTAATAATTAAGAAAATATTACATAATTGTAATTTATCTAGATTCATATTATCATCTCTGAGTCATATTTTTTTTTTCACATTTCAGTGTTTAACCTTCCATGTCTAAGTTAGGGATTTATGGTAAGCGCCAAATTTTAAAATAATCCTGAGTCTTTATTAAAACAGAAATCTTGCCACTTCATCATCAAAAGATTACAATAAAAATGAACTCTTGTCAAATATCTGATTGCTCTTGCAAATATCATGGCCCAAACAGAGTGCATCTTCTGATAGAACACATCGGTGGTAAAAAATGAGTTACTATTTAATATCATTTTGATTAAATATATTCAATCTGTGAAGCAAATATACTCTGCAAATTTTGACATAATTGGTATGTTAGATATATGCAAAACACCTGAATACCTCTGTCTTTAATAATGTAAAATTTTTGTTTGTGTATGAAAATGTACTTATGCTCTTGGGAATACTCAGAGATACTTATTTCATGAAAGTGTGGTAATTGCTGTTAAGAGTTTTCTTGATGATGATTAATAATTAGGGCCTCATCTACTACTTCTCTTTCTAAAAGACCTTTATCAACACTTTTGACCTTTTTCATTGCATGAATTAAAGCTAGAAATAGGTGGTTATTAATGTTCTGTCTTTCAAGACTAGAAATTGAAGTCATGTTTGCCTTCTCAATAACATTCATCAAGTTTAGATTCCCCTCAGTATATGTGACTTAAAGGTGGTAGCATAGTGGATATTATTGAATAATTTGGTATTCATAAACCTTTCAGCTACACTTAGCCATGTCTTGATGTTTGTTAAAAATCTTCCTTGATGCATCCATTTCATTTAAATTATAGATTTTAACTGGGTTTCACAAATACCTGTACCCCATTTATTACAGAAAGCAAGCAAAACTCTATAAAAATGTCTGATTTTTTCCCTTTATATAAAATTTAAAATGGTGGTTTTTGCACTTGTCATTCAAATTTGTCAGGAAATAACAATGATGTGAAGCAATATTGAGAATGCAGAACTCTAATGTAGAATTAAAGGTGCTTCTGATATAAAACTTCCCAATTAGGCCTGTCACCCATTGTTTATTTCCAGAATAAGTGAGAACATCCCTCAAGAAAATTTTTTATTGACACATATACAGGAAGTGAAAACATACTACTTTGGAAAAATGGGTTTTGCTCAATACTACAGTGATGAATATAGAATATAACAACTTACAGTTACTACTTAGGAAAACATGACTATTTGTATTCTGCAGAAATAAATGATAGACACTTATATATATATATTCATACATTTATGCATAAATGTGCATTAATCATATGTAAACATTTACACATATACAGTGATAAGAACTACTCAATATTTATCATGGTATCATATTTATGAATACACATAAATACATCATATTTACCATAGTGTTTACCTAGATGTACTAAAAATCTGAAAACAAATTGAAGCTTCTTTCATATGTTTTTCTAATCATTTTGTGTGGCTTAACTGGAAGTTAGACCAATACTTTTACCTTTTATAGTTTTATTTGGACATACTTCAAACAAAATGAGGGTAGATTAGTGAGAAACCTGGCAGAGATGAAAGAAAAATCTCTTATTTTTCCACATTTGAAACCCATTTAAACCTAATCATTTTAATGCTGACATGAGCAGCTGTGCTAGTGCTCATGATTTGATAATGAGTGTGTGTCTAGAAGGCAGTTTCTAGAAAACTGATGTACCTTTTTATACTTTGTTGACTGGAGGTAATTGTGTGTGGATATGCACAACTACACATCCAGAACTTAAAACCTTAAATTGCATAAAAACCAAGAAGTGTGCCTTGATTGGACTAAAATCATAAAACAAAAAAGTTATAAGAATAAATAAGCAAGTTATAAAACACATTCTAGACAATTTTTGTTTCATCTTTTCATCTTTCAACTCTAATTCTTAGGTTCATCCCCGTTTCTAAAATCCCTTTACTTTGCCAACTTCTTGATCTTTTTAGGCAGCTAAATCTACATGGTTCTTTGAAGAAGGAAGTTTTTTTCTTTTATATCAAATTAGTGATAAAGCTCTCAACCACACCCTCTCATGTCTGTGTTACAGAAGCAAACTATAAAAAATTAGAAGAAAAAACATAAAATTAGTTTGCGCTTGCTGTAAACTTGATTTTGAAGACAGCAAGCCTAATCTATATCAACAGATGAAAACACTGTTCAAATATTATTTACTCAATTATTATTTTTTTAAATAAGCCTAACGCCTTATTAAAACAAAAACAAAAAAACAAAAACACCCAAGCCAAGACTAAGATAGAAGGTCAACATGGTAGGCAAGAGGGTCACCTAGAGTAGAAAATTTCACCAGACATCCACTAAATAGTCTTCATTTTTTGATACACAGAGTTATGTTTTGTGTGTATGTATGTGTGTGTGTGTGTGTATATATATATATATATATACCTCTATATAAAATAAATTCAATGCATCTCAATTTTTGAACTTGCTTCCATTGGATATCACATTAAAGAACACATTTGAGTAAGGAGAATCTTTCTTGCCATTTTAAAATGTGCCATTTTTATTATTTATAGGTGACCCTATAGGTACATTAACATCTAATGATGTGAAATTAGATGGAGTTATAGATCACTCACTTCATTCCCATATTAATTAAGCTGTATTTAACCACTGTACAAGGGTAATTATATTTTGGGATTTCCTTTGCCAAATTGGGGAGAGGTGTTTTATGCATGACAAGGCTCCACTTTTATACCTTCAATAGCAATATCAGTAATTATAGTATTATAAACACTCTTCTGATATCCATTGTGGGTAAAGTGAGGTAGGAAAACATTTTAGAGAAGATGGATTTTTTTCTATCTGTATTTTATCTTAAGGTTAAAAATCCTCATTATTAACCTGTATTTATTTTTCTGTGGGTGATTTCCTCTGTTTATGAAAATATAACTAATAAATTACCTGATTGTATGATAATTAAGAAGGTAAATTAGAACGAGGCAGTTTCTTGCCTAGTCTTGTCACTAGTAAATTGTAAAATTTCAGGAAAAAAGATATAATAGGTAAGTTTACCTATTTTTTTTAAAGAGGCATGTATTTTTATTTATTTATGATTTATTTATTTGTTTGTTTGTTTTGTTTATACAAGCACTGGGTACAGTCAGAAGCGCAGGAGGGTGAGAGAATTCACCAAAGCCAGAGTGGGGAGCAGAGCAGGCAGAAGGACCGAAGTACACTGCTGAGGGGAGCAGTGGGCGGCAGGAGAGGTCTGCGCGCCATGTGGGACCCTCCTCTGGTGGCCGGGGAGCAGCTGGGGATCGAACCGGGGACGCAGAGTCCGCGGGCAGCTTCGCAACCCAGCGCTCAAGTGCTGCGCCACCGGGGAGACCAAGTTTACCTATAATCTCTAAAATACTTTATAACATAAAATCTTTGCTATCTAAAAATGTCTCCTCTAAATTGACACTGAAAGTTGTGGCAAACACATAATCACATTATAAACCATACTATCTTCTCCATATTGTTCTAGAAAGATATGGCAGACAGAAAATAGGCAGATATTCTTAAAAATTGTTATTGAAGTCTACAGTGTAGGCAATTGGATAATACTCTTTTTACTTTCTGAACTAAAAGCTCAATCTTTTCTTACCCACTGAACTCTACACTAGTTAGAGAGAAGTACTACTTTTGCCAAAAAGAATAAGAAAGCTGTAACTATAATGGAATCACCATCATCCTGCTGAAATTTTTACTGTCATGCTTGTGTCAGACCTGACACATTTGGAAAGGTCTGTGTAGCTAATATCTGCGGGGCACCTGCTCTCTAGACAGTTCTAAAGCAAAGAAAAATAAAAGCTGTGAGTTTTGTTTGATGGGATAAAAATATGATGGTATCAAGACATCAATACAAAGCAGAGGTGCTAATAGGTACTTGTAAAGCATTTGAAGGTTATATGTAAAACTACTTGTTTGATCTATGAGGTAAATACTTGAGTGATTTACAATTTTTGTATGCTAGGCACAATCACAGTGGACAGATTACTCTCATGTTAAGACAATGCTAATTTAAAGTATCAAAACACAAATTCCATATTATAGTAATGTGAATTTAAGAATCACTAAGGTGAGCTGAACCCTGAATTAAAATTCTGAAGTCAAAGCTCTATTTTCTATCTTATTATAATATATGCTTGTGATGTGGGGCAAGTTGCCAGTCTCTGAGATCATGTTTATCTCCTGACTGATGCTGATGTTATAATGTAAGGGAATGAAATATGTTTGTGAATATTAAATATCTTTGGAAAATATTGGTACATTTTAATTCAAATCTAAACATTCATTTTTTTTTTTAACGTCAGTGGCAGTGAGCTTTTATCTAATGCTAGCAGGTTTCTTTGGATAAACAGTAAAAACTCTTATTTTCTGGGCCTCCCCGGTGGCGCAGCGGTTGAGCGCTGGGTTGTGAAACTGCGCGCGGCCTCTGCGGCGCCGGTTCGATCCCCGGCTGCTCCCCGGCCACTGGAGGAGGGTCCCACATGGCGCGCAGACCTCTCCTGCCGCCCGCTGCTCCCCTCAGCAGTGTACTTCGGTCCTTCTGCCTGCTCTGCTCCCCGCTCTGGCTCTGGTGAATTCTCTCACCCTCCCGCTCTTCTGACTGTACCCAGTGCATGTATAAACAAAACAAACAAACAAACAAATAAAAAAAAAAAAGCATGCCTCTATAAAAAAAAAAAAAAAAAAAACTCTTATTTTCTGACTTCTTCTAAATGTTACTGATGTGTCTTTCTTTTTTTTTTTTTTCTCTCTCTCTACTTTGATTTACCCAAAAAGCAATTACAGGATTAAAAAATAAATAGATAAAAACATGGAATCGCTCCCAAATTCCAAATAAACTGAATGGCCTGGAAGGAAGGTGTTATACATCTAACAAGTTCAAAGTGTAAATAGTTCCTAGAACTATAGAAAGATGAATGAATGTAAGAAGAAAAAGTGGACTTTGGAGTGGTACTTTGGGGCTGGCTTACTTCCTTTTCTTCTTTTAATTAGATGAAATTATCTAAAATCAAGTGGAGTCAACAATACTCATTTTTTATAGGACTTACTCAAAGCTCCATCTGCATTAACAAATGTGGTTTATATAGCATTACAAATACTTTTTCTCTAGAAATTCTTTAATTCCTAGCCTATATTTAGTGACAACGTTTGTCTGTTCATCTCAGGTGATTTACTGAATTTAACTTATGCTACTGCTAATTCAAGTGCTTTCTACTTTATATTTTGTACATGTCAAAAATGTCTATTTATAAATAACATAATTACAGCCATCTGAATGACTGCTGAATTCTTGTAAAAACATTTGTGAAATAAAGAATTAAATTAATGTTAGAGTTATCCACAGAAAGAATCCTTACTGCTAAAATTTGAAAGCACAATGCAAGAAAATGTGTTATAAGTATTTTCTCCCATAACCATATATAAATATATATGAATACATAATATTCAGTTCTAGTGTTACCAGAAATATTAATTCTGTCCACTTTTGGAGATACTTTGAATTTTACACTATTATTTAAAAAAAGTGAATTGAGGGATTTGTCAACAGTGATAAAGATGACTTAAATCAGGTCAAAGTAACTGGTTACACAATTTATGATTAGTTGAAAATAATTTCAAAGACAAAATACTGAAATTTTTAATAATAAATACGGTAATGCCATTGAACTCTGTAGATAATTATGGGAGTTAATAACTGAAACCACAGTTGTGAGAATAGCATGGGAGTAACAGAAAGACAGATGAAAGAGAAAGAGAATTATTACTTGGGTCAATAATAGAAGCTACAGTAATTGGAACATGGCATCAGAAATACAGAACAGGGAGAGAAAGAGAGACAAAAATAGAAAAAGAGAGTAAGAGAGACTGGTCTTAAGTTTGAAAAGCATTACCCCACCCTCAAAAAATTTTGTCTATGCTAAAAAAAATGGAATTTGTTTAACAGAATTAAAATATTTATAGGGAGTTTGATATTATGAAACAATCATAATGCTCTCTAAATTCCATTATTTAATGCATAATATATTTCCCTCTTTAGTCCATTACATGCATTCCAATTTTGTATTAAAGTAGTACAAATTTTAACTGCATATGCTATTTTTAGTGCTGGATGGTCACATTAGAAATATGGGATAGGTCAAATAATTCCTTTTCAATAAAATTAAACATAGACATATGCATAGAAATAGAATGTTGATGATATCTAAGATCTACCTAAATCTGGTATTCAGTTTCACATTTTCTAAACCATTACAATGTGAAAGATAGCAATTGTTTTCTGAATAATATATGTAAATTGGTTGCACACACAAGAAATTATACCAAAATTAAATGCATATTTTACAGAAAAATTTAAGGAAAATACACATTCATATAAAAACGGGCAGAAATTTGGTTTTAATTTTCTCACTTCACACTCAGAAATCCAACAAATGAGTCAAAATTAATAACAATAATAATAAAGCCAAAACTACAATTTCAGCTAAATTAGGAGACAGAAAATTCTCCCAATTTCAAATCTGGTGAAAATGTGGCCAGAAGGTTGATTCAGCCGATAATCCCACATAGGATATCAAGCAAATGTTTTGGAGAAGAAAAACTTCTATAATGCTCTACCCTAATAGAATTCTCCAGTAAGTGCACTCTTGTTGGTAGAGTAGAAAGAAAGCATGAAAGTGTGGAGGGGCCCAGGGATGATTGCTCTTAAAAAGTCCTTGCCAAACAGGTCTTTTAAAAATGACATTCTCAGGGCCTCCCCGGTGGCGCAGCGGTTGAGCACTGGGTTGCAAAGCTGCCCGCAACCTCTGCGGCACCGGTTCAATCCACGGCTGCTCCCCGGCCACTGGAGGAGGGTCCCACATGGCGCGCAGACCTCTCCTGCCATCCGCTGCTCCCTTCAGCAGTGTACCTCAGTCCTTCTGCCTGCTCTGCTCCCCACTCTGGCTCTGGTGAATTCTCTCACCCTCCCGTGCTTCTCACCCTCCAGTGCTTGTATAAATAAATAAATAAATAAATAAATAAATAAATCTAAAAAAAAAAAATAAAATAAAATCTAACTCTTTAAAAAAATGACATTTTCATAGTTGGAGTAAATGACTGTGTCTCTTGGTGGTGTAGTCTGTAAAGAAAACTTAGATTATGAGTGGCAGTCCCCATGAAATAGATTCAGCTTTGAGGGTCATAAGAATGATGGCTACATGGAGATGGTATGAATTAAGGAAATAATCCACTTCTGCAATGACAAAGAAGGGAGAGGTAAAACTGCAAAGCCAGAAATGGTACCCTCTTTATCATCCTCCACATAAATCTCCAGGCATTGGTACAAGAACATTAATTCACTCCAGCATATAAAAGGAATACTGAATGAACCATAGGGGCAGTCTTAGGTAAAATATTAAAAGAATCAATAGAACATTACTAAAGATGACAATATCTCACCAAAATTGTTTCATCAACAAAAATATAATTACAATGTAAATTTTAAAATACTAAGTCATTTTTTAAAAAAATTAATTTAATTATATATATATATTTACATCATTTTTCACTTTTGCACAATGTATGCATTTTCATCTTGATTATAGTCCCCATACAATTCCCACCCCCCTAATTTTGACTCTAATCCATCCTCCCCTACCGCCCTCTGCCCCCATAGTGTATCTCTGGTTTAGAGTTGCTTCTTGCTTTTTATTTTTACTTTATTATAATTAGTCTTTTCCCTGGTTCCTTATTTAGGTTTTCTAAATTCCTGCTATGAGTGAGATCATCCAGTATTTTTCTTTTTCATTCTGGCTTATTTCGCTGAGCATGATCCCTTCCAGCTCCATCCATGTTGCTGCAAATTGCATGAGTTTATCTTTTTTGATTGCTCAGTAATAATCCATTGTGTATATGTGCCACATTTTCTTGATCCAGTCATCTATTTTTGGGCATTTGGGTTGTTTCCATAGCTTAGCTATTGTAAATAGTGCTGCTATAAACATAGGGGTACAGGTGCCCTTTTGGATTAATGATTCTGTGTCCTTTGGGTAAATACCTAGCAGTGGAATTGCTGGATCATATGGAAGTTCCATCTTTAGCAGATTGAGCAGATTAATTTCCATCTTGAGCAGATTAATTTCCACACAGCTTTCCATAGTGGTTGGACCAGTTTGCACTCCCACCAGCACATCATCACCAATATTTGTTGTTGCTAGTGTTTTTTTTTTTTGTTTGTTTGTTTTTTAATATGTGCCATTCTCACTGGTGTGAGATGGTATCTCATTGTAGTTTTGATTTGCATTTCCCTGATTGCAAGTGATGCTGAACATTTTTTCATATTCCTGTTGGACATTTGCATTTCCTCTTTGGAGAAGTTTCTTTTTAGCTCTTCTGTCCATTTTTTGATTGGAACATTTACTTTGTTTTTGTTGAGTCTCTTCAGCTCTTTGTAGATTTTTGTGATCAGTCCTTTATCATTAGTGGAGTGTGCAAGGGAGTAACACAGTTTCTGAAGTCAGAATCTGGTAAGATGGCAGCAGAGTGAAGACACCAGGCTTAATATCCTCTGGATAGCTCACAAACCTGTTATACTACAAGCTTAAAAAGCCCAGAGGTAAAAACTGATAAGTATAACCCACAACTGGAGCATAGGTACAATGTAAAGAGGTAAGAAAAACTAAGTGGGCAGCTCTTCTGCCCACCTGTCACTATGCAGGTGCCTTTCTTTTCTCCTTTTCCTCATACACCTGTCCTTTTAAAATGTAAAAAACAAAAAAAGCAAGAAAATTTAAGTGAACATTGTTTAGAGTGATAATGGGACAGTACAGGAGAGTGGCTGCTATGAAGAGCCCACGAAAGTCATTAACTCAGGCACATGCCTATATCAGGGCTCCTAAGACCTGGCACTGCCCTGGACAAGCAGGCACCTGAGCAGGCACACAGAACAGAGTGTGCACTGCTAAATAGCTTCTGAGTTGGAGGAACAGATCGAGGACCATTTGCTTGAGTCCGAGGCTCTTAACAAAGAATAACTGCAAGAAGATGTGGTACATATATACCATGGAATATTACTCAGCATTCAAAAAAGATAAACACATGCAATTTGCAGCAACATGGATGGCGCTGGAAGGGATCATGCTCAGTGAAATAAGCCAAAAAGAAAAAGAAAAATACCGGAGGGTCTCACTCATAGCAGGAATCTAGAAAACTTAAATAAGGGACCAGGAAAATGAATAACTATAAGAAGGTGAAAATCAAAATCAACAAAAAACTATGAACCAGAGACATTTTTTGGGGGGTGGGGGTGGGGGGGAGGGATTGGGGTCAGAATGGGGGGGTTGCAATTGTATGGGGAATATAAAAATAAAATTTATTATTTAAAAATAAATAAATAAATAAAAAGGGTCTCTGTGGTGGTGCAAGGAGTTAAGATGCAAAACTGTGAAGCTCTAGCCATAGCCACTGCAGCATGAGTTCAATCCCCGGACAGGGAGGTGACCCATATGGCACAGCAGATCTCTCCTGAATTGCCTGTTCCCCTCAGCAGCGTATTTCAGTCAGTCTGCCTGTTCTGCTCCCCACTCTGTCTCTGATGAATCCTTTCACCCCCGACACCTCTGGCCCGTACCCCAGTTCTTGTATGCATAAATAAATCTTTAAAAATAAATAAATAAGACAAACTAAAACAAAAACCTAATGCAATGAGCATTTGTCTCAACAATCACCTTAAACATAATTAGCCTGAACTCACCAGTCAGAAGATATAGACTGGCTGAATGAATTACAAAGCAAAGCCCAACCTTATGGAGCTTATAAGAAACTCACCTTATCAAAAAAGACAAGTAAAGGCTTAGCATTAAAGCTGGAAGGCAGTTATACAAGTAAATGACAATCAAAATAAATCAGAAACAGATACACTTATATTTGATAAATAAACTTCCAATTAAGAAAGATAATACGATATAATGAAGGATAACATATTGTGACTAAGGGTCTAATACAAAAAGAAATAACACTCATGAACATTACTGACCGAATGACAAAACATGAGACATGTAAGTGAAAAAGATCTTAAGAGAGATTGATAACAACACACAAATGCTATGAGACCTTAGTATCTCGCTTACAACAATGGCGACATCAATGAAGTATAAATAAGGAAAAGAAAAGCTTTAAATTAGGAACTGGACAAAATAGGTCTACAAAACATCTATAGAATACTCCACCCCAAAACTGCTGAATGCACATGGAACAATTTCTAGAATAGATTGTATCTTGGAACTCAAGTTAATTGCAAGTAAGAATACAAAGATTGAAATTATACCCAATACCTACTCTGTCAAAAATACAATAAACTTATGAATCAAATATAAGAAAAAAAACCAAAACCCTGGAAATATAGTTTTATTATATTAGAACAATATTAGAAAATGAAAAAAAAGAAAGTGAAGGTATTTGTGTGCTTTAGCTAAATCTTTCTTTACATTGTTAAATTGAGATTTATAAACAATCTATATGGTCAAAGAAACCTAAGTAATTTTTTATAGGTAGAGTTTAAAGCCAAAAATATTTTGAAAGATTATTTCAACTAATCATTGTGTGTTTCCAGGCAACATATTTGTTCATAAAATTTTGAAAATCAAATAGGAATATAACACCTACTTATGAAAATTTGCTAGGCAAATAATGTATCATTCATAACAAATTTCTCATAAGAATTATTTTAGGAACATAACCTTTTAAGTAGGGAATTATGCATAAATACTTTTTATGTCTGTCATTATGTTGTCAATATATTTGACAAGTACAGAATCTCATTCAATTCATTGATAGCTATATTCACAGAATTTTAGAGATCAGAATATGAAAATGAGGCTTATTTTAAGATTCTAGGCATACACATTATGGATGTGTCTGCTATTAATTTAATTAGACCAGGGAAAAATGCTGCTTCCACTCATTGTGATAAAATACTTTCATATTTTAATGTATATGTCCACAGAATATTACCCACACCTGCTTAAGAAAGATAATACTATATGGCATTCAGAGCTAATTTAGAACAAATGTTATGAGAAGAAAATGATAAGATCCCAAAATGTGCCTAGTTAATTGTTATTCTGTGGACTCATGTAATTAATGTTGTATCCAGAAGTAAAACAGTTTGTTAAACATTTACATAAACATGAGAAAAATATTCATGTACATCATTCAAGACATGCTTTTCCAATTGTTTGGTTCCCTTTAGGGAGGCTTAAAATTAAAACTTGAATTTTATGCTTCCATCTATTTTTTTATGTTATGCCTTCCTTTATGTTATACAGTTTTCTCTTGCAAGAAAGTTAGTAGCAGAAACTATCATACATGAATGTATATATTGTACCATCTGAAAGATTATGTTTTATCAAATTATGTTCCTGATTGTGAGTGTATTGTTTATCATGTCCATTTTACAAGAAATTTTCTCAAGAAAAATTTCCAATATCTAATGACTTGCTTTATATATGAATGTATGTATGTATGTACGTACGTATGTATGTATGTATGTATAAATCTCCATTTTACCCCTTCAATAGGAATATAATGCAGAAGGAAAGGTGACAGACAAGATCCTTAAGACATTGTTCACTTCTGGGCACCAAAGAGAGGTGATAGGAGGGAACAGTCACATTCAGAAAAGAATTGGAGATACGGGAACTAGTCTCAGGAAGGAGGAAAGATAGAACCCATCATAAAGAGGAAAAAAAGACTGAAAAAACGTAATTCAAGAATGCTACCTGTTCACCAGGACATCCCCCTTCTCTCGACTAATTCTCCAGGGTTCTTCCATGGCCCCATCCTGGGACAGATAGTGCACATGTGGAAGAATAACAGTCTGTTCAACTCGTCAATGAATTTGAATAGTTGACTAGTTCCTGCAGTGGGAGAACCACTTGTCAACTCCCTATGTTGTCTATGTTATTCCTGGCACCCAAGGTTGTCTGCATTTGCCAATCCCCATGACCACATGACCTCCAGCTCATGCTCATGGTCCACAGAAAGAACACGCAAGTAACCACTTCTGCAAAGTGAGAGATGCTACCATTAAAACCAAATGATACCCTACCAAATGGGAGAAAATAATTGTATATTTATTGTATAAATAAAATTAATAATACACGCCACATTATTTTTTTCTTGCCAGTGTTTCCAGGGTTTTCTTTATAAAACAAATGGTCAAATTTTTACTAATTTGTCAAGAGTTGACATTTAACAGATGTGATACTCTTTAGCATACTGTTTGTAACATAATTTCTTCATTTATTTCTAGGGAAAAACATTATATGAGTTTCTTTTTCTCATCTTCCTGGATACTTCTTAGTTTCTCTTGTAAGAGTCTTCTCCTCTTACAGATTTTTTTTATTATTTGTGTATCCTAGGTATTAACTTGTGTCTTCTCTTCCTGTGCCGTCTCTCTCATTAGTGATAGTATTTGTTCTAGGTCTTCAAATACTATATATGTACTGATAATTTCCAAATTCATATATTAACTCTCATTTTGTCCTTGGTTCCATAAAATATGTTACATCATTTTACTTGAATTCTCCCCCTTGTAGATATCTAAAAAGGAAAATATTTCCTTCTTCCACTCCTGACCTCTTCTTCCAATTCTATTCTCTGCTTTGTGCATACTCCTTATTAAGCCACAATTCTACAACTGACATTGATTTTGCACTTTCTTTTAGCGCTGTCACACAAACCAACAAATCCCTTTGTGTATGGTTTTAAAAACATTTATTATTTATTTCTCAATGTTTTCACTGTTATCATCTAATCCTAGATTACCATATCCTAGCCTAGACTAAAGGAATTTGTTTATTTCCTTTCTTGCTGTTCTTTGATTGTTCTTCACTTTGCCATTCAAGTAAGAAAAACACAATTATTTTTCCAGTTCTTCTTGCTATGATACCATTTGTTCTTAGTTACTGAGTGATAATCCATTCCAGTTCTTAACGTCCAGAAATGTGCAGCATGCAAATTAGTCAAGAATTGGGTTGCAGTTTATGACCTTTTTTTTGAAATAATAACACCACTTTTTTTTCTTTCTTAAAAACGGGAGGTGATTCTTACATATACCATGGAATTTCTATCTCTTACAAAGATATTTTTGTCAACCTTATCACTATCTATAGTCCATTTATTACTTTTACCTATATATTTATGTCAAGTAAAAAAATAATAACCAATGTAGGGACATGAACTTTCACATACATAGCCACTGTTTTTAAGTTATTTTACAAAACACCTCTAACAGTACATTACAGTAACTTAAGTTTCTCTTCTTTGTAATCATATTTAACTCTTGAAATTATTTCCTTGAAAAAGTGTTGAGGTAAGGAAATATTACAGTAATGTCAAGACTGATGGAAATGGGAGATACAAAGAAAATAATCTCACCACCCTTAAGAATTCAGATAAAATAAAGTAGCTGGTTCTAGGTCACATATTCAATGGTAGTTGGACATGTTAATTTTTACTTGCTTCATTTTGCCAACTCTTTGCATGCTGAGATTGTAAATATTCATTGACTATCTAAAATTTGTCACTATCCTATTTAAATTTTTATAGATGAGAAAACTGAGACAGAGAGGAGAGATCAGAAGCCCAGGATGACAAGAAAGCAAATACCAGAGTTAAAATCGTTTATGAGTTCCAGAAATGTTAATGTGTCTTTTATAGGACATTGTTAAATAAAAGCAGATGCAATGTCATCCTTTATAAAGATTGGTTTAACGAAAATATTATATTCAACTGTATTACTTCAATGAATTTTAATCTCATAGATTATTTTAAGTGTATTAAAGGAGATGAATAAAGACAGGAAATCATTCTCCTTAATCCTATGTTTTCACTCTCTCATTTTTACAGATAGCTATTTCAGGTGATTGTAATGATTGAATCACTAAATATAGTACAGTCTGAAAGACCAATGACAAATTTAATCATGGAAGAGCTACTTTTTATTAGTAACCTTTTAATATTTATTGAATAGTGAATACTGAAATAGTCATGGATGTATTCTAGTAACAAACGCATTGTAGAACCTGAGAATATTATAGTTGGAAGTTAATTCTATTTTTCAGGATTCTTTCAGTTTCAAGTGATAAAAATTCAATTCAACATGAACTATGAAAGAATTACTTTTAAAAAACACACACTTTATTTGAAGAAAACTGGTTAACTCAAAGAAGCAAAGGCAGCACTTCAGGAAATGGTTTAGTCCCAGGTCTTTAAGGGACCAGACATTCAAAGTATCTAAGTATCTCTTTTTTAATTCTTTTTTTTTAAGATTTATTTATTCATGCATATAAGAACCAGGGTACAGGCCAGATTTGCGGGAGGGTGAGAGGATTCACCAGAGACAAAGCGGGGAACAGAATAGGCAGAATGACTGAAATATACTGCTGAGGGGAGCAGCAGGCAAGACAGGAAAGGTCTGCTGCGCCATGTGGGATTCTTGCAGGCCAGCCGGGATTGATCCTGTGCTGCAGAGGCTGCGGAGAGCTTCGCAGTGATGCACTCAACCGCCTGCACCACCAGGAGAGGCCCTCTTTTTTAATTCTTGATGCTCATGCTTTTCTTAATGTTCTTCAGTATGCTTTCTTGTAGTTCTTGAGTTATTATTCAAAATTTTACCCAGAGGGAAAGGAGAATACTTTGGAAACTCAGCAACTAAAATTCCATGGATGAATTTCAACTGTCATGGTTCAAGGTATGAACACTTCTCTGTCTAATCATTTTGTTCAGGGCATTCAGTTTTAGTTTTAAGAGCACTGGTCACATTACTGACTCTCAGTAGTATGGGGAGTAATTTCTATTAAAAGATACTAGAGGAGAGCCTCCCTGGTGGCACAAGGGTTAAGAAACAACCTATGAAGCTGTCTGCAGCCACTGAAGCACGAGTTCAATCCCCAGCCAGGGAACTACCCACATGGCACAGCAGACCTCCCCTGACTCGCCCGCTGCTCCCCTCAGCAGTGTGTTTCAATCTGTCTGTTCTATTCTCCACTCTGTCTCTGATGAATCCTCTCACCCCCACACCTCTGGCCTGTGCCCCAGTTCTTGTATGCATAAATAAATAAATCTTAAAAAAAAGATACTAGAGGATAAAGATTCTTTTTTTTTTTTTTTAATAATTATTTTTTTTTATAGAGGCATGTTTTTCTTTATTTATTTGTTTGCTTGTTTGTTTTGTTTATACATGCACTGGGTACAGTCAGAAGCGTAGGAGGGTGAGAGAATTCACCAGAGCCAGAGCGGGGAGCAGAGCAGGCAGAAGGACCGAAGAACACTGCCGAGGGGAGCAGCGGGCGGCAGGAAAGGTCTGCGGGCCATGTGGGACCCTCCTCTGGTGGCCGGGGAGCAGCCGGGGATCGAACCGGCGCTGAAGAGGCCGCGGGCAGCTTCGCAACCCAGCGCTCAACCGCTGCGCCACCAGGGAGGCCCGAGGATAAAGATTCTTAACAAAAAAGATAGTAGTCTCATTTTACTTCTTGAATGCCTAACAGAGATGACCTCACACATAAACATATTTTTCCTGAAAATAATTTTTAAGACTCTCCCAACTTTAGTGTAACTCTGCAATAAGAAACCATAAATAAAGCCCAGAGAACCTCCACAACAATATCTAATAATTGCATTGAAAACTGAGTCAGCAATATATCTGGTCAAGGTATTTCCTGTTAATTATATCTAGAATTGCTATTGCAAACTATGGCAAAAATATACATAGACACCTCAGAAACTGTAAGCACTCTAAATCTCTTATTTAGATAAAAGCAGAAGGAATTCTATATTTAAAAGTTCTTAGAGGTCAAAGCAAATACCAGAGCTTGTTGAACAGGATTTTGTGAATTTCTTTTATTTATTGAGTGAGAACCTTGGCCAGCCTTTATAACTGAGGATATTCCACTTCCCGAGAGTCCCTGGTGGACACTGGGGAATGGCCCCTAATGGGTACTATACAGCTTTAGAGGTCAAAATTACTTGTCATTTTTATGACAGTCTGAAATTTGCTATAGTACTAGAACAATCATAAGACTTCTTTTTTATAGTTTTGGGGTTTCTATGGCAATACACCACCATGAAAACAGCTGCCTGTTAATTTATTTGAACCTAAGTCCTGCCTTTGAAATTTCTGCTTCATAATAGAGTTTGGGGGTCTCTATACTCTCTAGACCTCAATTAAAAGGGTCTGCTTTGACCTCTGCAATGGAGCAAGTGAAAATGTAAGCTAACTTGGTTTATGGGAAGATCACTCTTGCTTTTGCCTGGCTACTTTTCCATGGACATGATTTTCAAGGAAGAATATATATGACATTTTGGGGTTACTTTTTTGTTGTTTGTGTGTGTGTGTGTGTTTTGTTTATTGGGAAGAGGGACTCTGATTGTCTAAAATACTAATTTAAAGAGCCAGGAGAATAATGCATCCCCTATTTCTCTGTGTCCTCCAGAGTGCTCATTTTATTTCCTACTGATTTTCACCCTTTCCTGCAATTCCTCACACTAATTTCATTGTGAGGCTCTGAATATACCTTTTATAATCTTAAACACGTATGTTTTCCTCACTTCTGTATTCATAAATCTCTGGTCACAGCAAAAAAGGAATGTCAGCAAAATCAATTTCTTGGATAGTTCTCTTTGCTCTGTCTTACTGCTTTCAGGTAGGCCAGTTAGGATAACAGGCCTTCTATTGGAAATTTTGCTACAAGGTACAGAAAGCAGTCAAGAATTACATTATGCTGATCCTTTCCATCAGGTTTCTGTGGCAAAGTTCTCCAATAGTGTTCTCAAAATGAGGGTATTTCTGCTAGATGAGTATTTCTCAGTTATCAGGTAACATGAAAGAGACAAAAACATCAGGCGGTCCAGAAGAAATCTGGTTCACTTATAGAACACAAATAAGGAGAGAATATGAAAAAAAAAAAAAAGAGGAATTAGTAAAAATTAAAATTAAAGGAAAGGTAAAGACAAGATTATGGTAAACCATTTCAGCTGTTTTACTGGATGAAATTTGAAGAATATCCTATCACAGATAGAAAGCTATTGTTAC
This sequence comes from Talpa europaea, assembly GCF_964194135.1. Classification (NCBI taxonomy): domain Eukaryota; kingdom Metazoa; phylum Chordata; class Mammalia; order Eulipotyphla; family Talpidae; genus Talpa; species Talpa europaea. The sequence continues at coordinate 110,889,917 of NC_140071.1, read as the reverse complement.
ATGTAGCTTGCAGTCAGCTTTTCATAATCTGTCCTTGGGAAAATTATGTCCCAGGTTTCCACAAACGACTCTCTGTACCTCAAGTTTCTCACACATAGAATGGCAATTTGTTAGGGATGAGAAAAACAATAACAATAACAAAAATAAAATTGAAAATGGAACTGCCGCAAAGTCAAGTTAACCAGGTAGTGACAAAGAATAATAAATCATTTTAAATATTCTGATTTACAGACCTCTATTTTTATACTGCTCTATAAAGAAGCATTTTATTAACATCAGATAAAACTTGAAAACTAAACACACAAACTTGAAATTAGAAGGGACCATTAACTTTACTCTGATTTTCTGTTTGATTTTTCCTTAAGGATTTTATGTCTAAATTTTGTATTTAACTTCTCCAAAATTCTCTGTGGAGTGGAACTGAACAGCCCTTCAGACACACAATGAACTAACATAGAGGCCTCGATGCAGTTAAACTCTCTGTTGTACGTACTTAAGCAACAGAAGTTCCTAAAGATTGAATGCATAAAACCTAAGATTTGTTTCTCCAAATACTGCACATATCAGAAAGTCAAAAAATTCTATTTTTACAGCTACATGACAGCTAAAATTTCTTAAATGTCCAGGATGAAAGCCACAAAGTGGTTTCAACATTAAGAGGTAATTCTGAAGTGTTTTGTTGCAACAGCAAGTGACAAAGAGTGCACACAGAAAAATGAGTTTCAAAAAATTATCCATTTGCACAAAAAATAAATCCTTGCCAACTGAAGTTCAAACAAATTCTTATCAGGCAAACCAGATGAGGGAGCTGTAATAATCTTATCATATTGTGACAAGAATGTTGATAAAAATAAATACTTTAAGGTCTGATAGAGATTAATAAATAATAAAATACTACTTGACCACACTGTATCTCTTCAATAGGAAAGCAGATATGATGCCACACACACGCACACACACAATCATTTCTAAAAATATACTAGAGGAGGTTCTTCCAATTTGGAAATAGAAATAGGGTATTTTAAAAATATTAATATTACTCTATAAATGACAAATATTTATAATACAGATGAATAAAACTTTAAACATGTAAGATTCATGAAAATCAAGAAATAATATTTAAACATTTAAGGAATTGGAGTAATTAATTTAATGCAAAGATATTTATCAAATTGGAGGCAAAAAATATATAGTTCATAAGACCTAGATTATACAATCTCAGTCATATCACTAGTCTTATCGAGACTTGGTGTGATATTGAAAATATGTGTACAATAACATAAAAAAGTTATTTTTTGGTTATGGAATAAGTGTTAATCTGTTAGGGCAATGATAATGCATTTTCATGTAAAGAACTTGAAACCATTATTAATTTCAAATTTTCCTCTATTGCTAAATAATCAGTCAAATACATCTGTATAATAAAAATTGATCAATAGATTTTGGGTGAAGGTGAAATTTTCACATGATTGTTTTCATTAACTAGAATCTTCAGTCTTATCAATCTGTGCTAAATCAGAACTGAGCAATCAACATTAGCTATAAACAATCATTTGTTTATTCCTTGTCTCCTATATTCCATGTGACATTTAAATATGCAACTACAACATTTGAAAAATTGGTGTATCTTCTAAAAAGTTAAACAGTTATCTTTAAACAGTTATCTGTTTAATGATATTCTTTTTCTGTTGTATGTTTTTTTCAGAAACATTAACTTTTTCCAATTGTTAACAGAGAGCAGTTTCTACCTATTAACAAGAATATCATCAGAACTCAAATCCTTAGCACAAGAAAGATAGATATCAACATTCCCACTGCATAATGGACATAAGCCACCTGGATTGCAAGTTAAGAAATGTAAAAACAGTAGGGAAGTAGAGGGGACTTGCAGAAATATCAAAATATATTTTGATACTCCATAATTTTGCAAAGCTTTATTTGCTTTCCAGGTTAAAAGTATAAATAACTATATTTAGATTATGTCTGTGCTTTCTACAGTGCTTCATTTTGTATATTCTTGAAGCATTATTGTAGAAGTGAGATTCATTCCCTTTTCTCTGTTTTTAATTCTGAGAGTAGTTATTTTATTCCTCAATCTTTTAGATATTATATCTATATTTGTATATATTCACTTCTAGAATTCACATGTTTTCTATAATATAATGTTTTTATTGCTGGAATTACCATTCCTTTTTTGATTGTGAGCATATCTGATTTCATATCATTAATTATTGCTTTAACATTCTTATCTGATAATTTCAACAACTGAACAACTCAGGGTTTAGTCCCATTAACTGTCTTTTTTCTCTCATATGTCATAATTTTCTGACCATTACGATGTCAGGTAATTTTACTCTAGCCTTATTGATATTCCTTTCCAGTATTTCAGTTATTTCATGCGTGCCTTTTACTCTGCCTGAGAGAAAGTTCTCCACTCTTCCAGATTGATTCCTTCACTGTCTTTAAACCCGCTTAAACGCTATGCTCTTGAAATCTCTTTCTCTGAATGCTTAATTGAGTTGGTATGATTATTTAATACTGGTCTTCCATTATGCACTGTAAGCTCCATGAGAATAGGGACTATGTTATTTACCCACAGTTGTTGCATTGCATTCTCTTCTATCCTCAATAAATACAGCAACTCAATTGTACCTCACACTTTCTAGATATAAGACTTGGTAGCCTAACATTAATAAAGAAGAGACACAATTTTGCTCTTTATATCAAAACTAATCAAAGTGACTATTGGGAGTGTATCTCAACTTTCCTGATGACAATTCTGATTCACTTGTCAGTATTGTGTCATAGGATTTTGTAAAGGGTATTTAGTTTTTTTTTTTTTTTAAGAATCATTAATCTTTTTTTTAAATTTTTTTTTTAAAGATTTATTTATTTATTTATACATACAAGCACTGGGTACAGTCAGAATCGCGGGAGGGTGAGAGAATTCACCAGAGCCAGAGCAGGGAGCAGAGCAGGCAGAAGGACCGAAGTACACTGCTGAGGGGAGCAGCGGGCGGCAGGAGAAGTCTGCGCGCCATGTGGAATCCTCCTCCAGTGGCCAGGGAGCAGCCGGGGATTGAACCGGCGCTGCAGAGGCTGCGGGCAGCTTCGCAACCCAGTGTTCAACCACTGCGCAACCGGGGAGGCCCGTATTTAGATTTTTTATGCAAAATGTTTTAAAAGTGGAAAATAGCATAAACATCAAAGTGTCCCATCATTGAGGGTCTATCCACACATCTTGTTTGTTTGCTTCTTAATAGGTTTTGTCTTTTAGAGCCATGTCTTGCACTTGAATAACATTTTATTTCATGGTAGTATAATTGTCACCTTGACTGTCATTGAGAATAGCTAATATTGATCAAAATTTTCCATAGTAGTATGGGAGTCTTTTAAAGCACTTTTGCCTGCAGTAGTTTATCAAGGACAGAGGGTAAGAAGTATTTAAAATTGTGACCTTCCATTTTATGGACGTAATTAAAATATAGCTGCATCTCACAAATGATGGAAAATATAACTATGAATCAATATTTTACATAATAAATAAGATGTTTTCTTTAAAATAAATGACCAATGTGCTGTAGGTGCTCAAGCATGCATCTTTAATTTAATTTTGTTTCTCAGTGGAGAGAATTTTAGAAAGTGTGTGAGCTTTGACTAGCTTCTTGAAGGCTTGTGTTCTCTTTTGACACATTTTTTAAAGGATTACTCTAAACAATTTCTAAATCAATAAGCAATTATTATGGTTCTTTCCAATCAAATACATATTGACTTAGGAGAAGACATATGCTTTTTCTCTATATCTGGGAAAGAATGTTGTGATTGTCGTTTGTAGCCATTTCACATTAAATAAACTGAGATATTTGTTAAATGGAGTGATACAAAACATTTAAGAGGGATGCTTACTGGCTTTATAATGTTTTTCTGAAAGTTATAACAGCCTATTTTGGCTTTTTCTACCTGGTCTTTGCATATCAGTTTGTAAGAGATATATTCAGGTAATATATTAGTGAGTTTATTTGAGGCATTAATACCAAAGTCTGACAGTATTATCTCTACTGTTTATATCACTATAAAATTGGTTTATAGTGATACAATTAGTAATGTTAAGCCTAGATATTATAAGGAGTAGTACTGATTGTTCTACAGTACAGTTCACTTTATAGTGGCATTAATGGACAATATCTGTGCCATCATGCTTTATGGCACCAACTAATTTCACAGTAAGAGAAGAATTGTTATCTTGAATACTGTAATCTCACAGCTAAACTTTGCTTTCATGGTACATTTTATTTCAATGTCAGAATAACCCACAGATATTCTGACATCTTAAGAGTTGTGAGGAATTTCTTTTTAAGCAAAGATGTTACATGCATAAACCTTGAAATACCTTGCATAATTGGAACATTTTTAATTTATTTTTATGAATTTTTTTATATTTCATATTCTGGTTATGGTATAAATGCATGCCTTTTGTATTTTATTGAAATTTTTGTGTATAAGGTAATTTTGTAATAGCATCAACTGTATTTTAAATGAATGTAATTAAAATACGAGTTGATTTTTAACACATAGTGTATTGATTGGTACCATAACATTTAAAGAACTGTGGATGTTTAAATTGTTTCAAATAATTCGCAACTACCATACCATGATATCCACAAGTACAAAATGAGTTTAATTACTATTTGTATATTTAAGTACCAAAGGATAGGTAAGATACACCTTATAAATCAACAATGAGACAATCTCGGATATAATTCATCAAAGATTATTTTTATGGGAAGTACACTGTCTATTTAGTTATGTCTTCGTTTATTTATTTTTAATGAAGTAACATTGGTTTACAATACAGTGTATGACTTAAGGGTATAGATTCCCACCTATGAAGCTACATGTTATCACTATACACCACCCACTAAAGAATCCATTATACTCTACCACATTTCATTGACCTGCTACCCCTTTGCTCCAAATTCCTACTCTCTTGCTCTAGTAGTCTCAATTCCTTAATCATATTTCAAAGGTTTGTTTTGGATTAGTTTTGTCGGTTCCTTTGTTTTGTTTCCCTGTATTCCACAAATGAGTGACATCATCTGACATTTGTCTTTCTCCTTCTGGAAGGGATTAAGCTAAGTAAAGACGATTGTTTGCTCACAGAAGCACACACCTGCTTAGATGGAACCCAGGAAAGCCATCGTTGTCCTGCACTGCATGGTGGTGAACAGGCATACACTCATTCAGTGTGCAGGCTGCAGAGTTCTTCAGAGTCTCCAAATGCAATAATATACTTTGGCCAAGAGGCAATGAGTATTATCTCTAACCACAAGCCATAGGACAACAGTAGTCTAATTACTACTTCCAGCTACTGGAACTGGAAATGCAGTATTCCATGGTTCTCCAAAATGTGAGGAGATTATATTTAGAATACTTTATGCTGGGCCTCCCTGGTGGCACAAGGGGTTGAGCGCAGCACTGTGAAGCTGTTGGCAGCCTCTGCAGCGTGAGTTCAATCACTGGCCAGGGAGCTACCCACATGGTGCAGCAGAACCTCTCCTGACTCGCCTGCTGCTCCCCTCAGCAGTGTACTTCGGTCAGTCTGTCTGTTCTGTTCTCTGCTCTGTCTCTGGTGAGTCCTCTCACCCCCTGCACCTCTGGCCTGTACCCCAGTTCTTGTAATCAAAAATAAATAAATCTTTAGAATAGCTAATGCCTATTAAAAGCATTGGTCTATGATTAGTTAAGTGGAATGCATATTTATCCATCATTACTTGTCATAAAGAACCAAGAAGCTATTAAGTAAATAAACTTCCTGTTATAAATGAACATTTGGAAATATTTTTAAATTCTTTCTAGATATAAATTTATTATTATATTCAGTGCACTATTTGTTAGTTAAAGGGACAACATTAAAATCAATTCACTGTAAAAGAACCCTATTCATGAGTGTTTTACAGATATGGCAACATGTGACTTACTGTATTAAGTGGTGTTAAAGAGATTTTTTAATACATGAAATTAATCATTTATCTAAGTTTTTTTTTTTAACTGGTTAATTTTCCTCAGTATTTGACTTGGGGACAATAACTATAATTTAACTCATATGTTAGTTACACTAATTTTTTATTGCTGATTCAGTTCTTTTATCTTTTTTTTAATACTGAATGATATTGCTCATAAGCCCTTTTGTACAAAAGTCATAATTAAACTAGTTCGTTTTGGTATAACCATGGTTCCAACAAAATGAAAGCTCAAAGACACATTAGCTTGATTCTAGCTGCCAAAATGGGGAGAGAGAAAGAGATCCACGTGACATTGCATAGCATTGTTTGTGCATCAGCAAAACTTATTACACATGGAATGAAGAAAGTGTAAACCAAAATGCATATTATTTTGTTAGATAATTGATGGGGGTGAAAAAATACTAAGGAGATATTTATGTATAGCTTCTTGCAAATGATTTTACAGAGATAAAGAAAATAACTTGGCAGGCCACAAAGAGCAAAATTTTTAGATGCTCATAATATGTATTGAGAAACATTTGCCTCTATTTAGTAACCTGTACAATAGGCTGATATAGATAGAAGAATAAATACCTGCTTTTAGCTTTTTTTATTTTAAGTTTGCTCACTGGAAATGATAGTCTATGGGAAAGTATGATGGATGAAAAATACAAATTAAGATTTTTTCTTTCTCAATAATTAAAGCAATGTCTAACATTCCTTTTAATATATCCCATCTGATTTGTGCTTGACCGAAAATTGAATTTATTCAAGTTGTACAAAATGTTCCACTTGTTCATTAAAATTCCTATGTGATTCAAAATGGTTTTCTTATTGAGTTTTTCCTATAATCTTCATTTTTCAGAAGCTAATTTTTTATATTACTCTCGCTGGTTCTGTAGCTTAAATTTCTGCAGTGGATAGCGCTGTCCTGAGGAGCAAAATGAATTCATGATTTATAATGGTTTGCTGATACTGATGTTAAATTATCTAAGCTGCTTGGTGGACACAAATATTCTTAAGAAGTATGTAATTTTTTTAAAAAATTTACTTATTTAAAAACTTTAAAGGTAAAAAATTTCCCACAATATTCTATATATAAACTCATTTATTTCATCCTATATTTACATTGTTACTTAATTATTAATTAATCTGAATACTATTTTGATGATTATCTTTTCCCTTGAAATTTCATTCCCTATTTTAAGTTTATTTTTAGTAACAATTTTGCATACTTAAAATATACATGATTTAATATACATAATAATGAAATGTTGACCACAGTAAAGCTAATAAATATCTCCTCACAGTTATCACTTTGTGCTTGTGATGACAGCATCTGAAATGCACACCTTTAGTCATTTTTCAATATTCAACTTAGCGGTATTAATTGTAGACATCATGTTCTACATTGGATCATTAATCATATTCATAAATGCAACTATTGACCATTTTACCTTTTCTCTCATCTCCCCACCCTTCAAATAGACTTGTAACCTATTTTCTGCTTCTATATATTTTGCTTCTATATATTTTCTGCTTCTATATATTTTGCTTTTTAGGCTCCAAATATAAGTGAGTTCATATAATTGTTTGCTTTCTGGGTCTGGCTTATTTAACTTGTTTTAATGACCCCTAGATTTGTACAATTTGTGAATGGCAGAATCACTTTTTTATATAAGATTGAATAATATTCCTCTATAGATAAATCACAACTTCATTATCCATTCATCTGCAATTAACATTTAGCTTGCTCCTGTATCTTAGCTACTGTGCATAATGCTGCACTGGACATAGGAATGCAGATATCTCTTTTGGATATGAAGGTTTAGCTATCTCTTTGTGCTATGGATTTATTTCATTTTCATATTCACCAGAAGAGGGATTGCTGGATCATGTGATAGTGATAGCTTAATTTTTTTAGGAAGCTCTTACTGTTTTCCATAATGATTGAAATAATCTTCATTTCCACTAACAGTGCAAAGGGTTTGTTTTTCTCTATATCCTAGCCAACTTTTGCTATTTCTCATGTTTTTGATAATAGCCATCCTAACAGATCTGAGGTGATATCTCATTGTAATTCTGAGACAGTGTTTATTAAGTTTCTCCACTGTAAAGTTACTTTTTTATCCCTGTTAGGTCAACTTTTTATTGCCTTATTTTTTTATTTTTTTGGTTATCTACTTATATAATTTAAATTGTTACTTCATATATCATTATTTCACGTGTTTTAATTTCTGAAGAAATATTGTAGAATTTATAGCCCAAAATTTTAATCTCAATCATGTTTTTGCCACTATATATTTAAGCTGATAATGTTCACTTTATATAAACTATCTGCCTAATTTTCTGGCCTGATATCAATTTTTATCAGATTGCTAGTTGTATTTTTTTAGCCACAACTCATTTCTGACTAAAATTAATTTCACTTACTTGCTTAATACCTTATTTTCTCTCCCTTTCCACTGAAATATTACCTTAAAAAGCTTTTTCCTATTGTACATTCCTTTGTCCTTTATTTCTAGACTCTGGCATACTGATGATGTACTTGGAAGTTTTAAATGAGTTAATAAATACCTATATAAAGACTTTTATTTAAAAACTTTGCCCTTTGAATCTACGTTTTATAGCATGATTTAATTTTACTGCTTGGCAAAAATTGTTACAATCTATATGAGAAAAATTTTACTTATTTCAGTCAGCGCTTTTTCCTCTTAATCCCTTTCATCAATATGTGAATATTTGGGTTTATATTTTCTTTTATATGCTAAAAGATAAAACTACAATCAGCACAGGAGACTCAACAACTGAACTCACATGTCTTAAATTCATTACATAGGGAATATTAATACACTGGTTGGGAAAAAATCTTATTCCAGAATTAATATTACTGTTTTTTTTTTAATTTTTTAAATATCTTTTATTTATTTATTTATACAAGCACTGGGTACAGTCAGAAGTGCGGGAGAGCGAGAGAATTCACCAGAGCCAGAGCAGGGAGCAGAACAGGCAGAAGGACCGAAGTACACTGCTGAGGGGAGCAGCGGGCGACAGGAGAGGTCTGCACGCCATGTGGGACCCTCATTGTTGGCTGCGGATCAAACCAGTGCTACAGAGGCTGCAGGTAGCTTCGCAGCCCAGCGCTCAACTGCTGCGTCACCAGGGAGGCCCAATATTACTGTTTTTTTTTTTTTTTTTTTTTAAGCAGAAAAAACAAGGGTGGGAGAAAGAAAGCAAGGAAAGGAGGAAAAAGATGCAAAAGAATTCTTAAAATATCTGCTATATCAATTTAATGACCCAAAATAGTAACTTTATTTAAATTCTAAAAAAGGATTCCTGAAACAAATATGATATTGAAATATTGGGGAGAGGAAATAATATTATTATTGTTAAATACCTTTATTTATTAATAATTTTCAATGATGTTCAGAATTAAGTTGGATAGTCAAAATTTCAGGAAGTCTGTTGCTTAGATTTTACTTACTTAAAGGTATTTTTAAATTGAGATATAACTGACATATAACACATTATCTTCAAGTATACAACATAGATGTTATATATAAAAATTATATATATATAAAATATATAGGCTTTCTTGAAAAAAAAAATTGGAGTTATTTAAATGCTACCTAGAATGTATTTTTATTCCTCAGAGGTAATCTTTAATTTTCTGATGAATATCATATGGCCTTTTTGTCCAGCAATTCAGTAAAGTTGAAAAAATCTTACTATATCTCTACTGCCTACTCTGTCATTAACCTTTTATTATTCATATTTTATCACATACATACCCACACTAATACCTTTGCATTAATCCATTGTATTTTTAAGTTTTCTTCAAAGTAAATTGCATATGGTATTCAGGAGAAAGATAAGATAAGATACCATAAGATTTATCTCACGTGGAATATAAAAAAACTAAACAAGGAACACTCAAAATTAAACCAAAATAAACACCAGAAATATGAGTGCAGAATTGAGGCTACCAGAGAAGAAGGATTGAGGGTTAGGGAAAAAGAGGCAGGATCCCAGTGCACTCCGGTGGAGAATTATGGATTCTTTGGTGCTGGATGTGATATGGGAACATACACCTGAAGAGGTATGATCTATCTCCCTAAATCATAACAGTGTTATAAACCAATGTTACTGCCAAAATAATTTTTACTGACAAAAAAATTAAAAAAAATAAATTGCAGACATTAGTACACGTCCATAAATATACACCATGCGAATATGATAAATTAACTAAAATTTACTATTTGTTTAGCACTTATAGACATTGCTTTTTATTTTATTTTACTTTATTTATTTATGCATATTTATTTATTTTACTTTATTTATTTATGTGTAGGCTTGAGGTGCACAGGATAAGAGGATTCACCAGAGAGAGAGTGGGGAGCAGAATAGGCAGATCTACTGAAATACACTGCTGAGGGGAGCAGCAGGGAAGACAGAAGAGGTCGGCTGTCCGATGTGGGTAGCTCCCTGGTAGGGGATCGAACTTGTGCTGCAGTGACTGCTGGTAGCTTCATAGTGCTGATACTTAGCCCCTTGATCCACCAAAGAGGCCAAATACTTATATACATTGCATGTAGCACTTACATACATTGAAATATGCAGAGTACATTTTTACTTAGTTTTAACAATTGCACCTTTGTAAAACAAGTCCCTATCAAGATAGATGATATTATCATAAACTCAGGAGTTTTCCACATTCTCATCCCTTGACAATTGCCACCCCAGTGCCTACAAGCAACCGCCATTCTCACTCCAATTCTGTCATAGAATGTCTAGGCCTGTTATAGAATTTCAAATAAATAGAACAACAATCTATAAGTGTTCCTATTGTTTGGCCTTCTCAATAACTTTTAAAATAGTTTTTAATTTTATAATTTGAATCAGACTTTAATTATGACTTCAATTTGCATTTTCCTGCTAACTAATGATGTTGAGTAGTATTTGGTATATTTTTTGGCCATTAGTATATTTTCTTTTGTGAAATGTTTGTTCAGACCTTTAGCCCCCCCCCCCTTTTTTTTTTACTGGTTTGTCTGAACTCTTAAATTGACTTGTATGAGTTCTTTTTATATCCTGGAAACCAGTCCATATCTTATCAAACATTACATTCAATAAATATTTTCCTAAATCTGTTTATTTTTCTGTATCTTTAGATGAGTAGAAATAGTTAATTTTGTGCAAATCTATTTTATCAATTTAAAATTATTGCTTTCTATAATGCACCTACAAAATATTTGCCTAGCCTAACGCATGGAAATATTTTACTATGTTAATTATTAAATTTGGCATGGTCTTAACATTGACACATTACTTTGACACATATTATAAGTAGGAATGAGGTATCTGAGGGCATTTCTGGGTCTCCATCCTGGGTTCTCGCTGATCTAGTTGTCTATCTTTACTCTGTTCTTAACTAAGTAAATTTTAAATAGTTTTACCTAAGACAGTGAAAAGAAATGCTTTCTTCCTTTTCAAGATGAACTTGAATTTTCTAAAGGCCTTTATTTTCTACGTAGATTTTAGGATCATATTGTAAAATCAATAATAGTTAATAACTGGACAATCATTAACACTGGTTAATTGTAAATTTTCAATAACACTAACATGAAAGATTCTGGGATGATACTGTATTGATTCACAGATCAACTGAAGGAGATTTGACATCTTAGTAATATTGAATTTCCCAATCCATCTTCTCTATGTCTAACTTTTAATATTTTTGTCCATTTGAAGTCTTGATGTACATTTCAAATACCAAATATTTGGAATACCAAAGTATTCCAAGTCAAATTTTCCAAAGAAAGACAAAAAAAGCAAATGGACACATGATAAAATAATTAGAAAATGAGTTGAAGAGTTCCAATTTCAGAATAGTATGCTGTGTGAGACAAATTAATAAATGCTCAAGAAATAGTACAATAATTTCCAAGTAGTTGTAGTATAAAAATTACAGGAATTTAAGATCATGTATCTTATGGTAAAAAGAGCCACATTGGAAGATAAATTACAGAGGCAAGAAAGTGAGATTTTCAGTCCAAAATTTATATCTATTTATACCCTCCAAGTATAAAAGTAAAAACATGAAATGATTCAGAAAATGTGCCACTTATGCATACTTTCCTAGAAAACTACTAGGGATTTATTACAGCAAATTATGAAAGTAAATTAAAATCAGAAAAAAATGGGGATCAGACAAGTGGTCCTAATAAATGATCAGAGAAATTACCAGGTTGCAGCTCAGCTTCAAGTAACAAGAGCAAAGCATTCAGATTAAAGCAGCCCAAGACTGATTCTAGGATGCCTACTGCAGACCACTGATTCACTCAGTGATGCACTCCACAACTTCAGCCATAAATTTGTATAAAAAGCATACACATAGCACACGAAAGCCCAGACCTGCCTGCTGCCACTAAAAAGAATTTATGTTATGTAGCAGCCTGGAAAATTAAAAGCTGCAGGAAATAAAGTACTGTATGTTGTTTATTAACTATGATGTCTTCTAACTTGATTTTTCTACATAATAAATCTTCAAATGATCAATTTTTAAGTAGTCACTCTAGCAATTTGGTAAAATAAAACCAAAATGCTATATTACAATTTTCCTTTTAGTTCAGGGCATCACTGATTATAATAATAATAATAAAAAGTGGCAATAAAGATTGTCTATATGTTATAAAGGAAAAAAAAGTTTGTGAAAACATAAGTTTCAACAATAACTTAATGGAAGAAATGGAAAGATGCTATATTTTTGAGAGTTTAGATAAAAAGCACAGTTATGTTGATAAGAAATGGCAGCTTAGTTATTATTTTCAGTTACTCAGATGTACATCTAAAGTACTAAAAATAGTCATACAATAAAGGAGATTTGATAATGAAGTATTGATTTTTTTTTTGCTTCTTTTGATTAAAATCTACTGGTATTTTGTATGACTTTTTCAAAAACTGTGAACACTTTAATCACATTTTTAAAGTAATTTTAAAAATTATGTCATAGACCTAAGGGAAGAATGGAAGAGTGATTTCATTTTTAATTTTGTAGTGTCCTGTGACATTTTAATTTTTATTTTCTTTAATCTACTATTTACATCTCTTTCCCAGTCTTAAAAATTAAGTATCATTTGCAGAAAAATTGAGTACATCTGAGATTTTTCATAGCAACACATACCTGTTGTAAAACTTCTCATGCACTTTGGTAAGTAAGGTCAAATTCTAGTAAAGTACCTGGAGATTAGAATTAGAATGAGCAATGTACAAAAAATCTCTAGGTTTTAGTTTTTGTTTATTGGTCTGCTAGTAGTAAAAACACCTATAGCATTTACAGATTTAGTTTCCAAGTTTCCTTCAGAATTGAGTTTTTGAAAAGCAGGGAAATGGCTATACTTCATTTCGGATAATTAGTGAATTTTCTGTATAATATACTTATAAACCTTCTAGGGAAATGCTGGAGCAGCTCTCCAACAGTCAATCAAGATATTTTTAAAACTGGAAAGCAAGAAAGGGATTGCTAATGCCAGACCAAGATTTTCTTACAGTATGCATGATGTCACCAATAAACCTATACAAAAATTTGATAACCAATATTTATATAATTGAATCTTTAATTTTTTAAAAAGTAAATGTTTAAGATTATAAAAATAATGCAAGTGAAACAAGTGATTAGGAGAGACTTAAGGCTGCTAGAGCCAAGTATACAATAGATGTGTATGTTACACATATGAGCAAATAATGCTTTTAGCTTTTGTGAAACTAAAATCTGGGACTTTAAGGCAGTTAAATTAATTCTCATATAAGAGAAGAAAAATAATGAGGATCTAAAGCAGGGACATTAAAGATGATTCTCACAAAATTGAAATCTGGCCACCCATATACATTTAAGTTAGGGGATACAGAAGTATACAGGCATATAACTTTATTGTTGCCATGAGGAACAAGTCATAATATCAACATGTTAAAATTCTGCTAAAGTATTTCTTTGCGTAGAGTCTAAGGAGAGAAGGGAAAGTATCTAAGGAAGAAAAAGAAATAAAGATTTGCACTTCTCCTACTGGATGCCATTGCTAGTATGTCTGCCTTTCTTTTTTTTTTTTTTTTAAGATTTATTTATTTATGCATACAAGAGCTGGGGTGTAGGCCAGAGGTGTGGCAGGATTCACCAGAGACAGAGTTGGTAGTAGAACAGGCAGATCTATTGAAATACACTGCTGAGGGGAGCAGCGAGGTAGGAGATGTCTGCTGGCCATGTGGGTAGCTCCCTGGCTGGGATCGATCTTGCCCTGCAGTGGCTGCAGACAGCTTCATAGCTTGTGTCTTAATCCCTGTGCCACCAGGGAGGCCCTGTCTTTATTTCTTTATAATATTTTCATTTGCTTGTTTTCTGTGGAGTAATTTAATGGTTTATTTTATTTCCTTAATGACATCTATTTTTATACAAATAAATCCATGAGATTAAGAAAAAATACTGGTGCGTACAATTTTAAAATATGGTGTGCACAATTAGTAAGATGAAACTGGTTTATTCACATTTCATCATGAAGCATTCTCTACTAATTGCTTCTATATTGTAGAGAAATTTGAACTTCAAGAGAATGATTCCAATGATCAATAAATTTTATTTTTTTATTTTTTTTAATTAAATAATAAATTTTATTTTTATATTCCCCCATACAACTGCACATGCCCCATTCTGACACCAATCCCTCCCCTCCTGGCCCCCACCCCCAAAAAAGTGTCTCTGCTTCATAGTTTTTTGTTGATTTTGATTTTCACTTTCTTATAGTTATTCTTTTTCCTGGTCCCTTATTTAAGTTTTCTAGATTCCTGCTATGAGTGAGACCATCCGGTATTTTTCTTTTTCTTTTTGGCTTATTTCGCTGAGCATGATCTCTTCCAGCGCCATCCATGTTGCTGCAAATTGCATGTGTTTATCTTTTTTGAATGCTGAGTAATATTCCATGGTATATATGTACCACATCTTCTTGATCCAGTCATCTATTTTTGGGCATTTGGGCTGTTTCCAAAGCTTAGCCATTGTAAATAGTGCTGCTATAAACATAGGGGTGCAGGTGTTCTTTGGAATTGATATTTCTGTGTCCTTTGGGTAAATACCTAGGAGTGGAATTGCTGGATCATATGGAAGCTCTATGTTTAGTAGGTCCAGAAATCTCCACACAGCTCTCCATAGTGGTTGGACCAGTTTGCACTCCCACCAACAGTGCAGGAGAGTTCCTTTTTCTCCACAACCTCGCCAACATTTGCTGTTGATAGTTTTTTAATATGTGCCATTCTCACTGGTGTAAGATGGTATCTCATAGTAGTTTTGATTTGCATTTCCCTGATTACAAGTAATGTTGAACATTTTTTCATATGTCTGTTGGCCATTTGCATTTCCTCTTCAGAGAAGTTTCTTTTTAGCTCTTCTGCCCATTTTTTGACTGGGTTATTTTCTTTGTTGTTGTTGAGTCTCATCAGCTCTTTGCAGATTTTTGTGATCAGTCCTTTATCATTAGTGTTGGGTGCAGGGAAAACTGGGTCGCTACATGCAAAAGAATGAAGCTTGACCACTACCTCACACCATACACAAAAATCAACTCAAAATGGATTAAAGAACTAGACATAAGACCTGAAACCATAAAATACATAGAAGGAAATATAGGTGAAACACTACGTGATTTGCATATCAAAGACATCTTTACAGACACATCACCCAAAGCAGTGATAGTGAAGGCAAAGATAAACAGCTGGGACTACATCAAATTAAAGAGCTTCTGCACAGCAAAAGAGACAATAACAAAAACAAAGAGAAACCCAACTGGGAGAAAACCAACTGGGAGAACATTTTTGCACCCAACACTAATTATCAATAAATTTTAAATGGGGGCCTCGCTGGTGGGCCAAGCAATTGATGCAGCACTGTGAAGCTGTCTGCAGCCTCTGCAGTGTGAGTTTGATCCCAGCCAGCTGGGGCGCTACCCATATGGAGTGGCAGACCTCTCCTGCCTTGCCTGCTGCTCCCCTCAGCAGTGTATTTCAGTTGGTCTGTCTGTTTTGTTCCCCGCTCTGTTTCTCGTGAATCCTCTCACCCTCCCATACATCTGGTCTGTACCCTGGTTCTTGTATAAATAAATAAATCTTGAAAAAAATTAAACGTACCTATAGATCTTACTTTCTCTTAAAAATACACTTTGAGAACATTCTGTAACTTACAGCAAAAGAAGACCTATTCAATGATAAAAGCAGGCCGATGTAAATGTTATTTCTTTAGTTTAAATAGCATCATACTTCTCCAGTTTGGATCTATATTATTTTTTAAACTATTAACTGTCTTCTCAAGAGACACATGTAGATTAGTGAGATGGAGAGGTCACATTTACAAACAAGTAGGAATCAACAGTTGACTGGAAAAAATACTCAGCTTTTATCAAAATGTCAATGTGACTTATCAAATTCAATGATGATTATGCCTATATTGTTATAGTCTATTTTGTAAAAAAAGTAAATACAATAATGTGATAATTTCCTATGTCTGAAATACTTGATTCATTAGATTATATATTGCTTCAATCTAATAAAATCATTTATAGAATACTAGACATCATGCATACTGTAAGAAAATCTTGGTCTGGCATTAGCAATCCCTTTCTTGCTTTCCAGTTTTAAAAATATCTTGATTGACTGTTGGAGAGCTGCTCCAGCATTTCCCTAGAAGGTTTATAAGTATATTATACAGAAAATTCACTAATTATCCGAAATGAAGTATAGCCATTTCCCTGCTTTTCAAAAACTCAATTCTGAAGGAAACTTGGAAACTAAATCTGTAAATGCTATAGGTGTTTTTACTACTAGCAGACCAATAAACAAAAACTAAAACCTAGAGATTTTTTGTACATTGCTCATTCTAATTCTAATCTCCAGGTACTTTACTAGAATTTGACCTTACTTACCAAAGTGCATGAGAAGTTTTACAACAGGTGTGTGTTGCTATGAAAAATCTCAGATGTACTCAATTTTTCTGCAAATGATACTTAATTTTCCTTGGGAACGATCATTTATTTAAATAGCCCATTCATGTGATTCATGAACTATTATCATCTTACCCCCATAAATGAACTTATTTTTAGTTAGATGATGCAGCTCTATAATTAAGATTGTTTTTCACATCAAAACATGTGGCATTTGGGTACACTAAAACCAATGCTGAAAATTGCGAGCATGAATATCTATATGGAGAATTTTGTGGGAACCATGGGAATGTGATGCTGTCAATGTCTTGTAACAAGTTTATAATTGTAAAGATGATATAAGCCCAGAGATATCAGAAATCTCAAATGCCGAAGAATGAAGCCAAATAGATGAAAGTAAAATAAAGAAACTTATTACACTGAATTTTTGCATCTCAAACAATGCCTAAGTCAGTCATCTCTTTACATGTGTGGTTCTATATCTTCAATCAAAATTATCCCAATATAGGATTATTGAAAGCAGTTTGGATATGTGATCCAAGTTTGGATATGTGATCTTCACTAAATTTGTTAGGTAGAAGACGCTGTGGATATAGCGTCATTTTATATGGAAACAGTATGGAAAAAGTAACCTTCCATATCTGTTGTACCTGGGAGCTTGTACTCTTAAGGTGCTTATCATGTTAAAATTAGATTACCTGATGGAGTTTCTTTACTAACAGTTGAATATTAAAGTTTTTAAAAAGAGAAACTCTAGTTGAATTTGGCCCAAGTAAAAGCACAGGATAACAACTTAACTTACTTAAACTGTACTTACAGTTTCGAAGGCATTCACTGACACAGTCTTATAATGATGATATTTATAGCATCTCAATCTAAGGGCAGATAGAGAAAACAAAAGTATTTTTAGAGACAACATGCAGAATAATTGGAAGCTGGAAGAAGCCTGGCAATAGCAACCATAAATCAATATTTTTACACCATCCTGCTAGCTTGACAAAAGTAATTCTTAAGTACATTAAAATGGCCATCCACCTGGAAGAAAATTCTAACCCAGTCTATTGTTTCATGTTGTTCTGAGATTGGGTGGAAAAGAAGGACATTACACCTGGCTGACAATAGTCCTCTGTCAATCCTTGGGCTCAAATTCCATAGTGTGTGGACTTGTGCCCTGGCTCTACCCCACCTGTGCTTTGATTGCAACCCTGGCTCTATTTCATGATTATTCAAGACAGCAGCAGTGATGGAGGCCTTACTAGCTTTATTTATATATGCCCAGGGCAATTACCCCAAATTCTCTACAGTTTCCTCATCTATTCAGGCTGTCCTCTAGTAGACAGTCAATTTCTTTCCTGAGAGAACTTTCAAGAGCACTGCTTTACAAATTCACTAAGTTCTTCAATTGATGATCACTTAATTTCTGATTTATGGATTACTGTTAGGATTGGTCTTTAGTTGTTTCAGCTGAAAGATGACTATTTTTAATGGCAGTGTTCTCTGTTGCTTTGCCCATGAACTCCTCCTCTGTTGTCCAAAATGGTGGCAAAATTATGATGTTTTTAATAGTGAAAGAAGTTATAGTCTCTACATATAAGTCAGTGATTGCAGTCTAAGAATTTTGAAAAGAAACAGTTGGAAGATGTGTTTTACATTTACGCTAAGAAACCCCAATGATGCAGATAACACAAACAGAAAGTAAATATTCATCCACATTCCCTGCATACTCTGTTTACTTGCATCTGTGCTCCTCACCACCAAAGCATAGTGACAATCCTGGAAAGTTCACGGAAGCTAGAATTCATAAATGACATAGTGAAGGAGGCATCGTACAGGAATTATGAACCGGCATTGAATAGTATGATGGAACATGGAAAAGAAGATCAATATTTTTTTAATGCAAACAAGTGTAAAAGTCCCCCCCCCGCCCCACAACACTGTTAGTATTAATTGTATTGTTCCTTTAAATTATGTAGGCATACAGGAAGTTTTCTCTTCAATAAATAGCAGAGGGAGATGATACCCAAGCCTTCTGAAGAAACTTCACCTGTATTATTTGGATGATGATTGAATACATAAGAACCTCATCTCTACCAATTTTTCTAAATTTCACTGATTAATAACTATCACACATGAACCTATGGTTATAAATAAAGGAACTTTGGAAAATAATAATTTCCCTGGGCCCTCACATTGTATAGTCAGGCCTAACAAAGTGAGACAGAACAAGAACACACAAGATGAAGAGGGAGATAGATTTGTAAAGTACCATTAATGAAATTAATTTACTTCATAAAAATTAATGAAATATTTTTGAGCTGAGCTAAAAGATATGTGGTAAAATTGTGAAGGATTTTAAATATTCTTTTAAAATATATTCTCTGAAAGACCTAGATGCATAGGAAATAACTTTTTTTCTTTTTGAGGCCCAGTTGTATTGTTTATTTGCATTACTGCTATTACTATTGTCAAGATTAATTTGTAAATACATAAAACTCCTGTTACTTGAGATTACTTGAGAATGTTTCTTTTCTTTGAATCCAAAAAAAAGAAATTAAGCATTATGGTGATTAGTAAATTACAAAGAACTAGTCATCTGACCTGTATGATTGATGGTTATTACATCCTTGATACAGTGGTTTTATGGTGCTACTGCTCTGGGCAAAGAATGGAGACATTATAACTCTGCTTAAATGTAGAACTTTGCTTATCACATAAATGCAAACTGAAGGGATGTTTCCAATTGATGGATATGAACATGATCTATGATGTTTGATACAACCTTTAAATATGTTTTCACTCTTAACATGACAAACAGAATCTTTTCACAACACTGGTAATATTTTGGCTGCATTTCAAAACTGGGCAGATCCTGAGTGTTCAATCTAGCACTCATCTTGCTTTAAACTCCTACTGAGCTAAATGAGAGTTTTGTACTTTAGCAAGCAGTGAATTAGGTTTCCAGTGATGTGAAGAGAAGAGGGCAGACAGTTCCAGATGGCTAGTGCCACAGAAGCTAAGGGTCAATGTTTGCAGAGGAGGGAGTGGGCATAATATACAATCTCAATTATTAAAAGTCAGTAGACAGGAAAACAACCAAAACGGTAACAGATGAATAAAATGACTCTGTTGGCATGAGCAAGTACTGTAAGCTTTTTCAAAGCTCCCAAGGGCAAATGCATTATTAGTAGATTTGTATCTATTAGGAGCGTGTCATGGGATTAAGCTGCTCTGCGTTTATCCTTACTTTTTTTCAGCTTCTACTTTTAAAAAGTAGAAGCGATAGCACTTCATAGTTAACATACCTCTCATTGCTTGAAAATAATGATTCTATAAGGGTGCATTGGTTTTCTGCTTACCTGGATGTAACTACTTACATTATATATTTTTTCCTAATTATACCACATAGCATTAAAACAGAATGGAAAGAGTACTATTTTTCTTTCCAGAGGAACTGAAATTATCATACATTGCTTGTAGCATAATTGTTTTCTTTCTGACTAGTTACAGTGCCATAGATATCAGCTTTGTTTCCAGCATTCTATTGTTAATGCCTCATGCAGGATTTATGCATGGTTATCTCAATTTATTGTTTTTAATTTAACACAAACACTAGCAATAAGAACCAATTCACCAAATCTAGTCACTGGTCATAATGCAAAACAATAAAATGTTACTTTTCATACCATTTGTTTTGTAAAAGTTATATCAAAACAGATTTTGAATTAACTGTACAAATTAGTTAATAACATGTGTAGAAAGAAAAATTTGTCTATAAATCAGTCAAAAGGAAGGCCTATGGGATATGTGTATCTTGGGTATTGAGAGATTCTAGAGGACAGATAAAGAATGGAACCACTGGAAAGTCTGGGAGCCATGGCTGGAAGCTTTATGAAAATTAAAAAAAAAAAAAAAGCTTTTAGTTTGTGTTTGTTTGCTTCATGCACTCTGAATTGCTTTGTGAACTTGGGTAAGATACTTAATTGTCTGTAACCAGGTTTGCCTAGCTGTTAAATTAGGACAGAACACAGATTTAGAAAGGATGGCTGCTCCTAATAAAAGGAAGTGAATTGCTGTGATTTGGAAAGACTACATTTCACCTTTTTCTAAGCACAGATTTTCAAATAGGAATGGGAATAAAAATTAAAATTAAGATGGATGTCTAAAAGGGAATAGTATATATCATCTGCAAAACTAAACAATACATCAATACTGTATAATTTGCTGATTCATTCCTGTAAATGAATTGTGAGTTAAAAAAAAATGATTTCATCGATCATTAAATACCAAGACAATTTACTCATTCTCATCATATTAATCACAGAAACTTGAGTCAATCCCAGAAGTTCAGAATGTTACAACATTGCTCACTAAATTCTTTGAATAACATTGATACATGCCCCTGAGCAAAGCACTTCCTGATAATACAATGGATAGCAATGTTAGGAAAGTCTAAATTTCTAGTTTAAAAACATGGTTTACATGTTAGAATAAATAAGGACAATGCTTATATTTTTAAGCTGTCAGAAAGGGAGAAACTACCATGGCTGGTACAAAACTAAATAAAATCAGAAGACTTCTGTTCTAGACAGTCTTCATCATCATTGCCATTGCTGAATTCATATAGCTTTAATTACAATTAAACTTTACTTTCTCACCTGTGAAATTAAAGAAATGGTTTGAATATGAGTCACAGATTCAAATGCCCACCGGGACCCAATAGGTAATTTAAGTTAATTAACTATATTAGGTGATTATTTCAGCATATTGAAGTGAACATCCTTTCTAAATATAGTCTCCTGCAATTATTTCCATGCATGGATTTGGGCTGGCACAGCAATTTTCCCATTTTTTTAACACACACATACACACACCAATTTTTCACATGCATCTAATATTTTTGAAGTATCTAATTTCTAAATGTTAGAGCAAACATTTGCAAGCAGGCAATATAACATAGTTACATGGTACAAATTTAGATAGTAAGTCACCAGTTGTTAAAAACTGCAGTAGATCAAATTTTTAGATTTCCAATGTGATTTCACAGTGCTAATGTTATAATGCAATAAGTGAATAAACTTTCCATATTAAATGAGGATATCTGAATGGTGGCACTCCATTCATAAGAAAAATTACTGGACATGTTTGTACAAGAGATAATTATGATATGTAGAAACATACCATTTTCATACTCATTTTCTTCAAGTTTCCTAATCCTACTATGTTATCAATTGTGTTTCTTCCAATATTTATCTTTATAAAAAATAACAAATATTTGTGAATGATTAAAGCCTTTATTACCCCTACCTTATCTCACAACTCCAAGGGAGAATGATTTCCTAGATGGAACTGAAGCATTGTAATGAAGTGGGTATATATTGGGGAAAAGCCAGCTTTGTTTATGTTGTCCCAGTTTTGTATTTCCAAAACTCCAGAATCTTTTCTTTACTATTGCAGGTCCAGAATTTCAGTGATAATTACACTAAATGAAAATAAGATCCCTCTATGCCATTAATGATTGGTATACTCAATAAGAAAGAAATGTTCTGAAATTATAAAGTTCATATTTCCAATTTACAGAAAAGACAAAAATAAAAAATCAACCCAAACTGAAAAAAATACTGAATTATCACCATTTGCAGACTACATGAAAATATACACAGGAATCCCTCTAAAATCAATACACAGAAATAAGTTATATCCCTATACAAACAACAAACTAGAAGAGAAAGGAATTAAGAAAATTAGTCATATCTACACTCATATCAAAAAGATCTAAATGCATAGGAATTGACTTAACAAACAAGGTAAAAAATTTCTATGTTAAAAAAAAAAAACAGCAACAACAACAAAAACAAAACCTGGGACATTGTTAGAAGAGGAAACAAGGAAATGAGAATGCATTCCCCACTCAAGGGTAGAAAGACTCAACATGGTTAAAATGGTCATCATACCCAAAGAAATACACAAATTCAATGCATTCTCTATCAAAGTTTCAATTGCATTGCTCAAAGACGTAGAACAAAATTGCTGAGACTCATATGGAACCACCAAAGTCCTCAATAGCCAAAGAAATTCTGACCAAAAAAAGAGTATAGAGGTCTCACATGCTCAGACTTCAACTATACTTCAAAGCTACAGTAATCAAAACAGTATGGTATTGGGGTAAAAATACACAGAAACCAATGGAAAAGAATTGGAAGTCCAGAAAAAGACCCATACTTATATTCACAGTTAATATATGACCAAGGAACAAAGAGTTATAAAATGAAGAAAGGAAAATATCTTCAAGATAATTAACAGCTAAAATAAACAAATGGGGTTGCATCAAAATAAAAAAACTTTTCCTAGGTGAAAAGAACTATCATCAAAATTAAAATACAGAATGCTGAATAGGAAACCCTACTTGTATATCATGTGTCTGATGAGTAGCTAATATAGGAGAACTACAAAAACTTATATAATTCAACAAATGGAAAAATTATATATTTCATAAAACTCAACAAATAAAAAACAGTAAAAAAATGATCAAAATAACTAAATACACACTTCTTCAAAAAAGAAATACAAAGTGAACACAGATACAGAAATTGACTCATCATGACTTAACATCAGGAAAATGCAAATCAAAACTACTATGAGATACCACCTTACTCCTGTGAAAATGGTCGTTAAAAAAAAAAAAGACTAGAAACAAAAAGTGTGGACTAGTAGGTACAAAAAAAGACACCCTCATATACTGTTGGTAGGGCTATATAGTCTGGTGCAGATCTCATACAATACAGTATGGTGTTTTCTCAAAACATTAAAAAATAGGGGCCTCCCTGGTAGTGCAGGGGTTAGAGATACAGCACTATCAAGCTATTGCTAGCTACTGCAGCACAAGTTCAATCCCTGCCAGGGAGCTAACCCATATGGCACGGCAGACCTGTCTCGCTCACTGCTCCCCTCAGCAGTGTATTTCAGTAGGTCCACCTGTTCTGCTGTTCTGCTCCCTATTCTGTCTCTAAAGAACCCTTTTCACTGTACCTCTGATCTACACTCCAATTCTTGCATAAATAAATAGATCTTTAATAAAAATGAGGATAGGGGGACCTAATGAACAATGATGGAAGATTATAGATAAACTTAGTAGTTGGTGGGTTCTGGTGACGTTCATTTCTAGAGGTGTGATCCTATATCTCTGAATCATACACAGTGTTGTAAGCCAATGTCACACATCAATTTAAAAGAAAAATGAAAAAAGGTAAAAATCAATCAATCCAAGAAAATAATCTGTTTGATGCCTTCTAGCCAGGTTATCCCAGGATGATGATACAGATAGTAGTGAAGGGCAACTTTACAACTACTCCATTATTGAAAGAAACAATTTCAATGTCATGTATACTCAAAAAATCCCTTTCTTCCACACATCAGAAGCTGTCATCTTTGCTTAATAATATCCTTGTCTGATCATAACCGCTATCAGTTCTTCTCCCTGCTGATATAATTAGATGGGACAAAGTGGAATTGTGTAGGATAAGAAAGGGGTAAGATCTCAATCTGCTAGTAGCCAAAGATTATGTTATAATGTGCAAAATTTAATTTTTCCTCCATATGGATAAATTTCAGCTTATATAGGGAGAAAATTCATTGACTATACTGTTTTTTAATCAACTACTATTGGTAAGATAGGAAAGTACCTTGAAGTTTCATAATTCTTATTAGGCAAATTAGTTTTTTTTTTAAATAATAGTAGTGAGCATAAAGAATTTAAAGGCATATCATGAAATCTCTACTTGGAAAAAAATTCAACAAATACTTTTACAATAAATGCATATATAAAATGAATTAATAAATATTTAGAGTAAATATTTAGAGTATTCACTTAGTTTGTTTTTAATGTGAGGGGTTAATATTGTTTCTCACTAGGATGTCCCATTTTGCTTCTCCTGCTGTCCTACTTACTTGACAATGATGTCACTCTTGAATGGACTAGTGGCTTGAAGCCACAGAATTTTAATTATTTGAATTAAATCCTGTGCTTACATTTGTTCTCCTGGCAATTGACTTGCAATGCCACAGGGATGGTCTTAGAATTTTTTAACTATTAGGCTGAATGTTCAGTGTGAATGGAGGTTTCAAAAACATCCATAGATTGCAAAAAGGGAAACAAAGATAGAAAAAAAATACAGAACAGGTCAAATATATTATGCTTATAGTTCTCTGATACAATATTTTACTAAATAAATTTTTTACTAAATTTTTTACTAAATTTTTACAATATTTTACTAAATAAAATCTGACTTAAATACATTCCTAAAACAAATGATAATTGTTTTTCTCAGCATAAATGATTATAAATAAATGAAAGAATTTTAAAATAATGGAAACAAATTGACATAATGTTATAGGTATAGATAACACAATTATTCAGTTTTTAAATATTCTAGGAAACTTGAACACTTTTATAAAGTTATTTGATGAATACTACTTTATTGGTGCTCAGAAAACCATAGGGGATGAAAAAGCATTTCTTTATAGTTGTGCCTCCTTCAATCTTTGCTTTGTTGAATTCCAGGAGCTTTTAATTTTTTTCATCCAGGCTCTTCAATTATCTACTACTGATGATATCTTTATTTTTGCTCATTAGTTTATATAAAAAAATAAGGTTGAGATACAGAAATTAAATACTTAAAGTAAAGGTATTGAAGTAAAGAAGATTAATTAAATTATGTGTTTGTCCTTATTCATTTTCAAGTGTTTGTACAGTGCAGTAATTTAGTGTCATTATAAATATTTTCATTTTGAGGATTTTTACTTCAATATTTCATGTTGTATTTGGTACAAAATGAATCATTCACCCAGCACCTACAGGCATTCTTTTCTATGGAAGAGACACTGGAATGACTAAGAAACACAATTTCTACCACTGGACTCAGTAATTGATGGCAATAAGGATAAGTAGAACTGGTAGTACAAGTAGAACCAGAACTATATGATAAAGTTTTATAAGTAGACATCAATTTTCTTAGAGGCATAATTCTGATTAATTTAAGACAAATGCACTTATTTGAAGGACATTTGTATGCTCACACAATATATTAAAGGGCTGAAGAGTCATTGAGGTGAGAGAAGACAAAACCAAAAATCTAGGTACAGATTACTTGGATCTTTCTTAGAGAAGCCATCACCACTAAACTTTGTCACATCTTCTCTCATGGTTCTGAGACAAAGATAGTTACCATGTATAAAATATTGCCTAAGATATTCTGAAATGCTTATTAATTCATTTTATAAAATTTTAGTGGTAATCATAAGCAAAAGAGAGAGAGAACATAAAAATCATGAACAGCAGTATTCAGAAATGAAAGAGGATTTACCATAACAGTCCCCATGTGGGTCAGCTCCCTGGCTGGGGATTGAACTTGTGCTGCAGTGGCTACAGATAGCTTCATACTGCTGAGACTTAAACCCTTGCACCACCAGGGAGGCCCAAGACATGCATTGGAATGAGTATAAAATATACCTTTTTATCACTATAGATGCATTGTTATGTTGATTCAACATAGAAAACTATGAAATGTATAATTCTTTGCGCCAGGGGGCCTCCCCTGGTGGCGCAGCGGTTGAGCTCTGGGCTGCGAGGCTGCCCGCAGCCTCTGCAGCGCCAGTTCGTTCCAAGGCCACCGGCGAGGGTCCCACAAAAAAAAAAAAAAAAAAAAATCTTTGCGCCTGGCAAAATTAACTTGGTAAGAAATGTACTGAAGATTTAAAATTATAAAATTATAATCTTAGATGAGATGAAGTTGCTTCCATCAATGACTACAAAAACAACTGGTTAAATTTACATTGGGTGTAATTTTAGTCAGGGCAAAAAGAATCAGTGTCTTTTTTTTTTAAGATTTTATTTTATTTATAAATGAGCCAGGGTACAGACCAGATGCGCGGGAGGGTGAGAGGATTCACCAGAGACAGAGTGGGGAACAGAACAGGCAGACTGACGAAATACACTGCTGAGGGGAACAGCTGGCAAGACAGGAGAGGTCTGCTGGCCATGTGGGTTGCTCTGAGTTCAGAAGGGATTGAACTGGCACTGCAGAGGCTGTGGACAGCTTCACAGCGCTGTGCTCAACCACCTGCGCCACCAGGGAGGCCCCAAAATCAGTCTTTGGAATGTGAGGCATCTTCAGGATTACATGTGCCTGAAAATTGGGTAACCTGATCTAGTTCTAATATCTATTAAATAGATGAGGAAAGTGAATGAAACTTCCTAGTGTTAAAGTTAACTATAGCTAAGTTATGGGAATAAGCAAAGTGCCCACATATAGATGAGCAGATCAGGAAGACATAGTATATATACACAGTGGATACTACTCAGTTATCAAAAAAGATAAACTCATGCTATTTGTGACAAGATAGATGGAGCTGGAAGGGTTATGCTAAGCAAAATGAGTCAGAGGAGAAAAACAAATGTTGGATAGTGTCATTCATATATGGAATATAGGAAACACAAAGGGTCAGATAAAGCCAAACTCAGAATTAACCCTAGAAACCTGACTATATAACAGAGGATACCTGAGGGGTAAGGGGAGAGAGAGGGGCAAAGTAGGAAGGGAGCACAATGTACTCTGGGGGTGAACTAGGTGTGTCTTGGTGATGGGTGGGATTTGGTAACAATAATTGAGAGGGGAGATCCTATACTTTAAGAACACAAACAACAATGTAAAACAATGTTATAGGTTAATATAGGATACTATTTAATATTAAGGTTAATACAGAAAAAAATGAAAGTAAGCTATAATACATGAACCTTTTATTATAATCCTCAAAATTTTTATTTTTATTATTCTGGTTGACCAAGTTCATGAGTTCAGAGAAATCTGAAGGTATTTTCTTAACAAAAAATGGTGATAAGAAGGAAACAAAGACAGATGGCAAGAATAACTTATTCAGAGATAAGATGTTATTTACCATTTAAAATAGGATGATTAAAAACAAAATACACTGGAAAACATGAAAATGATAGAGTATCTTCTGTAAACTGGTAAAGTTTTTAGGAAACAATTTGAAAAATAAAATTATATTTTCTAAATTGTGCTAGCTATAAATATGTAACTAGTATAGGTTGATGAAGTTTTAAAATGTATTAATTTTTACTATTTAAGTAGTTTTTAGCCTTAATAATGATGCCAAATCGGTTTGGCATAATAAAGGATAGTATTTAACATTTGTCAAATTTTGTAGTACATTATTCAAATACTAGATTAAAACAAGAGGTAAAATTTAGATGGGAGAAGTGAAAGGAAAGGCCGCTACCTACCTTTAGGTTCAATTTTCTGAAATTAAATATTTTTTGTATATTACCCCCCCACCCAATAATTGAGTGTGAGTTAATTGTGAGTTAAGAAAATTAGTACAAATTCATTTTGTTTGAAAACCTTTTTTTGTTGGAAATAGTGAACATTTCCTATATAAAATTATTTTCCTTAACAGATAAGAAGAAAGTATCTCACTCTGTTTAAATTGCCATTGGGCCACTTGTTTATGTGTTGACTTTTACATTTTTGTTACAGTACTTTGTTTTTTTCATTGTTAGCATACTATGAATAAGTAATGAAATTCAACTCATAAAACTTACATATAAAGTTATTACTCCTAAGTAGGCTAAATTTGCATTTTTTTAATTATTCAGGTTGCTTACAAATGTAAATGACATTTTAAGTATTAATGATATTGATGTGACTACAGTGCGATTTTTTCCAAAGAAAATAGTCCATTTATTTACAAGATGAGAAATGAGGGTTCTCAAAACATTTGTGGGTGTTCAGAATGTAAAGATCGTAAGCATTTATGTGAAAGATTCACAAAGTATATTTTATAAGAAATGGATGAACACTGCATGAGAAATATTTACTTGAATAATTATTGCATTTTTTCATCTCAATGAATTAAAACTCTTCCCCATTGATGACATTTCCTTAGAAAGACAATTTGGCCATTAGGAATATTTACATAACAAAGAAATAGCTCTAGTAAAGTAAATTAAAATACTCCCAAATGTGATTTCCTCTTCTCAAATTTCTAAATTGACATTTCACTCCAGCTGCAGTGTATCAAAAAGAAATTACAAAAGGGGTGATTATTTGAGTGGATGCCAGTTAAGAGACTGTTACAGTGGTCCAGTTAGTAGATGACAATAAATTTAATTATGATTATGATGATAAAAATAGCAAAATTTACCTGGATAAGACATGCTTAGTGTGTAAACTCACACTAGTAGTCACATAAGAGGAAAGAAATTGATGTGAAAGAACACAGCTAGATTTCTGGCTTGTGCAATAAGTTAGTATTTTAACTGTAATTTCCCTATCCCACCCTAAGAAAATCTGTTACAAGAAGAATAAGGGGCATCCAGGGTCTCCCTGGAGGTTCAAGGGGTTAAGTCTCAGCACTATCAATCAAGCTATCACCAGCCACTGCAGCAGGAGTTTGATCCCTGGCCTGGAAGCTAACCTACTTGTCACAGTAGACCTCTCCTATCTCTCGCCCACTGCTCCCCTCAGCAGAGAATTTCAGTAGATCCCCCTGTTCTGTTTCCCGCTCTGTCTCTGGTGAATCCTCTCCCCTCCTACACCTCTCACCTATACTCCAGCTCTTGTATGCATACATAAAATAAATCTTTAAAAAAAAAAGAATAAGGGCACCCCAGCACTTCTATAACTGCCCACTAGGTAGGTTCTGCCATTAGCCACATCAAGACAAAACACACTCTAGTGCTTAAAACCTTCAATAGAAAGGAACTTTAATACAATTAGTATGTGATAATTAGTGTGCAAAAGAGAGAAGAGAAAGAATATAGTTTTGAAATCAAGCACTCAAAGTTACCCATCCCCTTGTGGACAAATATTCAGCCAAACAGGGTTGACCTGGAGCAGAGCTTGCCACAAATCTAAGGTACCTTCTGGTGGGAACCATAGGAAAGGGGCAGATGGGGCCAAGCAAGTCAGGAAGGAAAAGAGCAAAACTAAAACCCAAGTCAAGATAAAGTTTGCCATTGTCAGCCTTCCCACAATGTAGGGTAAGGAAAAATGTCAGGCTTTTCTGCCCTCCCACCATCAGGATACAAGATGGATCCTTGTAGTCCTGAATGCATGCCTAATGGCAGGCACCTGGAATAGGGTGTGGGCATAGGTAGATGGGATTCACCTGGGCGAAGACTGTGCTTTTTAAGGGCGGCGTCACGGGGACACCAGTAGAAAGCCCAAAGAGAAGCCGAGAAGAAGCCAAGAACAAACAGAAACCGAGAGAAAAAGCAAAGCCATAGGAAGAGCAGAGAGAATGTGAGAGTAGGTTGGAGAGCCCAGAGTGAAGACTTGCTGGGGGCTGGGAGGCTGGTACACAGCGCCCCTGCCTGCTGTGTACCTGGTAATCTAAATAAAAAAACCTGCAAAAGCCACTGAGGACTCTGACTCCTCCTTTACCTGGTCTGCTGGATCAGAAACCCTGCACTGTGGTCTTCCTGCCCCTACACACGTTTCTGACCCAGGACTCGGTTTCTTTCAAGTGTCTCTTTCCATTTCTCCCAAGTCCCTGGTACAAGTTCAAGGCCTAGAAGCAAGTGCAGTTTCTTCCTCATGTGTCTCTCTGCTTCCTGTGCCTCCTCCAGTCTTCTTTCCCCATCTCTCTCAGCTGCGTCTTGCTGCTCCTTCTCAGTCCAAACAGTCCTTTTCTAGCTTCCTGTAGGGTTAAGTATCAGGCTTTTCTGCCCTCCTGCCATTGGGATTGATGATGGACCCCTGCGGTCCTGAACGCATGCCTGATGGCGGCCACCTGGAGTAGGGTGTGGGCATGCATGGGTGGGTCTACCTGGGCTGAGACTGGCCTTATAAGGGCAGCATCAAGGGGACACAAGCAGAGTGAGAACAGAACAGAACTACAAGAAAAGAGCAAGAGACCACAGAAGAACAAGCGAGAGAGCAGCCCCAGCAGAGAAGTAGAAACCATGAGAGAATGCCAGAGAGCCCAGAAAGAGTGAAGATTCGCCAGGGGCTAGGAGGCCTGCCAGCCTCCTGGCCCCCTGGCACCCCTGCCTGCCTTGTACCTGGTAAATCCCAATGAAAGACTGCAAAAGCCACCAAGGGCTCCAGGACTCCTCCTTCACCCGGCTGCACAGAATCATAGAGAACCTGCTCTGTGCCTTCCTGGCACCTCTCCTTGCCACCTCCTCCCCTCCTTAGGGTGGGGCAGGGAACAAACACTGTTACAGTGTCATTTCCTAAAACAGCAAATGAGGAGACATACTAGGTTTGGATGAAACAGTCATATTTATGCTTTAGGACTTACTGAAGTATTGTTGAAATGTCATGGGCATGGACTGGTTTCTAAGGAAGAAATTAGATCTATTGATGGACATTGAACAAGCAAGTTTATAGGTTAAATTACCTATAAAATGCTAGAAATAAATAGAATCAAAGGAAGCATTTTGAAGAACTGCAATACGTATTAAATAGTGAGTGGAAAGAAGCACTTCAAGAATCCAAAATCAGATGGCAGAAGAACAAGGAATAAACATAAAGCAAAATGTAAATCCTCTGATAAATTCATGGTTAAAGCACCGATTGTTGAATCATCCACAGATCACTGAATCAATGGAAACAGTTGTACCACTGGAGGCCAGGAAGACTATAAAAAGAAAGTTACATTTGAACTTGGGTATTTAAGAGGAGTTTGTGTTTATGACATGGTTGGGAAGCAATTTTGGAAGAAAGGATAGCATGCTTTAGGGCATAGACTGTCCAAAGACACAGATTGTCCAAAGACATAGATCAGGGGACCAAAACTGTGGTTTGGGCTTTGGTTTTTAATGATTGTGAAGCCAGCACAAGCT
Source organism: Talpa europaea (assembly GCF_964194135.1). NCBI lineage: Eukaryota > Metazoa > Chordata > Mammalia > Eulipotyphla > Talpidae > Talpa > Talpa europaea. Next base: position 110,858,073 of record NC_140071.1, on the reverse strand, counting down.
TTGTTCCATAACACCAACCACTACCAATGTGATAAAATGTTAGCATCTAGGTCTATTGTTTCTTCCTTTGTCTCCTTCTATAATAATGTATGCAACTAACAGAATGATGACTCCCACATTGTTGAATGCTTTTTAGTAATATATAAAAGTTCTATATTCATTCAAAATATAGTATCTTGAAAATATCAATGAGATATTACATAGTGACCAGCTAGATTTCTGTCCTTGACTGTCTACTACATTCATGTATCTTTGAAGAGGACCAGATACAAGCTTTTTCAGTTCTCATTTTCACTACATTATATTAAAGACTGTTATTTATCTTCTAGCTTGCAGAGTAAATTAAGTCTTCAATCCATTGTATCCCACTTAGCATGAAACCCAGCAGTTTAAATTTGTTTCTGCAAATTATTTTCAAATACACTGATAAGAAATAAAGATCAAATCCATAGTTTATGAATATTAAAAATACATGCAAAATATATGTAATAATTAGTTACCAACATATGAAGAAATAGCTCATTAAAGAGCTGCTGGAAAATAACCTGCTCAAAAATAATTCACTTTAATATATTACTGATTTTTAAGATGTTTCCTCTCTCATTCTTTATTAATGGGGATATTTGCATTCAAATAGGGATCATTTGTTTTTAGGAATTCATATGCTCCTGCTGTTTATTCTCCACCTACTATTTAATCCTCGGTTTATAGCACAAGTATTGGTTGCAATGAAAATGATTAGGATGTCACTGAAGTTTATGCCTTCAGGTGAGAAATATGGTACATTTTGAGCGCAATATAACTGGGAAATGAATGTTGCGTTCATTCAAAGGGTTTCAAATTAAAATAAGCAAGAACTGAGAAATTTAAAGAAAATGATACATTGTTTTATCTTAACTGACTGTATGGTATATAGCTTTTCATATAATGCCACCTGCTCTCCAGAAATCTAGTCAGAATATGATAGACATGCTAAAATAATTGCCTTAGAAAACCCACAAATTGCCAAGCTATGAGATCAGCATGTTTACAGTACCTTTCTATAGCTTTCTTGTACATGTAAATCCCTGTTTATGGGATTGGGGATTACTATTTACTAGAGGTGAATGGAAATTAATCAAAATAATTCTGCATTATATTGATACATAGAATTTCCATATTACATCTTTGTCAGAATGTAGACTATTACACTTCTTGTGCCTCTCATCAGTGGAGATTTAAGTTCATACCGAGAAAATGTAACTAGAGTCGGTTGTACTGCCTTGTGACAAAGCAAAATGGTATAATGTGTTCCATTTCAGGTGCAGAGCTACTAATCTAATGAAAATGTTACTGTTCTAAGCAATATGTTTCTAATGTTAGGTAGAATACAATGGGAATGTCTACATTGCTATTATATGGCAAAAGACAATAATGTCAGCTATTGAACTTAAAATTCCAATCAAATTGTGGTGTTCAGAAAAAAATCAAAACAAAGTACAGGTATCTCCCCTTTTTGGAAGTCTACATTAAACCCACTTTGCTTTTATAAAAGACCATATTAATACATGCTGTTGACAAAAAGAAATCTGAAGAGGATTTATGTTTTTCAACAGAAAGTGAATATGGTGTCCCACTTTTGTTTTGGAGCAGCTATTATAGAGGCAAGATATACCCAAGCAGTGTCAACACCAAATGCCTTTTCCAGGAAATTCTTTTTACAAGGTGTGTATGAATCATACCACCCCTGCTTTCACTCTTTTAGTGTGATTTGGGGTTTTATGTGTTGTTCTGATTTCTTAGGTTATTTGGGGGATTTGGTAACACAAAAAAATTTCCATGTATATTAAATGCAATTGTCACTTTGTTTTATACCACTTCCATATATAGCTTACGAAAGGTCTCATAGGAGCCACTGTTTTTGAATAGTGGGGGAGACCTTTATGTTTCTTCTAAGTTGAATAGAATCAAAGTACTGGTAAGTGAAGTATATCTGAAATGAGATGTGTTGTAAGTAGCACAAGTCAACAGGTTTTTAGATAGGAAGGTTATTTTCAAGGACAGGAAAAATGTTCTGTTCATGAAATTAAAAAAAAAAAAAGTGGTCACACAGGGGTTAAAGACACAGCGCTATCAAGCTATCACCAGCCACTGCAATGTGAGTTCTATCCTGGCCAGGGAGACAACACACATGGCACAGTAGACCTCTCCAGTCTCTCCGGCTGCTCCCCTCAACTGTGTATTTCATTACACCTGCCTGTTCTGCTCCCCAATCTGTTCTGATGAATCTTCTCACCCCCCCCTCACCTCAGGCCTTGTTCCTGTATGCATAAATAAATAAACCTTAAAAAATGTGAATGCTGGCAAAACATTTAAAGTTGGAAATAAATTGCTCACTCAGAAAGTTAACGGTAGATTGGTTCTATATGGTTGTAAGATTACATATTTAGCATTAAATTTTCCCTCCCACTCTTTTTCTCTCAATGTCTGGGTTGCCTTACAAAAACCTTCATTAGAATAACTTATACATAAACAGATTTATTTTATTTTGAAGTGTACACCAAGAAGAGGTAATTTATTTTCTAAATTTATTCTTAGAGAGCCTCCCTGGTGGTGCAGGGGTTAAATATCAGCACTATCAAGATATCACCAGCTACTAGAGCATGAATTCAATCCCTGGCTAGGGAGCTGACTCATATGGCACAGAAGGCCTTTCCTGTCTGGCCCACTGCTCCCCTCAGTAGTGTATTCCAGTAGATGCACCTGTTCTGATCCCCACTCTGTCTCTGGTGAATCCTCTCCCTCCCTGTACCTCTGTCCCACACACTAGTTCTTGTATGCATAAATAAAATAAATATTTAAAAATAAATAAATAAATAAATTTATTCTTACAGCACTGTTTTTCAAACTATGATTTTCAACATTACTGGGTTACAGGAACAAATGAAATGATCTTGATTAACATCTTTAGTAATTAAATTGAAATAAAATACCATATGATACAGCAATCCCATTTTTGGTGACCTACCCAAAGAATGCAAATATACTAAATCAAAAGAATATATGCACTTCTATGTTCATTGCAGCACTATTTACAATGGTCAAATCATGGAAATTACCTAAGTGTCTAAGGACAGATTAGTGGATTAGAAAAATATGGCACATATATATATACATATATAAAAATATATATACACATATATACATATTATATATACATATATATTATACATACGCATATATACTATATATACATATATATGCGTATGATATATACATATACACATATATAATATATATTTACACATATATATTATATATGTATATATATATATACACACAATGGAATACTACTGAGCTATAAAAACAATGAACTGTTGCCAATTGTAACAGCATGGATGGGGCTGGAAGGAATTATGCTAAGTGAAATAAGCTAGGAGAAAGACCAATCCTGAATGATTTCACTCATATGTGGAATACAGAAAAACAAAACAACGTGTAAGACAAAACCAAACCAAAAGAAAATCCTAGAAATGTGACTATAGAATTGAGGCTACCAGTGGGGAATAGGGAGCTAAGTGGAGAGGGGGCAAATGGACTAAGCCGGGGGCCTGGAGGAGTGGCTTGGTGGTGCATGTAGTGTTGTCACTCACATCTGAATCATACAGTGTTGTAAACCAATGTTAACTCACTAACAACAACAAAATAGGTGTATTTTGTTATTTCTGTCCTACAGTATTTGTGCATATCCTCTTTCCATAGATATATGTGTAACTATTATAGTCTTGATCCATAATTTTATTTTTTAAAGATTTATTTATTTATTTTATACAAAAACTTGGGTATAGGCCAGATGTGCGGGAGGGTGAGAGGATTCACCAGAGAGAGAGTGGGGAACAGAACAGGCAGACCGAATGAAATACACTGCTAAGGGGAGCAGCAGGCAAGACAGGAGAGGTCTGCCGCGCCATGTGGGACCCTCGCCGGCCAGCCGGGATCAAACCTGCGCTGCAGAGGCTGTGGACAGCTTTACAGCACTGCGCTCAACTGCCTGTGCCACCAGGGGAGGCCCTTGATCCATAATTTTAAACTGAGGATAGGTCTCTGTATTAAATATTATTGCTCTTAGTCACATATTTTAGGACAATAAAAAAAACATGTTTATAATGAACAAAAAGAATTTACATACCTCAAATTTCCTGCTATTTATGATGGGGGTTTAATTTGGATGGATTTTAGATTATCTTTTTTTTGTAAATAGGGTCAATGTGCTTGATTTGCACATAGAATAGTTGAATTGGGTCCACTGGGAACAAGCTTATGATCACAAAGTCAAATCGTGACATGTTGTTATATTGTTTGATGGGTTAACAGCCTTTCATTAGGGAACAAAGTTCATTTCTATACTAAACCTTCTATATTAAACCTATTCAGTTGTGTCACCTGGAGTTCTTGTAGCTGTAAATCTTTAATAGTTTAGAATTTTTTTTAGTATTTATCTTTTTTATTGTCAACACTTTAAATTGGTATTTCTTTTATTGTTATACATTTTTGTTTTGATTTTCATGATTTAATTTTTTAAATAATCTAAAACACATTCTTTTAATTTTATGCAGAATGAATTCATCATCTACATATTTAGTCATGTATGCCTTGGAATTTTAGTTGGTAGATATTTGTATGGGAAAGGAGAATTTGATGGATTATTTATATGTTCTATCTCTCCCCACCTTGTCTCTCCAAATCATACCTACCTATACATAATCAATCGGAGGGGGGGATAAAAAAAATAAAACAATCAATCTGAAGAAGAAGAAACCAAGAAAACCATCCCTTTTATGGTTGAACAAAAAAAAATCAAATACTTGGGAATAAACCTGACAAAAGAGGTGAAGGACCTATACAAAGAAAATTATAGAACACTGTTAAAAGAAATAGAAGAAGACACAAAGAAACGGAAAGAGATCCCCTGCTCATGGATTGGAAGGATTAACATTATTAAAATGTCCATCCTACTAAAAGCAATATACAGATTCAACACTATTCCAATAAAAATCTCAAAGACATTCTTCAGAGAAATAAAACAAATACTGATGAAATTCATATGGAACCACAAAAAAAAAAAAAATACAAATAGCCAAAGCCCTACTGATGAAAACAAAGGAGAAAGGAAGTATCACACTTCCAAACTTCAAGCTAAACTACAAAGCCATAATAATTAAAACAATTTGGTATTAGAACAAAAACAGACACACAGACCAATGGAACCGAATAGAAAGCCCAGAAATAAAACCACACTTACATGGACAACTGATCTTTGACAAAGGAGTAAAGAATATGCAATGAAACATGGAGAGTTTGTTCAATAAATGGTGCTGGGAAAACAGGAGCACTACATGCAAAAAATGAAACTAGACCAATACCTCTCACCATGCCAAAAATCAATTCAAACTGGATAAAAGAACTGGACATAAGACCTGAAACCATAAAATACATTGAAGAAAATATAGGGAAAACACTACAAGATACACTTTGCAATAACATCTTTAAAGACTCATCACCCAAAGCAAAGAAAGTCAAGGAAAAGATAAACACCTGGGATTACACCAAACTGTTATTATGTCTTTTGGATAGATTCCTAGGATTGGAAGAGCTGAATCATTGGTAGCTCCACTACTAACAACCACTGAAATATTTCCTTTCCTTTAATTCCAACTAAAATTATTTTGTATTTTATTACATCATCTATTATTTATTTGGAAGTTAATGTGGCATGAAAGCCTTTCTCCTTCTCTCTTCCTCTCTCTCTCTCTCCCTAATTTTCATACATGCACACAGAAACAAACATTTTATGTCCTTTGACACAGACTTATTTCTAATTTGCTCCTATAATATGCACTCATTCTTTGGTTCATAATTCACATCTTTTCCAAACAGTTGCCCATGACTTATTTATAGCGTTATAGATATTTGAATAACATATAGTATATTTCTGTGTGCTCTATGTTCATAAACTACATTATACAAATATCTTATTATGTATCTAAGCAAATGACCTGATTCTGGTTTTACTGAACATTTCACTTTTGATGTCTATCTAAGGTTGATATAAAATTTGTTCTTCCTACTAAAAAATGCAAAATAATGTATTATGCTATACCACATGCAATAACGATACTTCTAATACCATTGATATTTTGTGTCAGTTTGCACAAAGGTGTTGGTATATGTTAGGTGATATCATAACATTGTATGCATTTTTATTATAGATTTTGGTGAAAATTTTGGAGGCCATAATGAAAATCATATATATATATATATATATATATATTGCATACCATAATTAGCATAACAGAATTAGAAATTTAAAATATTTATTTCATATAGTATTTCCCTAGGGAAAATAGGCAGTGATGAGATTTGAAAGGTGTCAGAAATGACTGTCAATAATTACTGAACTTATTATTTCTTTAAAAATAAAGGAATCTAGGGCCTCCCTGGTGGCACAACAGGTGAGACCCACGTGGCGAGGCAGACCTCTTCTGTCTCGCCTGCTGCTCCCCTCAGCAGTGTATTTCAATCAGTCTGCCTGTTCTGTCCCCTACTCTGTCTCTGGTGAATTCTCTTACCCCCTCATCTCTGGCCTGTACCCCAGCTTTTGTATGCATAAATAAATAAATCTTCAAAAAATAAAAATAAAGGAATCTAAAAATATAGAACTGAGTGCTATGTACATTATTTATAATATCTCTCTATATATATTTCTGGTTGAAATACTTTGTGAGAAAAACTGTTAGAAAATAGAAATGCTGCAGAGACACAGAATACACTACTAGTTGTTGGTCAAGTTATGTGGCATCACCATTTAAGTTATATCTTCAACACATATTCTTAACTCCTATTGACTTCAAGAGGGAGCATATGCCCATACCTCAAGGAGTTTTATTTCTATGGAGTAAAGTACTTGTGCCAAATAACAGAAAATTATTCTCTTAGAAAATAGCATGGAAGGCAGGGTGACAGCTGAATAACCTATTTGTTTTCCAGCAGTTTTTAAGATTACACTAAGCATCTATATTTTCAGAGACAGAAAATTTAGTGATATTTTGTGTTAGTGCCTGGGGAATAATCAGGCCATTGGTAGAGAAAGTGATGTATGGAGCACATTCAAGGACTGCAATTAAGTTGAAATTGCTTCATTTCAGGCATGTGAATATACCAGGTAATCATATACACATTTTCACATTTCAAGGTTTGCATTTTAAAATTTTAATGAGGATAGTTATTAGAGAGAAAAAGAATAAATTAGTTACAGACTAATTTATTTTTTCCTTATTTTCCCTACCAAACTCTGAAAATGATGATACAGTATGACAAAGGCAAAATAGATATGGTTTTAAAAAATAAAGTGCTAGGAAAGAAAAAATGTTACATCTAACCTCCAGTAAATTAATCCAATCTTGAGTGAGTATAATCTAAAAGGAGGAGGGGCATGCAGGCTCACACATGCACACATACATATATCTTTTTACAAAAGTGGTTTCACATATCCTCTTCAATGTGGCCATATATAGTTTTAGCAAACTGAAATACCAGGGTAAGAGAAATGCCTCCAAGAACTTCCCTTCCTATAGTCTTTTATGTATAATTGTAAAAAACTTTACTAAGAATTTATTTTTGTCCTATATTTGTATCAAAAAATTAGGGATTTGTTTGAACTGGGATAAGGATCTTTTCATAAATAAAGACTCCAAAATATCAGATGTGACCTAGATAGGTAGATAATTGATAGAGACATATATGCATACTTATATATGGATATGTCTATGTCTATATATAGGTCTAATGTATATAAATATAAATATCTATGTAAATATAGATGTATCTATGATACATATAAAGGGAATCTTATAAATACGATAACTCATCAATCTTGTGAGAAATCTGTTTTTGTTACTATTATTTTTGATTTTTTCTCATTGATATAAGTGTAAAGCTTACATAATAAATCTGTAATATTTGGTATCTGCACAACTCTCCTTAATATTTTGCTAGAGTTTGCTATTATTAATTTATTCCATTTCTGTTATAGCCAATTCATTCAATTTGAGAGACATTTAATGTTTTGTAACTTATATTTCCTTACCATTGCTCTATGCCCTGGTTGATGAAGCTCACTCATTAGGTTAAAGTAATGTTAATGAATTCTAAATCTAAACTGGTTGTGATTGAGCACCTACTATGTGCCAATGAATACAAGTGCCATTTTTGGTTATTTAAATGATTTCAAACATTCTGATTGCATATTACAACTGAATAAATTTAAATTATTTAAATTTAGCAATTTTAAGTGCTTTAAAATCAAAATAGTATATCAGATACTATGTACAGAATAATGGTTAGAAAAGATTATTTGCCCAGGTATGATAACTATCATAAAGAATAAGGTTTCCCTGTTCATGTTATTTCATGTATGAAAAAAAAATCATCAATGAAAAGATGGGTCACTGGGTGGTAGGAAGATAGGGGGGCAGACCAAAGGGAGAACAGAAAAGGAAGGGATGAATAGATGAGGAGAAAAAGATTTAAAAAAAATATATTTATATTACATTGGATTAAGTGCTGACTATAGAGACAAAAGATGTGGGTTTAATTTCAAATTCCAATTTTTAATTACCATAGACTAAGGATAATATAAAAATCTTTTGCCTCCATTTCCCATCTTCAAATGAGGATGATAATTATAACACCAATAACATCATGGAGTTTGGGATAAGATTACTGAACACATATGAACTACATTTATAATTATCTACCAAATGTGATGTCTTCTTTTCAAAACCATCAACTCTTTTTTTTAGCCATGAGCTTAGATAATTTGATAGAAAAAATGTATTAAATCCCTCCAACATGTGAGCCTCAGAAAAACAATAAACAATGATATGTGTATGTGAATTTAAATGTGTGCATTTCTAAACAATTCTTGACTCATTTTTGTCCTATGCTACATACTTCTTTCAAGAATTAGCTCATGTTTAATACATACTGAGACTAGAAATCAATTGCCAATTTATGATGACTTCAGGAAATACAGATTTTTATGGGTACAAAACCATAATCTAAGATAGGCTGCATACTACTTCATCCTTTGAAAGAAAACAAATATCACAGATGACTTATTTTCATTAACCCAATAAAGTATCTAACTACCACGCTAAACCACAAGAATCATGATATAATAAACTGAAAGAGCTTCCAATGGAGACAGCTCAACAAGTGAAGTTTAGGTACCTATTGTATTATGTGAATTTTCAATTTGTGGAATTCCTTAATTGTGACCACTGTGTCAGTGTCTGTGGAAGAACAAGAATCTGGTATCTGTTGAGAGAATAAGATATAATTTACATGTTTATCAGCAGTTTGAGTATTCAGGAACAGGAATAAATATCATTAGAAGCATTGTGATTTAGTAATTGAATGTATACACCAATGCCTCAATAATAGCCTTCATGCATTTTGATTTAAATTAAAAAGATAATTCTAGTTGTGATTTTTTTAGGGGGATTCTATTTTTTAAAACTCCCTAATCTTAGTAGAATGCCAACATATTCAGTTGTATCCAATTCTAGGTCACCATTTGCCTTTTTACCATGACTCCTGAAATCAATGCATTTCATTTTTATTAATGAATGCTGAAATGAATAAGCATCCTGATTAAGCATCTTTGGCCCTAATATCAGTGATTTATGAAACTGAACACTTTACTTGAATGACAAGCCTATTTAACTATGCTGTGCTTTCTTTGTGTTTGCTTAGCTCAGAAATTATACAAGCCTACAAGTATAATTGTGCTTATAAATTATTATTAACTGTTTTATAAACATCATTTTCTTTACTTGTGAAAATGTCACTCTATTGCCTAGTCCCCATTGTTGGCAGAAGTACTATATGAGAAAAAAATACTTAAAATAAATATTAATTTTCCATTCTTGCTATCACTTTTTATTGCTTTTTCTTTAAACTTTTTATTCAATAAAGAGTTTGAAAACTCATGTAAGATGCACATATTTGTGTATTAATATGTGCGTGTTTTAGATATACACATATATATCATGCATATACATGTGTAACATATATCATGCTTAACTTCATTTATGCTCTATGTATCAAGCATTAATAGACCCTATAAAACAAAATTATATGTAATTGAATTTGTATCCCAGGCTTAGTCATACACATGCAGAACATATCCCTTGGGATTGTTAACATACAAATATTTCAGCACACATATTAAATGTTGTTTTTCTTTCTGGTCAGTTAACTAAGTAGTTAGCTGAGGATCTTAATTTCCATGGATACTACAAGTTGCATCCTAGGGCCTCTTAAATTCTGCTAGGAAGAGGTTTTAAAAATGAAAAGCATGGAGATACTTTATCCTTCAAGCACATTGTTTTCAAACAATGTCAACCCCCACTGTGAGTGCATCCTAATGGATTAGACTGCCTGCTAAAATGAAGTTGACTGGCAATTAATTTTGTTCATTTTGATCTATTGACTATATCCAAAGAATATAGCTAATATTATTTCACTATTAATAAAAGGTGCCTTTGGTTTGGAAAGTCAAACTTATCCCTGTAGATAACATTAATCATATACATATATATCTGTATCTATATATCTATATATCTATATATATTAATCTATTCCCCACAAGTGCAATTTGAGTAAAGACTAAGTATAAACTAATCTGGAATGTGTGGTAACTTGGTGACAGCTACAGCACAGCTTGACTCAGCAATCATTCTGATATTTTGCAATTATTTTCAATCACCAATATTCAACAGTTCTTGTGAATGCCAGGCTAAAAACCTGGGACATCATTCTCTGATTTGATAATCATCTCCTTGAGAAGTTCAATCTAGGAAGGAACACTGCTGAGATGAAAGTGTCTGTGAGTGAGTGAATAAAGATCTCTATTAAACACTCCTGCAGCTCTGGGCTCTTGCAATCTTTCCTTCTCCTTCTAACAACCATTTTGAGAATGTGTTACTGATCACAATGAGGCATGGGGAAAAAGGAAATTCTTTTCTCTTGTGAAAATGGCAATCTCCTCAAATTTTGTACAAACAAGTGTTCTCTCAAGACTTCATTTAAAAATGACAGTAAACATATTTGTATCTTTCTGTAAATGTTTATAAATAAATAGAACCCAACATTTCTTAAAATAACTTTAATTCTCTTTTATAATTTGTTGTATCACTTTGAGGGGCAAATTTCTATTTTAAACTTTCTGCCAGAAGTTTTCTTAGCACAGGTGAATATATGTATTTAGCAAAACACCTTTATGTGCCATTTGGGTAGTTTGGCCACAGGTTGATGGGCAGTGAAATGGACTTTCATTTTAAAAAAAAAAAAAAAGAGGGCCTCCCTGGTGGCGCAGCGGTTGAGCGCTGGGTTGCGAAGCTGCCTGCAGCCTTTGCAGTGCCGGTTCGATCCCCGGCTGCTCCCCGGCCACCGGAGGAGGGTCCCACATGGTGCGCAGACCCCTCCTGCTGCCCGCTGCTCCCCTCAGCAGTGTACTTCCGTCCTTCTGCTCCCCGCTCTGGCTCTGGTGAGTTCTCTCACCCTCCCGCGCTTCTGACTGTACCCAGTGCTTGTATAAACAAACAAACAAACAAACTGACAAATAAATAAATAAAACATGCCTCTTAAAAAAAAAAAAGAACGAATACGTTGTTTCCACAAACTTCTGGTGATGGAATAAAGTGATGAGCACAGATAAAGGAAATTTTTTCAGTAAATATTTTTGGTATGAGAGTTAAATAAATAGCTCTCAACCTTTTCAGAACAAACAGCCTCCTTTTATTTATTCTATCATGAACATTCCAAAAAATTGCATTGAGATGTAACTTTCCTAAAATAAGTTGGACATATTTTAGAATTCAGTTCAATGAGTATACACACACACACACACACACACACAATTACAATCTCTTGAGAGCTGCAGTGCCCTCTCTCTATAGAATTTCACCTCTCTGTCACTTGCCCAGTAACCTTTAGTTACCTTGGTTTTGCAGAAGACTTAGCTCTGGTCTTCCAAACTCCTGGAATCAGCCTAGATCTGGTTGTATTCTCCTCCCCACTTTATATCCCAGAACTATCTCAAAGCAGTAAGCTGGAGCAATTATAGGGCTTACAAATTCCTTTTCCTGTTTCTTTGGGATGTCTCTGCTTTTTGTGGTCTGATGTCAAATAGCATGAAAATTGTTGTTTCATAAATTTGGTTTGGTTTATTTAGTTGTTTCAGCTGTGAGACATTTTAGTCCAAGTTAATTTGTTTTTTGGTTGAAAGCAGAAATCAGATTTTTTTATCTCCTTGGTTGGTGGCTTTTTTCTTTTTAACAGAAAACTTCTTACTGTGTATGGAACTCTAGACTGGTAATTACTTCTTTAACTTTAAAAATATATTTCATTTATAGCTTCCAAAATTGCATTGTTTCTTTGGTAGTTTAGTTATCAGTTATTGTTTCGACTTTGCAAACATGTCTTTTAGTCTGTTTTTATGTCTTAGCAACTTTACTATAACATGTCTAACACTGATTTCTCTTTGATTTATACTTCTTGAGTTTGTAATAATTCTAATTTTAAAATTTTCTGTCATTTGCACTTTTGAAAACTCTGAGTTATCTCTTCAAATATTATTTTTTTCCTCTCTTCCTTTTGAAGACTCAGATTTCTGATGTGTTGTACCATGAGTTACATTTACATCTCTTTCATTTCTCTTTGTCTAACTTTTGCCATTCTGTGCTTTGTTTTACACAACTTACTTTGTATCTATTTTTAGGTTTCATATTATCTTTTCAATTGTTCAATGTATATACATTATATGTAATTATATTTATTTATAATTATATACAAATATATAATTTCACTAATTATTTAAATCACTTCCATTTTACAGTATCTTGTCTTTTATTTTCTGTAACCTATCTAACATGATGTTTTAGATAATGATAATGATGTTTTGATAATGATCTGTCCATTCTACCTCTTGGATGAACTACGGTATCTTGACTCTTTATAAGCCTGTTTATTTTAGATTCTGCTAACAAATAATATTATAGAGATAAGTTGAAGCCTAGGATACTGATATCTTCTTCTAAAATGCATTTTGTGATTATAAAATTAAAGTTACTTATCCAATAGGGTTTATCCAATAGGGCTTAAAATGTTTCCAATTAGGCCTTAGTCCTTATGACACATTACTTGGACAATAACACAAATCTCTTCTTTTAATTCCCAGATTTTTATTATATGTTTGTACATAATTTTTAATCTCCTGAATGATATTGCCTTGCCATGCAACTTCATACCTCTCTATGTTGGCATCTATCTCTCTATTTCAACAATTGTAATTCCTAGCTAGTAACACCATGCTTATTTATTTTTGCATCCCAGAATATATTTTACCTACTATGTAATGCCCTCCCTCTCTGCTACTTCCTGAGAAAATAGCTTATTTCCCTAGATTCTCATAGCCTTTTAAGCAAAATTGCTTGGCTAATACTTTCATATTCTATAATTAGGTATCTCTTGTTCCTTTATAATAGCTGCTTGAGGAAAAAACTAGGTCAAAGTTATAATTGTAATAGGGAACCAAAACCTCAAAATCTCTATGTTCCCAATGTGTATTACATTACCTGAAATATAGTAGGTTTTCTAATAATGGCTGCTGAATTGTGGTCCTGGGGCTTCATTGCTATATTCTTTAGTACATTTTATGCCTTCTAGCACTCTCTGGAAATATGCTTCTGTGATCTCTGACCAAATCTAACTGGAACACTTCTGTATTAAAGGACTGTGAATCCCAAGGCAGTGATTTCAGCATGTTTCTACTTTCATGCCAAATCTAAACCATATGCTGTCAAAAGCATTGCCCTAGGGTTAAAATCAGATCCAGAAAAATTAAGTGTTTCCATGAATTTAAGCTAATTCCCAATAGTTATTCTTGTTCCAATTCCTGCCTTCAAATGATAAAAATGATACAGCAAAGTATGTTGAAATATCTGTTTTCATATAGTCAAATTGAAAAAAAAAATATGTGTAGCAGTGGCACGTATACTTACATTTTGAATTCAAATTTAATTGACTCCTAATCATGCCAAAATGGATCTAAGGAATTAAGCAGACAGTTGGATAGCTGGGTTAGGGGAAAAATATGAACATGAAAAATTAAACCAATTTATTTGGGCCAAGGCTCAAACCAAGTGTTGAGAATATAGGAAGAAATGTGAAAAACAGGAAGAAAGAAATACAGGAAGGCAGGTAGAAAATGGTGTCCAAAATAACTGACAACTAAGTAATATATTTTGAAGATTTTATGATGGGCATCCATTATATGAACGCATGTTTTCCTGGTGGAGATTGGCAATACACTCAGGAATGGTATAGTGCTCTAGAGAGTCATTCAGAGTAGTAAAGGGTGCCAATAGGGAACATCAGCAGATTAAAATCCTTTGTGTTCCTGAGAGATCTAGTAAGAAAAATAGAGAGCTATAAATATTGTATAAATTGGATACTGAGCTTTATAGAACTCATTTTTAAATCCGTCATCCATTCAGCCCTGGACATGCACGAGTACAAACATACACAGAGAAACAAACAAAGACACACGCACACACAATTTCATTGATTTCTAGGACTCTTAGAATGAGTAAAAACAGAAACACAAAACTAATTTTAGCAATCCCAATCTCCCTGCAAGGTAGTGTGTGACATGAACTTAGCTACCTTGTTCAAATTTATCTGATAATATATCCTTCCTGGTTGCTCTTTGCCACCAAAATGGTTCATCCAAATTCTTAACCTCTTCATACTTCCTCTCCTCTTTACTTTGGAAGCCCTAGATGTCATTTAATATCTCATCAAATACTTCCTAATGGAAACATTCACAAATATCAAACCTATATTTCCCTATTATAGACTCTGGTAACATTATGTAAATTTCTTTGTAGTGCTAGCAGCATGTAAGTATATCATGTACACCCTTACACAGATGCCAAGTTCCATGAAGAAGGAGATGCTATATCGTGTTGCCTAGCATGGTTTCCTCAGAACTATAATATGGGGCATGTCTGGATTCATTATGGCAAGGAGGACTCAGAAAAGGTACAATTATTGAAAGACTTATAAAAACAGAAGTGCATATTAATTCTTGGATATAGTTTCAGAACAGTATTCTATTACTAGAAAAAGGATACAAAGGAATAAAGATGATGACTAATTGACTATATATATCTTTCCAAAGTCTGGACAGATATTTGAACTGAGGCAGAACCTACAGTAAAAAATAGCTATTTTCTGTATTAATAAGAAAAATAATAGTAACAGCAATAATTATAACAGGTATTATCAGTCAATTAAAATTTAATGACAACCTCATATAGGCCAGAAACTTGTCTGCACAAGAGGTAGAGACAAGTATTATTCTAATTTTGACATAAGAACATTAAAGAATGCAGATTTTCCTTATATATACAAATACCCAAAGTTAAATCAAAAAAGATAATTGAACACACATATGAAACCAGGTACTAGTATATAGCATCTATTCCTTCCTTGGAAAGTATTCAATTTTCATGAATATCTACTCATACTAATTAACACCAACATTTTGGTGAAGGATTTTCTAAAGTATGGTCAGTCTATTTAAGAGGCTCCAGGGTTATTATAATGTAACTGCAGTGTAGTAGACAGTATTAGAGTTTATAGCAATTTCTTATAAACATATATATCTTCTCTATTAGACATTCCTTTCTTTAAGAACAGAGATTATATGTTATTAATCTTTTATTCCCAAAGTCCTACTATACTTCACTTAAAGTAAATGCTCAATAAATGATGACTTAATAGACTTAGAATTTGAGATTACCTTCAACTTCAGTGGTTTAAATCAGTTTAATTCACTTTAAAAACCATTTGAAATTATTTTGCTGGGAAAAAATGTGTGTGTGTGTATACAGGAAAAACATCAAATGTAACTCTGCATGTGATCAAGTAGGCATGCAATAGACATGTTAAGTATTCTTTCACTTAAAGCACTATGAAAACCTCACTCAGAAATGAAAGAGAAGCAGATCACTTTCCCCTTTCTATATCTTTTTTTTTTTTTTTGGTGGGACAAATATTTTTTTAATGAGTTCTTTTTTATAAACAGGTATAAGAATCATGCAATGCTGCCAGCATTGGTGGCAATCCTGAGCCATAGTCTGCACATTCCTTTACAACTGGTCCAGTGATGGCAGGACCTTTCACTTCACCTTTATTCTTCAGTATGACCCCAGCATTATCCTTAAACTAAAGAAATACAATAATTCTTAAAAAAAATAAATACACTATATACTCTCTGACATGACTTTTGTTGTCAAATTACCACTGCTGGATATATTGTCTTTCTAAGCTCTGGTTTGCCTTTCTAGACAGTGGCCATCATCATGTCACCTTTCTGTATCTTATGTCCTATTTAAGGATTTGGTTCCGTTTAGTAATTAGACAATTAAACTATGCAGGCACAGAAAGGAAACTAGTAGATGCTGGGATGCAAACAGAAAATTAACAGTGAATTGTATATTAAATCATTTTCATGTCAGTAATTAAACAATCTTAATAGAAACCATATGTTCCTTGTGCTTTGAAAGAGAAAATTGCATTTTACATTTTTGAGTATCAGAAAATGTAAAAGGATCATCTTCAGCAACTTAGACAATTACTTAATACTGTTAATGCTCTTTTACCTGTTTTTCATATGTTCATAATTTCTAATATGAGTGTTTTGAATTGCAGCAAATTCTCTAATAAAATTCATTGCTTTGCATTCTAAGTCAGCCTAATGCTAATATTCTTAATATATTCTATATATTCTATGTTATTAACATATATAGTATATATTATTCTTTCTCTGATCTTTTCATCTATATAACATCAAATACTTGATATTTAAAAAAGTTTAGACCTTTAACTGATATTTATTGTCAATATTTATCTAGGAAGTTGGTACTATAAAGAGCATGTATAAAAAATTTGAAGATCAGTACGGTGAAGAAAGCACGCTTATGCCAACACACAGATAAATAATTATGTTGTCCTGAAAGACATGGATATCAGTTATTTTGAGAGAAATATAAAAACAAGTGCTTCAGAAACTTTCTCAGACATCAATCTGTATTAACCTCCCCGGCGGTGCAGCGGTTGAGCGCTGGGTTCCGAAGCTGCCCACAGCTTCTGCAGCACCTGTTTGATTCCCAGGTGCTCCCCGGCCACCGGAGGAGGGTCCCACATGGCGCGCAGACCTCTCCTGCTGCCCACTGCTCCCCTCAGCAGTGTACTTTGATCCTTCTGCCTGCTCTGCTCCCCGCTCTGGCTCTGGTGAATTCTCTCACCCTCCCGCGCTTCTGACTGTACCCAGTGTCTGTATAAATAAATAAATTTTTAAAAAATAAAAAATAAATAAAAATATAAATTAAAAAATGAAATATTATTCTTTATATTAATCTTCAAAATTTTCCCCAAACCGTATGACTCTGACTGTACTTCAAAATGTTGATGCCTGTCCCTGAAATTTGCTTTTTCCTTGACGATGTCTTTTCTTTTTGTTACTCAAACATAGGTGCCCAGGACAGCTATGTAAATGGGGTAAAGGTTGTTTACACTTAGATCTATTTTTCTTCTCCCGCACCTCAATAACATACAGCACTATGTGAAAATACAAGGGGAAGTGATGTAAAAGTAAATGTTCTGACATCCGTTATGACTTATTTTTAGTACTTGGTCTCATTCCTACATATTTTTGACTTCTCTCTTTGAATTAACAATCTCATTATTTGGCATCCAAAATCCCAAGCTATGATGCATATTCTTCTGAAAATCTGGGTCCAGGAGATTGGAACAAAGATAAATACACATATTTCCTCTCTAGTGTGTTAAAATTGAGTACTGTTTCTCATCCAAAAACAAAAACAAAACAAAACAAAACAAACAAACAAAAAAAAACTATCCATTCTTTGATTGACAGACTATTCAAAAGATGAGGAAAAGACCACAGTGAATAGCCTTGACACAAAATCTTCCATCACTAAAACAGCATGATGATGGAAAGATTCATGTAAATAAATAATCATAATAGGGCCTCCCTGGTGGCACAGGGTTAAAGACACAGTGCTGTCAAGCTGTTGCCAGCAGCAACATGATTTCAATCCCTGGCCAGGGAGCTAACCCACATGGCATAGCAGACCTGTCCTGTCTCACCCACTACTCCCCTCAGCAGTGTATTTCAGTATATCTGCCTGTTCTGCTCCCCACTCTGTCTCTGGTGAATCTTCTCACCCCTACACATCTGGCCTACACCCCAGTTCTTCTATGCATAAATAAGTCTTTAAAAGAGAATAAAATAAATAGACATAATATCAGGCCAACTGATTACATCAGAATTTTCATACAACTCTCCCCCACTACAGTTTTTCATAATTAATACCCCATATTGTTGCGGCACATACTTGTTACAGCTGATGGACTGCCAGTGATTCATTATTTTAAACTAAAGGCCACAGTTCATGGGTTTATCCATTGTGCTCTGCAGTCTATGGGTTTTGCTAAATACATAAAGTCATGTATCCATCATTAATGTATTATCCAGAATAATTTTCCTGCTCTAAAAATGTTCTGTATTCCATTTAAGTTACGTCCTGTCTACTCCTGACACACACTGATCTTTTTTTCTGTCTTTATAGTTATGCCTTTTCCAAAATGTTATATCGTAATCACACAAATTGTGGCCTTTTCAGACTGACTTCTTTCTCTTAGTAATATGCATTTAAGTTTCCCCTATGAGTTTTCATGGTTTGATAGCTCATTTTCTTTTATTGCTGAATAATATTTCAATGTATGGCTGCGCCACATTTTTTTTTGTAATCTATTCATCTATTGACAGTCATCTTGACTGTTTTGAATATTTGGCAATCTCAAATAAACCTACTGTCATCATTCACATTTGAGTTTTTCTGTGGAAATATTTTGTCAACTATTTGGGTAAAAATCCAGGAAAATGATTCCTGGTTTGTATGGAGGACTATGCTTTGCTCAAATCAATACTCACAGCTCTTTCTGAAAAAATGCATCATGACTTTTCCAACAACCCAGTAGTTTAAACATTTGGGTGATACCTGTCTTTCTCTTTATGTAGCATATAATACCAGTCTGATTACCCAAAATAGTTGTTAGAAGTATCTCTAGTCCATTACCAAGGAATCATCTTTTCTCTGAAGCTGGAGTGGGAGATTGAGAACTATATCAGCTTCATCACACCTTGATGTTCCTGAGTGAGAGACTCTTCTAGACATTATCTTTCTCTATTCAATCCTAAAGTATTTACGGTACCATAAGATGGTTCCGCTAGAAATTCTGAATCAAGGGCCTCCCTGGTGGCCTAGGAGTTAAGTCTCAGTGCTATCACCTCTATGGCCTGAGGTCAATCATGCAAGGGAGCTAACCCACACATGGTGCAGGAGACCTTGCCTGTCTCACCCTCTGCTCCCCTCAGTAGTGCATTTCAGTAGATCCATCTGTTCTGCTTCCCACTCTGTCTATGGTGAATCCTCTTACCTCCACACCTCTAGCCTACATCCCAGTTCTTCTATACAAAAATAATAAATATTAAAAAAATTCTGAAAAAAAAAAGAAATTGCCCACTGTCTTCTAAATTTTACCACTGTGCATGCAGTGAATAAGAGCTCCTGTTGCTTCACATTCTACTAGAAGGTTTCATCAATATTTTAGAATTCAGTCATCCTAATAATTGCGCTGTGGCAATTCATTGTTGTTTTACTTTGTATTTCCCTGATGACATATGATGTTGTCTATGTTTTCATCCACTTCTTTGATGTGATATCTATTCGGATGTTTAAGCTGCTTGTTAATTGTATTATTTGTTTTCTTACTGTTCACTTTTAAGTGTTAGCTATGTATTTGGGATACCAGTCTCTTATCGCATTTGTTTTTTGTAAAAATTTTCTCTCAATTTTTCTTTTTATTATCTCATCAGGTATTCGGCAGAGTATAAGCATTTAATTTAAACAAAATCCAAATTATTTTTCTTTTATAGATTACACTTAAGTGTTATATCTAAAAGATGATTGCCAAAACCAAAATTATTTAATTTCCTCCTCTCATGTTATCTGGTAGAAATTTTATAGTTCACATTTTTATATTAAGTTATGTGATTAATTTTGAGCTGATTTTTGTGAAATTTGCAAAGTCTGTGACTAGAATGATTTAATTGCACATGAATTCAGCTCCCAAAACCAAATGTAAAAGCATATACATTAATCAATCAATGATAGTGCCATAATTATATCATCATTTAGCTTGTGAAATATTTAAAAAGTACATATGACTGACAAAATCTGTAATAAGATATTGATCATCTAGTAAAATAATTTATTGAACTCATGCTTCCATGTATCAGAAAGAAATAGGTGTCTCATTATTTTGTGGTTCCTTTTTCCAGAGAATTTGTATGAATGTACATTAGGCACATTGTAAGGACTGGAGTAAAATACCAAATAATCAAAGTAAGAGTTAAATTTTTAAATGCCACATTTTTCATGAATATACCTGCTGAAAATTTACCCTTAACACGTTTAAAAATATGGGTTACTTTACAATAGTAAAAGGAAAATTTATTAAACACTTGAAAAGTGATTATATAATTATATGTATGTGTGCTTATATGTATTCAATATTTTATTATCATATATCTATCGATTAGAACATGATTTTGTATTTCAGTTGTTTTGTTTTTTTCAAAAAAGACAAACTACCATAATTTTAAGACCAAAAAGTGGAATAAGATAAAATAAAAATCGAAAATCCATATTCTTACTAAAAATTTGAAGTACTGTGATTTGTCTTTCTTTATAACAGCACTTAAAATACTTTTAAATGTAAGAATTATATTGCAAACATAAAACCATTTTGTAATAGAGTTTTAATTTATAAGAAAGGTAATTTAAAAAATAATTCAGATTTGGCAATAAACTTGACCTAGAGGTCCATAGTCATTACTTACTGCAGACTTTGTAGAATATTTGCACTGTTCTGTTTCTTGAAATTCACCATATGCTGGTGTTATTTTTATCTAAGCATATTTAAAGGATGTACATCGTCTACAACACAAAAGCACATAACTGTGTGATATGATGAATGTGTTAATGAACCTAATTTGGTAATTTCTCTCTCTCTCTCTCTCTCTCACACACACACACACACCTAGCAGGTCATTTCATTATATACCTTGAATGTATACAATGTTATATCATTTAAACTTAAACAAGATTGGAAAAAATAAAGTACTTTTATTACACATTGAAAAAGTAAAAATAAAGATGCCAAAGAACAAAATATATCTTTGTTAACTGTTAATCTCAAAATAGACTAGTGTCACATTTTCATTGCTCTGAAAATCACATTTTATGAGCCAGCTTTCTAGCTTGTCTTTAACCATTTATCTGTTATTTCCTGATTCTACTGGTCATACTAAGACAAGCAGGGAATGCATCCAGCATTTAGTCTTCCTATAGTTTATATTTCTGTTTCTTAACCATCTGTGATCTTACTATCTGGATTGTTTATTTTGACATTAGTATACAGACAAAATATATATCAACAAAAATTTTGTATAACACATGCCAGTTCTAATTTAATGAGTTTAATGGAAGTTTATGTATTTATCAATCTTTTAATTTATCAGAACTTTCATTAAAATCTGGGCCTCCCCGGTGGCGCAGCGGTTGAGCACTGGGTTGCGAAGCTGCTCGCGGCCTCTGCGGCGCCGGTTCGATCCCCGGCTGCTCCCCGGCCACCAGAGGAGGGTCCCGCATGGCGCGCAGACCTCTCCTGCCGCCCGCTGCTCCCCTCAGCAGTGTACTTCGGTCCTTCTGCCTGCTCTGCTCCCCGCTCTGGCTCTGGTGAATTCTCTCACCCTCCCGCGCTTCTGACTGTACCCAGTGCATGTATAAACAAAACAAACAAACAAATAAATAAATAAATAAAACATGCCTCTATTAAAAAAAAAATCTATTTATGCTATTTTTTGTAATTCATGAAATTTTGATTTTTTGATTTTCACATTTAGAGTTTACACTAAATGTATTTAAGTTTTTTTTAAGGTTTATTTTTATTAATTTATATATACAAGAACAGGGGTGTAGGCCAGAGGTGCAGGGGGGTGAGAGTATTCACCAGAGATAAAGTAGGGAGCAGAATAGGTGGCGCTACTGAAATACTCTGCTGAGGGGAGCATTGGGTGAGACAGGAAAAGTCTGCTGTGCCATGTGGGTTAGCTCCCTTGCCAGGGATCAAACTCATGCTGCAGTGGCTGGTGATAGCTTAATAGTGTTGAGACTTTAACTCCTGTGCCATCAGGAAGGCCCTAAATGTATTTAAGTGAAATATATTTTATGCATCAGAGAAAGTGAAGATATATTTTCACAAAGAATATGAATAATAATAAACATCATTATATAATCACTAGCTGTATGGAGATCCTCCACATTTTTCAAAAATAGATTGATATGTGATGATAATGATGGTATTTATATTTATTTTTAATTTTGTACCTATTTTTTCCTTTTATAGTTTAGTGGGAATCTCAGTATTTTCAAAGATAGGTGATAAGATAGTGGCTGTTGTCTCTTATTGATGGTAAGGGGCAAGAGCTTTTTGCAAAGGCACCTTATTAGTCTTAACAAGTTTTCTTTTTTTTTTAATTTATTTTATTTATACAAGAGCCAAGGTACAGTCCAGATGCTCGGGAGGGTGAGAGGATTCACCAGAGACAGAGTGGGGAGCAGAACATGCAGGTTGACCTAAGTACACTGCTGAGGGTAGTAGCGGGCAAGACAGGAGAGGTCTGGTTCGCCATGTGGGTTGCTCCAAGGCCGGCAGGGATCAAACCGGCACTGCAGAGGCTGGGGACAGCTTCAAAGCACTGCACTCAACCACCTGCACCACCAGAGAGGCCCCATGTTAAAAAGTTTTCTTATTTTAATTTGATTTTTTCCAATAATGAGGGAGAATCCTTTTTCTACAAATTAATTGCACTTGTTTAGTTAACTTACTGCTTTTTTCTTTTACTCTTGTTTTAATATAGCAAGTGATTTTTTTAAGATTTATTTATTTGTACATACAAGAACTGGGGTACAGGCCAAAGGTGCAGGGGTGAGAGAATTCACCAGAAACAGTGGGGAGCAGAACAGGCAGGCTGACTGAAATACACTGCTGAGGGGAGCAGCAGGCAAGTTAGGAGAGGTCTGCTGCAGCATATGGGTAGCTCCCTGGCTGGCTGGGGGAACAAACTTGTGCCACAGAGGCTGTGGATCGCTTCATAGTGCTGTGCTCAACCCCTTGCGCTACCAGGGAGGCCCTAGCAAGTGATATTACTGGATTTTTAAATATATTAGAATAATGTTGAGTTCTTGGAAAGAATCAAATGTTGTCAAAATATTTAAAAAGTTTGACATATCACGATGTTGTTTCTAATGTCTTGCTTAAAATCACTGAAATTATATTCATAGTGACCACAAATTTAAAAGTGAGTAAACAACTCTCCTATGTAGGTGCCACTCTTCTTCTTTCTGCCTTTCCTGTCTTTTCAAAATATAAATAAATGAGTGAATGAATGAATGAAATAGAAAGTAGGTAAGACTTAATCTTGTTCTCAAAATTTTGTGTAATTCTCTTGAAATGCTTTTTAATTACCTGAAAGTTTTATAGCAGTCTATTTTTAAAAAAAGTTTTGGCTTTTTTTTTGTTTGTTTGTTTGTTTCACTTTTAGAGTTTTTTTTTTAATGAATGACTGGTAGTTGTCATTTTTCAAAGTACTGAGAATATTCTGATACTTATTTCTTCTCAAATCAATCTTAGTCATATTTCTCTATTTCCTTAAATTTTATAGTTATTTGATTATCTACTAATATTACTATTATGATAGACTCCTTTATATAACTAAAAATAATAGTTTCTTCCTTGTGGTTTTCAATGTAATATTGCTTAATAAACTTTTAAGACAAAAAGTTTTTTTTGCCACTTTTCATTTCTTTTTCATAATTTCTATGTATAATCTAAGATATTGTGTCTCAAACTCAAATTGCCTCAGATTTTCTCCTATAACTTTTTACAAATTTTGTAAGTTTAGGTCTTACATAAGATCTCTGATCAATTTTGAAATAATTTTTATGGTTAATTAGGGACTCATTTTATTGCTTACGGATATCCAATTTTTAGCATCATTTGCTGTAGAGGCAATCCTTCCCTTTTGTAGTGACATCTTTCTTTAAATAAACTGATCATATAGGTACATTTATTTCTGCATTTTCCTTTCTGGTCACTTATCCATATTTTCGTCTTTGGGTCAAAATATCGCTGTCTAGGGGCCTCCCCGGTGGCTCAGCGGTTGAGCGCTGGTTCATGAAGCTGCACGCAGCCTATGCAGCGCCGGTTCGATCCCCGGCCGCTGGTCGAGGGTGCCACATGGCGCCCAGACCTCTCCTGCCGTCCCCTGCTTCCCTCAGCAGTGTACTTCATAAGCCTGCCTGTTTTGCTCTCTGCTCTGGCTCTGGTGAATTCTCTCACCCTCCCGCACTTCTGATTGTACCCAGTGTTTATATAAATAAATAAATAAATCTTTAAAAACAAAAACAAAATATTGCTGTCTAACTTCATGTCAACACTTTATTATAAAGAAGCTTTAGTTTACTTGGAACATAATGTGAGAAGTTAGCAGGACATGTTAGGAAAAAAATGTGAAATTTATAGCCAGACTTAATTTAACTCCTCTGGTCTATCAATACCTAGCTATGTGTAATGTTTGGATTGTAACTTTTTTCTTCTGACCATAAGGTTCTTATTGTAAAGTTGTTAAAAGAAATAAACAAGAATCGGGCCTCTCTCGTTGTGCATGGGTTAAAGACAGTGCTATCAACCTATCACCAGCCACTGCAGCAGGAGTTAGCTCCTCAGCAGGCCAGGTTGCTACCCACATGGTGCAGCAGACCTCACCCATCTTGCCCACTGCTCCCCTTAGCAGTGCATTTCAGTAGATCTACTGGTTCTGCTCCCCACTCTCTTGGGTGAAACACACACCCCCCCACAAATGTACACACACACACACACACCCCACACACACCCCTCCCCCCCTTACACCTAAGTTCTTGCATGCATAAATAAATAAACTTCAAAAAAAGAAAAAAACACGGCCTCCTCAGTGGCACAGCCATTGAGCACTGGGCTGCCAGGCTGCCTGCAGCCTCTGCAGTGCCGGTTCGATCCCAGGCTGCTCCCTGACCACCGGAGTAGGGTCCCACATGGCACGCATACCTCTCCTGCCACCCGCTGCTCCCCTCAGCAGTGTATTTCATCAGTCTGCCTGCTCTGCTCCCCACTCTGGCTCTGATGAATTTTCTCACCCTCCTGCACTTCTGACTCTACCCAGTGCTTGCATAAATAAATAAATAAATAAATCTTAAAAAAAAAAGAAATAAACAACAATTAATGACATGAAGTGTATCCTAGTGCTTGGAAAATAGAAAACATTTCATAAATATTAGGTTCCTTTATCCGGTGTTAGTTATGCTATAATAAAGTTAGCTGCTGAGTTTGTGATAGATAGTAACATCTACATTATGCATTCATGAAAAAAACAAAAACAGCTCATTCAGCTAAACATGGAATTATACTTGATAAAATAATTTTTACCCAATTCTGAGTAAAATAGACATCTCTGGCCATGCTTAATTATAATACATTAAAAAAAACCCAGAAGCATAAGTTATTATCCCTTCAGATGATATCTCATTCTAAGGGACAATTAACGATTTGAGTTATATAACAAATTATATACAAAATATAATAACCATGTTTTTTCATTAGTCTGCAAAAAGTGAATGTTTTTCAACATTTTAATATGTTTACATTAGAGACTACTGGCCTAATTTAAAAAAAAAATTGCTATTTTGTACCCTTCATAAATCACAAACTAATTTATGCATTTTAGTTTGTGCTACTAAAACACATTTCATGAATATTAGGATGTCTAAAATGTCTATTTTACTTATAAAAATAAATATTTGAATGAGTGTTTTTGAAGCATGATAGAAAATGGAAATTGGAAGTTGATTTTAGAATACAGTAAAATTATTGTTTATGTTTTCTCCTTAACTTCATGACACAGAATGTTGTATAAAAGTCTTTCTAACCTGTCACCCTAAGGTCTTCATTACTCACCAATTAAAGGAGTCAAAGATAAAGGATGTATATGATGTGGCTATGTTGTACTTTGGCATTTTGAAGAGGAAATGTTAAAAATTTTCCCTGAGTTAGTTTTATAAGTACTGATAGAGAATTTGCCAGTAGACCCATCAGAGAGAGATGTTTTCTGATTTGGAAGGTCATTAACTATTGATTCAATTTTTTAAATAGAGAAAGATCTATTCTGATTGTCTATTTCTTGCGTAAGTTTTGGCAGATGTGTCTTCAAGGACAATGACAGAGGTTTTCAAACTCATGGGCATAGGGTTGTGCATAATTATTTTTTATCCTTTTTAATGTCAATAAAATTGGTAATAATGGCCTCTTTCCCTTCTGATATTAGTAATTTTTTTTAATTTATTGTTTTCTTAGACTGACCAAAGGTGTATCAATTTTACTAGTCCTTTAACAAATGAAATTTTTGGTTTAATTATTATTTTTCTCTACTGATTTCATTTTTAATTTCACTAATTTCTGCTCTAATTCTTATCATTTATTTTATTTTACTTACTTTGAAATGAACTTGCCCTTCTATTTCTAATTTCTTAAGATAGAAAGATTATTGGAATTTTAATCTTATTTTTATATATGCATAATGGCTTAAATTTCCACTTAAACATTGTTCTTCTGTATCCTACAAATTTTGAAAAGCTTTATTTTCAAAACTTTTTTTTTTAACTTTCTGTTAAAATTTCTTCTTTGACTCATATGTTAGTAAGGACATTATTTTAATTCCCAAGAATCTTAGGATTTTTCCTGCTATCTTTCTGTTATTGAGATCTAGTTTTATTCCACTGTAGTCAGAGAGCAGAGATTGTGTGATTTCTATTCTTTTTAATTTTTTAGGTCTGTTTTATGTCCAGAGTATTGTTCATCTTGATGAATGTTCTATGTGAGCTTAAGAAAAAATGTGTATTTTGCTATTACTGGGTGACATAGTCTATGGATGTCAAGTATATTCAATTGATTGATGGTGCTGTTGAGTTCAACTTTGTCCTTACTGATCTTCTGCCTGGTAGATTTGGCCATTTCTGATAGATGGGTATTAAACTCTCCAACTGTAACAGTGTATTCATCTATTTCTCCTTGCAGCTCTATCAGTTTTTGCTTCATGTATTTTGACACTCTGTTTTTTAGGTGCACACACATTTTCCTTACTCTGAAGTCTGCTCTGTTTGCAATAAATATAGCTACTCCTATTTCTTAAAATGTTGACATGGTATATTTTTCTCCACTTCTTTATTTTAACTTGAAATGTGCTATCTATTCAAACTAAGCTCCTGTAGAGCATAATTCTGGGTCTTTTTATTTCTGTCTTTAAATTGGTATAGACTATTAATATTTAATATAATTTTGGCATAATTGGGTTTATAATTACCGTATTTGTCACTGTTTTCTATTTGTTGCCTTTTTTTTTTTTTTAATAGAGGCATGCTTTATTTATTTGTTTGCTGGTTTGTTTGCACTGGGTACAGTCAGAAGCGCGGGAGGGTGAGAGAATCCACCAGAGCCAGAGTGGGGAGCAGAGCAGGCAGAAGGACCGAAGTACACTGCTGAGGGGAGCAGCGGGCGGCAGGAGAGGTCTGGGCGGCAGGAGAGGTCTGCGCGCCATGTGGGACCCTCCCCCGGTGGCCGGGGAGCAGCTGGGGATCGAACCGGCGCCACAGAGGCCGCGGGTAGCTTCGCAACCCAGCGCTCAACCGCTGCGCCACCGGGGAGGCCCTATTTGTTGCCTTTTCCCTTGGTTCCTATCTTTGTTTCCTTTTCCTCCCTTTGTGGTCTTAACTGAGCAAATTTATATGAATCTATCCTCTCTCCTTTCTTATCATTTTTTTTCCTTTTTTTTTTTAAAGATTTATTTATTTATTTATACAAGCACTGGGTAGTCAGAAGCATGGGAGGTTGAGAGAATTCACCAGAGCCAGAGCGGAGAACAGAACAGGCAGACCAATGAAATACACTGCTGAGGGGAGTAGTCTGCGCACCATACGGGATCCTCGCCTGGCAGCTGGGGATCAAACCAGCGCTGCAGAGGCTGTGGGCAGCTTTGCAACCCAGTGCTCAACCACTGCGCCATGGAGATGCCCCATTTTTTTCTTCCTTTTTTAAAAAGATTTACTTATTTGTTTATGCATGTATACAAGAGCTGGGCTACAGGCTAGAGGTGTATGGGGTGAGCGGATTCACCAGAGAAAGAGTGGGGAGAACAGGCGGATCTACTAAAATATACTGCTGAGGGGAACAGTGTGCAAGACAGGTGAGGTTTGCTGCGCCATGCGGGTAGCTCCCTGGGAATCGAACTCTTGCTGCATTGGCTGCTGATAGCTTCATAGTACTGATATTTAACCCCTTTTGCTACCAGGGAGGCCTCCTTTCTTAGCATTTTTTTTAACATTTTTATTTACCAGAGTTTGACAATATACATCATATATTTACAACTATGCCAAGTTCAATTTACATAATATTATTCTACTTCCTGGGCAGTACATATACCTTATAATTAAAAAGAAGAGCTCTTTCTTGCCCATTGTTTCATTATTATCTTTCTCTTTATTTATGTAATACATACAAATAAGCACATATAATTGAATACATTGTTGCTATTATTATTACCAACATACCATATTTTGTTAGGTTAATCAAGAATAAGAGAAACTTTGCCTTCACTCATTCCTTATCAACTATTTAAAAATATTTTGCTATTTATTAATTTCTGACCTATATCATTAATCTCTTTATCGCTAATGAAATTCTTTTAATATTTCTTTTAAGGCAAATATTTTAGCAACAGATTTATTATACTTTTTTTCTGAGAAAAGTTTTGAGAAAGGATCAGTCAAGATAATGAAAAGTCAAATAACAGTACAAAAGATGTTAATTGCAAAAGATATTTAATGTGGGGTTATTATGCGAAATATACAAAGATTCCTAAATCCAAATAATAATAGAAAAACTAATTAAAATATGTGCCACTAATCTTAAAGACACCTCATTGGAGGAAATACACATGGCAAAAAAGCATATGAATAGATGTTTCAAGTCACATATCATCAGTGAAATGTAAATTAACACAACATTGAGAAACTAATACACACTTTTTGGATGGCCAAAATACAGAATACTGACAACACCAAATGCTGATGAGAATGTGGAGCAAGAGGAACTCTCACTCATACAATGCTGGTAGGACTGCAACATGTAAAAGTTACTCTAGAAGACAGTATTACAAATTTAAATATATTTACCATAAATCCAGCAATCAGATTCCTTAGAATTTCTTATAATTTACCTGAGGGCGTTAAAGACATGTCTACATAAAAACCACATGTGCATTTTTAGAATGGTTTTATTCATAATTGCCAAACTTGGAAGTAACCAAGATTCCTTATAGTAGGTTAATGGATAAATAAATTGAGGTATACTCAGACAATGGAATATTATCCAGAACTAAAAAGAAATGAGTTATCAAGCCATAAAAATACATAAAAGGAACTTAAATGCACACCATTCAGTGAAAGAAGTCAATCTTAAAGGGGCTTTATTACACATAATTCCAAATATATGATGTTTTGAAAAAGACAAAAAAAAAAAACAAGACACTGTAATAGATCAGAGCCAAAGGTGGAGGACGGAGGAAATGAATATGTATAGAATATGTATAGAAGATCTTTAGAGCAACCTAAACTTAAGGGCTAGAAACATTGTATATAATATTAAAAATATTTATACATTTCATTATAATTTTGTACAAACCCACTGAATGTGTTAACAGGAAAAATGTATCCTAAAATGCATATGGACATTGCTTTATTATAATGTATCAATGAAGACTCATAATTGGTTAAAAAAAATTACCATTCTGATGAGTAATACTGACAATGGGGGGAGACAAACATTGAAATGCTGGGCAGGGATTATATCAGAAATCCCTTAATCTTCCTTTTGATTTTGTTGTTAATCTAAAACTGTTCTTAAAATAAATTTTTTTAAAAGATTTATATTTATTTATTTATTTATTCATTTATTTATTTATACAAGCACTGTGTACAGTCAGCAGCGCGGGAGGGTGAGAGAATTCACCAGAGCCAAAGCGGGGAGCAGAGCAGGCAGAAGGACCGAAATACACTCCTGAGGGGAGCAGTGGGTGGCAGGAGAGGTCTGCGCGCCATGTGGGACCCTCCTCCGGTGACCAGGGAGCAGCCAGGATCTAACCAGTGCTGCAGAGGCTGCGGGCAGCTTCACAACCCAGCGCTTAACTGCTGCGCCACTGGGAGGCCCCTTAAAATAAAATTTTGATTCTACTTTCCAGAGGGGTGGGGGGGTACATATAGATGAACACCAAAAATCAAACATATATTATATATTATATTTCAAAACTGGTAAAGAATGTCAACTGTCATTTCATTAAACAAACAAAAAAAAATCCTTAACACCTCCTGTGTACATCAAAGTAATTCAAGAAAGTAAAATAATAATTACACACATTTGTTAAATATTAAAATTTAGCAAGATATTGAAATAGTAACTTGAACACTGCTGGTATGTGCATAAAGTTATTTTAAAAAGCGTTCTGTACAAATATTTGCTCATATATCTGGAAGATCCTTAAAAAATCTTTTTCTTAAACCCATTAATTTCTTTTCTAGGAATGTATCCAAGAACAATTTCAGAGGTTTAGACAAAAATTTATGAAAAAAGATGCACAAGGCTTTCCTTATTGAAAAAAATAAAAAGAATGCATTCTTTCTTATGGAGGTGAAATCTAACACATTTTACTACAACCTGTGCTGTAATCCCTTTGTATGCTTCCAATAGTTTCCATTAAAATCATTGACTTCTAACATACTGGCAAAGTTTAGTCATTGACTATACTTACTATTATTAGGTATTTCCTATCATGGGAATTTAATATCTATGTACACAGGGATTTTTAAAATATTAGCTTATATATCTTAATTGTCAAGAATAAATTTTGCCAATAGCAATTACTCAGTATTTGATAAATAATCAGTATAGAAACAAGAATATATAAATATAATTAAATACTGGGAACCAAATTTTGTTTTTAAAAACAATATATAACATTTAAAATATTTCATATGTGTATAAAAGTCAAAACACAACATTCTATATTCACGGTGACCAGAATCATGCAAATATATACATGAATGTAAACAGAATGAAAGAATATGTGTAGATGGTAGATTTAAATATGATCCTCATTTTTTAATTTATCTCAAACTCCAAATATTCTGCAATCATCATGTGTTTATTTAACATTTAGGAATAATGTCATTAAAAATAATGTAAAGAAGTCATTAAAATGTCATTAAAATAATGACATATTATAGTTTGACCTGTAAAGAATTTTATAAAACTAATATATTTGAACATTGAGTATTTAAGAAATTATATAGAGAAGCAAAGATATACTCAGTGTGTAGGTTTGAAATAGGGAAGAATGAAAATATGATAAAAAGTGAGATCCGATAGCAGTTATATCCAGAAATGATTCAAGACTTTAAAGAACACACATGTACTAAATCCATCAGACTATGCTGCCTTCTACAAGTAACCAGTTTCTCTTCCTTAGACTATTAATCACAGGGGTCTTAATTGTTCTCCCTGCTTGCATATTCACGCCAATAGTCTCTTTTCCAAACAGCAACCATAAGACAGTCATTTTCCTTCTCAAAACTTTCCAATGTTTTCTGTAGTAACCATGATGAAAGCCAAAACCCTTAAAATTGTACACACATTGTTGCTGTAGGATCTGAATCATTTTCCATCCAATTTTTGATCAAACTATATCACAACAGCTTTTTTCTAACATGTCTATGTTAAATAGCAAACCCCTCAGGGCCTCCCCGGTGGCGCAGTAGTTGAGTGCTGGGTTGCGAAGCTGCCCGCAACCTCTGCAGCGCCGGTTTGAACACAGGAGAGGGTCCCACATGGTGCGCAGACCTCTTCTGTCGCCCGCTGCTCCCCTTAGCAGTGTACTTTGGTCCTTCTGCATGTTCTGCTCCCTGCTCTGGCTCTGGTGAATTCTCTCACCCTCCCGCGCTTCTGACTGTACCCAGTGCTTGCATAAATAAATAAATAAATAAATAAATAAATAAATAAATAAATAAATAAATAAATCTTAAAAAAAAATAGCAAACTCCTCAGCCCACAGAAATGTCATTATGCCTTTTACCCGTTTTTTCTTCACTGAAAAGTAGTTACTACCTGATAATATCATGATATAGATACACGTGTTATAAGCATATAATTAAATATGCATGTATGCATGTGCATACACATAGATCATGCATATATACACACACCTAACATAATTACATATTTTACACCCTTATATACACCTATATATTGCATATACTTAATATCTATATTTCCCACTTTATACACCTGATAAGTATATATGTTTGCTCACATGCCTGTATGCACTTGTTTCTTCTGTCTTTACTCATAAAAAAGTGTAATGTCCATTGCAGACTATATTTGATCTCTTTGGTTCAGCACCACATTTCTTAATTTAGTAAAAGATGTAGCACATGCATAGAAACTAATGAGCATTAATTTAAAAATAAGTGATTAAGTAAATTGATGCATCTTCTGTGGTCACTCTTCCTACTTTAGTAAGAAGATTTGATTGTCAATATCTGCATATAATATGAAAGTTGCAAAACTGTCATAGATAGGTAGGTAGGAAGGTAGGTAGATAGATAGGTAGGTAGGTAGGTAGATAGATAGATAGATAGATAGATTGCTGCCCGCTAACTTAATCAATTTGCTGTTCTACTTTTCTTTATCTATGACTTTTCTTCCTGATTAACATATTTAAGTTAGGTGCTGCTATTTTTTTTTTAAGATTTATTTATACAAGAACCGGGGTAAAGGCCAGACATGCGGGAAGGTGAGAGGATTCACCAGAGACAGAGCGGGTAACAGAACAGGCAGACTGACGAAATACACTGCTGAAGGGAGCAGTGGCTGCAATAGGGGAGGTCTGCCGTGCCATGTGGGACCCTCGCAGGCTGGCCGGGATCAAACTGGCGCTGCAGAGGCTGCGGACAGCTTCACAGTGCAGCTGCTCAACTGCCTGCGCCACCAGGGGAGACCCAGGTGCTGCTATCTTAAGTGATTTTCTTTATAGTTAATCATTCTTTTATGTTCTCTGCCCAGACCCATGTGCACATAAAACTTCCTAACAAAAAAGGAAATTGAAGAAATCACTCACAATTGCATTTTAATTTTAGGTAATTCTAATACACTACTTATATATAAAGAAAAGGAAAGATTAAAAAAAAATGTACAAATAATTTCACACACCTCAACACAGGCTGACTCTTACGTGCCTTTAAGTGACCAGTTCCCGTTGGCTCATTTAGACAGGAACAGATTTCACTGAGAATCTCTCTTACAATAATTGTAAGAGTATCTTGAGATTCTCCTTTTATTACTCTTCATCTTACATCTTATCAGTTGAGAAAGACAAGTTCTAGAATGGAATGTGTTTGTATATAGAATTGTGTAAGTATGAGTACACCAGCTTTTGATGTGTAAGAATTGCATAGCAAACTCATAAAAGTAAATATTGATCTTATATTTGCTCTAACCAAGTATATAAATTTCATAATCTGTAAATATCTACATTTATTGGGATTAGTTTTCAAAATATTAAAACTGTTATTTTTGTGATCTAATAAAAGTACAGTTTTTCAAACCAGAACCATATGTTCAGAATAGCAAGATTATTTACTAGCACATATTAAAGAAACCGCAAAATTCTTGGTATATGTACTACTTTCTTAGAGAGCTCAGAAAATAAATTTGATAACATTGTAACAATTATCTAGATAATATTTCTGTGTCTATATGAGTTTTAAATAAGAGTTTGTTATATCTTTATGTCAGGAAATATCTCTTAAAAAGTTACAGAGTATTTTCACAACATTTGACTTAGCTTAAACTAATGGTCACTTATAACTTAGAACATCACTCATGTCTACTAAGAAAACAACATCTGAATAAGTATTGCAAAACCAAGTCAAGCGCCTTCATTTTCCAAAGTTTGACTTTTTGCATCCAATCAAAGAACTATGGTCTTGAGTGAAATGTTCCTCCAATGAAATAATTTTTTCTATTATCTTGTGTGTTTAAAATTCTTTCAAGTCGGGGCCTCCCCGGTGGCGCAGTGGTTGAGCGCTGGGTTGCGAAGCTGCCGGCGACCTCTGCGGCGCCGGTTCGATCCCCGGCTGCTCCCCGACCACCTGAGGAGGGTCCCACATGGCGCGCAGACCTCTCCTGCCGCCCGCTGCTCCCCTCAGCAGTGTACTTCGCTCCTTCTGCCTGCTCTGCTCCCCGCTCTGGCTCTGGTGAATTCTCTCACCCTCCCGCGCTTCTGACTGTACTCAGTGCATGTATAAACAAAACAAACAAACAAACAAATAAATAAATAAAACATGCCTCTATAAAAAAAAAAAAATAAAATAAAATTCTTTCAAGTGAAACATTCATTTGGGGGTTATGGAAACAAAACAATATCTCTGAATCAAGTCTATCTGTCAGCAACCCTTGTCTTGAACATTTTAGTAAATACCCTCACTCTTGGAAAATGTATTCATTTTGAATTCTCTCCTAAATTGAAAACTACGGGGAATGCTAGTGAAATAAAGAACAATGAGGCAGAGGGTTCGTTAGCATATTCATCATTTAGAAATGGAAGCATCACTTCTATTTGGCATCAAGTGAAAGCAGAGTATACTAAAAAGTTCAAACATATTTGGTTCCAGAATATTAAAAAAATCTTTTTTTTTTTGTTTCTTTAAACAAAATTTATCTTTATCTCAGTTGTGTGATAGACATATAAAAAGCAGTGTGGAAGAAGAATTAATGTTTTCCAGAGGTATTTATTACCACTCAATAAGATTGAGAGGTCAGATGTACTAGCTGGAGTTGTCACCATATAGTCTGTATTGATGTGGTTGGAGAGATTGGGAAGATATTCAAGAGGAAAAAAAGGAAACAAACTGATCCTGATCTGGTCCAAAAAGGAATTGCAGGAATATCCATAGGGAATGAAGGGGTGAAGAATCATTCAAGAAAAACGGAATATATGGTTATTGCATTTATGAATAACTCAGTATATTGAATACCTGAACTAAATTTTTTCTGGAAATTTCTGATCAAGGAAATATATTCCCCAAGTTAGTAGATATAAAGATAGTCAAATTACATACTCAATTCTTGAATTTTAAATTATCACTAACTGGAAATGGATTTTGAGATAAGTCTTATAGGTCTACAGAGTGTATTTCTGGTCATTAGGCTATTATTCCTGTTAATGAATCTAGATTCTGTCCTTGACTTGAATCTTATCTGTTTTCAAATTTGGATTCTAAACTTCTCTGCCAATTAAATAAAACTTGCTCCTCCCACTCCTCAGTTATCTTCCAATTCATTTTTTAGCTTAATTTTAGTTTAACAAAGTTATGATATATACTCAATTAAGTTATGATATTTAGTAAAAAATGATAGATACATATTTCATACTAAGTCATAGTTACACTGAATATTTTGACAAAAATACATAAAGATATGTCTTTAAAGAAATTGTAACTATTTAAAATATTGCTGCAGTAACTATTTCAATATAGTCTTCACAGCTCTATTTTAGATGACAATGTTAAAAATGAAAGTTTATATTCTGATTTTTAATTTTTTATTTATTTCTTTTCTATTAACAGCAGTTTTATCTGAACTACATTAGAGAAAAGTTTCTCCATTAGTGTAAAAATGTGATAAATTATTCAAACTTGTGTGTGGCAAATTTCCCTATATTTAATGCACTTAAAATATTGAGCACCTGTTATGGTTACCAGACAATTTCTGCATGACCTGGTATATAGTGAAGAATAAATGAGTAATGATACATGAAGGAATGGTTACTTGCATTGTTACTGCACATGATTTCTTCCAGTAGTTATTTCATTTCAAAATTTCCAGAGTAAAACTCCTTAAACTATCAGAATGCTATATAATCCCTAGTCTAAAATGTTCATTATAACACATTAAAGTAGATCTTTTATTTAAGAGAGAATAAAAACTCTTCTTAGCTCATATTGTTCCATTGGCAGTTATTGCCATACATTAATTCATTTTGTTGAGACATTAAAACATAAATTATTGTCTTCCAAATAATAATTGTGATTTTAACATAAACCTTCACATCTATAAGAAAAATAATATTCCTACTTATGAAGAGATTTATACTGCCATTCATTGTTTTAATAAAGTAATAAAAGATCTAAATTGAGCAATTTGAAAGAAAAATACAATGAATACCTTTAGTTAATATTCTCATAATTCTAGGAATTTCCATTAAATGAACTAAAGAATCATGTGTTTATAAACATTTGCATTTTCTGGAAACCTACAAATTAAAACTGTGATAGAGATATATAAATGTTATATGGAAATTCCATTTTTTTCCTCATTATGAATTTTTGAGTCACCTGTGTAGAAAAACCAACCTGACTTCATCTGGTATCAGTGCATCTTAGCTCTATGACAGGTTACCAGAAATCCCCTACCTTGGGAAGATAGCCAGTTTCACATTGCTTTTTTCATGTTTATTAACCTACTCTCATGACCCATACACAATTCTACTGATCTTAGTAGAACAAATATGTAATATGACTTTCCCCCTCCACACCCCTAGACATCTTAAGTCATTTGTTTTTACACACAAATGATCACGTATACTAAGCAAGACATAATAAAACCCCTGTCAGGGTGGTTATGTTGACAAATATCACCTGCTACACAAGGTCACAGAAGTCAAAAATCATGTTACAGATTTTGAGAAAAGAACCAGTTTGCTGCACAGTCAGCAGGCAGGAGATTTGAGAAAAATTTTAATCAGTCTTTCTCAGGCTGGAGTCTTGACTAATATTTATGGGGTTAAAGAGATAGTATAAAATGCATATAGGTTGTATCCAGTTGGTTCCTCTTTGCTAAATTATGATATAACTAGACTTAAATACAAAATTGCAACAAATCTGAGAACCCCTTGTTTCTGAATGTTCTTCATATAACCATGAGTTGACCATCTTAGTCCCATCTTCCATAGCTATATTCTGTCTGGACAATAAAAGGTAACCATGAGGATAGTAAATACTTTTCTGGGCCTGTGTTTTAAAACAGTTGTCTAAATATTAAAAAAAAAAAAGTTTTCCCTTCTTTTAAACAGGTAGAGATATATTGTTCCATTGTTGCAAACCCATTCTGCTATCTTGGCATGATAAGTAGAAAAAAGAAAAGATTAACATGCCCATGATGGTTTCAATAGGAGTAGGTATTGTCTCACCACAGTCCTGCCCAGTAGCTCCAGCACTATGGATCCCTTTATGTAAGTTGCCCTTAATAAATGTTTGTTGTGATTAATGGACATGTTTGCTTTGTTCTTTGGGCTCAAATTACCTTTTCAATTTAGAGGAACTTATTTGTTTCCACAGTCACAGACACCTATTACATGAATGAGATTGCATTCACATAAATATCACTGAATGGATATAAGAAGATGGAAAAAAAGACACATATAATGATCTAGACATCATCCAGATAAAAAGCTCTAATCAGTTACACAAAATTCTTAGAATTCTAATTTTGAACTGATAAACTGGTTAATTACCATAGTAATATCTTAATCACTGAAAAAAATTCTTTTCCTCTAACATGGAGATAAAGATAGTTATAATGGGTCACCCTGGATTTTTAAATATCAGTCAGAAATGATTAACTAAGTGGAAATCAGTATACTTTATAGTTCAAGACAATCCCTACTTAATCTCTGTTACCATTTTACTGCTTGACTGTATTTTGTATCACTCTGGCAGATTTATACAGGGATAAGTTGCATGTAATTCTCACCATCATGCTTAGAATAGTAAGAGTTGGCATATATACATTTTATAAGTATGAGATGAAAGCTTTGGAAAAAATCCTAAATTAAATTAGAAAAAAAAGATTTACTATGAAAAGTTCTCTTCAATGAGACAAAAATACCTAAATTAAAAGAGTGAAAGATTTAGTATAAAAAGTTCTCTTCAATGAGTCAAAAACAGTTTTAAAATAAGTATTTTGCTAAATAATTTATTTGTTAAATGGGTTCCCATATTATTTTTGATCTATTGACCAGTGAGGAGTAAACAATACTATAAACTTTGGAATAATATATTC
The DNA here is from genome assembly GCF_964194135.1 of Talpa europaea. Taxonomy (NCBI): domain Eukaryota; kingdom Metazoa; phylum Chordata; class Mammalia; order Eulipotyphla; family Talpidae; genus Talpa; species Talpa europaea. The sequence goes on along the minus strand of NC_140071.1, from coordinate 110,819,493 downwards.
CTTATTGGATTTCAGATTAGTAAATTCCTATGGTTATGGTAATTCTTTAAGATTTCAGAATCTGACATACGATATTTCCATTGTAAATTGAAGCAAAATATAATTATAAATTTACCATGGAGTTTAAATGAAAATCTGAAAAGAACCCTCCTTTCTCATAATCCTTATTAATACATTTACATTATAATATCTTACATGGTTATCTTTTTGATCAATATTAGAGCATAAGAAACTGTTGAATTTTCTATCAAAATATCAGAAGACAATGAATCCAAGTAAAGAGCTGAATTAGATTTTTGTTGGGTGGAATAATCTTATATTTTGGAGACCAGCTGAAGGGCAATAATGTTAATTTCTACTGATGATTGTAATATCCCTATTGATGAAGGGGCATTATATCAATGTTGTGCTATCATTTTAGAAAAAAATTATTGCAGAGTCTAAAGGTGAGGATTATTTTGCAAATGCTTCTTGAAAGCATAAATTGTTGAAAGAGTGAGATTATTGGTTTTAAAATTTCTCCACAAACTCTTTGATATTCCACTCTTCTAAAGATAGTGTTTGATTTCCCTCTCCTTGAAAATACTTGCATTTAATGACTGTTTTAATGAAAAGAATCTGATAAAATTGATGAGATGCAATTTTGAAAGCTGAGTCATTAAGAGTACAACTTCTTTATCCCTCTCTTTCTCTTTCTCGCCTCTTTGTTTCTCTAACTAGTCATTATTTGAAGAAAGTCAGTTGCCTGTATATAAAGACAATCAGTTTGGGGAGAACTGAACCTCCACCAACAATCATCATATGTTAATAAGTCATATAAATTAATCATTTTAGAAAAGATTCCCCTGCTCATATTGAGGTTCAGTTGACTATAGGTCCCCCTGTTCATATCAAGGTTCAGTTGACTATATTAAGTATTTTGACAAAAATAATTAGTATTTTCACTGCAAGCTGTAAGTTCCTGACTCAGAATATGGAGATGAGAGAGGGATGCTATGGTGGTGAGAGAACTACAGGGACTACACCTGAGGGGAGAAAGCAAAACTGTACAAAAACCAACATCGATGTAAGAAAAGTAATTAATTAATTAAAAAGAAAGAGTCCCTGACACAGAATCACCTTCCTAAACCACTCCAAAATTCCTAGCCTTTAGAAACTGAGGGTAATAAATTTATTTTCAACTTATCTTAAAGAGTAAATGAGCATGTTGAACTGGTACAGTCCCCTTACACTCCACCCGAGAATTCCTCTACTTGAGATTCCTTTTCTCTCTATGGTTTCCAGGACTACCAAGAGAGGCAAGTTTCCTGACTACTCTGGAGTTCTCTGAAACCCTACAAACAAAGCGGTAGACCTTTTCTTCTTTGCTTTGCTCAACCTCCACACCAAAAAGCAACCTGGTATCAACTGTAATATTCCAGTCAAAGCCTTACTGATGTCCATTTCTATACTCAAGGAAAAGGAAATGAAGTTCCATATTGAAATTATGCATTAATAGATACATTGGTATAATAATTCTTATTACTATTGTTCAACGTTAGAATGCTATCAAGGAAAGAGAAATGTGAACACAGATTAAGTGTACTCAAAAAATACATTTTAACAATTGCTTCAGATCCTGATTAGCAGAAAGAAGAGAAAAATTTTCCTTGAATTAAAAAAAATATCATTTCAAACAAAAACTTTTTAAATTATATTCATGCCCAATAGCTCATTCAGTCCGACATAGAAAACTCTCAATCTTGATATCTAACAGTCAGCATGGGCCTTAAAATATTGTTGAAGTCTTTCTACTGTTAATTTCCCCAGAAGCAATTTCTGAAATATAGAAACTCTAAAATAACCAAAATTAAAATCTGATAATAGCAAATTGACAAGGAAATTTGCTCAATATTAAAACTTACAATATTCCAGAACAATCAGAATTGACAAGCAATATTACACTAGAACATATCACACACTTAAGAAGTTTCATAAACTTTTTAGAACACCAATATTAGTATTTGTGATATGCCAAGGTTAAACATTTCTCTCAAGTGACAATGCTTCCCATGAACTTCCAGTTTACCAGATAAATGCCAAATGGGTTGAATTTTTCCCTTTCACATAAGGAAAAGGAGAAATTTCATGGAGTGTCCAAAGGGCTCTAATAATGTTTCATAAAATTTCCTTTAATAAGTAAAATGCTACCAATTTTTCTAATTTAGACTTCTTGAAAGTTTTGTCATAATTATTAGAGAAAAACATTTAATTATTGAACACTGATGATTTGAAATATCAAAGCTCTGAGTAGACTCATTCAGCACAATGCTGGTAGGCAGAGCTTAACATTTTCTCAATATGACATTTATAATTTCATTATGGGTTATTGTGTGAATTTTATAAAGTACTCTTTTTTTAAGATTTATTTATTTTTGTACAGAAAAACTAGGGTGTAGGTGGAGGGAGTGACAGGATTCAACAGAGACAGAGTAGAGGGCAGACCAGGCAAATTTACTGAAATATACTGCTAAGGAGAGCAGCAGGTTAGACAGAAGGGGTCTGGGGCTCTGCACCATGTGGGTTAGCTCCCAGGCTGGGGATCAAACTCAAGCCATGGTGGTGATAGCACTGAGACTTAACCCCTAGGCCACAAGGGAGGCCCTATTGTGTGAATTTTTTTAATAAAATGTGAGTGCAGCAGTTACAAACACATAACAGATTAGTAGTTGTTATCAGTTGCTAGTAGTCAAAAGGGCTATTAAAATGAGAGTTCTTTCATAAGTTAGTACTTAATTTCAGGCATAGTCTCAGTACAACCATGATAGCAGTGTGGACATCAGAAAGGCAGTCTGTTTTCTAACACACACAGACAGGGTACATATGTTAGAAGGGCAAGGTAAAAAGAGTGAGTTCATGACCAAATTCAAGTGCACAACCCCCTTTCTATTCCCACTAACTTATATAAACTACAAAAACCCAACCTCATGGGAGAAGTTACACTGGGAAAAGGCTTGAAATTACGGATTCTGGAATTTTAGATCTGTGAGTTTTTTAAACGCTCTAGTCTTAAACCCTATTTAAGTAAGGTCCTGAATATGAATATTGACAGTGGCTCAGTATGGGTATGTTTTTTATTTATTTATGGGCAATTAATTAAAGGAAAATAAACTGAGAAATAAGTTTGGTCATTTCATTTTTATAATTGAATTTTTTTTTAAACAATGCATTTCTGTACCAAATATTAATAGCTATTTTAGAAATTTTATAAATGGAATTATATGCTAGGACAAAGCTGAGAACTACAAGGACGTATTTTTTCTTCATAATTTTCTTAAAATTAGTTTGTGTTATAAAATATGTGCACATTTCATATATTTATTGGTGCAGAGAAAACCAACGATTATTTACTGAAGAGCTTGCTATATCATAATAATGTAATTTATTTTTATTATGTTTTATTATAAACAAAATGCTTCATGAAATAGTAGTTTTAGCCCCCAATTTTAAATTAACAAAATAATTTATATGGCACATGTAGCTTGAATATGGCAGGTGCCATTAGGATATTTCCCCTATATATGTCATCTTTTTCTAACTTGAGATCTTATTGATGTTTTATTTATTAAACTTTTCATTATCTTTATAACAATATAAAGATATTTTACAAAATTTAGAACATATTCAGTTAATGTTTAAGCATCTATTATAAAAACAACTATGCTTTGGTTGAGATTATTGAAAAGTGGTTTTTTTTTTTAAATGAATACATTTGTATAGGTATGTAAGTTAATTATTACTGAGCTATTGTAGCTTTGTGCTTTAGGGCTTCATGATTTACACTGATATTCACAAACAACAGAGAAGAGTGATTAATATTACTCTAAAATCATTGGACTTTTAAAGTCTAATCAGTGCTGACAAACTTAGCAATACCCTGGCACTTAAAATTTTTCATAATAATTATTAATACAATTATATATATATTGCTATACTGAGAAAATTATATATGTTGTTTAGACATGATTTTTTTCTTTTTTTTATAAATAATAAATTTTATTTTTATATTCCCCATACAATTGCAGCCCCCCCCCATTCTGACCCCAATCCCTCCCCTCCCGCCCCCGCCCCCCTAAAAGTGTCTCTGGTTCATAGTTTTTTGTTGATTTTGATTTTCACTTTCTTATAGTTAATCATTTTCCTGGTCCCTTATTTAAGTTTTCTAGATTCCTGCTATGAGTGAGACCATCCGGTATTTTTCTTTTTCTTTCTGGCTTATTTCGCTGAGCATGATCCCTTTCAGCGCCATCCATGTTGCTGCAAATTGCATGTGTTTATCTTTTTTGAATGCTGAGTAATATTCCATGGTATATATGTACCACATCTTCTTGATCCAGTCATCTATTTTTGGGCATTTGGGCTGTTTCCAAAGCTTAGCTATTGTAAACAGTGCTGCTATAAACATAGGGGTGCAGGTGTTCTTTGGAATTGATGTTTCTGTTTCCTTTGGGTAAATACCTAGGAGTGGAATTGCTGGATCATATGGAAGCTCTATGTTTAGTAGGTCCAGAAATCTCCACACAGCTCTCCACAGTGGTTGGACGAGTTTGCACTCCCACCAACAGTGCAGAAGAGTTCCTTTTTCTCCACACCCTCGCCAACATTTGTTGTTGCTAGTTTTTTTAATATGTGCCATTCTCACTGGTGTAAGATGGTATCTCATAGTAGTTTTGATTTGCATTTATTTATTAATTTATTTTTGAGAAATTGATCAGTGCATTCAAATTTAACACACTACCCTCACACCTGAATTAAAATTCTTAATCTGGGCCTCCCCGGTGGCTCAGCGGTTGAGCGCTGGGTTGTGAAGCTGCCTGCAGCCTCTGCAGCGCTGGTTCGATCCCCGGCTGCTCCCCGGCCACCTGAGGAGGGTCCCGCACGGTGCGCAGACCTCTCCTGCCGCCCGCTGCTCCCCTCAGCATTGTACTTCGGTCCTTCTGCCTGCTCTGCTCCCCGCTCTGGCTCTGGTGAATTCTCTCACCCTCCCGCGCTTCTGACTGTACCCAGTGCTTGTATGTATGTATGTATATATAAATCAATCAATCAATAAATCAATAAATAAATCTTAAAAATTAAAATTCTTAATCAAATGTTTTATCATAAATAGAAAATTTATCAGAAAAATAATCTACTTAGATTTTGTCCTGAAAATATATTATTTTCTAACATTTCTTTGAACATCAATTTGCTTCCATTCAACAACTCTCAGTTTTTGAGTATTTTTATAACCACATATATATTTCCTATTTACTTTCAAATAAAAAGCATAAAACAATTATCCTTACCCATAACTCTGCAACTCCCTCACACGTCCCAAAATATTGACATCATATTCTTTAATAGTAAATTAGTTTTCTGCTTTGTTAAATTTATACTCTTTCTCCTCATTCATTTGTTTACTATTAATATTCATAATGCATGCCATCATTCTTCAGATGTAAAATGTCGAATATACCTCGCCTTGTATTTAAATCAATTTCCCTACAAGCCATCAATTTTTTTTGAAACTTTCCTTACATTCTCTCTCTTTATTTAACAATATAGTTAATTAGTCAGGCCATTAGCTCTATGTGATTGTACTATGGTAATAGCCATATAATCTGCATTGTAGCCTCCAAGAAGAAATGCATTATTTTTGTTCATTTTTGAATGTTATACAGAAAAAAATATCAAACTAGACAATGAACAAAGATGGTCTCAGGAAAATCTATATTCAGGAGGTTATTTTTCTGTTCATTTTAGTATGTGAAAATCTCATGATAGAATTTGATTCTAATATTTCTAGTAATACATAAAAAAGAATTCAAAAATAATTTTGATGGATGATATTATTTAGACTCTAGAACTCTGACCTACTGCCCACACAATTCTAATTACTTGTGTGGGAGTATTGACCTAGTCCTACAAATTCAATTTTAATTCAAAGGAAGATCTAATGAGGAATACAGTAGAGACTGCAACATTTTTAATTACCCATGTGGTTTAGCTTTTTAAATAGAAATTCCTATAGTCCGTTTCTCAAAAATCAATGGCAAAATCTATACTAAATTTGAAGCATAGCACACATGAAAAATAAACATTTACACAGAAACATAGCTTAAGTATTGAAAAACTATTTCATATTCTATCTCAATTGAAAATTAAAACAATACAGCAAAAAACACTTGAACTGATAAGCCAGAACTATCTACATTTTTTATTGATGGGAACAAAGAAAGTAAATAATACTTTTAACCTTAATATTTAGCCTCTTAACTATTTTTATTTCAATACTTATAAATTACGTATTGTATGCATTGCACTTGGTAGTTGTTTGATGTTAATGTGGGTGATGAAACAGAGCCCCTAGTAAGAGGGAGCTAGTTATGGAATAAAGTACAAACTTGATCCTTTTTTTATTAATCTCATAGAACTTTATATTTCTTATTCAATGATGACAATTAAGGTATGGTCAGCGATATATACTTCCTGGTCCATCTATAAGCTTCATGACAACCTGGACAGCAACTGTTGTGCTTATACTTTGTCTCTATAGTCTGGCTTAATTCTTGTCTGATGTCAGGGTTTTACAATATATTTGTTAAATAAATGGATGATGCAGTCTTTGCAATACTGAGCTGAATGAGATAAATATCCAAATCAAGGACTAATGTTTAGCATCCAGTTACCAGAATGAGGAAAATAGTATTTGAGAATGGATCTAAACAATGGATAGGATTTGGAAATACATAAACTCAAGAGAGAATGAACAACTTCCTAGTCTGTCCTTCAGTTAGAGCTTTATATGGTCTCCACATATTGATCTGATATATTTTCTTGTGTGTATATATGGAGAGTATGAGAATATGAGATTTCTTTTCAAGAAGTTGGTATCTACTGAGTGACAGAAACCATTAAGTGGGGAGAATAAGCTAAGTAGAGGGGGAAAACTATGTAACAGATGTGTTGGTGAGGTGTTTATTCTGTAGACTACTGGGGTATGATTCCACACAGGACTGTGTAGATTACACTTTAGGATTATTGAGGTTTTATTTCCACCTTTCCTCCTACAGTACCTTACAAAAATAACCCATGAAAGCCATTCTGACTTTGCTCACTTGTCTTTTTTTTTTTTTAATCTTTAGATAACCTAGGTTATTATAAGGTTCATGTTTTCATATTCTGATAATTATTGTGTGGGGATGGGATTATTATCAAGGTGAGTGTTTTGTTTTGCCAGATACATGGAAAATTGTTTGTTTTTTAAAATATGGACAATGAACATTTCTTCTATCTACCCCAAATCTACCTTGTTATTATGATCTGCAAACCAATCACAACTATTTTTCTTTTGTTTATCAGGCTGATTTTAGGTTTGGGGACTGCTGCTGAAATTCAACAAATTGCTTTGGATTTTGTTTGTTTTTGATGTGCTTTGGCTAAGAGCCTCAGAGGGGGCAAACATCTTGTCTTCTTTTGAATTTTAGTGTGTGCTCTATAACATAGTCCTAGTTAAAACAAGAATTTAGGAAATATCTAGCAATTACTTGGTTGTTAAAATCACGTATTACATTTTTTACCTTTAGGGAAAATATTTCATAGAAGTGGGAAACCCGTATTTTTGATATTTCTTTAAAAAATGGATGTTCTAGGGCCTCCCCGGTGGCGCAGCGGTTGAGCGCTGGGTTGCGAAGCTGCCCGCAGCCTCTGCAGTGCCAGTTCGATCCCCGGCTGCTCCCCGGCCACCAGAGGAGGGTCCCACATGGCACGCAGACCTCTCTTGCCACCCACTGCTCCCTTCAGCAATGTACTTTGTCATTCTGCCTGCTCTGCTTCCAGCTCTGGCTCTGGTGAATTCTCTCACCCTCCCACGCTTCTGACTGTACCCAGCGCTTGCATAAATAATCTTAAAAAAAAAAAAGATGTTCTTTATTTACCTCAGTACATTCTATTAATAATATAACTTTTAAAACATGTAGCTTTTTCATATTCTATTGTGAAGTATATATTTTATTCAATCATGTAGTTCCTATGACATAGACAGTAGTCATAATTTTCCAAATATGTGGAAATACTTGTTAGCATTCATTCATTCAAAAAATATTAAATAATATTTACTCTTTGAAAATGACTAAATTTAGAAGATAGAAACGATGTGAAAATTTATTGAAAATGCCAGATTTGGTAAGCAATATATTAACTGATTCAAATCAAAAGGGTAACAAAAGTAACAATGGAAAGAGATGTGAAATATGCCATATCAATTGAAGCAAGACATCTTTTTAATCTCCAATCCTTAATTTTGAAAGGATTTCTCCTGAGATTATGTTGGTGGAGCAAGATCAAAGGAAAAATATTACTGAGAAGCAGCAACATCACTTTAGAGTAACTTGAAAAGTTCTAGCTGAATACCACAGTCAGTATATACTGTGGGTGGATGTGGTGTACAAGCAAGGGCCATAACACATATCAATGGCAGTAATAAGTGGCAGAGATCAACATTTTTTTAGGCAAACTTTGGGGACCCTTCTAAGAGATTACTCATATTCTGGGCATTGAGTTAAAATATTTTATATACCTTATTTTTATGCCTCAAAATCATTCCATTTGATTGACTGCATTATTTCCCAGGGACAAATGCATACATTGAATGTTCAGTTATCTTCAAAAATGAAAAAAATACTAATGTGACACCACCAGGATCTGAACTGACTCCAAGGCCATTCCTGAAAAACCCTACTTTCTGCTTCAGCATGCACTTTTTCTGGGTGAGATGCCATATAATACAAACTCCTGGAGAGCAATTTGGTATAATGAAGCAAGATCTTTAAAAATGGTTTTATGGTCCTTTGGTTGTGAGTGTGGTGTAACAGACATCTGTAGAGATGTGAACCTATATCCCCTAAGTCATAAACACTTTTGTAATATATTTTGATAGAATAATTCTAAATCGATTAATTCATTGCAAGAAATGACAAAAAATATGCACATAAAGTTAAATACAAGGATATACTAGCAGTTTGATTTTTTTTTTATAATAAAGAACTGCTAGGAAAAAACAAAAACTAAATTTCAGTATGAGAGGACTAGCTAAATAATTATTCTATATTCAAAAAGTGAAACGCTATGCTTCCATTTAAAAATCTTTTTTAATAGATCACTTAATTATATGATAATATGTTTATAGTCAAATTTAAAGAAGGGTATAAAGAATTTATGTTCACCATCACCTTATTGGTAAAAGTATGAGTATAGCATTTGAATGATACTGTGCCAAAATGATACTCTGCAGTTAGATTAGGGAATTTGCAAAAGAATGGTAGTATGTTTTATTCAATTTTATATGAAATTATGATTATTAAAATAAATGACTAGATAAGAAAATATTCCTATTTATCAGACTTTGTATTTTACTGAGTTAAAAATATTTACAGATGGGACTGAGGTGATGGTGCATGGGTGCATTGGTGAAGGAAACTCTATGGGGACTACACCTGAGGGGGTAGGGGGAAGCAAATATTGTTTAAAAATGCACAATGATGTAAAAATAAAAAAAAAGATTTACACAGGTAAATTTTAATGTAATGTGAAAATTTTGAATTTTCACAGGCCAAAGGTTTCCCTAAGTATCTAGAGATAAGCAAATAGTAAAAATCAAGAAAACTAATGAACATTAACAATAATATTCCCAGCATGCCCCTTGTATTAGTTTCCTAGGACTGATATTTAAAAATACCCCAAATGTAATGACTTAGGACAAAAGACATAATCTCACAATTGTAGAGACCAGAAATCCAAAACTGAGGTGTTGGAGATTTTCTCCCTTGCCTCTTCCAGTTTCTGGCAATTCCAGGCATACTTCAGTTTGGGGCCATATAACACCAATCTTTTCCTTTGTTATCTCCACATGGTCTTCTGCCTGTGTCTTATGATACCAAATCTCCTTTTCCTTTCTCTTAGGAAAACACCAAAGTTTATCTCATTTTGAGATTCTTAATTTAATTGATATTTTAAATATGATTTCTTAATTGTTTCACTTTCATAGATACTGAGGGGTTGAGAACTGGAAATAGGGCCTCCCCAGTGGCACAGCAGGTTGAGCACAGCACTGTGGGGCTGTCCACAGTCTCTGCAACGCAGGTTCGATTATGGGCTGGCCAGGGAGATACCCACATGGTGCACTAGACCTCTCCTGTCTCACCTGCTGCTTTGTTTGCCTCTTCTGCTCCCCACTCTGTCTCTGTGTATCCTCTCACCCTCCCACGTCTCTGGCTTGTACCCCAGTTCTTGTATAAATAAATCTTTTTAAAAAAAGAACTGGAAATATCTTTGAGGGACAGTATTCTACTCATGGCATTAGTGTCTTTTATTTGTTATGGCAGTGCATGGCTAACTCTCTCACTTTCTCCAAATATTTGCTCAAATATCGCCCAGTCAATAAGGTGTTTTCTGATCATCCCACTGCAGTTATAGTATTGTATAGGTATGCCACAATTTAATGACCTATGCTCTTAAAAATACTTGGTTTGTTTTCAGTTTGGATATGAATAATGTTGGTATAAATATTCAATACACTTAATCTGCTACACACAAACATGCAACACTTTCAATATAAAACAAAATGAAACATGGTGTTTTAAATTGAGGAAATTAGACCACTTAATCACATTATAAGTAAATGTTATCAATTTCTTCTATAACAGCATTGCTTTTTTATTTTATAGGAAATTATTTTTTATTCAGGTAATATTGGTTTATGACACAATATGTGATTCAGAAGGGGTGGGATCACACCTCCTCAGATTCATGTCCTACACCACACCCATCACCAAGACACCCATAGTCTTCCACCATCTACTGAAACCCCCTGCATATTATGGTCTGCTCCCTCCCCTTCTTGCAGACTTCATTTCACAGTCAGATTTCTAGGGTTTGTTATTAATCTGTTTTTAACCCCACTTTTGATTTGTTTCTCTGTATTCCACATATAAGTGAAACTATCCACTATTTGTTTTACTCCTTCTAATTTATTTCACTTAGCATAATCCCCTCCAGTTCCACCCATATTGTCACTGATGGCAACTGTTCATATTTTGTATTTTTTATAGCTGAATGATATTCCATTGTGCATATTTACTAATTTTCCTGATCTATCCATCTGCTTTTGGATGCTTTGGTTGGTTCCAAAATTTGACTATTGTAAACAGTGCTTCAATTAATATAGGAGTCCATATATCCCTTTGCATTCTTTGGGCAGATATATTTGGAGTTGAATTTTTGGTCCATATAGGTAGATCTATTTGCAGTATTTTGAGAAACCTCCATACTGTTTTCCAAAGGTGCTGTAACAGTCTTCATCTCCAGAAGTATATGAGGTATATTGTTATTTTCTCCAAATCCTCATCAATTGTTGCTTCTGGTCTTTTTGGATAGGAGCCATTGTCATAGATGTAACATTGTATCCAATCATAGTTATAATTTGCATTTTAATTTAATTCTGAAGAGAATTGTTAATGACCATTTTTTCACAAGCCTGTTGACTATTTGTATGCCTCTTTGAAGAAGTATCTAGTTAGCTATTATGCCCAATTTTTGATTGGGTTGTTTCTTTTATTTTTGTGGTATAAATTCTTTGTACATCTTCGTCATGTATGTGCAAATATTTTCTCCCACTCAGCTGGCTGTCTTCTCATTTTACTGATAGATTTCACTGTGCAGAAGCTTTTTAGTTTCATGCAGTCCTATTTGTTAATAACTTGTTTCTCTTGTCATACTCCTACAGCATATTATTCCACATTTCTTCTAATATTTGTTTTTTCAGATATATAATGTTTATGAATGTGTGGTGGTATCTAACATTAAAATTATTTTAAAGATTTATTTATTCATGTATACAAGAGCTGGGGTACAGGTCAGAGATACAGGGGGGTAAGGGGATTCACCAGAGACACTGGGGAACAGAACAGACAGACTGACCGAAGTACACTGCTGAGAGGAGCAGCGGGTGAGCCTGGAGAGAGGTCTGCTGTGCCACGTGGGTTTCTCCCTGGCCGGCCGGGGATAAAACTCATGCTGCAGAGGCTGTGGACTGCCTCACAGTGCAGTGCTTAGCCCCTTGCGCCACCAGGGAGGCCCCTCTAACATTCTAATTTTAATCTTTGTTCACTGATTGAGAAGTTAACCAAATTTCATATTTGATATTTGGATTTTTTCTCGTGAAATGTTCATTTAAGTAATTTCCCCACTTTTTCACAGGGTAACTAGTGTTTTCTAATTTATTCATAGTAGTGTTTATATATATTCTGAATATAAGTCTTGTTGATTTATGGGTCACAATTACTTTGATTATTTGATGAATACAAGTCCTTAATTGTAATGTAGTCAAATTTTTCAATCACTGACTTCACAATTAATGCTTTTGTATCTTGTTTAATAAAGTGTTTACAGTATTACCATATTAAATAAAATTGCCTATTTACTTTCAAATATGGCCTTTCAGATTTAGTTGTGTAATACATCTGAAGTTGATTGGGGATAACACGTACCCACCTTCATTTTGCTTTTCCATGTAGAACCCCCAAAATCTTTTTCTAACTGCTACAATGATCAATTTTCCACTGTCCTTCAGTATTATCATCATAATAAACCAAAAATATATTTTACTAATAATAATTTTCTTAGAATTGTCATTCTCAGATAATGATATGACTAGATCTTACCCTTGCTCAGTTATTAGTTCCTTGTACAGATTGTTGTGACTATTTAAAATGGCAATCCTCTATTCACCTCAATCCCCTTACATATTTCCTTTTTTAAAACAATATTAGTTACTAATTAGAAATCATAGAACATACTCTAGTAATAGTTTATCTCTCCAAATAAAAGTTCAATAAAAAAATTTTTGTCTTGTGCATTACTATAACATATTTGTCAAGCACAATGCAAAAAGCATTGTAAATATGCAATAAGCATCCACTGAATGAATAGTTAAATTCATTTAAACAGCAAGAAATAATCTTGTTTTAATATCCAACTATTTAATATATAATATTCTATTATAATACTAATGGATAATTTTACAGAAAACTAAAAATATAAGGAAATAAAATATTTACATTCATGAATGGGAAAAATACTCAAGCCACAGTTCACAGAAGAGATTAGAGAAAAGGGGGTGATAGGTAAGAAGGCAAGTTAAGAGATTATATAGAATGCTAACTAGATAGGCAGGGCCCTCTAGAAAACCAGAAGCAAGAGAGATTTATTTCAAGTCACTGGCTCACATATTATAGAGTTTGAGAACTTTCACAATCTGTGGTCAGCAAGCTAAAGACCTAGGAGAGTGGAAGGTATAATTCCAGTCCAAAATCTGTAGGTGAGAGAACCAGGGAAGTGAATGATGTAAGTTCAAGTTCAAAGGTCAGAAGACTTGCAACCCAAGAAGAACAAAAGCTTTGGTTTGAACCTGATGGTAGAGAAAAAGACTGATGTCTTAGTTCAAGACTGGCAGAGCGAAGGAGTTCCTTTTATTTGGAGGCAAGTTAGTCTTTTTGTTCAGTTCTGGTCTTCAGTGATTGGATGAGCAACACTCACATTATGGAGGGTTTCTGCTTTACTTATTCTACCTTTTCAGACGCTAATCTCATCCTAAAGTAAGCTACAGATATACTCGGAATAGTGTTTAACTAATTATCTTGGTACTTATGGTCCAGTCAAATTGACCCATATAATTAATCTTCTCACTAGAAATGAAGAAATCATGACAATATAAGTGCAATTAGAAAGATGGACATAAATGAACTTACTGATCATTTAGGAATGTTAGAGAGGGCCTCCCCTGGTGGCGTAGGCGGTTGAGCGCCGCTCTGTGAAGCCTTTTGCAGCCTCTGCAGTGCCGGTTGCATCCCGGCTGGCCAGCAAAGATTCCACACGGTCCAGCAGACCTCTCCTGCCTCACCTGCTACTCCCCTCAGCAGTGTATTTCATCAGTCTGCGTGTTCTGTTCCCCGCTCTGTCTCTGGTGAATCCTCTCACCCCCCCTCACATCTGGCCTGTACCCCAGTTCTTGTATAAATAAATCAATCTTAAAAAAAAATGTTGGAGAACACGATTATATTAATTTAAAGAGAATTTTAGAAAAAGAGTGAAGGAGGATGAGCACAGACTTTTTTTTTTTTTTTAAGATTGATTTATTTATTAATACAAGCACTGGGTACAGTCAGAAGCACGGGAGGGTGAGAGAATTCACCAGAGCCAGAGCGGGGAGCAGAGCAGGCAGAAGGACCGAAGTCCACTGCTGAGGGGAGCAGCGGGCGGCAGGAGAGGTCTGCGCGCCATGTGGGACCCGCCTCCGGTGGCCAGGGAGCAGCCGGGGATCGAACCAGCGCTGCAGAGGCTGCGGGCAGCTTTGCAGCCCAGCGCTCAACCGCTGCGCCACCAGGGAGGCCCACAGAATTTTTTTTTTTTTAACAAGTAAAAATAGTTTAACTGATATGAGATATAAAATTGTAGTAAAGATCTATATCAAAACAGTAAAGCCTGGACTAGTGGTAGCAAGAAAACACCAAAAGGTCAAGGAAATAAATTTGATTAAAAGTTTAGGAGTAAACCAGTGAGCATTTGGTATTAAGTTATGCTGTGAGAAAGCAGTTTCTGGTGACTGAAAAAGCCATTTTGAAATCAGATTATTTGAATAGCAATTTTCAAAAGTCTCTCTCATGTTGCTATTAATTATTTTTATATACTGTATCCATACAACAAATTAAAGATAAATGCAGTATGAATTCTAAAACATTATAAATATTTTTTGGTGTAGCAATTTTTAGAAATTATGGTTGTTCAATTTTTCTTTTTTTGTAGAAGGAAGTGACTTTCCATTTGTCGATAAAATAGCACTAAAGCTCATACTGCTATAAGAAATTCACTTTATACAATAGACATTTTCTCTCTGTAGATCTGAAAAGCTTACTCAGGAACTGGAATAATACAAATACTGCCAGGTTATCTTTAGTATGCCTCTTAAAGCAAAACTAAACAGACACATTCAATTCCATATTTGTAAAAATATCACAGGGGATTGGAACAATCAAAACTAAGAATTTTTAAAGAAATTAAATGCCTTTTTCTGTGTCTATTTCTCTGATTGGCCAAAAGTGAGGTTACCTTGGACAAATGGAAACATCCCAGTATTCACACGTTCATGTACCTGACAGGCATCTAATGCCAACTGTATGCAATGTCATTGTTCACCAACATACTGCTGGATTCTTATGAAATGACCATATCAATTACATTTTCCCCCACAAAGTAGATTGAGATTTATATTTTCCACATTAATATGATTTATAAATGGTAAACTCCTGAATCCTAATATCTGAACAGTATTAATATTTTTTAAGCTTTACTTATTTACATACAAGAACTGGGATACAGGCCAGAGGTGTGGGGGGTGAGAGGATTCACCAGAGACAGAGTGGGGAACAGAGCAGGTGGATAGACTGAAATACACTGCTGAGGGGAGCAGCAGACGAGTTCAGGAGAGGTCTGCTGTGCCATGTGGGTACTCCCTGGCTGGGGATGGAACTCGTGCTGCAGTGGCTGCAGATAGCTTCATAGGTTGTGTCTTAACCCCTTGTGCCACCAGAGAGGCCCCATTTTAATATTTTGAATTTAAATTTTCATTCACTATAAGACTATGTCTTCTTTTAATACAAAAATGAGGAACTCTATTTGTAATATAATATAAAAAATTTACAATTCTGACTAAATTGGAAGCAGTAAGATGTATGTTTAGTTAGCACTGCTTTTTAGACTGTTGCAGATACTTCATCTTTTCAGAAAATCAATCTTAAAGGTGACAAATATGAGTTGTGAAAATATTTAGAGCCTAACTCAATATTTTAGAGATTCACATAAATATTCATGTATATAGCATAGAGATTCTCATATATTTCTTTAAATCTGTAAAATACTGACAATTTTTTTTCATGGTTTTAAAGTAATCTATGCACACTTCATTTTTATTTTTATTTTATTGTTTTTACATAGGGGAAAAATTATTTTCCTCCTTGGTAGGAACTTCCTCCATATCATACTCACTATTTTACTATTTTATTGTTTTTTTTTCTTTTAATTTTTAGACATCCTAGTTTATTTTTTCATAATACAGTGTTTCTCCCCTCAGGTGTTTCCCACTAACAAAAAACCCATTGGTACATATACACAAAGGACTACTACTCAGTGATCAAAAAAGATAAACTCATGTCATTTGCAGGAACATAGATGGAACCGAAAAGAAGGGATTATTTTAAGTGAACTGAGGCAGAAGGAAACAGATAAATACTGGATGGCTTTACTTCGATGTGGAATATAGAGAAAACAAACAGGACCAGACAAAGACAAACCGTAAAACCAACCCTTGAAAGCATACTGTAGATCTGATACATTGAGGAGCAGAGGAGAAGAAAGAAAGGAAGTGAGTAAAGAACAGGCAGTGGGAGAGTACATTTCATTTTTAATAGCTCATGTTTAAGGAAGCCAGCAAAAGATACAGGAATTTTCCCGTTATTTCTCTCCTTCATCAACCCTGATCTCAAATTTAGTCAATTATTGTATGGGGATGATAATCCTTCTTAAATTCTTGCCCCTGGTCTCACTGAAAAAAAAATATTCTTTGTAACTATGACTGAAAGTTTTCCTCCTTCTGCATAGTAGAAATTTTAATAAATTGCTATTATCAGCATGAAGGACTTTTAAAACTCAGGACACTAATGAACCTACTGATAATCCTCTTTTCCCCAATAGTTTAGATGGATGAGACTTAGATAAAAATTAAACCCTTTGTCTTACTTACCAAGGTGAGGCAATTTACTAAATTCTCATACTACATTAAATTCTGCATCATTATTCCCTTTTTAAGATCAATTTTTGTCATCCATCTTATGTTTATCTCTGGTTGAACTCTGAGTAAAACAATGAAATACTTTTTTTTGATAAATACTGATAAAAAAGCATTTAAAATTAGCTTTGGTATAGTTATAAATAAAACAGAAATTATTTTCCTATCTACATATTTATTCTAAACAGATATTTTTGTTCACAAGTGAAAACTGTCTCCATTGTAATATTTCAATATGAGCACATTTTTCAGATATACTGGAAAAGAATATTTTAAACTTCTCAGGAAACCATTTTCATCAAAGGGAATTCTGATTTTCAAAATAGTACATATGCTTTTTAATCTAGAAAATTTTACCTAGTCTCTATGTTTAGTAATGCCTGCATCCCAGTATGATTCTTGTCAAACCCAAATACCAAAGGAAAAAATAAGTACATTACCTCACAAGGAGGCCTTGTGGGCCTAGCCAGGCTGCCCCAGGGCAAAACTCCTGCCTTGCTGCAATAAGCCCTTCCCTTGGCTCCCACCTGCTTTAGCTGCCTACGCTGCACTCTTGTGATCTTACTTACAATGGACAGTACCTGTCCATCTCCTGTATGTTCAGTTACTCTTGTCCATGTCTGGATATGGCTGGCTGCCACGGCCAGCCCTTTGTTACTTACCTGACTCTGCAAGTGATGCAGCAAGGGGCACCTGAGTGTTACCTCATCCAAGCCCTGGGTTTAACCTGCAAAAAGAGTGTGCTGATGTTAGAGGAACACCTACTCAAACAGGGCTACAGGGGCTCTATAGTCATTCATGTCAGTGCCCAAAAGAGGGCAGGACACTGTTGGTGGGTTCTCTCCCATGTGCACAATTACAAGACCCCTTAGTCTCAGGGAACAACACAGGGGAAACACAGAGTCTCTAAGGCCACAGGGGGCCAGCAACTCACCCCAGTGTCCAGAAGTCTCAAACAAAATGTTGCTCAAGATGGTGTGTCCCACTAAGGAGGGCCTGCAGCTCGTGGCAGCCGGTAAGCCTCAGGCGAAGAACCAACTCGCTGCAGCTAGAGGCGCTCACAGGTGTGGGGCTGCTGACATGACTCCGCAGCAGCCTAAGCTGCAGCCACTGCTTGAAGGTCGGGCTGAGCAGCATCCTCCACGGCCCAGACAGCAACAGAGCAGCACACACCAGCGGTGGTGCTGTATAAGACACCGAGTTAGCAGTGGCCAGTAGTGCTGCTCCCCCTGTCACCAGAGGCGATGTTAGACACACCAACCAGCGTTACAGCTCTTTGTGAACTGTTGCTCAAACCAACAGCAAACAACTTTTAGAGACTCAAAGCCCGAGGCCTTCTGTGCTCTATGCAGGGTGTGGCAGCGACTGAACTAGAGGCAGGCTAGCTTCCAGGTTGCTGAGAAGTTCTGCTTTCTTTCTTCCTAGGTCGGCTGCTAAATTCTAATCCTTTCTTCTCCTCAGAGACCAGGCACAGAGTAGGAGTCTGGCTTCTGCCCTGCTTTATATCCACTTTCAGAGTTCCCCACCCTCCTTGGTATCTGCCTGATTGGACCATTTTCCTTTCTAGTTACTCATTGGATCATTTAGAACCAACTGGCCCATCAGGTCCCAAATAATTAACTAATGAGCTGATGAACACGATTGGTTCATTTTGCTTGCCCCTAATTGGTCCATTTGACAATCGCCAAATAGAAAGTCTAGCACCTGCCCGCCACCAAAAACCTGCAGCTGGGGACCACCTAGTAGCTGTTCTGCAGGCAGCGCTCCGGGAAGCCAGCGGGAAACTGCCAATGGGGCTTCTCCCTCAAGACCTGCTGGCACCTGGGGGTGGGGCTGCCCACAAGCAGCATCTCTTGGTTCTGGCTTACTTTTCTAGTGAGTGGCTCCTGCCCCTTATCCCTGGCGGGAAAGAAAGTCAGTCTTGCCCGCAGTCCACACAGTGAGGCCCCAGTTTCACTCCCAGCTCATCCCCCCAATTCCTCACTGCTTCTGGTTTGAAAGTCTGGACTAGGGCCTGGACCCTGGTTGATTATCAAATAATTATTTAACATGTAACTTTAAGATTTGCATGACATTTCCAAAGTGTCCAAAACAGTGCCTATTGCTGTTTATCTACAGCTGACAAAATTAACTGAGAGTGTGTAGGTACCCATAGTTATAGATAGATATTCGTGGAATAAATGAGTGAATATAATTAGTTGCAGAGATAGCTGAAATTATTGAAGGGACGAAATGGTAAGGAGCAATGAAGACACATCTATTCCTCTCACAAAAACAACTTGTATGCAGGCTGCTGGAAAATAAAGACAATAAGAAATAGCAATGTTTCTTTTAAAACTCTTACTAATGTTCAGTGACATCAACATAAGGAATCTTCTTATTTTCAAATTAAATGTCTTCATCCTGGCTCTTCAGAACAATCGTTTCCAAATATGGATATCTTAGGAAATCTTTCCAAATACTCATTCTTGTGTCTTATCTTATTCCAATTTCAGTAATCAATGCTTTAAATTTTAGTATCTGAAAGTTATGATTTGGCAATGTTAATGACAAAAACTAGAAATTTCATGTATAACATTTGCATAGGAGAGGTGTGACCATGTTAGTGATTTTGAAGAATGAAAGCTCTGCAGGATGATCATGTGTAAATATTAATTAGAGAAAATTATGTCATTCAATAAATTCAAATGTTTTGTTTGAAAATACACTTTGTGTATTTCAGTGTTTGAAAATACACTTTGAAATCATTCACTTTTACTATAACAAGATTCCGAAATTACTTGAAATAAAAGATGCCCAAATATTCTATTTTAAAGATGATAAAACATATCTCCTCTAACAATGGTAATATCACTATTCTCATTTAAAAAAAAAGAAAAAAAAGTGTTATAATAATAATAGAATAACTCATACATTTCTAGAAAATTAAAGTGACCAAAGTAAATTATAGATGAAATATGTCTCCAAGCCCACTTAGTAAAGAAAATGCTAATGCACTTTTCTTAAATATTAAAGAGGAAGGGTTGGGGTTACTCAGATAATACAAGTGTGTTTATTGAACTGCTCAGTTGACATGAATTATAAGAAATGTAAGAATTTTATTCAATGCACAGAACTCATTTATGTTTGAATCCAACTCATAATTTGTGAGTTCAAATATTTCTAAGTAACATTTTTCAATTTCTTTTGCAAAATAATATTATTTTGCAAATTACTGCTGTTTTTCTACCAACTTAAGTAGATCATGACTGATGAATAATGTACAATTACAAAGTATCAGCAGAATTCAGCTTATTTATTCAGTTTGGCATATGGGAATCTGTCTTTCAAACTAATGTTATTTGAAAGGAACCCAAATAATGCCTTTAACAGAAACAGAAAGTGAGGATTTGTGAAGAAATACATTACAACCTTGATTTATCCATGAACATTTTAATATTAGTGAACTCTGCTTTCATTTTGTCCTGTGTCTTTTATTATATTTTCCACCAAAGAAACATTTTTTTAAAAGGCTAAAGCATATTTGAGTGCTTAGAAATTCACCAAATTTTGTTCAGTTGATAAAAATTAAAAAAAAATGGTTCTCATTTTTAAAAATAAATTTCCCTTGTGAAATTTTGGGAAAACATCTTGTGTTTACATGATCACAGAGACAACTTGTGCTGTCACAACCTAATAATTTCTAGAGAGACTCACAGAGATCCTTAAGCTATGTGTCTATTTAATAACCAGGCTATGTAATCATATAAAAAGCATAGAAAAATAAATTGATAACTTCATAATTAGTTTTCCCATTTCTATATATTTGCATGTAATTTAGATCATACTACTATTTCCATTTTAATGATTCAAATGAAGTTTCTTAACATCTTCTTGATAACTTATAAATCCAGTCCAATCTGCCAGTGACTCAAGTAAAAATATTTCTAGTTACTACTGATCTCACAACTTTTCAAACCACACCTACTCAATCAGCATGCTTTCAAAAAGTCCAGATGATGACAATTTCTCAACATGTCTATGTTCCATATTGGTCCTGGCCACATTCATATACGACTGTTACAATCATTCCCACGCTTGTCTCCTCTGCCTTACACTTTATTCTCTTAACAGAGTAGTTAAAGCAATATAGTGACACACAAATCCCAGTTGCATAAATTCTCTGCTCTAAGTCTTTAATGCTTATACATCTCTTACATACACTTCAAAGTTCAGCTAGTCACCTCTCTCCTGAAAGTCTAATAACATGTCTGACCCTCATTGATCATTTACTTCAGTCCTTTTCAAAGACTTTCTTTTTGTTCTGTGAATACATCAGGTGTGCTTTTCTATTTTTTTACTTTATTATTTTGCCTAAGAACCTTCGTGGTTGCTTTCATTCAAACACTTTCATTTATGGCCTGTTTTCTCACTCTCTGCAAGTATTTGTTCAAATGCCCTATTATGAGGGCCTCCCCTGGTGGCGCAGGCAGTTGAGAGCTGCGCAGGCGGTTGAGCGCTGTGCTGTGAAGCTGTCCGCAGCCTCTGCAGCACCGGTTCCATCCCGGCTCGCTGGCAAGGGTCCTATATGGTGCGGCAGACCTCTCCTCTCGGTCCCTCTGCTCCCCTCAGCAGTGTATTTTGTCAGTCTGCCTGTTCTGTTACCCGCTCTGTCTCTGGTGAATTCTCTCACCCTCCCACGCATCTAGCCTGTACCCTGGTTCTTGTATAAATAAATAAATAAATTTTTAAAAAACAAGTATTTTTCAAATGCCCTATTTTGAGAGAAGGTTTCCTCCTCTACCATTTTACTTAATATCATTACTCCCTTCTTCCTATCCAATCATCAGTTTTCTTATCTTACAACTTCTTTTTATCATCTGATTTGTAATATTTTTCCTGTTTGTTCAGTTATCTATTCCTACCCCACAAAACTTCACAGAGTCAAGAATTATTTGTTTGTTATTTTGACTGTTTTATCTCCAATATATTGGAATAGTGCTGGCTTTTAATCTCATGCTTATGAATTGATGAATTATTATGAATAAAATAGCACATTTTATGACAGGTATTTTCTTCCAGAAAATGGAATATATTTTATGGCTGATGTTTTCTAATAAAAAAATCATCTCAAAAGAAGGCAAATAGTAGGTGTATGATTGTTATTACTGTGATTTGTAAAACAAATTATTACCAGTAGGGATATCATGCCTAGAAAATATTGCCTCCGTTTTATAGACAGTTTTGATCTAGATAAAGGACTAAGTGCTTATTTCTTTGAAGCAGGTAAATTAAAGGCCACTATTACATTTTGAATAGTAAAACATAGATCTTTTCACAGGGTTGAGAAAAATGGAGACATTTCATTCAGTAAACACAACGCCCTAAATAAAAATATATGACAGTGCTATCAATTATCTACAAATTTCAATTTTGACACAAAAACAAGAAATTAAACTATATAATAATTCAAAATTGTTGAAAACCACATGCATATAAAATTTTGTAATTGTGTAATAATGGTGGATAGTTCCATTCACCTAATCATAAAGATTCCTCCCTTCCTGTGCCCAAGAATTATTTTAAAACACATTTAGATATCATAATATTAGAAGAAACATGAAATAAACAACTATTTTGGGTATAGAGATTTCCAATACGTATTTTTCTATCTTGAACCAATCCTTTCATTAAATATCAAGAAGGAATATCATGTAGGTCAAATCACCTAAATGATATGTTAGGCAAATTAGTCCAGTGATAAGATTCTATTTATTCATTTTGGAATCAGTCATTCAAATGCTCAGAATTAATTCAAGAAAATATTTAGTACCAACTATTTAAGTACACACAAATCTGTGAGTGGTTAAGTGAGGAGTCGATCATAGAAAATGTATTATCTGTCTTTAGTGTTTATTTTTTACTCATTAAAAATATCTTTAAGCTTTTACTATAGTATCTTTTTGATCAGGAAATTTTGAGTTATAAAATACCTCTTATTTTTAATGGATTTTTTTGAATTATTTTTTTCTCCATACTAAGATTTTTGTATATATATATATATTCATATGTATTTTCTGCCATCTAACTCTTTACCCACCTGATATTTATTTTTACAATAGTGTTGGATTAAATAATATATGTTTTTCAAAGAGTAATTTTTTTTGCCTTTTTGGTTCTTTGTATTTTAGATTAAGTACCTTCATTTTACTAGGGATTATTTCTTGACAATCAGTTCATATTCTTATAATAAACTATTTTCAAAACTGTAGGCTATAATTTATCTTAATATACATCAAGAAGAGTTCTGAATTGAGGAGAGAATTGTAAACAAAATGTTTGGTCATGTTCATAAACTGAGAAAAATACATAAGAGGAGAAGAGAAACTTTAAAATACATAAGAGAGATAATAAATTATAGGAAAAGCCAAAGAATATATAAAAATGTGTTAGTCCTAAAAATTTAAATGGTTTGACACTTCCATTTAAGGTAAGCTGTAATGAGACATTGATGGCTTGAGTGTAAATGTTTATATATGTGTGTACATATGGAAAGAAAGAATTAGACTTCAATTTGATTATCACCTTTTCTCTGTGAGTAAATGGAGAAGTGGCTGTTAGTTGTAGACAATTGAAAAGATTTAAAGAAGTATTAAATTGCTATTTTAAGGTGATTTGGGTTTTAAAAATAGTGTTTAGTGTTAGAGGAAATCAAAATCAATTCACTATATCATTTCTTCTCTTTTGGTTTGAGAAAAAATCACATTTGAATACATTGTAGTTGACAAACACAAAATATGCTATGTGGTAGTTAACTCTCTGTAATTAACAAAAGGAGGAAAAAAATCAATAGTACTTGAAAGTAACACTTATGTCACTATAGTGGAAAGGACTCTACAGAACAGCATAATAAGCCATTTAGAGAATACTTTTCTTTGTCTCTTTGTGTTCACTAGATACGTAGAAATTTTAGTTCTATAATTAGTGGTGTCAAAAGAAATCATCCCAACATTACCCAATCTAGTTGGAGAAATACAGAAGACTATTTGTGTCATCTGTTTGGCAGAAGGAAGAATCAATATTTATCTATACTTCTGGAGAATGAAATAACATTTTAAGAAATTTTCTCTCCACTATGTGAGGTGGAGATAGAATCTGTATTTGTCTCTGGGAATAACTGTATATGATGATGATGTTGCTAAAGATGCCTTCAATCCTGCATCCCAAGGTGATTTTGGTTAGCACAAATTTATTGAATGCTTTTCTAGATGTAAAAAACTAAAAAACTATAGACTGCTATACTTAATACATGATTATTCAGTTAATCTACCTACAAATATGTATTGACGTGTTTTGTCCTTACAGTAACCTCAAGTAGTTAAAATGACAGATAAACTTGTCATGCCCAAAATATAGCAAAAAAAAAAAAAAAATAGTGTGACTATTTGGGAGTTACTTGGGAGTTACTTATTGAGAAATAGGGATAAATAGAGAATCCAAATAATGAAAGTCATGGAATTTACTGACATCCAGGTTTATTGTAGATATTTAATATGGAGGCTTTGGAAGTTTCATTGCTTGACTACCAGAGAAGACAAGGCTTCAATTAAGAACATATAAAACAGGGCCTCCCCTGGTGGCACATTGGTTGAGCGCTGGACTGCAAAGCTGCCCACAGACTCTGCAGCGCTGGTTCAATCCTTGGCACTGGCAATGGTCCCACATGGTGCGACAGACCACTCCTGCCGCACCTGCTGCTCCCCTCAGCAGTGCATTTCATCAGTCTGCCTGTTCTGTTCCCCACTCTGACCCTGGTGAATTCTCTCACGCTCCCACGCTTCTGACTGTACCCAGTGCTTGTATAAATAAATAAATAAGTCTTAAAAAAAAGAACCTGTAAAACAGGGGTTTTGCAGTCTCTTCCATTAGGAAAATTCTCAATATTCCTTTGCCTCATTGCCTAAAAGTCCTCAGAATAATTGCCATCCATGACCTGTCCCTAATATATATAATGTACTAATCAAGTTCAGTAATCTGCCTATATTCTTCATTGCCATTATGTGCTGCAGGCTGCTCTGTCATCATTTCTGCCTGGCTCTGATTTTCCTAGTTATGTGATCTCCATCTGCTTCTTTTGTGGTGGCAAAGTGGCCCAGCCTATCTCTTTGCATTCTGCCATCTTTTTGCTATTGCGTTAACTATATTTTAAACATGCAGCAAAGTTGATTGAAAACTGAGGAAATGCCTAGTACTTATTTAGATTCTTTGCAAAGAACAGTTAGTCTTTGCCACAGACTAAACTGTGCTTTAAAGCAAGGTGCAGAAACTTCTTGCAATATGTTTTAAATAACCAAAATGGAAAATCCAAGAAAACTGTTGCCTGTGTTTAGCCTTGTGATTTAAAAGACAGCTGGTAAAGATAAGCACTAACATAAATCTTGTTTGAATTTCCAAGCATATGAATCATGAATTCTTTATGAATTTTTCTGGATGTTTAACCAAAGGTGATGGTGATATAGGAGAGAGAACAATGAATTTGGATTTAGACAATCTAGTTTTAGAGTAAAACTCATTTAATAGTTATATGGCCTTGGGAAAATAACCTCAACTGTATTTTCCTTCCAGTTTTGGCGATGAGGAAACTGAGATTGGAGGGGAGGAAACATTCAATTTCTTTAAGTTTTCAAAACTAGGAAGTATGAGAGATACATATCAAAATTAGGACTGTTTGCCTATGCCTTACCATCATACAGAGTACCCAGTCTTTATGCAAAGTTATAATATCTTTTAAAATGATTCTCTTCTTATTATTTATCTATATTGGAAAATGTATGTGGCTTGTGACCAATTGCTGCTTATGACCCAGTTTCTCTTTTAGTTTTAGTTGAATGTCTATGGGTCTTGAATATTCTCTTTGTTTCTAAGTGTATTTTGCAACTGAATCCAAAATGACAAATTTTCCCCAATCAATACAGAATATCTTGTCTTCATGCATATTTTCATACATAGAGTCCTCATTTTTCTTTTCTGAGTCAATCATTCATCTTTCCTTTTTCCAAAGCTCAATCCTGACCAAAAATTAACAAATTATTTTGTTTCAACCTCTTGATTAAATAGTCCCTTTGCCTTCTTGACTAACCTGAAAGCTGAACTTCAACTGAAGATCCTACTGAGGATCCATTATACCTACCTCCAGTCAAAAATGTCAAGTTTTCTCATACCACATGATTTAATAATATTCACATGTTCTCGAAATCCTCTTATTGACATACATCAAATTTAGAGCAATGCAAGTGACTCTCTTGCAAAACCCTCACATTTTTGTGAATCACACAACTTGCCTATTACACTCTCAATTTCACCTCATCCTTCATATTCCTTTACATATATTTTTTATTCTTCAACAAATTTGGTTTATAGTCTTTCTCTATATGGAAACAATGACCTTCATATATGATTTCAACATCAATATGGATGAAAAACCTAGCTTTTCAGTTTTCTAGATATCTCAAATAACATGACATTTATGATTTCTACATTTTGACTAGAAAATTCATGGTTATATATGAACTGAGTATCACTATTATGTTCCCACCTAAGAGAAACCACACATTCAGACATTTTGCATGATGACTTTAGCTTTATATTGTTTCTTCAATTTCTTGCAGATCTTATGGCCATGACCACTGAACAAATAGATGGGGGCTGCTTCACTGTCCAAATTTTTATGGATCACTAGTTTACAAACTTCTATTGTGGCACAATTCTGATACATTCATATCACACACTCTCATCAAAATTCTTATCCTGTTTTCCCTTTTGTCCTTTCATTGCATTATATAATATAACCCTGACCCTGGATAACCTGTCTACAATGTCTTGCCTGTGATGTGGGGCAGAATATTTCTGAGTTAATTATATGGTTATATCTATTACCACACACACACACACACACACACACACACACACGCCATTGATCATATTTATAACTATAAATTTTCAGCAGGACTTCAAACCCACTAAACAATTCTGTTTCTTTGAATGGTTAATGTTCAACTTTCAACAAGTATTACAATTTCCTTTAATTATCATCAAACAGCCAATAAGTCTTCTTCTTACAAATTAATTCTCAACAAATGAATTTAAAACTACTCACAGGGAAAAAAAAAACTGATCAGTAAAGGGGAACCCCTTCAATGTCCACAAATCTACTAATATATGTGAGTTTTTTTTTCTCTTTTCTTTTCTTCTCTTTCCTTCTCTTTCATTTAGTTACAAATTAGGAGGACTAAGATAATGTAATTTGTCAGAATTATGTAATTCCACAGAATTATGGATGAACAGGATTTGAACCTGACCTACCTGTTGTCAAAGTTTATTTACTTACTTCTGAAATTTCTAAATTCCACAGAGAGGTATTACAAGAGTAGATATAACCTCCTTTATATATATATAAATTGATCATTTTAAATCCATATATATATATAATCCATATGTTGCAAAACCCTCCAATATATATATAATCCATATATATATATATATATATATGGATTTAAAATGATCAACTTTGCTTTGTTCCCTAACTTTCTTATTCTAATACAGAAATGATGCAAATAATTTTATGCAAACTTTAGTGATTAAGGCAAGACTAATAATAATAACATCATTTTTTGTAAGGGAATACAGAAAGCACCACAATTCATAATAAAAGAGACTAATGCTCAATATGCCTTTGTTGTGGTCAATAATCTATTTAAGAAGGCCAGTTTTATTTCTTTGAAGCTCCAAAGGATTTACTACAATATGATTTATTCCTGAAACACTGTGAAATTAATGAAAATATTATTTGTGAAAAAAAATGAGCTTACTTGCATTTGTAATAGGCTTTGCCTGCAGCAGCTGTGCGTGTATCAAGGATATGCCATGCTGAAAAATAGAAGGTTGGTTACTGGGTTTTGTTTTTTTTTTTCCTTTCTTTCCCCTTATATTTATTGCTTGTCATTTGGAAGGAAATAAGAATCATTCTTAATTATTTTATTATACTACTGGGGTAAGAATAATAGTATGCCTGGAAATGCAGCTATACCCAACCCTCTTAATACTATTTAGGTGATTATCTCAGTCATTTGAATTTGCTCAAATACTGCTAATTGTAGGAGATCAATCAAATCCTAACTAGCAAAGCACATGAAA
The DNA here is from genome assembly GCF_964194135.1 of Talpa europaea. Taxonomy (NCBI): domain Eukaryota; kingdom Metazoa; phylum Chordata; class Mammalia; order Eulipotyphla; family Talpidae; genus Talpa; species Talpa europaea. Next base: position 110,791,406 of record NC_140071.1, on the reverse strand, counting down.
ATCAGTTTGAGCTCATCCATAAATAATTGTCAGAATTCCATCAGGTAGGATGTTATCCAAATCATCTAGCTCAGTTGAGAGAATTTTTCCTTGCAGAACTGACACCTGACCTAGGTTTAGGAGGATGGACAGTAGGAAAGTATTTTAAAAATGGTGAGGAGACAGCTATAAATGAATATAAGAGAGAAAATATTTATGAACATAAAAGAAATAAGAGCATCAGGAATCCCTAGACTTTTCCCTCCTATGTCCAACCTGTAGCCTGAATATCAGTCTTGACAATAGTGAAGAAGAAGCCTCAGGGCCTGCTTCTGCTCACCTTTTATCTATATTTGTTTTCCTCATTCAAAGAAGTCCATGATTCTTATACATATCATTTAATTTTGGCTGTCTTCTAGGCATTTTCTTGCATTGTTAGAATACATGGTCTATTATCAATATGTCTTGTATCTCAATATTTTCTCACAGTATTCCTTGGACCATCCTACTCCTACTGAAATCTGTCTCTCCTTTGAGGACATTGCTTTCCACAATCTTACACAAATGGTGGCTACTTTATCTTAATAGATGAAAGCAGTACCTATTGCAGAAGTTAACTGTGACATACCTTCCTGTAACATTAGCCATATTATTGGTCACTCCTTAAAATTCTCTTTACTTAACTTTCCCTTAGCTGACTATGTTCCAAGATTCTAAGTTAGTCCCTATTCATCTATAATCACTTAAATGGCATGATTATGTAAAATCTTAAAATGAATATGTTCAAATCCACGCTAAGCATATTTCCTCTTCCCACTCTCTCTTCTTATTTTAATTAATCACAGCAAATCCAGTTGAGTTCTTTTGTCTAGAGTCACTTGTGACTTCTCTTTTGCTTTCCTTAAATCCAACTTTTCAACAAACATGATGAGTTTTGCCTTCAAAATGTTTCCAGAATTCTACCATATCAACCTATTTCATTGTTACTTCCCTTTGCTAAGGCACCGTTAATTCTTCTCAAGGCTATTTTAATATCTTTGTAATGGTCCTCAGGTCTGCATACCTCTGCTGCAGTCAAATCTTTAGCAGCCAAAGTGATACTGAGGATTCTTTCAGCATCTACAGCTTTGGTTATCTTCCACTGTAAAGAAAATATTTCCTCTTTTATCCTTCAAATGTGAATTGACTCAAGTCTAAATCTTTTATGGGCTACTACTACACAAAATATTCAAAAAGCTGGCAGAACACACCAGGTTATCACAAAACTAAACCCACATATCTAAAATTAAAATAAAATCGAAAAGGAGTCAAACCCCAACGTTAAAGCATTGAATGCAAAATCATGTTTTCACCAACAGGAACATCATGCTGTCAAGGAACATTGCAGAAATGCTGTGATAACTGAGGACAGGAATGACAGAAAAAATATCTTCCTGGTATTCCCTTGTGAGCATTCCTATAATATATCGCAGCTGCTCTGAGTTCATAACATGAAATTAAGCTTACTCAAAAAAATCTCATTAAGAAGTTAATACTGACATGATTCCTTTCTATATATATATATATATATATATATATATGAAAGGTTCAACAATGCTATTATCTATCTCAGAATGTCAGTAATTAAAATAATTTCTGTTATTTTGTTATTTCCTTTATAGCCGATATATTAATTAAATATACTATGCCATAGCCTATATAATATGGCATGTAAACCTTACTACAGTTTTTAGAAGAAGTTGTTATTTTCATGCAACAAAAGAGAACCTCTCCCATCAATAATACATTTCCTGTCCCTACCCCACTCTTCATGATGACATAAGGAAGACCCCGAGAAAACTGAGTACATACTGCAATGATATCTGTGAAACAATACATAGTTTTCTCTGGGAAAATGCTTGAATATAGATAAAACAGAAAATGCAAAGGATAATAATACATATTAAATATATAATTATTGATCTCAGTGTGAAAGACTAGAATCTTAAGATAGAGTAATATTATTATTATTTTTTATTTGCTGTCCATTCACTCAAAATATTTATTGAAAATTGGTAGTATGTCAGACACTGTTTTGGATGCCAGGAGAAAAGAAAAAGGCAAAAGTTTTTGCTTAATTAAAATGTAATCAACTGAGGAAGAAATATAATTTTCAGGTAGTATTGGCTGCATAACCACACCAAAATGTTTTTAAAAAGGTACCTATTTCTGAAAATTTACATTTGGGGCAGGTCCCACTGGGTGGAACATTTTTTTTAATTGTGTCAATTTTATTGAGATAATATTGTTTTATATTTTTTTTTTTTTGGTTTTGGTTCTTTTTTTATTTTTGTTTTTTAATTAATTTATTTATTTATACAAGCACTGGGATAGACTCAGAAGCGTGGGGGGGTAAGAGAATTCACCAGAGCCAGAGTGGAAAGCAGAACAGGCAGACTGACAAGTGCACTGCTGAGGGAAGCTGTGGGCGGCAGGAGGTCTGCGCGCCATGTGACCCTCGCTGGCGACCCGGGAGCAACCGGGGATCGAACCGGTGCTGCAGAGGCTACAGGAAGATTTGCAACCCAGCGCTCAACCGCTGCGCCACTTGGGAGGCCCTGGTTTTGGTTCTTTATATTCCACACATGAGTGAAATCACCTGGTAGTTTTCCTTTCATTCTGACTTACTTTGCTTAACACAATATCCTCCAGTTTTGAACCTATTTCATTAATTTCAGCAGACGCTGTTCATCTATCTTTGATGAGTTGTTGGATTGAGTGGGGCTGCTGGATCTTGACTTTTCAAATGGGAATCACTTTACCTGGATTCTTAAACTCAATAGTAGAGTAGCCTGCATTATTTATGCAGTCATTATTATAACTCAGGTAAAGTTATAAAATGTAAGAAAAGATATCCTTGGGAATACAGAACACAGCTAATAGTGATAGAGTGTGTCTAACCAATATAAAGACACATTAAAATTAGAAATCATCAAAATAATATCCCTTCAAGAAATCATAAGAAAGTGAGTGCTATAGCCTGGGATACATATTTATATTTGTTAGTGCCCCACCATGCTGTTTCTCTTAGGTGCAGATATTGCAAAAGACCAGATAGAAGGCAGGAAAGAATCTAATAAAATGTATAAACCAGAGAGATTGCTTTCATACTTTATTAAGAAGGCTCTTTGGTGCTTCTTAGCACTTGTCAGATGGGGTGTATCTTTTGGTCACATGAGCAGGCATTCATGCCCCCATCTTTCTTGGTTAAAGATCACTGTGTCTTATGCACATCCATGTTCCTCTTTATGTTAAGAGTGTAGTATGCAGTTAAGTAAGTGTACTATTTATTGTAGGATTGACAAATAAGATAAAAAGGGTCTTCATTTTTCTTTTTCTTTGTTTTCTCATCTAGTTCCTAAAGAAGTACAAGACACAGCTATATCTTTCTCAGATTTGAGGATGAATCCTCTAACCAAGTATAGTTCTGATTCATCACAGGAAAAATGAGAAAATTGCCACCTAGCTTTACCATCAAAAATCCTAAAACAACTTATTAGTAGCAACAACTTATAAGTAATGGATTAAAAATTCCAGAATTTGATAGAAAGGCAAATGGGTAGCTGTTTTTTTTTGTGACTTTATGATTTTTCTAATATTGCAGATCAACAAGGAAGCGAGCATCTATTATAAAGTCTGAAAGAGCAAGGAGACTAGATCAGATAGAGCTGTCACATGCAGATATTGGAATATTTTTAACAGTTTCTTTGCAGCTTTTTTGATTCAGAAGATGTTCTCTTTATAAATCTGTTTTTCTGTGATTTCCCCATAAAAATATAGATGACAGAAAAACTGAAAATATACTTCAGACTTCAGAGCTAACAGAAAATTTGTGACATACTTTTTGACATCACCTAACAGTCTTGTCCACTGTTAGTCATAATAAAGGCAAAATGGTGCAGAGAAAATAAACTTGGAATGGTCTTGGAAGGCCTAGATTTAGATTCTTAATACATTGTTTGCTTTTGAAGGAAACAGAGATATTATATGCCATCTATTGAGATCTGTTTTCCACAATGTTAAAGTAGAAATAATAAAGCTTTTCTTCTCTACGCCTGCAATATTATTGTAGACTATAAATAAGAGAATGTGTGTAAAGGAATTCTGTAACCCATTTCCAGAGATGTTTCCATCTTCAAGGACAGCATAATAATGCTTGAGAGTAAAATTAGCTGTTTGCATGAGGATCAGTCTGCTAAAACTTACAGACTATGTTGAAAACAGCAGTACCTAATAACTAAGGATGTGGCAATACATATTCTTATATCAAGGAAAGGTGGCAAGGCAGAGCGTAAAGTTTTCTGAGGACTTACACATCTGTCTAGGGAAGATAAATAAATGTCTCCCAAAGTGAACCAAAAGGAACCCAGAATGAAAGTTACTTGGAAGTTCATTCCAAAAAGCCAAAAGCTGCATGTGTGCCCATCATGTCCATTTGCCTTCCATGGAACTATTTAGTATTATTGGTCATCATTAATAATTTAGACATAGCTTAATTATATATGACCCTGGGTTCATTATTTTTCCAGTTGTAGCACAGAAGATTGTTAATAGTTTATACTCTATTGACTATTACCAGTGCTCAGTTGCTAGTTTGCAAGCAGGAAACATTTCCTTGGGAACTTTATAAAGCAGCACCGCATATTTGTGCCTGTGTGTTTTTCTTTCAAATTAAACTTATGAGATTACATATGCTTGCATTTCCTTATGAGATCATAAAATTCAATATACTCTATAAATAACAATGTGATATAGCAACTAAATGACATTTAGACTATGCCTAAGACAACTACCACAAAGCTGTGAAAAATTAAGACCCTTATAAAGAGGACATATTTGGAGGAGAAAATGAAAGACTTATTTTGAACATAGCACACATAAAACTTTTGTCTGTCAACAGTAAACTTTGAGTATTTAATTTAAATTTATACTTAAATTCAGAGCTTCCCTGGTGATGTAGGGGTTAAAGTCTCAGCTCTGGCAAGCTATCGCCAGCCGCAGCATCATGAGTTCGATCCCCTGCCAGGGAATTTACCCACATGGCCAATAGACCTCTCCTGACTTGCCCACTGCTCCCCTCAGAGCAAGAAATACAAGAAATGAGGTGAATGAAACTATGAGGAGGTCATAACTATTTACATACGTCAACTAGATACATTGTTTGTTTCACTCTTTTGCGCATGAGAATTGTGTTGCTTGGCGTTTAGGAATCCAACTTCAAAATATGTATTTTAATCACAAAAATTGAATTCTCCTTCTGGATTTGATAATTTAGCTGGTTATTCAATACTAGAGACATTCTCAAGTATTTGCAGGGAATAGAGACAGTTGCTTTATGGCAATCTATAATCTGCCACAATATCTACAATGATATAAACTGAAAAACTATGATATTCAGTAAAAAGGATTTCTATATATTGATGACGGTCTGACATAACTGTTATATGAGTAACAATTACAATGAAAAAAAATTCTGAAAATTTTAGCAACATTTTGCTAGTAAGGAAATGTGAAATTATTCAAAATCTATCCTTTTTTTTTAAAGTCAATGTAGCTTAAACTGCTCTGAGAAAGAAAGAGCTTTATTGTCATACACAATTTTATTCAGTTAATATTAGTCCATAATATTATTCAAGTCTCAGGTGTAATTTAATTTGCCATATAATATACTACATCGTGAATTATGACTGCCAAACAAAAATCTGGTTTCTATCTATCACCATACAATTGACCCCCTTTAACTAATTTTAATTTTATCCATTCTCCAGCCCCCTTCCTCTCAGGTAACCACCACTTTAATCTGAAAAAAATCTATGTATGTGTTGTAATTATATTCAACACACGCACACGCACACACACACATATATATACATATATATCATATTTATGTGCATGTCTGTGTGTATATATATATACATATATGTTATATGACATAATTAGAATGTTCCTAAATATCATATAATGATGATCAAGAGAGTGTGATACTTACTTTTCAGGTTAGTACATATTATTAGAAAACTGGGCATGGATTTCAATTTTGCATCTCAAATATGACCCCTGTTACCACTCACCATTTCTGGATATCTGAATCCATTATTTAACTTGGAAAAATAAAGTATATTCCCTTCCCCTTGACTATGAAGTTCTATGTGTAAGATCATCTGATCTTAAGAGGAATACTAATGCTGGGAAGGCAGAGATCTGTGAAATTTTCTAGTCCAACATCCTGTCTACTACCCACAATAGACATTATTAGCTATAGTTTCTGTCATCATTTTGTAAGAACATCTCTTGGCAGCTGCTTCAAAACTGATGAAATGTCAAAAACTAAGGCAACTTTAAAGTTCACTGACTAGAAAAGAACAAAAAAGAAAATTGATGATTCCACTAATAACTTGTTATACACACTAAGTAATACCCTACTTTTTTCCCCAGTGGTCTCTAATATCAGCAATGGGATCTCTTATTACATCCAGCTGCTTCAAGTTATTCCTATTCCAAGTGTTTGTTCCTTAGAATCATTTACATGGCAAGATTAGATGATAAACTATGTGTTATTTTTGGTGGTAGCTATGATATTCAAACCATTTGAACAACATATATTTTTTCAATTACTGTGTAACATTATTATCAAGGCTATCTAACAGTATGCAGTGCTATTCTCCTAGATGTTTTGTATTGATCATATGATCTAGACAGACTTCTGTCTCTCCTTGACTCAGAATTCCTCTGTTCCACTAGACTGCCTTTTTTTCAAAAGAATTAGAGCATTGAGTCAAATATTCTCTCCTACTAATGACTTAAAGAGGTATTGAGAAACATGTCTAACTTGATTCATTTTCTCTGTTTTATTATTCCATCAGTATTCACTATGATTGACAGGACAACCATACAAATTAAGTTCTAGGAATAACTTTTGATTGGCTATACTCCCTCAAGACTAATAAAAATCCCAAATCATAAATATTTTCCAGTATTATAATCATATAGATATTACATTGGAATTTTTTTTCCCATGGAGAATCTGGTTGGCTAATAAGGTTTAGTAAGGGACTATTCTTCACTATAAGAGAAAACATATTATGTAGCAGTTAACAATCATTGAATATCTAATTTATTGCTGAACAAAACTTTCTTGGAGAAGTTACATATGTGCAAGATACTTTCTATCTACTAAGGGTACAACAATTAGCCAAGCACAAAAATTCCTGACCACAGACCTAGGTAATGCCACCCTATTGTAGTTCCAAATTCTTAGAAGTTTAAAACAAACAAACAAAAAAGTTTTAATTCTAGTACAAGTGGACTCCTTATTGCAGTTGGTTTCAGATTCTGCTATGTTTATCCTCACTCTACATCCATGTCTGATATGTTTTTGTTTCTGCCAGTTATGGGGCAAAACTGAAAAAGAACTAAGGGGTTTCATAGCAGACAGCAAATTCTTCAGAATAGAAATGATACACAGCACTATTGCTGAAATCTCATGTGCCAGAATCAGTCACATGATTCCACCTGAACATAAAAGGCCAAGGAAGTGTAATCCTCCCACAGGTTCAGGAGACTTGAAGCTGAAAATATTTTGCAAGCAACACAATTTCTTACTACTTGAGAATTGGGAAACAATAAGAAATTACATAAATTGAATATATTGATTAAACAGATGCTATAAGGTACAACAAAACAGGGTAGTTGCATAGAAAGTTTAGGTTCAGGAGACACAGTTTTAAATAGAAAACTAAGAAGACGTAACTGAGATATTGACACATTATGAAGCCATAACACAGATGGGGGATAAAGTAGAGGATCATCTATGAGTAAGAGAATTCTAGACAGGCCTGAAGGTAGGTATCTGTGTTGTATGTTGCTGAAAAAGCAGGGAAGCTAGTGCCAGTGGGAAGGAGTAAGCTGGGTGACTGCAGAGAGAACTACATTGAGGATACAACTATGAATCAGATCACTTAAAGTTATTTCAAAGGTTTAAACAGATTGCAAAATAATCTTACTTATAGAAATTAAAGTTATCTGTAGGTATACCTACAGATTAAATGCATCTTTCTGGTTACTGTGCAAACAATAGACAATATGGGGACTAGAGCAAACATGCAATGAGTAGTTAGGAAGTATTTATCCAGGAAAGAGAAAAATGATCTTGAACCGTACTTGTACTTGTATCAATGAAGCAAATGGAACAGCTGGACTACGATTATATTTTGAAGTCTGATTATATTTTGAGAGAGAAAAATGTGTGATGACATCAAAGATCAGGGTCTTAACCTGGGAAAGTAAAAGACTAGAAAGTACTGTAGGCTGACACTTTAAATATCTATAGTAACTTGGCCCTCTACTGATGCAATCTGCACTGCTACTACCCTTGTCCAGGAATCATCCCAGGACCATTTGAACATAATAATATAACTTGCCACTCTTCCACTGATAACTCCATTCACCGTATAGTAGACCAAAAGATCTTTGTAAAAACAAAACACTGTCTACTAGAGAGACCATATTTCAATGTATTTTCTTGAATTTCTATTTTTTTTTAATTTTTAAAAAAATATTTATTTATTTATTTATTTATTTATACAAGAACCAGGGTACAGGCCAGATGTGCGGGAGGGTGAGAGGATTCACCAGAGACAGAGTGGGGAACAGAACAGACCAACTTATGAAATGCACTGCAGAGGGGAGCAGTGGGTGTGGCAGGAGAGGACTGCTGTGCCATGTGGGACCCTCGCCAACTGGCCTGGATCAATCCCGTGCTGCAGAGGCTGAGGACAGCTTCACAGCGTGGTGCTCAACCACCTGTGCCACCAGGGGAGGCCCAAATTTCTTTCTATTTTTTTAAAATATTTATTTATTTTTGTACAAGAGCTGGCGTATAGGCCAGTGGCATGGGAGTGTTAGAGGATTCACCAGAAACAGAGCAGGGAACAAAACAGGGAGATCTACTGAAATACACTGCTGAGGGGAACAGCAGACATGACAGGAGAGGTCTGCCGCGCCATGTGGGTATCTCCCTGACAGCCAGGAATCGAACCTGTACTGCAGAGGCTGAGGGACAGCTTCACAGCACTGTGCTCTACCCACTGTGCCTCAGGGGGAGGCCCTTTCTTTGAATTTTAAGGGTCCCATTGACCTCATTTGTAATCAATCTCCTCCTTTGCTTACTCAGCTCCAGTGAGCCAACATTTTTGTTCTGTGAACCTAGGATTAGTTTCTGTTCTAGAGTCTTTTCCTTCTCTTTTATGTATTTAGGACAATCTTTCCCCCAAATATTTATGAAAATACTCACCATTTTCAGGTGTCATCTCAAAAGTCATCTCATCATAAAAGATGTTTCTGAACACTTCCATTATATTGCTTTCCCTGCTTCCATTCATGCCACATTTTCACTTTACTCATCTTTATTTTCCTTATGGCACTTACATTGATATCAGGAAATATATTATTAAGGTACATATATTTTATTTCTTACCCAGTTGCACTTAAGAACTTATGAGGGTAGAGAATCACCCAACTGGGTCATACTTCTATCATCAGGATTTGAATTAGTGCCTGGCGTAAAGAGAACACTCAAGATCTATTGGTGTTGAGTGAAAGTAGAAGTACATTCATAAAATACAGGTGGGTAAAATTAGAATCTTCTATAAGTGCTCCACTTTTTGAAGCTTAAATAAGTTAAGCAGTAACCTGATGAATTGTCTTAAACTAGAGATGTCATAATGCAGTCAGTGCCATGAATGAACTGGGCAGAAAGATTTAATTACTGATACGGTTAATATCTTGACAAAAGCAATTGAGTTCTGCTGACATTCTGAAACAATTTATAGTGTTCAAATATTGTTGCCTGGAAAATAGAAGGATAAAGATAAATCCACAGAATACGGCTTAAGGAATATTTATCTGTTTTCTGTATGAAAATACGTGCTTGGATCTAGCTGTTAATTTCCAGAAATGAATGTGGGAAGTAATAATTCTTCTAGAACATAATCCTAGGAGAAAAATTAATGAACATTTGGGGAAGGAAAATAGAAGCTCGTAGGACTCACTAATTATAAACAGTACTTAACATAACATTTAAATCAAGAAATGACACTTTTTGTTAAACTAAATCTGTACTTTGAGTCTGAATACTGAACATTATGGCCAGGTTTGCTGAAAATTTTCCCAAGGGCTTTGGCAGTTGCAACCATATCAGCTATGTAAGTAGAATTCGAAGGTTATAAATATGGGCCTGGGTGATTGGATTATTTTTCCTATGATAAAGACAGAGTTGAGTGGGGTTTTTTTTTGTTGTTGTTGTTTGTTTGTTTGTTTGTTTTTTGTTTTTTGTGGGACCCTCGCCGGTGGCTGGGGAACAAACCAGTGCTGCAGAGGCTGCGGGCAACCTCCCAGCCCAGCGCTCAACTGCTGTGCCACCAGGGGAGGCCCCAGAGTTAAGTGTTTTAATGACATTTTAAAAAGCACACCAATTATTAAATAGCTTTATCATATTCTGAGGAATGCTCTATGCTTTAAAATGTATTTATATTTTCATAAGTGTATTCAAAATTTTAATAAATTCAAAATTCAAAATTTTAATGAAAAACTGTAAAGAGGAGAGTATTCATCACAATACTTTGGAAACAACTATTCATTATATCAACTTTGATATGAGAAGGATGAGTAATATTGACAAGTAAAGCTAATATAGTTGACATAAAGGATAAATTTGACATGATATGTTTTATAAAACTCACCATAAGCCGTCACTATCTAAATGAGAGCCTTGTGAGTAACATTTAAATTAGATTAACAATTTTATTGCATCAAATATGATATTAAATTCAACTGATAAAATAAAGGCTGATTTACTTCTATTTTAGAGACAAATCACACACACACACACACACACACACACAACACAAACCAGCAATGAAGGCAGAAGTTTAGAGAAAAGGAAACACTATTACACTTTTGGTGAGAATCTAGATTTGTCTAGCCCCTATGGAAAGAAATATGGAGAGTCTTCAAAAGACTACAAATCGACATACCATATGACCCGGCAATTCCATTCCTAGATATCTATCCAAAAAGTTCAAACACACTAACTCAAAGGAAACCTGCACTCCTAGGTTTATAGCAGTGCTATTTATAATACTCGAGATATGGAAATGACCTAAAATCCCCAGAACAGATGAGCGAATCAAGAAGGCATGGTATATACACACAACAGAATTCTACTCAGTGATCAAAATAGATAAACCCATGTCATTTGCGGCATCATGGATGGAACTGGAAGAGATTATTTTAAGTGAAGTGAGCAAGAATGGGAAAGAGAAATCCTGGATGGTTTCATTTATATGGGGAATCTAGAGAAACCAAAGGATCAGACAAAGACACACTGTAAGACTGACCCTTGAAGGCAGACTGTAGACCCGAGACACTCAGGGTGGAGAGACGGGGGCAGAGAGGAGGAGAGTAAAGAACAGGTAGAAAGGAGAGCACAGTGGAGTGTGGTGGAGGAATGTGGGCATTTTGGTGGGGGGAATACTATGGTGACAGCAACTGAGGGGAGAAATCCTATACTGTGAAAAAATAAGCAAGGGCATGTAATTAAAAAATAAAATAAAAAAATGTATTTCTAGTTGGTGATTAAACAAGCTGAAAGGGGATAATGTCAAGAAGAGGCTAAAAGTGGACTAACCTGTGTATAAATGGTTTTTGTTTGGCACCTGCAGAATTCAGGATCTTCAAGCTATAATTCAATGAAATTTGATCCTAAATTTGTAATTCAATAAAATTAGCAGAAAATGTCTCATTAAAAGAGAATATTCGGCATAAAGTAGTCATGAGAAAAGTGATGGCTATATTTTTCTGTAGTTAAACAGTAATGAAAGTGTGTAGTGACTATGGGACTAAGTGCATGGTATTTTACATGTCTGAGGAAGTTATTTGTGCTGTGTTCAATGATTTTACTACCTAAAATTACATCTATGTCATCTATATGAGTATCTTTATCATGTAGGCACAATATTTGTTAGTACTGAGATATTTTATACTCTTTCCAATTTCAGAGAGAGATGAAATATCTTGCTCAAGGACAACAATTTGGTGATTGTAATCTTGCTTGAACCCACATTTGTCTGATTGAAATATCTATATTCTTTCCATTCTATAACACAGCTTTTAAGGCGGAGATGCAAGTAAAACTAACAAGCATTTTGTAGATAAGCTGGTAATATATAGCTTTTGTTTTTCTGGTTACCACCCATGACTTCTTTCCCTCAAAAACAAACAACAACAGACACACCAAATATATATACATAAAAAACATACATATATATGAAATATATAAGTTCAAGAATTTCTAAATTTATTCAAAGTTTTTTTTTCATAAAATACTTTGTTCAATGCCAAGAATAAAATGCTAAGAATCCTACATCTCATGAATATTTTAGGTACTCTGTAAATGCACAACCATAAATTATTAGAATTAATTTCATTTATATTCATAAATCCTAAGGGCTTTCAAGTCCACATTTTATTTATATTCTATTTTATGCTCATGTTCGTAATAAAAAATCTAATAAACAAGTTAGTTCAAATATTTATATACAGTTTAAAGTATGATTATTAGCATTTTATTCCCTAACAATAAACAATATCTAACCATATTTGTGTTTCTTGCCTTTCCCTTGACATTGGAATTACCTTGTATCAAATGACATGTGCCTCTTTCAAAATGAGGACAGCACATCAATTGTTATTAATTTGTACCAAATTCTGGCAAAATTATTTAATTTATATGAACTAGAATAAATGGTAGCTGTGGGCTTTGTTTATTCTTGTTCCTGTAAATTACAGGACAGGACAGGTTTTAGGACATTGTTTGAACCAGTCCCTCTGGTCTCCCTTTACAAATGGGTGTCACTCTCAAAAGCTAGTGATGATGACTTCTTGATTTCAATTGCACTTATAGAGGCTACTATAGTGACCTATGGTTTTTCTTGTAGTTGGTGCCAGGAAGATGGGAAATAGTAATTATAGTGTAATAAAGCACACAAAACTCTATTTAAATGGCAGAATTTGCATTTAAATGGGAATTTCAGAATGAAAACATGTAAAAGTTTGATAGGTATAATATTTAGTATACAACTTGTGCCAGCAGTTAAAGGCACTCTTAATCACATGCCATGGGTAGATGTGCAGAGGTGTGCTTTTGTGCCTGCCTAAAGGGCAGGGGTGGGGGATTTGAATGAGGCCGAAAAGGAAATGGTAAAGTTGTCCATAAATATGACACATTTCATCAAATTGAATTAATAGGCATATTTTATTATTTTAAAGTGTAGGAATGAATTACTGGGGAGCTCTCCATATGTTATGACCTATAACTAATGAAAATGACTCTTCGATTAACACTTAGAAAATGTAATGGAATTTAACTCTCTGAACTGCTCACAGTACTTCTTCATTAATCCATTAGTTGAAAGTGTTTATTTATATGCTAGATAGGATGTTAAAGTATACCTACATTTAAATACATTTGACAATTAGAAGATATTTTGAAATTGACATGAACATGATTTCCATTTTCTAAATAAAGAGATGCCAAGCATCCAGTGAGGAGAGGGGTTGGGAAAGGAATAGGAACAGAGAAGGAAGGAATCACAACAGACTTACTATGGGTGATTTGGCAGTGGGTGCACTATAGGCAATACCTAATGGAAAGAACCCTATTATTACTTCAATTAAAATCATAAATTATTGTTCATAAAAAGAAGACAAATGAATCCACTTGAGTGTTAGTTCAGCAAATAAAGTGATGAAGGTGAGTGATGTTTAAAAATTGCATGTCAACGTGAATGTTCTTTATTCCTCAGGTAGTGATTTTATTGAATAATTCAACCAATATAGTCTATCTAAAGGGAATTACACAGGGTATGTTTTCAAATATTCTCAATTTATAAAAAAAAAGTTATATAAGAATGATAGTTCCTGTTAAACTATACAATGAATAGCTACTGATCAGTTAATTTTCAATTACAAAGCAAGGTAATGTATATAATAGTGTGTATTAAATCTTCTCATATTAAAACTGTATACTTAGGCAGCTGAATGATTAAACTATACCAGGCAGCTTATTTCTCAGAGTTTACAATTTTAGAGACAGTTGCTACCTGTTAAAAAATAGTTTCAAAGAATCTATGTAAATTTCTAAAATGTGGAGTATTTTGTACTGAAAGCAGTTAAGCCAATACAGTAATTAATACAGATGAATTTCTCACATTCTTTTCTTTGTTCATATTGACCAATGGCAGCACAGTGTCAATGCTACCACATACAGGCTTGACTGATCACTGGACTTGCCTTTGGCACACCTATTTCCAGCTTATTGAGCTATTGGGAGGAAAGAGATCAACCATGCAGACAAATTTCTGCCATCTAAATGTGCTTGTGGACTCATAATATTAGTGATTACATGAGTTATAAAATAAGGAAAGGTCTTACTAGTGATTCAGTAGATATGTCAGGTTAAGATGCATCAAACAAGAGAGCAGAAGTTCTGTAAAACAGTACTCATTCCAAAGAGTAAAAAGATTCTGATAAGCTTTATTTTGATACAAAATTTCTTGGATAATGCCAGCTCTTTTCTCAAAGGAATAAGCTTGTTTCCTGGTAGGATTTGAATTCCATTTATCTAAGAGTTGTAAAGATTCTCTGAAAACTGAAGATGTGACCCCCTAGCCTCAATAACTTCAGGGGTTGCTGAGTGTGTTCATTTCTTCCCATAATTAGGCCTTTTCATTTCATTTATTAATTCCCAAATTGGACTACTATATTTCTCTTGCTATAAAATTGATAGATTTTAGCAAAAAACAAAGAGGGGAAGACAATGACAAAACTTTTTCTTTTATTCAGTCAACAACCATTAAGTGAACACTTACTATACTCCAGATACCGTTTTCATTATTGGATATACAGCAGTATGTAAAACAAAATCCTTGCATTCAAATCATATTATATAGTGTGCTAAGTGAAAAAAAAAAAAGCAAGTTAAATGTGTTAAGACCAAAAAGATGATACAGTGGGAGAAAAGTGCTATTTGATATAAGGTTGTAAGAAACCTAACAAATGTATCTAGCTATGTGGGAGGACTGTTGGGATGATACTAAGTATGCAGAGTGTAGACTTATTTACTTACTATTTCAAAAAATACTATTTTCAGGCCTATCTTCACTATTGTCTTAATGTTTCTCAATTTACTTTGAATGGAATCTTCTATTCTTTTGAGTCTCTGCATTCCTATTGTCCCAGCTATTTTCAGGTTCCTTGAATCATATTGCTGTATCCTCACTCAGTATTTCCATTAGCGTCTACCTTTTGATACAACCGCCTGAAACCTCTTGTGATGACAATGAACAATAATGAATTAGTTTATATCCAGAAACTAATATGTTAATATATTAGTTGGCAAATGTACTACTGTTCTCAAGGAATGTAATTATATTAACCAATTGAAATGACAGCTTCCAAAAGAAAAGCCAAATATATATTTCTGGAGAGAGATATCTCTATGTCAACGTTAATGAGCTGTTTCACATTTCAACCTTTTTACCCCATATCTGAAACACTGACTTTGATACACTCTATATACCCTATAAATGTTACAATTATTTTTCTAAGAGTGTAGGTCTAGTCCCCATCCACTTATTGGGCAGTTGGGGCTATGCAAACTACTTATCACATTTATTCATCATCTGTCTATCTGGGTGCCTGAAAATTCATTGAAATAGATTTATTTAATAAATGTTGATGGTATGCAAATTATATGCCTGGCCCTGCGCTTGGATCAAAGAAGCCATATGTCTTCTTTAATCACAATAATTCCTATTATTTCTCTTCACTAGAGCAATCTGTTTAACACTACATAAGAACTATTCCTTATCTTTAAATATCCACCCATTAGATGGTTATAATTTTGAGCACCTACAATGGGTTGGTCACCATTCCAACATTTAAGGATATAATAATGAATATTTTAGTTTATTTTTCAGCCATTCATTTGTGATCCAGATTTTGATGAACTTTTTGTATCCTCTTAGAAAGTTTGGCTTTTATTCTGCAGATAATGAAGACTCATTAAAACTTATTTGGCAGTGGTAAAAAATGATGTTTTTGCTTTGCATTTCAGAAAAATATTACACTTCAATGAAGTGCAGAACAAATTGGAATTAGTGAAGATTAGAGCCAGGGATAATAGTTAGTAAATTATGCCACTGCTGCAAAAAAGAAGAGGAAGCTATGAGCTAAGATGATGGCAGTTGGACAGCAGAGAAGTGTGAGTACTTGAAAAATATTAAATAAATAAATAAATAAGTGCAGTCTTAGTTCTTCCACTTGATTTTCTAAGATTAATCACAACTCTTCCTATCTATTTTTGTACATTTTTATATTCTGTGCAGAACTGAACACCAATTGTTTGTGAATGTTAACTGATTCTCTCAAAAACATATGAAATTTAATGAAGTGAAACCACTATAGGTACAGTTAAATCATCGAAATATTTATGGTGGGTATCTTAAGTATGTTAAAAAAAGCTCCTTATATATTAAGTATTGTTTAAAATTTATTTTTTCTATACAATCAGGTAAATAGTTTTTTTTTTTTCTATTGTGGATAAAACTTTTCACTTCTTTAAAGGTGTGTCTCCACCAAAGGTTAGGTCCCTGATATATGTCCCAATGATATAGTGTATAAACCTACATTCATATTGTTACACTTTGTTGAATAAATTGTCTAATAACTTTTTAAAAAAAGATTTATTTATTTATTTATTTATATAAGCACTGGGTACAGTCAGAAACGCGGGAGGGTGAGAGAATTCACCAGAGCAGAGCTGGGAGCAGAACAGGTAGACCGATGAAGTACACTGCCTAGGGGAGCAGCGGGCATGGCAGGAGAGGTCTGTGCACCATGTGGGATTCTCACCTGGCGGCCAGGGATCGAACCGGCGGTGCAGAGGCTGCGGGCAGCTTCGTAGCCCAGTGCTCAACCTCTGTGCCACCGGGAGGCCCTAATAACTTTTGTTTTCATCAAAAAATGTCTGTTCAAGTATTCCAGAATATTCAACATCTATTACATTCCTGGCAAAGTACATATCAACATATAAGTATGGAATGAATGAATATAAACAAAGCTATATTGTCATGTAGTTTTCTTCATACTACTGAAATTCAATCAAAATAAGAGATACTTTTGAATTAAATTTAATTATTTAAAATAAATTAACATAGTGTGTGTTGTGAGGATGAGTAAGAGTTATATGGAGAGAAGATTGGGTTATGTGGTATTTAGTAATAAAAATATTTCATGAAGTCAGCAGTTCTAGGATCTTAATGTGGTTTAGTCTCATTCTCTTTGGACATAGGACTGAAATCACAGGATATGATTCCAGCGTGGACTAAGTATTGGAAAAATTGAGAAAAAAAATTGGATTTTGACAAAATAAATGTGAGTTATTGTCACAGGTTAATATTAAACTCTTCACTATGGTTCTTTCACCACCAGCGATGGGGGAGGGGTGATTAAGCAGGTGTGTTACTTCATCAGTATAGATTTGAAGAAAAATGTAGGTAGAAAAGGAAATGCTGAAAATATTCTTAACAGCCTTAAATTCTATCATTTTAAGGGAAGGAAAGTAACACTGCTAGTAAAGTTCTTTATAAAGTATCTTAAAAATTCAAGAAACAATATATATGCATATTAAAATAAAATTAGATTTCCTCTTTACGTTTATATCAGCAGTATAGAATGTAAATATAATGGCATCTATCTTTGACAAAACAAATCTTATAAATTCATAAATACTCCTGATTTTAAATGATTTTTTTAAATAGAGGCATGTTTATTTATTTATTTATTTGTTTGTTTGTTTTGTTTATACATGCACTGGGTACAGTCAGAAGCGCGGGAAAGTGAGAGAATTCACCAGAGTCAGAGCAGGGAGCAGAGCAGGCAGACTTGACAAAATACACTGCTGAGGGGAGCAGCGGGCGGCAGGAGAGGTCTGCGCGCCATGTGGGACCCTCCTCCGGTGGCCGGGGAGCAGCCGGGGATCGAAACGGGGCCGCAGAGGCTGCGGGCAGCTTCGCAATCCAGCGCTCCACCGCTGTGCCACTGGGGAGGCCCTTAAATGATTTTTAGAACAATATTTCAGTGAGTTTTTCAACTACTTATACAGAAGTGGTAGTCATATTGAGCTGTGTTTCTTAGTAAATAAATTGTATTTTCAACTTTACACACCTTTTAAAAATTCTATTTTTTTAATTTGAAATAATATTATTTTACAACATTGTAACTGATTTAGGGGTACAGACACACAACTCTTCAGATGCATGTTATCAAACCATGCCCTCCACCAAAACACTAGTCTAGATGGAATGCTGATAGCCAATACTGATGTCCAGTCAAGATGGAATGTTGACACTGGTCTAATACTCTGCCTGAAACAAATAAAAAATAGAAAAAAAGGAAAAAAGTCCAATAGTTCTCAAGATTTTGGAATCAGGCAATGAAGGACAATGATACTGGAATATGGGGACATATAGTCTATATCTTATGACTGGACCCCCTTCATTTTGTAGCTTGACTAAGCAGAATTAAATATACTCTTTGTTTCTTCTCCCTCAACCCTGCCCCTCCTCCCATTTGATTTATTCTCCAGCTGCACTCCCAGGAAATTTGAGAACTAATTGTATTACTTCTCTAACAGAATTCTTTACGTCTGTTCCAAGATATTTGATAGTCAGGGAAAGCCTCTGCTGGAAGTTAACTGTTAACCCCAGAGGGACACTCTGCTGGAGAAGACAAACACTATAACTCTTTAGTCCTGTACCACCTGGAGCCTCCATGGACATGGGAATGCAAAACCTCTCCTTCTCTTTTGTGTCCTGCCCCTTCTCATATTCCTTCCCTCTTTATATAAATAAACATTGTGCCTCTGATATTTAAGGAATTCTTTTCTTTTGGGCTACAACCCAATTGTTAACTTCCTTGGTGGCCATCTTTTTTAAACAAACTCCTCTTTGTGAAAGACACTCTTCTGCTTCCGAGTTTGGCTATCTGAGTGGCAGACAACAGACTTGGTTTGGTTGCTTACAGTTCCACAATTATTCCAATCTACTATTTTTAAGCTGTGTGCTCTCCGATGTAGTCTGAGAGCATTCCTCATGAGAAGACATGTAACAGAGAGTCTGGAGAGGTCAACAAAGATCCAGTTAACAGACCCAAGTATCAGAGAAGAGAGGTTGCCTCAGGAGACAAGGCAGGAGATCTCAGAGGATATTATGTGTAATCATTAAATATAAAACAGCCTACAAATATGAAAAAAAAACATACAAGATTGGATAAAAATTCACATAACGATTATCGGGAAGAATGTCTGAAGTGCCCATAGGGTGGGAATATTCACTGTTTCACCAGGCAGAGACTAAATCCACATAATTTACAGATCATGAGGTATTTTACTGAGGAGGGTCTTATTCTAATACTGGAGGAATATTAGAAAGAGAATAAATACTGTTCTTTTCTCAATGAACAATGGAAAAATAAGTCCTATAAGGAGTAAAACAATATAAGTAACAGAAATGCATCTCAGAACAAAGCTGGGTTATTTTTTAATCCATATACAAAATATTCATCATCTAACACGGTAATATTCAGTACTGTTCATCCAATCAAAACTGAACAGGCATGGAAAAAAAACAGAAAAATACAGATTATTATGTGTATAAAATCAATTAAAAAAGTGATGCAATAACACACAAAATGAATTAGTATAAACAAACATGAAAAACAGATACAACTACTTCCAGAGTTTCACAAAGCCGGTGAGAAAATTAAAGGCGTAGTTACTCAAACTTCTGAAGACAAGAACAATAATGACTAAGATAAAACTGTACTAAATGGGATTAGTTGATGATTACTTTTGCATCAGAAAAGATTAGTGAGCATGAAGATAATAAAAAAAAACACATTCAAAATAAAAGGTAGAAAAAAAATATCTAAAGACATACAAGCAAAGATGAAAAGTATATATTATAGCTGTGATGTGGAATATATTTATTAGCAGCCTAATATAGGTGTAGTTGGGTTTCCTGTAAGAACTGTGATCAGAATGAATAGAAGAAATAGTGACCAAAATTCTTCCAAAATGGAAGATAATTAAAAAACACTCAAATAATACTAATCACATACACTATACCAACAAACAAGAAAACTCCAAATTACCATCAATATGCTAAAGATCTATGGGGAAAAAAATCCCAAAAGCAACCACTGTGGGGGAAAAGACTCATTATGTACATATGAACAGTATAAAAATGACATTTCCTTTAAAATAATGTAAGCCAGATGACAGTAAAGTAATATGTTTTAAAAAATACTGTCAGTACACAGTCTACACCCAGGGAAAACATCTTTCAAAACTGAGGGGCAAATACAGACTATTTAAGATGTATAAAAGCAAAAAGAATTGAAATAATCCATCACCAGCAGCCATACACTGCAAGAAAAATAAAGTTTTTCAAATAGAGGGAAAATAATATCGAATAAAAATCTCTATCTCTCCAAAGGAATAAAGAGAAGCCAAAATAGTGATTATATGGGCATATACAAAGCAAATTAAAATTCTTTAAAAGTTAATTTGTTGTTTAAACTAAGCATCATAACAATGTATTGTGAACCTTCTGTAAAGAGAGAAAGAGTAAATAAGCTTTGAGAAACATATTTGCTCTTTTGCATTTTTTTTCTTCTTTTATTTACAACCTTTAAAAAAGTCAAAAACCATGTTTTGTTCTGAGACTGTACAAAAACAGCCTGCGAGCTGAATTTGGCAGAAAAAGAGGGGGAAACATACAAAGAACAGATGAGATACATAGAAACAAATATCAAGATGATTTATTTAAAATAAATAATTTAATAATTTAAATGGCCTAAACACCCCAATTAAATGACGGGGATTGGCACGTGGAATAAAAAAATCCAAGACAGCTAACTTCTAAATCATGTACAATGTAACCTCAACTAAAAAAAAAATAAATGGAAAAAAATGCAAGACACCACTATATGTCCCCGGACTCTGCAGCACAGGTTCAATCCCAGCTGGCCGGGAGTGTCCCACATGGTGCGGCAGACCTCTCCTGTCTGCCCGCTGCTCCCCTCAGCAGTGTATTTCAGTCAGTCTGCCTGTTCTGTTCCCTATTGTCTCTGGTGAATCCACTCACCCTCCCACACATCTGCCCCCTCCCCCCTAACATCCCCCTCCTCCCCCCTGGTGACAAACAGAGGGGAGGGGGCAGACAAATTTTATAGTCTAAAATTTCATTTCATGTTTTATTTAGTTCTTCTGTTTGCTTCCTATCTACTTTTCATCCTTCAATTGATATTTATTATTCATTCTTAAAAATAAGTCATATTTATTTTAACAATCTTTTTTGCTGTTTGTAATCCATACTGAAATACAATTACCATTTAATAAGTATTTATTATTTTTAAAGTAAATATCGATTTATTCGCGTACTAAATGCTATATTGTAAGGTTTATTCACACTTATATTTGAGGAACTAATGCACAGAAAAGTTAGTTTCTAATCTCAAGATGATACACATTTTATCAAAGTTGGAGTTAGAATGGGAGCATAGCAATATGATTTGCAGAGTCCTTGTTCATATATGCTATAGGGTATTGCCTAATATTGAGTTAAATTCACACATTTTCCTGTGATTTCCAAACACCTTTGGAGTGGTATTTTCTCCTCTTTATTATCTTATTTATCTTTCTATTAACTTTAAAGATAGATTAACAAGAGCATAATATAGGGAACCAAGCATAAAGTGTATGTGAGTATATGCCTGTTCTTTTTTTCTCTCTTCAATACCTCAAGTTCAACATTAATTCTAGAAATAAAAATTGTACTGCACTTTAATATTCTCAGGTAACTGAACTATGAACTACCTGAAATAGTCAAGAGATTACAAAAGAGACTTATAAAGGACATGCCAGCCAATTCTTGACATATATAATGTTAGGGACCTTAGTACAACCATATCTCAGCAGTAGCTGAAAGGTTAATGGAATTGGGATTTGTGTAGACATGACTGATTTTCCTACTGCAGGAAGGTATAGAGCAAGGAAAGAAGCTGATTTGGACAAAGACCTTTAAGGTCATTTACATCTGCATCTTCCTTTCTTAAGGGTAGCAAAACACCAGTCTCTTCCCCACTAAATCATTCTAATCTCTTAGAAGGGTTTAAAACTTGTCAGACAAAACATCGTTTATTGAAGAATAAGCTAAGAAACTAGATAAAATTGTCAGTGTGAGAAGAGCAAAACCAACATTGTGAATCAAGCAGGTCTGAGTAACATTTCACTGTTAAATCATTGTCTACCTGGAAGAAGACCTTAATATTTGAGGCTACAACTTCTGACTCATGAATTTTTTATTGGAATGATTTTTTAAGAGTACATGCTTACCACCACCATATTATAAAAGTTCAATAAAACTATCTTTAAAAATAGTATCAAGATGCCACCAACAATCACTTTGCTACTGAAGCAAGTTACTATTTTTCCTACAGAAACAATGTTGCTTTTCTAAAACTTTACTTTAAAAAATGTTTGTTCTACCTTTAGGCTCTTTATTGGTATTAG
Organism: Talpa europaea; assembly: GCF_964194135.1. Taxonomy (NCBI): domain Eukaryota; kingdom Metazoa; phylum Chordata; class Mammalia; order Eulipotyphla; family Talpidae; genus Talpa; species Talpa europaea. The sequence continues at coordinate 110,768,695 of NC_140071.1, read as the reverse complement.
CTCTTACTATTAGTTGGTTAACTAATCCTTACTATCCTTGGTTAACATGTCCTTCTAGGGCAACTTGACCACAGCTGTCATATGTAGCTGAGATAGATTTCAGTCCATTTATTCAGCACAATATTTTCTTAACTTTTTTAGGATCATATGTCTAATACAAAGTTTGTTAATATGTTCTACTACCTCACAATTCTGTGGATTATTTTAATGCCTTTTAAAGTTGAAAGCTAACATTGCAAAGGAAGAAAAAGATTGAAAAGCAACAGCTTGGGGTGGTGATTTTTATTGCCATGAATGTCAATGTTCCTTTATTGACAGTAATTTATGTAGAAATCTTATCATTATTCTGGTTTTCACTGGTCAACTTGATTTAGTGTACACAAAATGTAACTTCTTAGGAACAGGATAGTCAAAAAATACCTTCTATACTTAAATAACTAAAACACATTACATAGGATAAATGAAGATGAAATTCTTTACAAATTGAAATAATTCAGTATATACTGAGTATCATCCTGATTGCAGTATATTTTACCAAAGATCTTTATGATAAGAAAATAAACAAGAACCACAGGTGTACAAATACATCCTCAATTTTTACTTATTGTCATCACTTGATACTTTTGAATGTTGCTGGGAAAAATGAAAAGTAGACAGAAAATATTGATTCTTCATTCCAATATTCCATAAAATATTGATTCTTCAGCAAATAATATTTGCTGTGCTGAGGATACCATATTTATTTAATGTATTCAAATTAGAAAAGGGAAAAGCAGAAACAATATATTTATATTATCAACATACATGCTAATGCAATCTGGATCTATAAAGCCAGGCACAGCAAATTAGTGAGCAAAAGAAAAAGGGACATGGCATGGCAGGGACATTAGTGTTCACAAAGCCCAACCCCCTTTTTAAAGTCAAAGGAACTGAGGTATACACAGGTGAAGTGCCTTAGCCAATGTCTCACACCATCAATTTTCAAATATTTTCTACAAAGGATGAGTTGGTATTTTAGATGGTATGGATCAAGTTTTGCCACAACTATTCAAATCTGCTGTTTTAACACACAGACATAGAGAATATGAAAATAAATGATTTAAATTTTACAATTAAGCTTTATCTGTAAGTGGTAAACTAGATTTGACCCATGGTCATACTTTCCCCCTGAACCAACCAATCAAGTATAAAATTATTAAATTAAAGGACAGAGGTACCGAAGTCAGATCTATGATCTAATCTAAGACATTGCTCTTTTAACTTTAATTTGTACTAGATACTAATGATATGGGAAAACAATGTTTCAGAAAATGATCCTAAAGATGACAAAATATTTATTGATATAGAGATAACTATAATTTTTTTTGGGGGGACTGCAGACACTAGATATTAAGAAAGGTAATTAGATATTCTGAAAAGTTTATTAGAATTGCTAACTAATAAGAGATTCTGTGAGTTGTACTCAAACTTGATGGATATGATTTTTTTTTTTAAGATTTACTTATTTGTACAAGAATCGGGGTACAGGCCAGATGCGCGGGAGGGTGACAGGATTCACCAGAGACAGAGCGGGGAACAGAACAGGCAGACTGACTGAAATACATTGCTGAGGGGAGCAGTGGGTGAGACAGGAGAGGTCTGCCACATCATGTGGGACCCTTGCCTTTCAGCCGGGATCGAACCACCACTGCAGAGACTGTGGACAGCCTCACAGTGCTGCGCTCAACTGCCTGCGCCACCAGGGGAGGCCCGATGGATGTGATTTAAATTGATGTGTCAAAATAGTAACTTCTTCATATTTTCAGAGTCACTAATGAATGGTGACAATTGCAAGAGTAAATCTACGAATTTCACTGAAATTTTTTGGAGTAAGGAAAACAATAACTTGTCTCTGTATAGACATTGTACAATAAGATGCAATAGAATTAGGTATTTTAGGCCAAATTTGCTGATACATCATTTTTGTTCCTTTTAGACACAATATACATGATTACACATTTGTTCTCAACTACAGTTGGTATCTGTTTATGACTACTTTAACTAATAAAAAGTTTAACACTTTTTAGATTAGTAAAAATTCAAGACTACATAGCATGTGGCATCACCAACTATTACTTTCTTCTACTTAAAAGTTATTTAGTAAATATTATGCATACATAATTGTTATAATCGTATAAATCCTTTTGATGACTAGGATGCAAAAATACGTCATAAAATGTCAGATGGTTATAACAGAGTAGTAGGTGCTATTATTCATTAAATTAATATTTGATGATAATTTATAAGTTAGGCAGCTAGCTAATTGTTGAAAAATCAATAAGATATAGTAGGCAAGTAATATTTCTTTAATCATGAACCTTTAACTGGTCCTCAGCTAGAAACAGCTTAAGGTGTCATTTAATTGTATTAAATTACATTAATGAGTTTCCAAAATTGTTTATGAGCTGGCTTTGCTAGAGATATGCCATTATAAATTTAATGGCTATTTCCCCTAAATATTTTGAACAGAAAAATTTTAAACATTGAATGCACAGAGCATATCCACAGAAATCATCCTGTCTATTACTTAACCAAATGGATGTGTGACTGAAAGATAAACATTGACATCTTGGTTCACTGTGACTTAATATGATGTGACTTAATAATGAATTAGAATAAGCTAATTTATTCAAAAGCTAGAACACTGTCAAATGTAAGTCTTCATAAATACTTTTTAAGTGTCTGTTATATTCACTAAAACACATACAACTTTTGGATAATGTATGTCAGTAATACTGAGTCTCATGTTGCCGATTTCCATTTCTTTTGTTAAATTATCACATCTTTCTTAGATTTAAAGCTATGTAAAATAGTCAAACTGTCTTTTTCCTATATATAGGAAGAGAAAACAATGAAAACCCAAACACTTGTCATTTTGTTCCAGTTTCTTAGGTTCTCCTTCAAATGTAAATTCTTGAAAGTATTTGTGAAGCATAAAGCCTGTGAATATGGGTTCCAAAGGAAAAAAAAATCTCTTTTGTTTTTAAAATCAGAGCAAGGAGTCCTTAATGTATCTTTTACTTATCAGTACATGGCAACTTACTTGTTTCTAAATTATCTAATAAAAAACATTTTTGCAATCAGAATTAGTTCTACTCATAATTAGTTGAGCTTCCTTGGTGCTCATTTCAGTATACCTTCTGAATATTAATGATGTACATTTTTTTTAAAGATTTATTTATTATTTATTTATACAAGCACTGGGTACAGTCAGAAGCACGGGAGGGTGAGAGAACCCACCAGAGCTAGAGCAGGGAGCAGAGCAGGCAGAAGGACCGAAGTACACTGCTGAGGGGAGCAGTGGGCGGCAGGAGAGGTCTGTGCGCCATGTGGGACTCTCTGGTGGCCTGGGAGCAGCCGGGGATTGAACAGGTGCTGCAGAGGCTGCCGGCAGCTTCGCAATCCAGCGCTCAACTGCTGCGCCACCGGGGAGGCCCTTAATGATGTACATTTTGAAAAAAAAATAATTTCATCCTGTGTGTATGTTTGAAATTGTTCATTTCTATCTATCCTCTGCAGTCTTTCCTATGTTCTTTCATTATCTTGCATTTAAAGGTACTTCCTCTCCTTTAAGACTTAGAACTCTTTTTATTTCTTTATATTGTTTTCTTTTCTCTGAACCCATTATTTCTCCCATTTTATTCTTTCTGATTACTTAATTAATTTAAGCCTTAAAATTATAACTCTCTTTCTTAAAACCTTAATAATGTTGATATTTGGAATACAATGTTTTAAATATTTTAATACAAAAATGACATAAGAGGAATTAAAATTGCTTTGGAGACTTGTTTGGGATAGTGATAATGCCCAAATTTACGATCCATGTAACAGTGGGAGAAACTTTCTAACCCTCCAGACTACAAAGAGAACCGAAAGGGTGGTTCTGCATGTCACCCAAACATGGAGTTGTTTGAAAAGCAAAAATCTGATGACTAAGAGTTGTTTGTACAACTTCCACGAGGACCAATTATTTGTAAGAAAACTTCATGGTATATTAAACAGGGTCCTAGCCACAAATACATAGCATATCCAAGAAAGGTAACTGGAAGAGATTTTTATTTTAAAGGGGCTCTGTATAAAAGTTGTGGGCAAAATGTGAAATAACTTTCAAGGATAGACAGGGCCATTGGGCTGGAAGACAAAATGAACACTTTTCAGTTTCAAAGAAGAAAGATGGATGGGGTGGGAGGGATATATTAAGGCTACTTGGAGTGGAACTGTGGCCCTTCAACCACAGATGCATCTACCCAGAGGCAACCCTGAAAGTTACCTTCTATTTCACTCCTTTTCTTTCTGTGATATCCACTGGTCCTTCCCAAATGGCAGACAAGAACTGAAATTGGAGGTCCAGAGAGAGAAGGAGCAGGTAGTACACGTTTGTTTCTCAGAGCACAGGGTAAATCAGGAGGAGCAGGGGAGGTTTCCCTAGGCCTGGTGTAACTATCCTTACGCTATTTTGCTCTGTCCTCATTTGTTAAGAGTTGTGTAAAATAAATCATATTATTTATTATATTTATATATATATAAAAATATATTATTTCAAAATTCAGGTGTCAAAATATTTGTGATAGGAAGACAGTTCAAAAACCCAGCACATAAAAACATAATCATTAAATAGATGATTTGATATATTTTTTACATTTAAGTGAAAACTGAACTGAAGAAAAATTAAAACAGTATTGTAAAAAGCAGATCACTTTATTTTAAGTTTATAATAAATATTAACAATGAATAGTTAGCAATGAATAAAACACCAGAGATGTGTTCTCTTCTAGGCTACAACTGTGATGGTTCCATCCACCTAGCTGGCAGCTATGTGAATTTAGATATCCACATGGATTTTTCTTCCTCTCTCTTTTGTCTTCCTTATCATATCAGTTATTTTCTTACTAAACTCTTTTGTGACCAAACATTCTCTAATACTCACTCTAGTTTTATTTAACTATACTGCAGTTGGCATCATCTGAGATAAATAATTCCTTAAAAAAATATGGGGGGTAATTTTCTATTTACAGAAAATTTGCAAAGATAGTAGAGATTTTACCTGTCATCATTCACATTGAGAGATTATTTGTCAAAACTAAGAAGTTAACTTTTGTACAATATCTTTAACAAAAGACTTTAATCAGATCTTCAACTTTTTTCCATTTGAATTATTTCTTTATTTTTGTCGTAGAATCCAATCCAGGATGTCATGACACTTGTAGGCACTGTAAGCACTTAGTTTTCCTTATTTTCATGAACTTGAACCTTTGGAAAAGGATTTGATAATTTTTTAAAATGATCTTCACTTTGTGTTTTTCTGAAGTGTTCTCATCATTTGATGAGTATTATGGATTTTGGAGATTAACTGTAAAGGTAAAGAACACTTCTTTGGCATCATCAGATATAAGGCATCAATATGACTTAACACTGAGGATGGTAACCTTACATATGTGGTGAATATAGTTTCTTTTTTAATTCTTCATTGCAGTGTCATTAGTTTCCCCTCTCTATTCTCCATTCAAGTTAAATTACAGGGGAGTGTAATCAAGATCAACTGGAAAGGAAAGAAATCAACCTGCAGCTATTGAAAGTGATATGATCTACATTTAGATTTGTGAATTCTTTGGTAAACAAGGTGGTTTTTTTTTCAATTATTTACATCATTAGGGCTTACTTATTTTTGCTTGACTTATGGTAAAATAGTATTTGTTTTATTGCTTAAGTTGCTTCACCTTCAGAGCTTTTTTAATCCGTCCTCTATGTCTCTTGGCATAGTTTGTGAATTTATTTTTGTTTGGTTTGTTTTCTTGCTGTTTTGTTAGTACTTCCTTACATTCTGATAGTATGATACTATAGTTTCATCTTGATTCTCCCCTGCCCCAGATCCAGAATCGACTATTTATCTAGAATTGGTTCTTGCATAACTACTTTGCTTCATTAACTTCTATTATCTAAGTCTGTAATATGAGGAAAAATTTCATGTTTTGTTACCCATTCTGCATCTTCAGTGCTGCATACATGTATACAGAAATAAAAGAGGAACCACATTCACCACAAGTTCAAAGTTATCATCTCTGTGATCAACCATGGTGATGTCTTATATCTGATATACTATCATAATGTAAGGAAGTGCTAAGAGAACTAGCAAGTGATCTGGGGCAAGGAAAAATCAAGATGAACCCCTAGTATCTTATACTGTAAAAATGTAAGGAAGTGCAAACTGTCTCTAAGTCTAAAATTACCACCCACCCAAAATGCTCATTTTAAAAGAAATTATATATCTCAGATAATGCCAACTGCAGTGGAGTTAAATAAAACTTTAGTGAATGTTAGGGAATGTTTGGTCACAAAAGTCTTCAGTAAAAAGGTAATTGACATGATAAGGAAACAAAAAGGAGGGGAAGAAAAATCCATGTGGAACATAGTCAGCATTCAGTAACAGTGAAAATATGTGAATGCCCTATATGTTCTTATTATAACCTTGATATGTATCCTATTTTTAAAATTTATTTTACATCAATTTACTTATTTTTTTAAGATTTATGTATTTATTTATAAAAGCACTGGGTACAGTCAGAAGCGCGGGAGGGTGAGAGAATTCACCAGAGCCAGAGCAGGGAGCAGAGCAGGCAGAAGGACCGAGGTACACTGCTGAGAGGAGCAGCGGGCGGCAGGAGAGGTCTGCACGCCATGTAGGACCCTCCTCCGGTGGCCGGGGAGCAGCAGAGGATCGAAACAGCGCTGCAGAGGCTGCGGGCAGCTTCGCAATCCAGCGCTCAACCGCTGCGCCACCAGGATGGCCTGGAATTATTTCTTCATTGGATTCTTAACAATAATAACAAAACTTTCTTATAATGAAGCTAATATTGTCACAGTGACCACAAGCATTTATTAATAGGTTTTCTTCTCTTTCCTGACCTTCCTCCTTTCTTCTTCATCATCATCACCATCATTATCAACATCATCTTTATTGTCTAATTGAATTTTGAGCATGGCCACATAGCAGAGGAATTATGTTCTACTTTTCTTTCTTATGAGCTAAGCAGATTTTTTTTTTCATGGTTAGTAAGAAAATTACTGGTTAGTATGATATTTTCTTGACCTCCCTATCATGATATGTATTACTTTGTCAAACAAGAGAATATAACAGAATTCATTATATATTTTAGTCAAATGTCTGAATATTTTTCAACATCAAATGAGAATAGGAGGAAAACAAAGAAAAATTAATTTAAAAGGAGAAGTGGGCAAAAACACTTGACTTTTAATCCAATGAAATTTTATTTGACTATTCTCCAGTGTAATGATGTAAATTCTACTCTATTCACCTACATCATTCTGACCATTTTTTTCAAATGTTTGTGAAACATGCACATTGAAAATATGTCACAACATCACATTTTTTTCCTTGCTCAGAAACTCCATAAAGTTTTAATTGAATGTCTTTCAAAGTCTTATCAACCAATACAGTTTAATCTTTTTAATTATGCAACACTAAGTTTACTGTCAGAAACAGATATAAAAAATAACTGTAAAAATTGAGAAGTCACTAAAATGGAAAGCTTATTTATCAATGCAATTTTGTTATTCCAGCACAGATTTCCTGATTTTATCAGAGGCTGTCATGCCTCAGAAGCGTTTATTTTCGATGGTGGAGATGATATATATGGCAGAAATTGATATAAGGAGATGTATTACCATACCAGAAAATGCTGATTCCAAAACAGTTTTTCTATTTTAATATTCACACTTTCTACATAATCTCAGTATGTAATAGTGCCTTAGTCATTTGTGACTTGATTTCTTCCGGTAAATACTTGCATTGCTCATAAAGCACCTGAATTTTGTCAATATTTCAGACTCAGGTTGTGCTGATAAATAGTGATAAATGGCTGACCAACATTAAGAGAATTGGAAATCATTTTAAGATATAACCTAATTTTAAATTTTTAAATCATTGTCCTAAAAATAAGGATTTATCTTTCATAGCCTGACTTATATATCCAAAGAAATATATTATGTATATATATCCAGAGCAATATATTATAGCTTATATAGAAATAAATAATTTTATATATTATATAATATTATATATGTTATTACTTATGTATTATACATCATTGCTAATATATTATTGCTTATATATACAGAGTAATATATTTTGCTTTAATAAGGATTCATCTTTTGTGTCCTGACTTATAAATGACTTATCCTCTGGGAAAAAAAGTACTGAAAGAATAAAACCTGAAGAGAGACTTATTAAATATACAAAGCTTTTCTCTTCTAAGTAAGTACTGATGGCCGCCATTTTCCACCAGACTATATTATCTTTAACAGGATGTGAGGTCAATTGATTATATCAGATAATAAATGCAGTATCAGGCATAAAGTTTGTAAAAATATTTCACCAGTGTCTTATATCAAAAAATCACTGTGTTTTGAAATTTATCAGGGAGAATTTAGCCATAAAATTTTAAGTTACCATATTTATACCTAGACATTAACAGATAATAAACAGTTACCACTTTCCTTTTGAAAATCCAGATACTCTTGTTTCTGTCCCTTCTCTTCCCTCCATAGAGCTATATATAGTTCATACCTATTTTCTGTAAAGGGTGCTGACTGCATGTATCAGTATAACATGTAGGGGGAGAGGGAAAATTTTTCTCATCCTTCTGGATTCATAGATTAGTTGAACAAATAAATTTTTATCTGATTAGTAGGAGAAAAAGAACACATTTAATTATATAAGAATGGAGAGTACATATGACTATAAGCCCTAAAGCAAGTGAGACAGAATGAAGATTTTTAGTCCTGAGCTAATGAATGGTGTAGGAACCTGAGGCATCTAAAAGAGATGTCTGTCTTACAGAAACATCAATTCCAAAGAGCACCTGCACCCCTATGTTTATAGCAGCACTATTTACAATAGCTAAGCTTTGGAAATAACCCAAATGCCCAAAAATAGATGACTGGATCAAGAAGATGTGGTACATATACATCATGGAATATTACTCAGCATTCAAAATAGATAAACACATGCAATTTGCAGTGACATGGATGATGCTGGAAGGTATCATGCTCAGCAAAATAAGCCAGAAAGAAAAAGAAAAATTCCGGATGGTCTCACTCATAGCAGAAATCTAGAAAACTTAAATAAGGGACCAGGAAAAATCTAGAAAACTTAAATGAGGGACCAAATAACTATAAGAAAGTAAAAATCAAAATCAACAAACAACTATGAACCAGAAACACTCTATGGGGGATGGGGGATGGGGGTGGGGGGCAGGGAGGGGAGGGATTGGGGTCAAAATAAGGGGGTTGCAATTGTATGGGGAATATAAAAATAAAAAAAAATAAAAAAGAGATGCGCGTCTTATTTAACTATACAAGGGTAACTCATATGACATAACCAGGTACTGTGGATGCTTGCCTTTTCATAAAATCATTTTCTCTATTAAAATAAATAAAAGCTATTTCTGAAGGTGACCTTAAATGTGGAAAATCTTCTTTCTTTGTGGTAACAATGACAATTTCTTTTGAAGTCCTAAGGGTCTCAATTGATCTTAGCACTATATAGTAAGTTAAAGATACTAGATAAAGCTTACTCTGGGAACTTGGAGAAGCCCTATTGTACAAATCCACACAGATATTCTTTATTTACTTGCTTTAATGAAAAATATAGTTTTCTTTTATTGAGTTAATATTGCTTAACAACAGTATATATGATTTATAAGAATGCAATTATACCTCTAGAGAGAATGTTTCCATAGCATGCACACACCAAAGAACCCATAGTCCTCCAACATATTGGCTTTTGTTTTTATTCTTTTTCTAGAGTTATCAAGTATTCTAAGTCTACATTACCTTGACTATTCAAAATTATTTTTTTTTTGCAAATAACATAAACTCAGTTTCCACATGTGAAAAATGAGAGGGTTTGATTATGTTTTCTAGAATGTACTTTTTTATTCAGTCTTAATCTAGGGAATTTTAAAATGCAGTAACTTTTTTTTTTTCCGGAGAATTCTCTTTATTGTTTGGGTTTTCTATTACATTCATGCAACTTCACAATAATATCAGATAACCTCAATCCATAAGCAGTAATTTTTATGTATCACAATAGATTCTTGTATTCTGTTATCGATAACAGAAATCATTCAAGATATTTAATTCAGAATGGATTCACTGTTAAAAATGAGATGCTTATCACACTGTTCAAAGGGTCTGTGCAGACCTTCTATAATGTGGACAAATTGTCCACAAAGGGGAACTGTCACCTTCACTATAGTCAGGAAGCTTCTCCAATCACAACTGTCTAAAAACAAGCTTTGGCTTTATATACATATCTTTGCTGCAAAACAAAGATTGGGAATGAACACTTAAAACCGTTAAACATAGAGTCATTTTCTGTGTGTTAGAATCCCAAAAGTAAAATGAATGTCCTTTTGTTGTTATCCTCCTCACCCAAATAAATACTAGATATTTAGCTGAAAGGTATTCTAGAAAATGCAATTATTGATTCTCCTGTGACCGCAGTCTAACAAGGTACATTAGGAGGTGTTTTGGCAAATATTGGACATTTATTTTACCATATAGTTCTGTTGAGGAGAAGAGAAAAATTCCCACTATATTTCTGGATTCTTCTTAGATTGGTGGGGTAATGAAATTAGCATCAGACTAGTAGGATAAAGTAAATTTAACTATGTATTTAAAAATATACTTAGACAGGAGGATTTCAGATAGTAAGGGAAAATAGATATATATCCTGAATTAAGAAATGGTATAGATGCCTCAGACTTTAGGAAGAGAATGATAGGAGAGGGTGATTCACACAATAAAAAGCAGATGTTAGATGCTTGTTAGATGCTTGTCCTGCCATATAGATAATTTTTGCCAATAGAATGCTATTTCTGGAAATGGCACTGATTCTGGATAGACACCCAATTTTCAGACTTCTAGGTAATTAAAGGAGTGGTAAATGTTTATAGTGATCCTACAGGGCCTCAATTTACCTCAGCTCAAAATAACCCATATGCTAATATGATAAGTCTTGTTGACAAGACCTGTTCTAAACATCTTGAGCTGACATGTCCTTTACGTTCTATAATATTCAATACATTCCTGATTAAAAAATACATATTTTTTAAAGTGTGATCACCTATGGAAGCATGTCTGCTGTGATGGATTTATTTGAAAAGAAATATGCTTTTAAGTTCTTATTGACACAATTAAAGTAAGTAAATGACAAAGTATCTGTTGACAGTCTTCCTTCAACATTGCTTTTATTCTCATGCATCTCAACAGGAAATGTTTAAATTGATAAATGTGGTTATCTTACTTGAAATACATAGCAAGAATTGTGAAGGAAGGGGATGGCAAGAATTGTGTTTTTCTGATTTTTTTCTTAGGTAGGAAAATGTTGCCCTCTGTGATAACATGAAATAATATGAACAGGAAAATGTAAGGATCCAGGACTTCTATTGGGAAGACAATAGTCACAAACCTCAAACCTAGTGTCTTTTGTCTTGAGTTTTGTCTTTTGTCTTACAGGCCTATCAAACTTTGGAAGTATTGCTTTGTTGAACTTTATCTCCATTTGTGTAACAAAACCCATTTTCACATTTTAGAAAGGACATATTTAAAACGTAAAAGATAGGAGAGGCTTTTGAACCATTTATTTATATATTTAACTACAGAAAAATCTATGAGTTAAAAACAGACACTGATTTATATGGGAGATTGAAGAGTCTCCCAGTGAAAGTAGAGTTGATTAACCTGTGTGCTTGTTTACTTTCACAGTGTGTATACTCTTCAAAATCAGTACAGAGGAAAATCATGCTGAAAGGACTAGGAAGAAACTTCAGACACTCAAAAGTTCTCTTATCTTATAAATACATTGAAAATATACAAACAGGGGCCTCCCCGGTGGCGCAGCGGTTGAGCACTGGGTTGCGAAGCTACCTGCAGCCTCTGCAGCACCGGTTCGATCCCCGGCCACCGGGCGAGGGTCCCACATGGCGTGTAGACCTCTCCTGCCACCCGCTGCTCCCCTCATCAGTGTATTTCATCAGTCTGCCTATACTGTTTCCCTCTCTGGCTCTGGTGAATTCTCTCGCCCTCCCGTGCTTCTGACTGTACCCAGTGCTTGTATAAATAAATAAATAAATCTTTAAAAAAAAAAAAGAAAATATACAAACAGGAAATTATACAAAGCCAAGCCTGCCCCCCCCCTTTTTTTTTTTTTTTGCCTAACAGACTCTAACAGACGCTCTATATTAAAATAGGCAGACACACATTATGCTTACATTATGTGTAACTGCAGTGGAGGAAGATTTCTCCCTTTACCTTTCTAGGTGTTTCCATTATGACCCTCTCTAAAAGGGAGATTGATAGTGTTAGGAAAGTGGATCCTCTCAGCTGGGTGTGTACGCTGGTTGAAGAATATAACAGCCGCCACACCAAATGTGAGAGCAAGCAAGTGTGGATTTACTGACGCAAGAGAAAAGAACCCTTGACAGCTGGAGAGAGTCCAAGGGAGGGTGCCCATTTACTCCAGCCCTGTCTATGACTATATGCTGTCAGACTTCCTGTTGTCCAATGTGCCAGACTATAGATTAGGCACTAGGTGGTTGGGAAGTTTCCTAGTGGTTGTTTTCTGTTTCCTAATTACGCTGTAACCGGATCTTACTCTAGTTGGTGGCTGGTTCAGCAACAGATCAGTAAAACACTTGTCTGGTTTTCTGGGAGCTGTTTTGTTCCTTCCATTCCTATACTGTTTAAAATCACCGTGCTATGTCTCAGCCTTTCCAGTTCCCCAAGCCCTTCTTGGTCTCAGTTCCTTTCAATAACAGAGAAACAAACAGAAGTGTAACAACATGCCTGACTCCTGTACACATGCAAGAGATTCAGGAACACCAAGTAACTTTGTGAAATGGCTCAAAACTTTAAATATTATCTTCAGATAGAGATTAAAAATGTTGATAGGGAAGTGTAAGGACTAGTAATAGGAGGTTACCAGAAAAGTCACATTAAACAAGGGTGAAGTTGCTATGACAACTGAAATATTTGCCTTTTCCATTGATTAGATTTACTAGAGGTTTAGTGTTCCTTCTCTGTCTGGTATATAAAAGGAGATCCCCTTACAAACAGAGATTTTCTGTATAAATGTAAATTTCCCTTACATGAAAGGATAACTTCTCTGTTATCAGAGCCTTTCCTTTCTTGTTGTTTTCTAAAATAACCATCTCAAAATAATTCTTATGCCAAAAAGTGATATTTTGTGATGGTATATACTGTTTTTCATCACCAAGGACTTCAAATCTGCAAATTTAATATTTCCATCAAACGCAGGAAGAAATTAGATGAGTATCCTCTAGTCTACTGATACAAAGTTGAGAGAGGAATCAATTACCAAGGAAATATCTATAGTGACAGATCATGGAATTTGGATACTTGTTCTCTGGTCATGATAGCAATGTTCTTAACCATTGCAATTGATCTAGAGTGAACTTTTGTGTAACTACCTACAGGTATAGAAAGGTTAGTTAATATAAGTAACATAAGATCTCCAGATAATAATGCAATCTGTAAATAACTACAGATAATACATACACATTTCCTGTTATCACTAAATTCAGAAGCTCTGGTTTTATGTAATGTACAACAATGAGAAAATATTTGAATTGATTTAAATTTATATTAAGATATTCAATTATTTGCTATTGAATCACAATGCATGCTATTACTGAAAGCAGCTCATCTTTGTAAGATATTTTAGCATGTTTCTTCATTTAAAAATGAAGCAAAAAATATCTTTCCTAGAAATAGTATGGTATAAAATATTTTTTCACTAAATACCTCACAGGATTCAGCTTGCAGATTAGGAAAGAAAGAAACAACAGCAATGTAACACCAAAGTGAGTTAGTGGAGGTGATCTTCCAACTAAATATCAGGAAGAATGAAGAACGTATAAGATAATTAAGAAGTAAATTAGAGCTGAATTGAATATGAACAAAATTACAAAAGCTAGAGTAAGCAAACAAAAATTCTTTGCCTGGGAGTAAAATATGAACTCAAAGTGTTTAAGTTTGGTTTTGAAAAAATATTTTAGGCCACGAAACTCATTTGTCTCCAAGAGGGCATTTATATGGAATGTGGAACGTATACATTGTCTCAGGTATTTCCTCTTTATTAGTCCCCCAAGATCCTTCAGTTCTAATGAAGCAGGTTCTTTAATCTTAATTCTATTAGCTATCTAAGACAAAATAAGAAATTCCAGGTAGACTTAATTAAAGAATAACCATCTACCAAGTACAATTAGGAATATAAAAGGTGGATAGGTGGTCTGGATTTTCCCACAAAATTAAAATAGTTTTTTTTTTGTTTGTTTGTTTGTTTTTGTTTTTGTTACAGGACAAACCCGGGGGAAATGATGGTGACTTGGGAGTGAGTTTTCACTCACTGAAATTTGGGACAAGACCCAAAAGCAAAGACATGGAGAGAAATTAAAGGGAAAAAAAATAGTGGGAAGAGGGAGGAGAGAGTGCGAGAGAGAGAGAGAGAGAGAGAGAGAGAGAGAGAGAGAGAGAGATTAATTTTAACTGGCTGGCACTTCCTACCAGTAATGTCCTCTGAGGGGAGACCCCAGCATGGAAGTTCAAGAACAAAAAGCAAAAAGCAAGAGAGTGAGAGCCTGCATGTGTTCAGGTTTTAAGTCAACCATGGCTGCCTAACTCTGCCCCTAGTTCTCAGATGTCCCCAGTCAGGAACTCAGGTCCCTGGCATGCTGGGAATTGTAGACTTTGGCACCTAAATCTCCTCAGCATTAAGATGGGGGTGGACTTCATGAAGACATCAGGGGTGAAGTTCATTCAGAACTGGCCTCACTATTCCTCTAACACTTTCTCAATAAGACCAAAAAAGGATCTGATGGATCTCAATTAAGACTCCATTAACATCCGATTTCCATAAAGTTACTCTGGTGGACCACAGAGGCATTTTGGGTCTCTTTGAGTAAATACCATTTCAAAGCAGTGTACGGCAATTCCCAGAAGTTTTGATTCTTCTTTTTCCAATTTGTAATCACTCTGGTCAAAATCCAGAAGTCCCTCTGGGGAGGGCTGGGAGAAAGATTAACCTTGTACATTTTTGAGAGTACAGTGAGATCTTTCCTCAGGGGAACTTGGTCTCCTCTTTATTCAAAGGAGTCTGGACCTGTTAATTGATTGATTGTTTGGAACTGAAAGAGGGATTGTAAATTTCTGTTTTGATTACTCAAGTTGGATTATTGTTCAGATTATCCTTGCCCTCATTTGCTTATCTGACTTCAAATTGCTTTCTGCCCATACTTCTTTAAAAAAAAAATCTGTTGTTTATTTAATTTTAATCATTTTTTATGATTCAACAGCATTTCACAAAACAACCCTCTCTTAGTTTCTTAAGAAATCCATATTATTTTTTCACACAGAAAGAAAAATTGATTTGGTAAAATGTACATTTGATTGTGAAGTTTAGTTACTCAAAAGTCTTTGATAGTTTCCTCTGCCTTTAGTTTAAAGTCCCAAATTCTTAAAAAGGCATTAGAAGTCTCTTCATGTGGTCATCTCTCATCACTCTAAATGTATTTCCTTCAGTGGCTGAAAAGGTATACACATGAAATAGGACCTGTTTCAAAATAACAACTTACAAAAACAAAAGAGCTTTAAGTCTCAAGATAATCTAGAAGTACTTGAAACCCATGGAATTTCATTTTACATTAAAACAAGCATGTAGAAACATTAATCAAATTCTGACATGGCTCATTGAGAGTACTGAGTTAATAAGAGAAGCAGTTTAGAATAAACCAGAACAACAAAACCAGAAGGTAATTGATGAGTGGTGTTATAGAATTTTAGGGAAAATATAAGTTTCCGCTCTCATGAATAGAAGGCAGCAATATCCTGATATGAGGGAAAGACAAAAATAATGCCTGGAAGAAAAACATATTGTGGAGTCTGACAATTATGCTGAACTAGTCCCAACTGGGAAAGAAAGTCTTATCTCCATTAAATGCATTACTTTCTCCCAATCAAATATTCCTATGAAAACTTTCATAGAAATATGTGTAATATTATGCTGACAGAACTATAGTCAACAAAGATTACAAAATATTAATGTAAAAAGAAAGAAGTAAATCCATAGTATTGAGGTTAGAAAGATTTTTTTAACGTATGAAAATCAATGCACTGTTGAATGAGGATGGAATATTGTTGATGAAGATAGAGGATAAAAGGTGAAAACAATGGACAGAAAGGAATGGAAAGTAGGATTCAGTAGAAAAACAAAAAATCATAAGAAGATAAAATAATATTAAGTATTGTATTATTTTTATTAAAAAAAATTACAAGAGGGCCTTCCTGGTGGCCCAGGGGTTGAGTCTCAGCTCTATCACCACTATGGCCTGAGTTCAATCCCTGGCCAGGAGCTAACAACACAAATGGAGCAGCAGATCTCATCTATGTAGCATGCTATTCCCCTTAGCACTGTATTTTAGTAGATCCACTTGTTCTGCTCCCCACTCTGTCACTGGTGGATCCTCTCAACCCCTGCACCTGTGGCCTACACCCCAGTTCTTCTATGCATAAATAAATAAACAAGGCCTCCCTGGTGGCATAGGGGTTAAAGAAAACACTATCAAGCTATCGTCAGCCACTATAGCAGGAGTTCAATCCCCAGCCAGGGAGCAACCCACACGGCACAGTAGACTTCTCCTGCCTCACCCACTGCTCCCCACAGCAGTGTATTTCAGTAGATCTGCTTATTCTGCTTCCCACTCTGTCTCTGGCGAATCCTCTCACCCCCCCATACCTCTGGCCTGTACCCCAGCCTTGTATTCATAAATAAAATTAATCTCAAAAAAAACTAACTTTTTTTTTAAATATACAAGAGATGAATTCCTTTTTCTCTTGTACTTTTTTAGTCAGAGTCAGTGGCAAAAATGCATTCCCATGGGTCTTGGTAATATTGAAATCGTATAGTCTAAATATCACAGTAATAGTAAATAGCTCTAAGGTAAATGTAATGTTTCTTTTTGTCAGAACAGAATGGTGCAGTACTCAGGCAGGAATTTCTCCCTCTGAGGTCTTCTGTCCCTTTATCTAACACCTGACACAGCATATTGGCAGTCAGGTTATCACTTGCTTTCTCCAGGCATTTAGGGATGTCATTAGGTCTTAGACTTTTTGTAGCAAGAAAGGATATATGCTTTGTACTTTTTCTTGTGTCATATTTGGCAGTCTTTCTGTGAAATTACTGCAGTGTTTTCATCTTTTAGATGTCAAGGGAAGTTGAAGGAAAAGGAGAAGCACTATAGCTATTTCAATGGAATCTGGCTTAAAGACTGATAAGGGTGATACAAACACACAGATGTGACAATTGCTTTTAAAGAGTTTTGCCTTCTTGACATTAAAACTATGGAAAGGTAAAAGTTTATAAACTCAGATATAAATATATAAGTATGGTAATGTGTGTGTGTATGCAAATAACATGAGTATGGACAAAAGTGAAATGAAGTGAAAAAAGAATGCACAATACAAAAGAAAACTTTGAAGATAAAGGAGACAAATATAAATATGTAAAAAGGAAGGAGAAAAAGGTGGTGAATCATGAGTAAAGAAAACAAAAAATGCATCACAAAACTTGTCAGGTAGTATTCTACCTGACAAAAATCAACTACTCATTTTTCTCTGTTTAATAATTTTATTTTGGTTTCATAAATTTATACATGTGTGTTTGTATATGTCTATACACACATATGTAAATACATGTATATATACAAACACATGTATTTGACTGTTTCAGATATCTGCATTTATAGAAATGAATCGTTTAGCTAATACATTAAAATGAATTTTTGCAGGTGTAGCAAAATAGAGAACTAGAACTGAGTAATAAAATTAATTCACTTCATGTATAAAGCTATTTATAAATTATGTTATCATAGATCTTTTTGCCTAATTATCCTTTCAATCCTAGGAAATATATAGGCAAGTGTTGTATATTCCAGCTGAGGAAATTGAGACCTAAGACAAAAAACAACGGATATGGGACTAGAAAACTGTTTTTTTTTTTTTCCCCATTGAGGTCTCTTACCATTTTCATAATACAAATCCAACTACATCAGAAGAAGTAAATTTGGAGGAAAAAAGACTGTAATAAACAAATAAGTGACCAAAATCAAAATATGTGATCATATATATATATATATGTATATATAAATACATATAATTATATATATATATACATATAATTAGAAATGCCACAGTGATTTTCCTATATTT
Organism: Talpa europaea; assembly: GCF_964194135.1. Taxonomy (NCBI): domain Eukaryota; kingdom Metazoa; phylum Chordata; class Mammalia; order Eulipotyphla; family Talpidae; genus Talpa; species Talpa europaea. Next base: position 110,750,350 of record NC_140071.1, on the reverse strand, counting down.
TTTAATTAAAATATAAAACAAAAATAATAGAAAGGCTATGTGAAACATGAAAATGAAAGAGGACAACAGTGTAATAGTACTGCTCAATCTTAGATCAAAACTCTGGTGAGGCAAGCTACAAAAGTCTATTTAATGAGATTTCTCCAGGGAAAAAAACAGAGGAGTAGAACCAATAAGATAGATGTTAGATATATGAAAAAGATGATAGATAGATACAGAAATATAAACCCATAGAATTTGTATATGTGTGTGTCTATGTGTGTAGAGAAAGAGAGACTATCTATGTATATCTATCATCTATTGAGGGAGAGATTTATTATTAGAATTTGTTCATCCATTATGGAGGCTAAAAGCAAAATTCTATTGTGCGGGCCAACAGGCTGGAGACCCAGAAGACTGTGCTATTGATGATGTCTAGTGGTAGTATACTGGAGAATGCTCCTTGGCTTGGTGAAGGGCAGTCTTTTTATTCTAGTCAGGCTTTTATCTGATTGTGTGAGGTTCATCCACATTATGAGGGAAATCTGCTTTATCAAAAATTCACTATTTAAATATTAATGCCATCCAAAGTTGACACATAAAATGAAGCATCACCCAGTTCTATTCTCAACAGGAAGCTAAATGTTCAGATAAAAGTTGTTTCTTGCTCTATAATTTCCCTCTTGATTTTTAAAAAGTAACTTAATAAATATTTGCTGAATATCTACTAGAGGTTATGTCCTCATCTATGTTGTAGTGAGGCAGTGGTGAAACTGAGAAGTCCCTGATCCTCATGCTTTTTATTAATCAACATCACTAATATTTTAATTCTTGACAAAGACATTTGAATGACTAATGTTTAAAGCAAAAATGTCTTTCCCCAATGCACACATACATCTTCCTCATTGTCAGAGTCTTCCTTTGGCATCCTTGGTAACAAATATCCATTGACAGTTATGACACACTGAGAGAAACATTTCACTATGGTAGTGAGACATATCTCTAAATACCTACTCTAGAAGAAAACATAATCAACTATTTTTAAAAGCTTCCTATATTTTATATCAAGATCAAATACTATCTATAGTATATAAAGTCTGCCAGCATTGAAAACAGCTTTGAGTGGAAATAATAGATGTATATTATAATATATATTTGCTCCAAATGTAAAACAAAGCACTTATTATAAACTAGAAGTTTGATTATTTTGTGGTGTTTGGGGCTTCTTAAATTATTTAGCATTAATAAATTTTACATGAGGCTGATACTTACTACTAGAGAAAAACTTAAAAACAAATATATTTTAGCCAGGAATGCTTGCTTATTGAAATATATACACTCTGCTTTAGTTTCCTAAGATTGCTATAACAAATTATTACAAACCACAAGAATTATAACAACAGAAATTATTCTTTCATGTTTCTAGAACCAGAAGTACTAAGTCAATAGCATTGGGGTAAAATCAAGGCGCCAGCAGAGCCATGCTCCCAGAGGCCCTGGGAGTAAACCATTCCTTGCCTTTTATTTTATCTTCTGCTTGCTGTTGGCAATTTTTAGTTTGTGGTTACAGCATTCCAACTTTCAAGACCATAATCTTCAAATTAGTCTCTGCTCAATATTTAATATTGATTTATCCATTATGTGTCTGTGTAAATTCATCTTCTACATTTATTTTATACTACTACTTGTGATTGATTTTAGAGCCCACCTAGATAATCCAAAATAATCTCTCTGTCTTAAAATCCTTAATCACATGAGCAGATTTTTTTTTTCTTTATAAGTTAATATTTATAGATTCCTGGAATTCGGACCTGATATAATACCTTCCTTTCAGATGATAATTATTTTCATGAATGTACCAGTCAATATAAATTAGAATATGACACACAACAAACAACCCCAATTATTGGTATTTTAATACAGCAAACAATTATTTTCCTTCAGATCTATCAGTGTCATCACACAAAAACTTGGACTGACTGAAACTACTCATGAGTACAGCAAAGCAAGACTCTGTGATTTGTCCACCACCAACTTTTAGAGACATCACCTGGAAACTCATATTTCATTCACTACCCCTAATTACAGATGATCCTATTCTGTGTCTAGAAAGTGAAGAACTAGAAATAGTTCTGACTATTACAGTGGAGTTGGATATTTCAAGTCAAAACCCTAATATGATACAAAGGAAATTGGTTTTAGATAAAAGTTAAGAATAAACTGACTTTAGTAAGGTGGTATGGTTTGCTACCAGGATCAGATTTTTAATTTTATATTCTCATTTAAGATTTTAAATAGAAATATTGAAAATACTATGTTATTTTTAGTAGAGTATCTATGGAGTAATAGGCTACGATGAAATTTATCGGGTACTAATCAGGAGAACAGAACTTTCTTTCTTATAACTGGCACTGGGACTTTCTTTCTTGTAACTGGCATTGGTTCAGATTTTGAAGCATAAATGAAGTAGTTACTTCTATGTGGATGGACCAACCATATTTCCTTGGGGTGATAAAAAGAAGATGTGGTATTGTCTCATATGACACTATGAATAACAATCCTTTTGTAAAGGTTTTGGTGTTTGTTTTTTGAGTTGCTTTTTCAGCAAAGAGGGGATATAGGTTTTATGTAAGGTCAAACAAAGGGCAGTGGCCAATGGAAACAAGGATGAATTATTGAGGTGTGCTGAAGCTAAGAAGGACTTGCAATCAGTTTCAGTTATTTGCAGTAAGGCCAGGTTCCTATGGGAAAACTTGAAACGCTCTTTGGGTGGATAGCATTTGCAAAGAATATCCTCAGCTTCACAAAAGACACCGTTATTTGACCATCTCACAGAGAGGTTATGGGAAATGAAATGTTCTTCATATAAACGGACTTGGTGACATGATTTATATGAAAGTGTGTTATAAACTAGAAAGCGCTATGCAAATACAGGCCTATTTATCCCTGCAGTTTAATATGTTAATTAAATGGAATATCTGAGTATTTATTGCTCAAGTATATAGAGTAGATATATTATGCACATCATTTGATGTCATCTTCTACTTCCCAAGCATGAAAGCCCTGAAGTACAATGTAGGACAGCAAATTGCTGAGATATGAAATTAAGATTTTCTCTAAATAATAATCTAAGGCATCAAAACCATGCTTGAAATAGGCAGAATAAAATAAATAAAAGAAGCCTTGATTTGGGGAACTCAGAAAGGAAGACAAAACCATGAAGTGAATTGGTGCAGTTAATAAAGTAGGATAAACATCATAAAATTTTATAGGCTAATAAAGAGCAACAACATTATGTATCATCCAGTCAGAACACTTTTGGGGAGGAAAAGACTGTATTTAAATAATATCTCCAGGGTAACAGCAACTCTTCCTACTTGAGACTTTCCAAATCACCAAATTTTAACGTTATTAGTTTTTAGTTGAGATAATGTCTTTTTACATTGTGAGGTTTCAGATATACATTTATATACATTTATTTATACAGTGATCATCACCATAAATCAAGTTTCCACCCATCACCATGACTGCTTTTGCACATTTTGCCCACCCCACAATTCCTTTATAGTTTCTGGTAATCACCCATCTTTTCTATGGATGTGTAAATTTGCTTTTATTTTTTTTATATCCCATTTTTAATGTTTATATGACTTTAGATTTTATCTACATGAAGTTTGTAACTTAAAATTTTTATTGATAATTATTTAACACATTTAAAAAGCAATCATGTTGGGCCTCCCCGGTGGCGCAGCAGTTGAGCGCTGGGTTGCCAAGCTGCCCGCGGCCTCTGTGGCGCCGGTTCCATCCCCGGCTGCTCCCCGGCCACCGGAGGAGGGTCCCACATGGCGCGCAGACCTCTCCTGCCACCCGATGCTCCCCTCAGCAGTGTACTTCGGTCCTTCTGCCTGCTCTGCTCCCCGCTCTGGCTCTGGTGAATTCTCTCACCCTCCCTTGCTTCTGACTGGACCCAGTGCATGTATAAACAAAACAAAACAAACAAACAAATAAATAATAAATAAAACATGCCTCTATAAAAAAAAGCAATTATGTTATGATGGCTAAAATAAAAAGATGCCTTACCAAATGGGAGAAGATATTTGCATACTGTACATCTAATAAGGGGATAATATCCAAGATCTACAAAGAACTGATACAAATCAACAAAAGCAAATAAGTAACTTAATCAAGAGATAGATGGAAGAATTCAAAAGATACTGTGCCAAAAAAGATATACAGATAACTAACAAGCACATATCAGATGCTCATCATTAATTATTATCAGGGAAATTAAAATGAAAACCACAATGAGATATCACCTCACACATGTGAGGATGGCCCAATTGGGAGACCAAAGAAAACAAATGCTGGTGTGAATGTGGAGAAAGAGAAACCCTCACACTATGTTGATAGGGATGTAGACTGATTTAGTCCTATGGAAAAAGAATATGGAGATTCCTCAAAATATTAAAAATTCAGCTATAATATTATTCAGCAATTCCATTCCTAGATATCTCTCTGAATAATGCAAAAACACTAATATGAAGGGATGTATGCACTCCTATGTTCATGTTACGGAAACTAGCAAAGTGACAAAAAATAGATGAGTGTATTTAAGATGTTGTGCTATGTATACATAATGGAATACCACTTTGTCACAAAAAAGAAGATATCTTTTCATTTGCAATAACACGGATTATGGTAAGTAAAATAATTCAGAAGGAGAAAGAATAACACTGAGTGATTTTTTCTTATATGTGGAATATGGAGAAAGCAGCAAAACAAAGGAACACACAAAACTAAACAATACCAAACTCTAGAAATATGACTGAGAATAGAGACTACTAGTGGGTGAAGGTGTATATGATGGGCAAATGGTGAAGGGCTCCCAATGGACTATGATGGAGGATAATAGGTGCCTCATGGTGAGTGTGGTATGGTAACATACATCTAAAGTATTGTAAACCTATGCTTCTGAATCATATGCAACATTATAAATTAATGTTACCTTGATACAGATATTTAAAAAAATCAGAAAAAAGATTAATTACTGTTGAACATTTAATGACATGTAGATAAACCTTGAGGTGAGAAGTAAATGAAAAATGACTTAAGGGGACTTGTGAAAAAAAATCGAATTGGAAAATATTCCAAACTCTTTCAACATATGTATAAATAGCATCCTGAATGCAAGAAATAAAATAGTGAAAAATAAAACAATTCAAATAGTACAATCTATACACTTTTCAGAGATTAAAAAAATGCCAAATTTACAAAATGAATAGCAATGCATTAAAATTTAAATTAGATATTTGAAATATATAAATTTACACTAAACATATATGTGTATACATATAAGTGCATTAAAATGATATATATACACAATATAACACAGTGTATATTTGCATTTTAAAAATAGATATTATTTCTATAACTTATTAATAGTAGTATAATACATTTATACAATATCATACTATGTAGGTATTTTTTAAAAATTAAGCAATTCTACAGAACTAATATGAAAGTTCTCCAAATGATTTTTTTGTGTATGTGAAAAAGAACACTAGAAAATTGATGTTTGCAATTGTGTGTACATGTGATTGTGTGTATGTGCATACTCACACATGCACACACACATTGTGTTAGCACACTTCCTCTGAGAAGAGGAAACCATCGTAGAAATCAGTTGTTTAATTTATTGGAGGAAATAATTTTGAAGGAAAAACTGGGGGTGGGGGAGGATAGGTGGTGAGGGTAAGATGTAAGGAGTTAATGCAGTTCTTTCTCTATGAATGAGAGTAAAGGGAAAAGGATTAGATTGAAAGAATCACAGACTACAAGACTTTGGTCAGGCTGATGGAATCTACAAGTCAAGGTCATATGATAGGAGTGTCCTATATTTCAAGAGCTGGCCTGTGTGCTCAATCTTTGGCAGGAAACAGTCTGTGGTTGTCAGTATTAGTATGATCACAAATTTAAGTGCAGAATTTGAAGTCATTGGTTAATTACACTCACTGAAACCAGAGACAAATGTGGCACATTTTCATAGCTACTGTAATTAATTCTTTTTATGAAAAAGTTCTGCTTTACATAAAGGTTTGGGAATAGTTTCTCCACATCTACCCCATGGACATATTTTCCTGAAGAAAAAGAAGAGCTGTTAAGGAGACTATAGGTAGCTCTGGATACTGAATTTGGTCCTGCAACTGTATTCATTTTTCTCTCCTGTAACTTACATGCTAAATTTCATTTAATGTCTGTCAGCTCTTACTTTAGCATGTCTTTGAGATTTACCAAGTGTGTAACACAAACACTCATATTAAAAGCCTCATTCTGTTTTCAGGATGGAGTGACTGCACTTGTAAATTCATAGTTAAAATTAGTACTAGAGCATAGCAGGAGACACCCAAATTATCAGCTGGGTTTCACACATTCTCCGTCTTCACTGCTTAAAACCAGCTAAATAATCCATTGTAAATCAGCAGATCTACCTTTTTCTAATTATCTGGGTAAACTGCCTCTGCCAGTGTGGTAATTCCCTTGTTCACCAGTTGATCCCTGGTGATATCCCTGGATCTAAGGAGTTCTAGAAATCCTGATGCAACCTGTCATTTGTAATCTAGTGGTAATTATGGTACATCCACTTACAGAAGTGTGTCCCTTTGTGAACTAAAATCTTCAGCCTTGAAGAACTTGAGTAAGTACACATTTCCCTAGTGTTTCATTAAGAATAATAATAAGAAAGCTGTGTGGAGATTCCTCAACCTACTAAAGATAGAGCTTCCATATGATCCAGCAATTCCACTCCTAGGTATTTACCCAAATGACATGGAAACATTAATTCAAAAGAGCACTTGCACCCCTATGTTTATAGCAGCACTATTTACAATAGCTAAGCTATGGAAACAACCCAAATGCCCAAAAATATATGACTGGATCAAGAACATGTGGTCCATATACACAATGGAATATTACTCAGCAATCAAAAAGATAAACTCATGCAATCAAAAAGATAAACTCATGGAGCTGGAAGGGATCATGCTCAGAGAAATAAGTCAGAAAGAAAAAGAAAAATACCACATGATCTCACTCATAGCAGGGATTTAGGAAACCTAAATGAGGGACCAGGAAAAAGACTAATTAATACAAAGTGAAAATCAAAATCAACAAGCAACTATAAACCAGAGATACACTATGGGGAGGAGGGGTGAGGAGAAAAAGGATTAGGGTCAAAATAATGGGGGTAGCAATTGTATGGGGAATATAAGGAAAACGAAAATGCATACATTACGCAAAAATGAAAAATGATGTAAGAATTATCTAAAATAAAATCAAATAAATAAAAAAAGAATAATAAGAAGTGAAATCATACCTGCATTTTCATATTGTTTCTGTTATCTTCCTTTTGGGCATGCAACACCATACCAATTGCTTGATTTAATGTCTACACTTTATTCTGAAACATGACATCCCATAATTTCACAATGTTGCTTTTCAGATAGTAATTCAGTTGTTCATTTTAAAAAGCTGCTCCAGATTTTATGGGGACAATTATTCTCAGATGGTACATTGCATGACCTAATCCTTCATTGTGAAGTGAGTTCCATCATCATATGCTATGCTCTGTCAGATTCCATGCCTGTAGATCAGATAATTCTATGACTTTATTACCAGTGGTTCTGATTCATTCTTTTAAATTAGAAAAGGCAAATGCATTCTGAAAATAAACAAGTCTATCTCTGAAAAGATGGACTTATGAGTCCAAATTGAATTTAGCTCAATGCAGTCAAGTTACCACCTATTCCTTGGTTGATTCCCTTGAGGAATATTGCCATACTGTAGATTCATTGTGGGTCTTTTTCTGAATGCTTGAATTTTTAGATGCACAAAAGCTATAATGAATCAATGCATTTGGAGTCCTACATTTGCCTAGGCCATTGCCACCTTGACCCTTTTTGGTCTAGAGAATTAGTTCTAGAACAGTCCATGAAGAATCTTTGCTAACATAAATTAGGCAAGTCATTTTGTTTACATGGTTGTTCAGTGCCTTATAGTGACATATGTTCTCTACTAGACTTTAACATGTGTAGTAAAAATCTTCCTACTATATGCCCACTCTATCTATATATTTACTTTTGTCACAGATTTTTTTGTCTCTATTTGTACTAATTTTTAACAGTTGCTGTAACAAATTATAACAAACTCAACGGTGTAAAAGAAAATAAATTTATTCTCCAACTACTGGCTAAAAGACCAGTAGTGCTCTCACTAGGATAAAATTAAGGTGTTGGCTAGGCTACATCCATCTCTAGGAGCTCTGGAGGATTGTCTCTCCTTGCTTTTTTCTAGTTTTTAGCAATTTCCACATTCTTTTATTCCTGGTCTCTTCTTTGAACTTCAAGCCAGCATATTACATTTCTTTTTCTTTTTTTGCATAGTCACAACTCCCTCTCAACACAGCCAGAAAAGATTCATCCCTTTTAAGTATTTTTGTGATTAGATAGGACTTACTCAAGGTCTTTACCTTAATCATCTGCAAATCTTCTTTTGATATGGAAGGTAACACATACTAGTATTTCACACATTAGCACATAGGCATCTTTTTTTAAAGATTTATTTATTTATTTATACAAGCACTGGGTACAGTCAGAAATGTGAGAGGGTGAGAGTATTCACCAGAGCCAGAGCAGGGAGCAGAAAAAGCAGACTGACGAAGTACACTTTTGAGAGGACCAGTGAATGTGGCAGCAGAGGTCTGCGCGCCATGTGGGACCCTTGCCTGGTGGCCGGGGATCGAACCAGCACCGCAGAGGCTGCGGGCAGCTTTGCAACCCAGCGCCCAACCACTGCACCACTGGGGAGGCCCACATAGGCATCTTTGAGGATGTTATTCTGTCTAACATACTGGTTCCTTTTTTGTTTTCCTTCTAAACCCAAGACCACAAAAGCCACTGGTCAATGTCCAGAAATCCATATGCATTCTGACCCGAGGCTATCTTCATTCCACACAATGTGGATGACTCATGCATAGTTATGTCCATTGGGAAAATTTCATCTCCCCTTCTTTTTGTGCCCCCTCTGAATATGTCCATCATGCAGGGGCTGCCAATTTTTTTTTGTTGTTGTTTCCACCCAGATATAACCTATCTGCAAATAATACTCAGATTTCCTCCTTCAACTAATCATAAGTGCCTTCCCCATGACAGAGTCACAAGCACAGTAAGGTACTTCACCATGCAGTTTGCTCATACATTTTCACCCCTCTTAGGCTCAAAGAAGGACAATACATTTTCATTTTAAGATGAGTTACTGCTAGATTCATCTGAATTTTTACACTTAGTGCTTTCCGCAATATACCACTCTAAGTAATCTGCACTACTTTACACTATATTGTGAAAGAGAAGGGGAGAGTTAGTATAAATCTGAAGCAAAGTGTCAACGAAATTGCTCTACATCTCATGTGAATGCAAACATTTTTTCATATTCTTGTCTAATTGGAGGGGGAAAATGTATTTACCATGTCAGTGATCACATTACACATATGTGAGAATTTATTAATATGCTCTATCAGACATATAATGACCAACAAAACAACTGAATTGGTTAAGCTCACAGTGCTCCACAATTATCTTCAGTATGTGTTTTCTGCAGGAGACAGATTGCCAAAGAAATGAAGATATAAGAGACAACCAGCCATGCATCATTTAGGTCTGTATTAATGACAATCTATTTTTACTTTACTTGATAGTCTGAAAATTCAATGAGGGAATTCCTTTTTCATATATTCAGTCCAATTATATATTTGGGGACTAGGAAAATGACTTCTTGGAGGGTTCACTGCAAATCAGGATTTCTCCAGACTCCATTTATTACTCAGTCCTTGTGAGTTCCCCCTCATAACAGGGAACCGTCACAGCTTTCTGTGTCTCTCAGTACCATTGTCAATTTAGATCATGAGTGCAATAGTTCTTGAAATAACTGGGTGTTTCCCTTTTCCCAAGTTGGGAGAATCACATTATATACTTTATTTATAGTGTTGAAAGTTCATTTCTCAACATGACATAATTACTTCTTTAATCAATTGATTCCAGATCTAAAATATGGCTGACATCTGGGACTGAGCAACAAATTTTGGCTCTAGGTTATGGTGTATACCCTCAGTCTCCTGCAGGTTTTTATACAAATGGTACACTCTAAATTTAATAAAGCTATTTTTTTTCCATAGGCAAGCATTGAGAATCTGTAACAAAGTCCTTCACTAACTATGGTAGTATTACTGAATGACACTGTGGGTAGAAAAGTAGATGAACTATTGATATATATATATATATATATATAATGTTATATATGTGATATGTGTGATATGTGTGATATATGTGATATATATATATATAAAATGTTAGCATTATTCTTACTGGTAAAGGATCTAACTATTTTCTTTGAGTGGAATTCAATCTGCTGAGCTTCTCTATGCAATCAGTGTCTTTGCTTATATGGTATCAGTTGGACTGTACAACACAAACCTTTCTGTATCAATATAGAATGGAAAGGTGATGACAGTGGTATGAAAAGAGAACTAGAGATAGGTCAATATTTTTATAGCCTGTATTAAAATGAAAAAAACAGAATTTGTAGATTTCAGAGCATGTCCTTAAGTAAAATGACCAGAGGGGAAAGGTCTGAAATCTGGGCCCACTGAACACTGATGAAAAAATAACAAACACTTTGCATGAAAGAGGGAATATTTAGAAAGTACATGACAATTGTCTTCCACTGTCTGCAAGTTTGGCATATGTAACATTTGCACAGGGATTTTCAGCTTTCTTTGAAGTGATCCTCATGAATTTGCAAATTATTACATATTTATATTGCAGAATTAAACCAAATGCACATTGTAGGTGCTTCTGCAACTCATTATTTGTGAAAATTAACACCTATGAAATTAAATTCAATTTTATGAAAAGTATTGAAGATTTGGGAGAAAAGTTATGGCATAAATGCCAGGAAATTTGTATGTGCATATATGTATGTTTTGGTAAAATAATATGCAATTATGATAGTTTTTCATATTCAGTTTTATCCATAAATCACAAAATACTTTATAAGTTAACAAGATCAATTGTTTTCAATATGAAAATAAAATACAGGTCTCAGAAAGTTCAACAATTTCACTTTAAGTGCAGAGGGAAAAAGATTGTCATTTTGACTCAAAGTTTATCTAAACAATCTAGTTTAAGTCACATGCTACATTTTAAGTCTTTTTGTAGAATTATGTTGATTAGAAATATAAAAAAAACTTATTGATAGTGATAATAAGTTACATTTAGAGTTTGCCCTATAAAGTACATTATTTCATTTATTTTTTTTTTTATAGAGGCATGTTATTTATTTATTTATTTGTTTGTTTGTTTGTTTATACATGCACTGGGTACAGTCAGAAGCACGGGAGGGTGAGAGAATTCACCAGAGCCAGAGCGGGGTGCAGAGCAGGCAGAAGGACCGAAGTACACTGCGGAGGAGAGCAGCGGGCGGCAGGAGAGGTCTGCGCCATGTGGGCCCCTCCTCCGGTGGCTGGGGAGCAGCCGGGGATCGAACCGGCACCACAGAGATCGCGGGCAGCTTCGCAACCCAGCGCTCAACCGCTGCGCCACCGGGGAGGCCCTATTTCATTTAATCTTTAAAACAGGAAATCTGCAAAAAATGAAAGAACTTATATTATTATACATAATGTACATTGAGGAAACAGGCAATGATAGTAGGTGAGTTCCCTAAACTTGCCTGGCTAGTTAATAATGGTTCTAGTCACAGGGAAATCTTTCACCAGCTAGTATAAATCTCTAGTCACAATTTTAACATTTACTTAATTCTTTTCATGTGGTTTTGTGCTCCAATAGGCATCTATAAAATACTGAAAATCAATTAATGTTTGATGAATTGAAATGGTGTGAAAATCTGTTAGATACCTGAAAGCATAAGTTGTTCTTTTTATTTTTAATGATGTTATACAAGTGGCTCTGGAGTCAGAGCACCTGAGTTTGAATACAGGGTCCTCTCTTTATTAATAATATGAACTTAGACATGTTTTCTAAATTCTCTAGATTTGGATTATCACATCTGAAAATGAAAACAATAATACCTACTTCAGAGTTGCTGTGCAGATTAATAGAATTAATATATGTAAAATATCTAAAACATGTACTGGCACAATACCATCTCGGTGAGCACCATTATTAAATATGGTATATCTTCAACATGGAAATGTAGTGCTTGGCTTTTGTCAAAAAACTGGAGTTTTCCAGTGTTTCTCTGGAGGTCATTTAAGCCACATATAATTTTAGAGATACAAAAAATAATTTTAGAGGCACAAAAATATTCAGAGATTTCCCCAAAGATAATAACACTTAATGATGGCATGTGGTCTTGTAGCATTTTATTCTCAGAAAATGAACACAGAAAGTGTTATTTGGAATTCATTTTATTTCAATTAAGATACTACACAAGTTTTTGTGAGTATACATGGTGCTTTGTGAAGGTCACTGGCTTTTTCTTTTTCTGTTCATAAGATTTGATTTCTTTAAAATTTTCCCAGGCAATTTTGTATAAATGAGGTACAACAGTGTGTTTTAGCTTCAAAAATAATCATGAGTAAGCATCTTAATTCAATAAGCACTAATTGTATAGTACATGGAAATTATGTATACTATTTAATGCAGATCTGATTATTTCAGTCCTTCCCTATTCCTATAGTAAGCAATCTCCAAAAAAAGATGTATACACTGAAATATAAGCAAAGTTAGAAATAGGGATGATCTGAGAATACAGAAGACAAAGAACCATTTTAATGTTTATTATCAATTTAATAATAATTGAAGAGAGTTTCAGACTTGAGTGTGTCTTTTTTAAACTGACTCCTTGATTTACAATGAAATTTGATTTGGTTAATAAGGGTATAAAGATGATTTTATGACTCAGTGCTGGTAATGTGAATAATGGTGTACTGAATATTTGAATTTGGTTTTAAATTTATATTATGTGAACATTATGTGAATATAGAAAACTATTAGATTTACATTTGAAATGAAATGGCCATAGAAGTTAGGAATTACTCAAATTACTGTACATATTATCCAGCTTAAGAGTTTCATTACTCTTTATAATATGCTTACATGGCTAAAATATGATCTCTCTTCCTCAGGCTTCCATATATTTTGCAGTTTAAAAATCTTTTCTAATTCCTTAAAAATGAACCATGAAAATTAATTAAGTTAGCTAAATACACAAAAGCTCACTTCTTTGTCATGGGGACTCATCTGCTTTGTGAAATCTCAAGAATATATACAGTATGCAAGATTACTTCATCCTAACAGATAGGGGCTATAAGAGTGAAAACTTAAATCAGAGCTTCATTTTATTCCACAATGGGCAAGTTTCAATTAAAATGTAAGAAAAATCATGTTAACTTATGATTCAGATATAAATGCCTGTTTCCCAATGAAAATAATTGCATCTATTTACATTTGCTTATTTTAAAATAGTCATAATTATTTGTTTGTTTGAATGCAAATTAGGAGATCAGGGTCAAAAAATTCATCAGTAAAAAGCACATTTCTAGTGCTGTCACATTCCTCTTATTAGTTTTTAAGTTTTATTTTTAAAGATTTATTTATTTATTTATTTATTTATTTATTTTTGCATACAAGAACTGGGGTACAGGCCAGAGGTGCGGGGGGTGAGAGGATTCACGAGACAAGAGTGGGGAGGAGAACAGGCAGACTGACTGAAATACACTGCTGAGGGGAGCAGCAGGCAAGACAGGAGAGGTCTGCTGCACCATGTGGGAAGCTCCCTGGCCAGTGGGGGACTGAACTTATGCTGTAGAGGCTGCAGATAGTTTCATAGTGCTGTGCTTAACCCTTTGAGCCACCAGGTAGGTCCTCCCCTTATGAGTTTTATAAATGAATAGTTTTTATACTTAATATGAAAATAATTTTTTGTTGACTATTGAGATGGCATTGCAATACAATACTTGAATGATTTAGGCAAATGGGTTCACACCTCAATATTCCTTTTTACCTATCCAGTGTAAATGGCCTGGATGCTGGTTAGATATAATTCTGACCTACTCTAACAACCCAAATGCCCAAAAATAGATGACTGGATCAAGAAGATGTGGTACATATATACCATGGAATATTACTCAGCATTCAAAAAAGATAAACACATGCAATTTGCAGCAACATGGATGGCGCTGGAAGGGATCATGCTCAGCGAAATAAGCCAAAAAGAAAAAGAAAAATACCGGATGGTCTCACTCATAGCAGGAATCTAGAGAACTTAAATAAGGGACCAGGAAAATGAATATAAGAAAGTGAAAATCAAAATCAACAAAAAACTATGAACCAGAGACACTTTTGGGGGGGTGGGGGGTGGGGGGCGGGAGGGGAAGGATTGGGGTCAGAATGGGGCGTTTGCAATTGTATGGGGGAATATAAAAATAAAATTTATTATTTAAAAAAAAAAATTCTGACCTGCTCTGCCTGTAAACTCTTTTCAGTTGTTCTAAGCAGATTGTCGTTTGGACTCGGGGGGAAATATTTTGCTAACAGGATGTTAGGGTGAAGTTTGCCATTACTTTTGTTTGTTTATGAGATAAGAGAGTGATCCGATCTGGTTTCATGTTTTTTGTTTTGTTTTGTTTTGTTTTTTTTGTTTGTTTGTTTGTTTGTTTTTTTGCATGTAGCTGTCCAGTTTTCTGAACACCAAACTCCATTTGTTGAAAAGATGTCCTTTCTCTGTTGTATACTTTTTGCTCCTTTGCATAGAATAACTGTCCATATATATGTAGACTTATTTCTGGGTTCTTAACTCCATTCAGTTGGTCTATGTGTTTATTTTTATTCCAATACTGTTTTGATTACTACATCATGCATACAGTTTGAAGTCTGGAAGTGTGATACATTTCTTCTTTTTTTTTTTTTTCTCAGTGTTTTGTGACTATTCTGGATTTGTTGTGGTTCTATATAAATTTCAGCAATAGGGAGAGAGGAGCACAGGGGACTGAAGTGATTGTGCACGTGTGCCTTGGTAAAAGGTAACTCTATGGGGACTACACCTGAGGGGGTGAGGGAAAGCAAATATTGTTTAAAAATGAACAATGATGTAAAAAAAAATAAAAATTGAGTTGCAAAAAACTCCACAAATATTTGTTGTCTTGCATAAGATGAATATCTGCAGTTATATATCATCACGGCAAATGCTCAGAGCCACCCCAAACTATTCATTGCTGTTTAATTATGAAATATTGTCTCTTCAACCTCTATGTATCCAATTGTGTATCTGAAAGAGCTTTAGTGAAATAAATGGGAATGGAGCTCAGTTACTAAGAAGTAAGTTCATGAATAAAGCAATGTTTTCTGACTTCAAAGGAAAAAAATAAATTTCAACAATATTTATTTTTTGAAGAATTCTACTGTAAGTTTGATAGGGTTTGCATTAAATCTATATATTGCTCTGGATAAACAAAGATCCCCCTGCAGAAAGGCAAACAACCAACCAACCAACCATGTCTAGGAATCATCAAAGTTTATTGTGTTTATTTTTCTAATTTTCATAATTAAATTTCAATTTTAAGTCTAAATGTCCACATAACCATCAATCACTGGATGTTTGAGTGTGTTTGTGATAGTATTTTGTAGTCAAATAAAATAATGCCATTCTAGTATGTCCTTTCCCCCCCCCCATCTTTGTTTTCAGTTACTTTGGCAATGGTAATAACTCCAAAAAAAGTGTTTTTGAAATAACTGTCATGTACTCAGTATTTCATGATACACTTCTATCAGCTAAAGAAACAACGATGCTATGATTACAAGGGTTTTCCAGCAGTCTGAGTATAGAAAGTGATGGAAGTTACATATTTCTAGAGATGTAATAGATTTAAAGAAACCTACTAATGTATACCATATAATACTTATTTCATAAGTGATTCCATCTATAACATCACCTCTTTTAAATTTAAATATTATTGACTAGAGCTTTTTATGTTTCATTGCAGAAACATACATTTATTTTGGTCTCTTTATATGAGCTATAAATTTATACCTAATTTTGTTATTTTACATATTTACATAGCATTATTCAAAAAATTATCTAAGCTGGCACTCAGAAATTCATGAAAATTGTTTTACCCTTTCAAATGGATTTATTCTATTACTCAAACTTGAACAATACTATTCACATATATACTTGCGAAATTTACTTGCAAAGTAATTATATTGTAACTCCCCTCATTTTACTGAATTATATGATTTCTCATTGTCAATTAAAATAAGCTCTTCATTTAACTATATTATCCTTTGAATTATATATATATGTATATATTTTATATATATATATATATATATATATATATATATATATATATATAGCTTCCTAGCCACTAAAATGCACCAGTCATATAGCATATTCAATTTTATGGAAGAGGAAGAAAATCTTTTTTCAGTGTGGGTTGCCTGGATTTTCTTTGCCAAAATTTAGTGCTGACTACTCACACTATTCACATAAACTTTTGGCATAAGTGAAAGAATAGTTAATGCCATCAGAAGACTTTGTATTTCTTTAAATCAGTTGTATACTTTCACTGGGAGCTTTTTATTTCTCATATGAGGTAAGTTGGTTTGGTTTGTTCATTATTGACATCATAAATTTGGTAGTAAAGGCAATATTTACAGCTAGGTTTCCTGTATTTTCTGTCTCAGTTCTCATTTTAGCACATGGAAAATATCATCATCCTGTACATTCCAGAATCTTCAAGGCTACTTAACATAGAGGATTCCTATTACTATAGATATATTCTTTTGGTATTGCTAGTTCAAATGTTTTGTGCTTTGCTAGATGCCACTTGTTTTGTGATTTCTATTTAGTCATTTTGTTAAGGGAAAATAACCTATTGATATATGCCACAGAATTTATAGCACAATCTTCTTGTTCCATTTACTTTTGAACATGTGTAGCAGTCAGCCTTTAAGATAGCCATCAATGTGCCTTACCTCTTGATATTCAGATATTTATATAGTTTTCTCCCACGCAGGTATAGGGTTTTTTATTTTCCCTTTATTTTTAAAGTAAGTGATTTGAAAGCCAGGAAATAAAATTTCAACATTTTTGTATAAAAAGCACACCCAAACCGATACACCCAAACTGACTTGGATAACGGTCTCAGTTCAGAATGCTATAGCAAAATACCTGTACAGTTTAAACAGTAAACATTTACTTCTCACAGTTCTTAAGCCTAAGAGGACTAAGGTCAAGGTGCTAGTGGATTTAATCAGAACCTTTTCCTGAATTTTCAGGTGACTGTCTTCTTGTTCTGCCCCGGCATGGCAGAGAGAGAGAAGGATCTGATAGTTTTTGAGTCTAACAGCACCAAACCAATCATGATGACCCTACCCTCGAACTTATCTAGACTTAATTGCCTCACAGAGTTTCCACCTCTGAATATCATTACATTGGGATTGAGATCTCCAACATGTGAATTTAGGAGAGAGCTAGCCAACAAAGCATAGAAGCCAGTAAGATTGTAGAATTATGCATGTAAAGATGTTGTAGCTTCCACCTTGTATTTTGAGATCACTTTCTCTGGAGTCAGCAACTTCTATATTGTGAGGACACTCAAGCCATCCTGTGGACTGGCCCACATGGTAATAAACTTAGACAATCTTTTAGCACCAATGCAAGTTTGTCATTAAAAAAAAAAAATCCTCTGCTCCTAGTCAAATCTTTCATGAGTGTGTCTTCAAACCACATCTTGACTGTAACATCACAAGGAATCCTGAATCATAATCACCCAACTAACCCACTTCTAAATTTTCAATTCACAAAAATTCTGAAATAACAAATATTGTTTGCTTTAAGCTGCTGAGTTCGAGATTTGTTACATTGTTACATTGAAATGGGTAAATAATATACACAGACTACTTAAATATTTACGGTTATGACTTTTTGTTTAGGTTGAGAAAGAGAAATGCTTTTCATGACACCACGAAAATGATATGACATTAATATCTAGGCTTTGATTTATTGTGGAATCTGGTTGCTATTCATGAGTAAACTGTGGTTTCTCCTTTTGCACATCTCACAGAAAAACAAAAATTAATTACTGCATAGCGATAAAATTAATTAAAAACAAAAACAAGGTTTCTCCATAATCTTGTCTAAGCACAAACAAAAACAAGGTCACTATATAAAATGCAAATGTAGCACTCACCTGTTTGTTCCCGAATAATCTGAATGAATGCTGCTTTTTTATCATCTAAAGACTTAGATTTTACTTCTTTCTGTTTTATAAAAAAAATCATCAAAATATCAAATCATGGAATTGACTCTGCTCCCTAACAACAACTGATCCAGAGTAAAAATCACAAACTCAAATCAATTATCATAATCATCCATCATAATTGCCTATTATAATCACTTATTAAACAGCCTCATATTGAAATGACCCATGGTTCCCCAAAGGACATGGCCCATTTTTCATTAAGATAAACAATACACACAACTTTGTTTGACTACAGATCTTTTTCCAGAAGGCTACTGGCAGGGTTTTGAAAACATTCATATGTATAACAATAATTGGCATTTGTCTATACTTATTTAACTGACTGTTAAGTCCACAACTGAATATTTTGTGAATAAGATATTAGTGCTACTTCTGTGAGCAACAGGTATATGATTTGTTTTCCTTTTACTTTTGAATGAATTTTTTGAGAGACAGGATATAAAAATTAAAATATCTCAGCATGAAAAACACGCCAAAATTTATAGAAAGAATGATTAAATATTCAAGTAGAGAAGAGATTGAGAAATCTACTTTTCTCACTGTTAATTAAATAGTCTATAGCTACAGTTAGTTCTCTTTAAAAATATTTTTCTTGCAAGGAAATTTTCAACATTCTTGTTATTCTAGACTTTCAAAATTCATCAGTCATTGACTAGTCCATTTTTTCCTTTTCTTTTTAGAATTAGACATTAATCCTTTGTCCTTTTTTTTGCTAAAGCCACATTACTAAAATAAATTCTATTAATAGAATTCTATTAATCCATAGTTTATTTCTATTGACTAGGCACCATATTCTAAGTACTAACATAATCATCTCAGAAATCTTAAGAATTGTTATTATTTCTGCTTTATAGTTGATTAAACAGACTCAAAATAAAATGTAAGCACAATATCCAAGAACATGCAGTTATGAGTCACAATCTAAAAATGTCTCCTTGGTTCTTTTGAAGGCTGGAAACAATATATTCTGCTTTTGATATTCTTTAAAAATGTCAGAATCAAAACTCAGGCAAGATTTGGATACCTTAAAACAATACACCCTACATAACTTCTTCCTAATTCATTTTAATTGCTAGCATACTTATTCTCTCTTTTAGTTTAAATAACTTTAAACTACTTTTTATTTCTTTTCTTTTTAATGTGTTGTACTTGTTACAAACTTTTAAAGCAAAAGGTGACTTCAGGTCTATATTTCCATTCACAAAACTTGCTATGAATTCCTTTTTGAACAGCTTTACAATAAGCAAGGGTTGGTTTATAATTTTGCTACTCTAAACAATACTTGTATTTGGAAAACAAATCCTGCTTTCACTTCAGATCACATAAATCTTTCAGCTTTTACTAAAGTACTTTTTAAAAGGTTATATTTAATATTCTCCCACCTGTCTCCAATTATTCATTCAGTGATACATGTCTCAATCAGACATTCAATGTCTAGTAAAGGATTGGTAAATTTTACAACCTTCTATCATAAAAAACAGTTCATTTATTCTGACATTTTTAATTCATCAAGTAGAACAAAATACAGGTTTGTGAAAGGTAAGAAATTGTTTTAGGCTACTTTTACAAAAAGAATATGCAAAGTTCCTATTTTTTTTTAATTATAGGCTGTTCAAAATGTCACCCAACTATAAATTAGAACAATCACTACCTCTAAAATGTATTTTGGGCATGTATCTCTTTTTGTTGTTGTTGTTGATGTTCTTTTACCATTTCTTTCATAGAAGTTCTGGCTGAAACATATTGCTACCTTGTATAGGTGGGTAGTTTAGGACTCTAGCAAACATTAAACTTTAAAATATTTTAGAGGCTTTCCTCTTTTAGTGAGATACTGCCACTGAGAGTAGGGAAATGCTTGTAAAAACTCAGTGGAATCATCCAAGTACATTGCAACTCTAACATTTTAGAATAGGGCTCAAAATTTCATTGCCCATTCAACACAGCTACATTTAACACAGCTATGTTCAACAGAATACAGTAGCAGTTATAACTTTTGGGAAAAAAGAAAAAAATTGAAAGCTTTCTTCTTTTCACTCATTCTTTTTTTAAAGATTTATTTATTTATGCATACAAGAACTGGGGTACAGGCCAGAGGTGTGGGGGGGGGGTTGAGGATTCACCAGAAACAGGGTGGGGAACAGAAAAGGCAGACTGACTGAAATACACTGCTGAGGGGAGCTAGTAGGCGAGACAGGAGAGGTCTGCTGTGCTATGTGGGTCACCTCCCTGGCCAGGGATGGAACTTGTGTTGCCTTGACTGCGGGTACCTTCATAATGCTGATGCTTAACCCTTTGCACCACCAGGGAGGCCCAAACCCATACTTTTTACCTTGTTTTCACAAAATTCTAAGCTAGCTAAATAACTTAGCATTTATAAGAATGGACATGGATTTCATTTTTAGAGTTCTTTTGTCTAGCTATTTTTCTCTGTATATTTATTTGTTTTTCTTATTGTCTTCAACCACTTAACTCTAGAAGTTAAAAGCATGAGTTTGGCAGTTAGACAAATCTTCCTTGACTCCTGCTTATATAACTATAGCAAACTTGTAGCATTGGGTGAATTAGTTTACTTCTTTGTAATTCTAGTTCTTTATTTTTGAAAATACAGCATATTAGGAATTATCATGCATAATATGGTATGTATTAAATATAACTCATCTGAAATGCCTGTCAAAAGTTTTTAGTAAATACTGAAAATTCTTAATTTGCCCTCCTCTTATTTCTATTATGATGGAGTTAAAAATATACCACATAGACCTAATTTTCAGGGGGCCTTTTAAACCATGAGCCCCACCTGACATCAACAACCATATTAGCACTGAGAACATGCTTCCTCTAGTCTACTTTCAGCCAAGAACTGAGTGTGGGGGAGGTACTAAGGTAGGATATTCTTGGGTGACATAAAATTCCTGAAAGCTGACTTTGAAGGCTCCTGAAGGCCTTGTCATACCTTCCTTAAACTACAATGCAATGTGGTACACTTTTGCCATATTTGTTTTCCTTTCTTTTTTTTTAAGATTTATTTATTTATGCATACAGGAACTGGGGTACAGGCCAGAGGTGTGGGTGGTGAGAGGATTCACCAGAGACAGATCAGGGAACAGAACAGGCAGATCAACTGAATTATACACTGCTGAGGGAGCAGCAGGCATGCTGCACCATGTGGTTATCTCCCTGGCCGGGGATCGAACTCATGCTGCAGAGGCTGCGGACAGCTTCATAGGTTGTGTCTTAACCCCTTGTACGACCAGGGAGGTCCCTTGTCTTCTTTTATGTGGATCAGACTTGCTTCTGTGGTCAGTTTCTCTATATTCCCTGTATTTTTCATACATTTGTCTTAAATATCTACAGCTTATTCTCAGCTTAGTCTGAGAACTTCTCTAAGAACAGACTTTACACAAGCAATTATTTTTAGCAGACCTATCTCTTTGCTATTGATTCCCCTTGGATCACACACATATTTGACCCCTATACTCACCCTTACCTATGTTCAACTGCCCCACTTCCTTCACCTATAGTATCTCTCAATAAAACTCTGGAATCAATAAATAGATGGAACGAAGGCCAAAATATGAATTTTAAAGGTATGCTTCTCAAGAGCTAATTCAACCTGCCCCACCATGCCCTTTGGGATATACCTCCTGAAAATAGCAAACTCATAGAAAATAGATAATTCAGCCTATTTTAGTCTCTAATAGAGAATGACTAAAATTCCTTTTCATGATTTTTTCAAAGAAATGGAATGAAACACAGCCAAATCCACTGGGTGTCTATCGATTTAGAATTTGTAAGTACATTTCCAGCAAATGTAATTCAGATTATAGCAATTCCACAAATTTCTTCATATTATATTTACATGTCTATGTGTATAAGAACACTTGTCTCAGTTTTTATAGTAAGACTTAGATTAAGTTTTTATAATAAGACAGATTAAAAATTAGAAAATTCGCTAGATGAGAATGGGACATATCATTCGTCAATCTGGTATTTCTCAAGGTGAATCATCTCTTTTGGGGCACTCTCCCACTTTGATTCCTGGTACTCCAGCATGAAAGCACCCCAGAAGCTCATCACTTTTACCTTATAGTTTTGGTATTGCTTGTACCCCAATTTTACTATTATGTCAATTTTAACACAATGAAAGGGAAATTTTAACTTAAACAAACACATACAAATATATTTTATCAAAAATTAAGAGTTGAATATGAATATAGTAATATACACATATAGTTTGGCTTAAAAAAGGCAGGTGAGGTGTACTACTGCAAAGAGCTTACACTGCTATGTAAGTGTGCGCTAACCTCCATTACAGCTTCATAGGTATCTTCTGAGGCTTCCTTTTACCTATCTTCTGCCCCATTTGTTTGCTCCCTTCTTCCTTGAAGATACCACACTTGTGGTAGGTATCTGAAAAACAAGATTACCTGAATTCAGTCAAACTAGACTCTCCTTCTAAATGTTCTGCCACTTTTTCAAGTGACTGATACACAATGAACATATTCAGCACATCAGGTGAGAGCCTGTTGCTAAGTGGTGTAACTTGAACTCCATTAAGTCTAAAATTACAGCACTAATATAATTACATCAAAACATTCATATTAAGGGTATTGAGAAATAAACAAATACTAGATTGTGGATCTTTGAAGGAAGCAGAACACTATACTCCTTGGGTGCCTTCAATTTATTTGAAGTTCAATGTAATTTTGAGAATGAGATGTTTAATCTTTTTGTTAACTTTCCAAACAGTGGATGCCAGAAAGGTTCAATAGTGCCCTGTGTCTCCTCTGAACTGCTGGCCCAGGTGTTAATTGGTAGAGTTCCTCAGTTCCAGTTGTTGCTTTGTATCTAAACATGCAGTGCAAGGACCTTTAATTTCTTCATCTCTGCATGCCCCAATTTGAAAGGACCATGGATTAAGAGAGACCCGCAAATCAGATTAGAAATTCAGAAGTCTCAGCACTCAGTTTGAAATCAGATTCTTCCAAAATGCTATTTTAATGTAGACTTTATTTTTTAATATTTCAATGATAAGTCCAGTTCAAATGTAAATATTAAAGGCAGTAGAAACTAAGACAAATATTCCAGGAGACAAATAATTTAAGAAAAAGCACAAAAAAGGTAACTCACTAGTGAGGTAGATTTATGGGGCATAGTCTATCAGAGTAGTAATTGAAATATGAACACGAAATGAGACACTGATTTCTTTCTGAAAAATTACATAATTTTTCTTAAAAGAGATATAATGCATATACAACTTTACTTTAGAGACATATACTGAAACATTTACCAACAAATGAATCTCCTATTTAATAAAAACAATAGGAATACAAGGATTAGGTGATGATATATAGATTAGGGGGTCAAACTTTTTCTATAGAATACCAGAAAACAAATAAGGTTTTCTGGATCATATAGCCTCTATCAGCAGTGGTCAAGTTTATTGTTTGCACTAAAGTCGTGATAAACAATATGTAAATAAAAGAACCTGTCTATCTTCTAATAAAACTATTTATACAAATAGTTTGACTTGTGGGCCTACCTCCTGAGTGGGTAGGATTGGCCTTGTATGTATTTGTAATTATCAAAGCCTATAAAATGAAAGTAGGGTTATTACTGCTACTGTATACATTTGAAAATATTCCATAATAAGAAAGTTAAAGCAAGTTCATTTAAAGATATGATAATAAGAAAGACTCAGTTTATTTATTGCCTTTTAAAATTTTTATTAGGGTAATGCTGTTTGATAATATTGCTTGTATTTTAGAGGTATAGTATCTCACACTTCAAGTGTTGCTACCACACCACATCCACCACCAAAGCACCCACTGTGCTCCCTCCCCACTTGGTTCTTGTCAATCTCCCTCCCCCTCTGGCAGCCTTAAATCTGCAATCAAATTTCTAGATTTTTCTGGCTTTATATGACCCTTTGTTTTGTTTTTGTATTTTCTATATATGATACCATCCTATATCTTTCTTTTTCTGTTTTTTTTTTCCCACTGAGCATAATCCACTCCAGTTCCATCCATGTTGTTGCAAATGGTAGAGTTTATCTTTTTTAATATTTGAGCATTACTTTGTGCATCTATACAGCACCTTCCTGATCCACTCATCTGCTTTTGGACACTTAAGTTGCTTCCATAAATTGACTATTTTAAATAATGCTGTGATGAACATGGGAGTGCATATTTCTTTCGCAATTCTTTGGGAGATACCTAGGAGTGGAATTGCTAGGTTATATGGTAGATTATTTTTAATACTTTGAGAAAGCACCTTACTGTTTTGCATAGGAGCAAGACCCAACCTACATTCTCACTAATAGTGAACAAGTGTTCCTTTTTCTCTACATTCTTAACACTTGTTGTTTCTGGTGCTTTTTACATGGGTCATTCACAAAGGTGTGAGGGGGTGTATAATTATAGTTTTGATTTGTATTTCCCTATGTTATGTGATGATGAGCATTTGCCCATGTTCCCTTTGCCATCAGTATGTCCTAGTTAGAGAAATTAGGCAAGAGAAGTATAAAAAGGGAACATGCATAGTGATAGAAGAAGTAAATTTATCATTATTTTCAGACATCATCATAATAGATATAAAATCCTAAAGACGCCACTAAAAATTAATTGAAAAACGAAATAATTCATCAAAGTGGCAGGTTACAAAATCAATATGCAAAAATCAATTGCCTTCCTATATGCAAACAATGAGTTAGAAGATTAAGAAAAAAAAAGCCTGTTTAGTATTGCTTCAAAAAGAATGAAATATCTAGGAGTAAATTCAGCAAAGGAGGTGAAGGACATATAGAATAAAAACTGTAAGACATTGTTAAAAAAGAAGACACAAAGGACTGGAAAAAATATTCCTAGCTCATGGATCAGAAGAATTAACATTGTCAAAATGGCCATCTTACCCAAATCAATATAGTGATTCAATGCAATCTCTATCAAAGTTTCAATAGCTTTGTCATATAAATAGAACAAACATCATTGAAATCCATATAGTACCACAAATTCCAAAGCAATCCTGACAAAAACTTGAAAGAATGGTGGTATCATATGCCCGAATTTCAAACTATAGTACAAATCTATATTAATCATAGCAATGTGGCATTGGAGTAAAAATTGATACAAAGACTAATGGAATAGAATTGAGAGTCCATATAAGTGGACAGTTATTCTATGACAAGAGGAGACAATGATTATATTGGGGAAAAGAAAGCCTCTTCTATAAGTGGTGTTGAGAAAACTCAACAGTCACATGCAAACAAATGAAAACAGACCTCTCTTTTATATCATACATAAAAAAATGACTCAAAAATGTATAAAATACTTTTAGGTATCATCAGACCATAACATTCAAGAAGAAAACATAGGTGAACTCTTTCATGACAAAGGCTTCAGAGATGTCTTTGTGGATTCACATCCAACAGCAAGAAAACCAAAGGGGGTAAAGAGAGAGAGAAAGAGAGAAAGAGAGAGAGAGAGAGAGAATATATATATAGAGAGAATATAAACAATCGAAATAACTTCAAACTAAAAGGATTGTAGGATTGTACATAGTGAAAGAAGTTACTACTGAAACAAAAAACACGCTAGTGAAAGGGAGAAAATATTTGTACACTGTACATCTAAATAAAGACTGATATATACACAAATCTACAAAGACCTTATGTATCTCAACAAAAAAGAAAACTAAACAATCAAAAAAAGGGCACGGTTGCTAAACAGGCACTTCTCCAAAAAAGACGTACAAAAACGACACATTTTTTTTTTAAATAATAAATTTTATTTTTATATTCCCCCATACAATTGCAAACGCCCCATTCTGACCCCAATCCTTCCCCTCCCACCCCCCACCCCCCAAAAACCGTCTCTGGTTCATAGTTTTCTGTTGATTTTGATTTTCACTTTCTTATATTCATTTTCCTGGTCCCTTATTTAAGTTCTCTAGATTCCTGCTATGAGTGAGACCATCCAGTATTTTTCTTTTTCTTTTTGGCTTATTTCGCTGAGCATGATCCCTTCCAGCGCCATCCATGTTGCTGCAAATTGCATGTGTTTATCTTTTTTGAATGCTGAGTAATATTCCATGGTATATATGTACCACATCTTCTTGATCCAGTCATCTATTTTTGGGCATTTGGGTTGTTTCCAACGCTTAGCTATTGTAAACAGTGCTGCTATAAACATAGGAGTGCAGGTGCTCTTTGGAATTGATGTTTCTGTGTCCTTTGGGTAAATACCTAGGAGTGGAATAGCTGGATCATATGGAAGCTCTATGTTTAGTAGGTCCAGAAATCTCCACACAGCTCTCCACAGTGGTTGGACCAGTTTGCACTCCCACCAACAGTGCAGAAGAGTTCCTTTTTCTCCACACCCTCGCCAACATTTGTTGTTGCTAGTTTTTTTTTAATATGTGCCATTCTCACTGGTGTGAGATGGTATCTCATGGTAGTTTTGATTTGCATTTCCCTGATTACAAGTGATGTTGAACATTTTTTCATATGTCTGTTGGCCATTTGCATTTCCTCTTCAGAGAAGTTTCTTTTTAGCTCTTCTGCCCATTTTTTGACTGGATTATTTTCTTTGTTGTTGCTGAGTCTCATCAGCTCTTTGCAGATTTTTGTGATCAGTCCTTTATCATTAGTGTTGGGTGCAAAAATGTTCTCCCAGTTGGTGGGGTTTCTCTTTGTTTTTGTTATTGTCTCTTTTGCTGTGCAGAAGCTCTTTAATTTGATGTAGTCCCAGCTGTTTATCTTTGTCTTCACTATCACTGCTTTGGGTGATGTGTCTGTAAAGATGTCTTTGATGTGCATATCACGTAGTGTTTCGCCTATATTTCCTTCTATGTATTTTATGGTTTCAGGTCTTATGTCTAGTTCTTTAATCCATTTTGAGTTGATATTTGTGTATGGTGTGAGGTAGTGGTCAAGCTTCATTCTTTTGCATGTAGCGACCCAGTTTTCCCAGCACCATTTATTGAACAAACTTTCTTTGCTCCAATGCATAGTCTTTGCTCCTTTGTCAAAGATTAGTTGACCATAAATCTGTGGGCTTATTTCTGGATTTTCTATTCGATTCCATTGGTCTGTATGTCTGTTCTTGTTCCAATACCATGCAGTTTTGATGATTATGGCTTTGCAGTATAGTTTGAAGTCTGGGGGTGTGATGCCTCCATTTCCTTCTTTTTTTTTCAGTAGAGCTTTGGCTATTCGGGGTTTTTGGTGATTCCATATGAATTTCATCAATAATAATATGGAATCTACAATGTACATTTTGATGCTTTCTTTTTGTTCAATTCCCTTAATCCTCTGAAGTTTCATCCAGATTGTGTGGGTCATTAGTTTGTCCTATTTTATTGCTGAGCATTATTACATGCTATGGATATATCACAGTTTGTTTAACTAGACACTCTGAAGTACATCAAAATTATTATATTTTTCTTTCAGTTTTTGGCCATTATGCAAGCTGATAAACATTCATACATTAGTTTGTGTGTGTATGTGTGTAAATATAAGTTTTGTTTGCTCTTTGATAAATACCCAGAAGTATAAATGTACTATATGGTAATTGTGTGTTTACTTTTATATGAAATTGCCAAACTATCTTCTGAAAGATTGTATCATTTTACATTCCCATAAGTAAGTGATTCCTCTCCATCCTGAATAGTATTTGGATATTATCACTATTTTTTTATTATTTTAATCATTCTTATAGATGTGCTATGATATTTCATTGTGGCTTTAATTTACATTCCTCTAAAGGCCAATGAGGTTGAATATTTGCCATCTATATGTCCTCTACAGGAAAAGTCTTTGTTCATTTCCTATTTGAATTATTTGCTTTTTTACAATATTATTCAGTTTTGAGTGTTCTTCATATTTTTAGATATTTGACCATTTTGTAAACATGTTCTGCAAATATTCTGTCCCAGTGTCTTTTAATTTTTTAATAAGATCTTTTGCAGAAAAAAAGCTTTATATTTTCATGAAGTCCAATATCATTTTATATACAGTGTTCTTATCATCTTATGAATAGTGTGTTTTGGTACCAAGTCTAAGAACTCTTTGTCCATTTCTAGATACTGAAAGGTTTATTGCTTTTCTTTGTAAGTTTTATAGTTTTAAATTTCATGTTTGAGTCCATGACCCACTTTGGGTTACCTTTTATATAAGATGTGAGGCCTAGTTTGAGGTTCCTTTTTTGTTAAGGTATTTAATTCACATTTCAAAATTGTTCTTGAGAGTACAATGTCTTCATGCTACGTCTTAAAGGCTTTGTTGTGAATCTTTAAAGTGAATAGCTATCAATGTGTAGGAGTAGAGAGCACCTTACTTTTTCAAACATCAACCAATTCAAGTTCATGCAACTGTTTGAACTCTGTAAGTCAATTGGTGTTCTAAGTATAGTTGCAGGTGTGAGCAGCTTCATGGGTAACAGAAAAAAAGGAGTCTAGGATCACAGTACAATATAATTCCCCCAACAATGACTATCTACATTACATGGATTTCGAACATTTCAAACGCCTAGATTTTGCCCAGCTAACTGTAGATTAGAAATGAGTTTTGGAGCATAGGAGTAGAAGAAAACAAAACTATTCAGATGGGGCGGCAGCATCATCATCATCATAATGATACATTTGCTTTTCTATATTCAGTTTATTTATTTTTTTTATTTTTCATGTGAGGATTGAGGAATGCTGAAAATGTAAATGATTGGTATTTTTTGTTTGGGATATTTTAAGAAAAAGTGATACTTTATGGATTTACTCATTGATGAACTGGAAATGATCAAAGTTTAGTTATTCAGCTTGAATATCTTGTTTTTAGTATGCTGCAGAAGTTAATTGAGCAATGGGTTCTAAATCTGAATGATTATCAGAATCACCTGAGGAGCTTTCTTTTTTACAATATTTTCCAGGCCCATCTTTGGCCTTCTCTATTAGAATCTCCAGATGTCTCTTTTGACAGTGGTTCCGAGGATTCTGTTAATATTCAAGTTAAGAAAATATTAGTCTAGAAAAAAACTTTATTTTTCTGCCATACATTTCTAAAATGTGTAGCTTAATGTTTGTCATTCTAATTTTTAAAAGTAATTCTACTTTTTCACTAAAATACTTTTACTTTTTATTCTCATATAGTTAAATATTTTAATCACATTCTTATGCATTTAGACTTAATATGGTATAATTCACCAGGAATAGGGGACTGTCTTCAAGTCATCTTATCGTCTCTACATTAAAACCCCTTACCCAATCTCTGGTGGCGCAAGGGGTTAAGACGCAGCACGGTGAAGCTATTGGCAGCGACTGCAGCATGAGTTCGATCCCCTGACAGGGAGGTGACCCACAAGGCGTAGAAGACTTATCCTGTCTCGCCTGCTGCTCCCCTCAGCAGTGTACTTCGGTCAAACTGCCTGTTTCCCACTCTGTCTCTTTTGAATCCTCTCATTCCCCCACACCTCTGACATGTACCCCAGTTCTTGCATGCATAAATAAAGAAATATTAAAAAAAACCATTTCCCCAATCATTTATCTTGTGGCGCAGCGGTTGAGCGCTGGGTTGCGAAGCTGCCCGCGGCCTCTGCGGCGCCGGTTCGATTCCCGGCTGCTCCCCGGCCACTGGAGGAGGGTCCCACATGGCGCGCAGACCTCTCCTGCCACCCGCTGCTCCCCTCAGCAGTGTACTTCGGTCCTTCTTCCTGCTCTGCTCCCTGCTCTGGCCCTGGTGAATTCTCTCACCCTCCTGCGCTTCTGACTGTACCCAGTGCATGTATAAACAAAAAACAAACAAACAAATAAATAAATAAAACATGCCTCTATAAAAAAAAAAAATTAAAAAAAAAAGAATCAATTTCTAAGGTAATTTAAATTTGTGTATCACTTCTACTCTTTTGACCCAACACTGATTCCTTTCTGTCAACTTCTAGTTTTGCAAAGGATATTTTGGGATCTTAAAAACAATAATAAAAGTCTATTATAAATGTTTGATAAGTGAACAAAATGCATAAATCTATTGATTTTTCTCAGTGTCTAAAATTTATTGAATCCTAGTAGATGTGCATAGTTCCATGCAATAGATTTTACAGTATAGTCATGAGACGAATACAGTATTACACTGGTATTTAAGAAGTCAATAAATGTAATGGGCAAGATTATATATGATTTTTTTTACTATCTATTTTTAACTTCTTTTCTTTCTCTTATTTTTTTTCTTTTACTTTATAAACAAGTTGTCAAATTATACATGTCTATATATCCCTGATTCTGGATTTAATTGAGGTACCATAACCTAGCAGAAAATTACAATTTAATAATATCTCATAATGTATATCCATTTCTTGGATTTTTGCATGCCTGCACATCTTTGGTCTATTACTGACCAAATGTTATCTATTTGGAGACTCAGGAGACCAGAGAGAAGAGAAGAAACTGCAAGCAAACAAACATACATACAAATAAATAAATGAAAGCATTCAATCTGTTTCCACTGCTGGATATCACATCACAAAAATCAGAGAACTGTTCGGGTGACTGGACAAATATCAGTTTTCCAAAGGGAATAAAGAATTTCTTAAGGAGTCACTCTTAGAAAAGAGACTTAATGATCCTAAAATAGTAACAAAATCTTAACTATTAATAAGAAGTGCAGATTTTAAGTAAAGGGAAGTAACTGCTATTCAAATCCCTTCTATACTCTACTTGGCCTTATCTCTGGGATAAGAGAGAATACTAAAGTCACCAAGAAAGAAAAAAAAAAAAGGGAAGAAAAACAACAAGTAAAAATGCATGTCCGGAGCCGCCTGGAGCATGCGCCACGTTGCACATGTGCTCCATGAATTAGGTTTCGATTTACTGTTTCGCCTTTGGAGAAACCCCTGCATTCTCCTGTAAATCACGCGAGACTGAGAGGTCCGATGGGAGGAGCGACCAGGGTATAAGAAGGGAACCACGAGAGAGAAAGAAGACTGTGAGACTGTGAGAAGGAGATACTGCGAGGGGTACTGCGAGAGGAGCAGAGAGAAGGCCAGGGAAGTAAGAAAGACAGGGAAAAGAAAGACATGTAAAAGTAGGAAAAGGATAAAGGAAAAATAAAGAAGCAAACGCTAGTGTCAAGTTGTCTCAAGCCCCTCATTTCAATCCTCAGCCCTTCTCTTTTCGTGCCTCCGAATCCCACAGGTCGGGACAAAAGCACAAAAAATCTTTGCATATTCTCTCTAGCACGTAAAAATAGTTGAATGAGTCAGTTTTTGCCATGATAATGTTGAAAAAAGTTGTTTTATATTATTAATTTCTTAGAATGCTCAAAGTTACGTGATAAGAACTGCTTTTGCCCTGGATTTCATTGTAATGTGTGGTAAAATTATTCTCTTCAGTTTAATTCATTCATATATTCAACAGATATTTTCAATGTTTGTACAATATGCCAGACTCTGAGATAGGTAATAAAATCACAACAATGAAAAAGATATAATGAAGGGTTAAGCAATTGGCAAATTCTCTATGTAAATGCAGCAAACATTCAGACACCCAGATAGACTTATGGGTCAGAAATATTTCTTGCATAAAAAACAACATGATTTCTAAATCAGACTCTGAGATATAATTAATATATAGTTCTGAAAATAATGCACAGGTGGGAAGTGGGTATTGAAATTCTTCTGGCAGGAAATCATATATATAAAAAAGAAAAAGAAAAAGGAAAAAGAAAAAGAAAAAGATAGAGAAAGTGTGTACCAAGCACCTTAAGAAGAAAAATAACATGGCCAAAATAAAAACATAAAGATTTTGATTATGATTACAGAGGAATGAGTTTCTCACGCTCACACACACACACGCACACATTGAGTATTGCATTATATGAATGTATAAGCTAAACATTGTTGAAACTGAGCAGAAGTTGATGTAACTGAAATGAGCAATAGATAGTCAGAGGTTCAGATCTCTATTTATTGCTGTTAGAGTTGGTGATAGCTCTTTGTATCCAATATTATGGATACAATAGCTGTTGGGGTGCAAGAAGACATTCCCTTACCCTTCTGGTTCTTAGTCTGGATTAACATCAGGCAAATTAGTAGCAGAAAAGGACCAACTTTTTTTTTTTTAACATATGCATGAAGAATGTACATTATCTATACATTTAAATGTAAATGGAGCAAACCAAGGGTTTATATCTTGTACTAAGGGAACTGGGGCATTAAGAGAAAAGAGAAAAAGACATTTCATATGACTAGAGGGAATAACTTCATATGACAAAAACTTCAATCTGGATATTTTCCCTGTCTTAAGATAGATTTCTCTGATAAAAATTATTTTTTTTAGAAACATCGCTAAATCTAGGTAATTTGCATTCTAAGTAATGGGAACCGTTTCTCTAGAAATGTGCAGACCTCGATTGATGGCATGGTATGAACATCTTAGTTAGAGTCTATCCAGTCTTTTTTGAAAGACCAATACTGCATTACAAGAAGAGGTTTCTATGATTCATGAAAAAGGAAAAATGAATGAGAAACTGTATTTTTCCTTATTCTCTCCATTAAATATTTTCCAGTTTTCCATGCCTTATGGAGACTTAGATTGAGTTCTCATTCCTTTTGAGTATCTATATGTGTTTTCTTCCTCCTGTCCAGAAAGATTAATATATTTTGCTAGGAGTGGACACCTGGCTTGAACTAAGCCAATCTGATTCTTCTGGGAATTGGAATTCAGAAAAACTGTTCGGGTTGATATCTTTCAATCTTAGAATGAAATTTGAATTCTGTGATCCTTTTGAACTAAAGAAAAAGGCATTTCAGATTTTTTTTTTGTTTTTATTTTTTGTTGTAGCAAACATTTATGTTGTTTACTTTACCCAGTTAATATTCTAAATAAGTCTATGGAGAGTGAAGGGATTTTATCAGTCCAGAGATAAAGAGCTAAATGATATGATAGCTGTTTGGGTTCTTAAAATGTTTTCCTTTCACAGTCTAGTTTCTTCTGGGATCTGAACATACCAAATAAACTTTCTGTCACTGTTTTCAGTGAGATATCTTGTGTGCCTATAGAAAAGTTTCCTGATGTATAACTAATTCATTCAATTATAGATTTTTTACATAAGCTGGTTTAATGTTTAAAACTGACACTAAAATGAGGGTGGGCAGAAGATACAGTTCCGTCCTAAGTATGTGTTCACTATATTTTTGAAATTAAAAAAAATGTAGATAATTGCTATGATATAAATAAAATATACTTATTCAATAATTCTGTCACCTGACAATTTATCACAAAAGATTTGCTTATCATTCAATATTTACTTAAGAAGCTGAGTTCTCTTAACTTATTTTTCAAAAGGCAAAATATTTATGTGATCTGAAGAGAAACCAGATTATAATTTACTTTTTAAAATCTTTTTAACAAAGTGATATGAACTAGCATTTGGGCACTACAAATAATTATTCTTTTTTTATTTCTTTTTTTTAAGATTTATTTATTTTTATACAAGAATTGGGGTGCAGGCTAGAGATGCACAGGGGGGTGAGAGGATTCACCAGAGACAGAGTGGGGAATAGAACAGGCAGATGAACCGAAGTACACTGCTGAGGGGAGCGGCGGGTGAGACAGGAGAGATCTGTCCCACCATGTGGGTTTCTCCCTGGCTGGCCGGGAATCGAACTTGTGCTGCAATGGCTGCGGATTGCTTCATAGGTTGCGTCTTAACCCCTGTGCAACCAGGGAGGCCCCAAATAATTATTCTTAATTATGTTTTGTGTGACTTCAGTTATACTTTTCAAAATTTAGTCCACAATTAGTGCTTTAACTTTTACATAGTTGCATTGTAATCAAAAGTTGAATTAAAATAAATTTATAATCTGTGATGGCTCTTTATTCAAAAAGTTGGTGAAAAATGTGAAGACTAAATGTTTAAGAGTGGGGATTTTTGAATTTTCATTTTGAAATTTTTTTGGGTTTATTTTAGATACCAGAAGTATTTCATAATTTTCACCTATCTTTACATTTTTTCAATATAATCTCCATTTTGCAGAAGAGAAAAAAGCAAAATCTCAATAATTTAGCCAAGTTCATATAGAGCTGAGTACTAATCATTGAGATTTCATAGTACAAACATTCTTCATTATTTCATTCTGGCTTATACGGAATCATAGTCATGATATTTAAAGAAATATTTAAATGCACTAATTTTCATTTACATGTAAACTTCAGTTTACACAAATTTCATCACACTATTTCTTGTTGTAAAGTAGTATAAATTCAATAAAGTTGTGGTTGATTAGCCATGAGGAGTATTTCTGTTCTTCTGGAACTTACAAATGCTAAGGAGCCATTTCAGGTGCTAACTTCAGGCCCAGATTCTGAAAACCAACTACAGGCAAGTGAAAACTCCTACAAGACTAAGGCAATGCAAAGAAGTCAGAGAAAACGTGGGTTCACCACTTGCTTTGCTATTAAGAAGGTAGGAAGAGGCTCTTGTGAATGTTTTCTTTATATTTTTTATATTTATTTATTCATTTATACAAGCACTGGATACAGTCAGAAGTGCGGGAGGGTGAGATAATTCACCAGAGCCAGAGCAGGGATAAGAACAGGCAGACTGACGAAATACACTGCTGAGGGGAGCAGCAAGCACTGCAGAAGAGGTCTGTGCGCCATGTGGGACCCTCGCGGGCAGCTGGGGATCGAACCGGTGCTGCAGAGGCTGCAGGCAGCTTCACAGTCCAGTGCTCAACAGCTGCGCCACAGGGAAGGCCCTTCTTTATGTTTTAAATGAGAATTTTTCAGGGGGAGGGCTCCCTATTGAAGCAAGGGGTTAAGACAGGACCTATGAAGCTATTGGCAGCCACTGCAGCATGAGTTCCATCCCCTGCCCAGGAGCTACCCACATGGCAAGGCAGACCTCTCCTGACTCTCCCGCTGCTCCCCTCAGCAGTGTATTTCAGTAGATCTAATTGTTCTGTTCCCCACTCTGTCTCTGGTGAATCCTCTCACCCCCCGCACCTCTGGCCTGTACCCCAATTCTTGTATATATAAATAAATAAATCTTTAAAAAAGAATATTTACAGGCTATGTCAGGGTTATTAATTGGACTCACTTCAATAATGTGCTTCAGGATAACAGGGGCCCAATGAGAGAGAGAGACATGGTGGAACAATTTAGGTGTTCCTTAAGGCTGGAACAAAGTAGAACAATCAGAATATACACATTTATTAAGTTTGCTGTCTCATATGAGCACAGTCCATGGCACCCTAAAACAATTACTAAAGCAACATCAAAGATCAATGACCACAGATCACCACAACACATAATGTAATAATAATAATGATGATGATGTTTGAAATACTTGGGGAATTACCAAAATGTGACATAGATTCATGAGGTGATGCCATAATCTTTAAAAGATGGTGCTAATAGATTTTTATCAATGTGGGATTTACACAAATCTTCAATTTGTTAAATCATAATATCTGCAAAGCATAATAAAGCAAAGTGCAATAAACTAAAATATGCATGTAATGTAATGGACTTTTTGAATATTCACAGAGTGAATTTTGCTTAATTTTCTTATTTTCCATCACAATTCTCCCTATATTAAGCATTCAACTCACTGAGATTTTCTCTTATAGAAATCTTTAGAAAATTTAGATAAGACTCCTAACCAAGGGAGGAATTTTAAAATCCAAGATATAAAATATAAATTTAACAAGTTTATGGCCAATCTTGTATGCATAATAAAAGATAAGAATGCACACATATCTGATAACATATTTCAGTCAATCACTGACTACAAGTTATGGATTTAGGCATACAATTAAAGCTCATTACTCTACAACTGGGTTTAGAGATCTCTACAAACTAACAAAGTCATAACAGGTTTATAATCTAATTAGTGCTCTTAAAATTATCCCATGCTGATCAAGCAGTTTTGCCTTTGCATCTTATTTCCTTATACTCAATTCAAAAATGAAACTTGGATTCTAAACAAATTAATTAGCCCTCTTACTTACTTGGTTGTTTCAGCTCCATTAAACTAAAGTAATCAAATCACCTCATTCCTAAAGCCTTGAGAAGATAAATTTAAAGGCTGTCAGCTGTGAAAGTACAGAAACAAAGCTCACTGGAGAGAATCTCTGAAGAGCCAAATTATTTTGAGTAGTCAGTAGATGCTTGGGAGATTCCACATGAACAAATGATTCTTGGATAGTCCTATAAATCCACTGAAAACATAATAAATCATACTTAAGAAGAATGCATTTTTTTCAGGTCATCTATAAGCATATAAAAAGGAAAATGTTGGCAACAATATTCATTTGTCTTAGTCTTTTGGACTCAAAGTTAAGATCAATCTCTTCTTCATCCTCTTGTTCCTCCTCCACTTTCTGAAATAAAAACAAAAATATCCCTTCTAGCGAGATCTGTAGTGTGCAATTTGTATGCAATTTGTTTTATAAACCTTTGTCACAATTCTATTAATCATTACTAGTGTGTATTATAGATGAGGAAACTGAAACCCAAAAATGGTAAAAACAAATGTAGGTGGCTTCAAGGTGATATGATTACTAGGATACTATGAAGGAGATGGAACTAGATTTCAACTCTGACTCCAAAGATAATGCTCTTAAGCACTCATTAAGGGGACTGAAGTGAAAAAAACTGTCAAGTCTTTTCCCTCCATGCAGTTTAAAATGAAAATACAATGGTAAGAAGTTTTTTTCTACCAATTATGCATTTTTTATGCCTAAATAGGTGCACAGGTGCATTATTTCATATTAATATGAATAACATAATGTTAAAATGCATATCTTTCATCTCACTCTCTTCCAATTATATTTTTACCAAATAAAATCTCTAATATTCTACTTTAATAAATGCTAGATATTTGAGAAAATTTATTATGTAAGGTCACAATAAAATACAATAATTTGTATTTTATTTGATATTAATTTAAATTGTGTTAACTATCAATATTTTACACTGTTTTACCATTCTAAAAATATCATCAGCTGGTCACATATCAGAAATTTTGAAATAGATTTATTTTAAAAGCAAGGGAAAAAAATAAACCTCCTGAAGTGCAGATATTTTAAAAAGCTATGACTTTAGAAAAAGGTGAAAAGTAGCTAGTGTTATTTCAAAAATGAACACACATGACCCCTTCACACTTCAATTAGAAAACTAGCAGCATTAGTCAAAGCAATTAAAAGAACAATGCATCAGCTTCATAATGAGTTATAATCAGTCTGCTTGTGTTATTAACATTGCCTGGATGCTCTTCTGTGTCTATAGTAGGAAATGACTATGATGCTTTTGCGTACTATCTCATTATGTAACATGATACCCTAATAAGAGCGATGTCTGTGTTGTAAGGAAGGAAGAACTTGTGTTAGAAGTAGGTTTGCCAGATGTGTGAACCTGAAGGAGTGAAGTACATTTCCTGAAACGTAGTAATTTTATGTCTAAATGCAAAATATAAAAGTAAATTTATGACTAGGTTATGACTCATGTTTTTGGGGGTTAGCTAATATTTTATTTATTGGTACCAAACAAGAGTTTAGTAAATATTTGTCAAACCTGAAATATTATTCGTAATATTCATAAAAATATAAAAAAAAGTATTTGATAGATATGCATACACTATTGTGTCTGAATATGAAATAAATGTATAATCATTACATTTTTTGGAGGCCTGAGCAGAAAGAATTTAATCTTTGTTTTACACATTTTTTCACCAATTTTCGATTATCACTATTAAACAAATACAGTAAATAGCATGATACCATGTAGCTCCCAAACATGTTGCATATTCCCATGACCTCCCAGACTACCACTGAAAGCCATTTCTAAGTTCCTGCCTAATAGTAATTCTCAACCTACCATGGTGAGCAGATCCAATCCCAAAAACTGCATCCCCTACCACATGATGCCCAGATTTTTAACTAGTCTTTTAGAGTCCAGAAAATAATTTTCTATTATTTCCCATGATGCATTTGTTACTCATAATATGTTCACACTCTCAGCTCCTTTTTGTGAGTTTCATACTTCTGATCTACTGAAGACTAAAACTCACACAAATAGGGGCCTCCCCTGGTGGCGCAGCAGTTGAGCGCTGGGCTGCGAGGCTGCCCACAGCCTCTGTAGCACCGGTTCGTTCCCTGCCGCTGGCGAGGGTCCCACAAAAAACAAAAACAAAAAAACAAACAAACAAAAAAAAAACCTCACACAAATAATGTGGTTACTATTGGAAGAACCAATAGAGAAAATACAGAGCTAGTAGACATGAGAAAGGCATTAGGAAAATGCTTTTCTTTTTTCATATCTGTTGGGGACAGAATGTTAAAAAAGCTAATAAGATTTCTGTTGTGCATGCTACATGTATAATTTCATCTCCTTTAATCTTGATGAAATCCATGAACATGATAAGATAGAAGATTCCTTGCTTAAGTTATATGATGTGGAATTGGAGACTAGTTTGCATCTTATCAGCCTATAGAATGATTGGAAGGAAAGATAGACTCCTACCATCTGTGTAGAAATAATCTTATAGTGTAATGCCTTCCTGGGTGGCAAGGAAATGCAGAAGTCTATGTCATAGAGCATAGTCCCTGGACAAGAACTGTTAAATAAGGGGCAGTCTCAGTCACCGAAAATTGAAGGACCTGAATTCTTCTTAAAACCTGCATTAGCTTAGCAGAGGTAACTGAGCACCAGATGAGAACTATGGGCCTTGTCACCATCTTTATTGAAGTTTTCTGATCCTCAAACTATCATCATCCTAAACAAAATTATTTTTACATGCTGAAAAACAATCTCAATTTCGAACACATCTGTAACTTTTAAGGTGTGTTAGAAAATAGAAAGAAGGGAGGAATTCTGGCCAAGACACTTAGGGTAGAAAAGAAATAAAATGAATCCAGATGAAAAAGAAAAGATTGAACATATATCTATTTGCAGATGAGATGACTTTATATAAATTTCCAAGAAATCTGACAAAAAATTATAAGAATTTATAAATGATTTTAGTATATAAGATAAATATGTAAAGCTTAATAGTATTTCTATATAATACAATAAGCAATGTACAAATGAATGAAAATTAAATATTTTACAGCATCAAAAAATAAGAAATCAATTAACAAAGAAGGACAATATTGCTCTACTAAAAATATTATTAAGAAAGCAATACGGGCCTCCCCGGTGGACCAGTAGGTTGAGCACAGCTGTGAAGCTGTCCACAGCCTCTGCAGCACCGGTTCAATTCCTGACTGGCCAGGGAGATTGCCACATGGTGCAGCAGACCTCTCCTGTCTTGCCGGCTGTTCCCCTCAGCAGTGTACTTTGGTCCTTCTGCCTGTTCTGTTCCCCACTCTCTCTCTGGTGAATTCTTTCACCCTTCCACGCCTCTGGCCTGTACCCCAGTGCTTGTATAAATAAATAAATATTTAAAAAAAGCAATACTCACCAAATTAATCTATAGATTCTTTGTAATCCCTATCAAAATCTCAGCTGCTTTCTTTACTGAAATTGAAATTCTGATACAAAAATTCACATGAACATCCTTAGTACCCTTTTGGATAGACAAAACAAAAAAAAAATCGTTGAAAAGAAGAACAGTTGGAAGATTAGGAATTCCTGACTTCACAATCAACCATTATGAAATAGCACTGCATGTTATGCCATTTGTGTGATAAACATATAGATCAACATATAGATCATACAAGTTAGAAGAGAGAAATAAACTCAGATGTCTATGATCAGGAGATTTCTGAAAAGAGTGATAGTATAATGTGACGAGGCAAGAGGGTCTTTTCAATAAGCAGTGTTGACACAACTAGATAGTCACATGGAAAAAGAAAAAAAAATGGACTATATTTACCTGGCAGGGGAGATACCATCATCACAAAGATGGCTTCCAAAGACCAGGCACATAAATTGCTTTACTGCAATTCCTGCAATTTTCCCAATTGTGGGGAACTCAGCTATATAATTTGTGGTAGTGAGAAACAGATTACACTCTTTCCCTTGTGCCTAAAAATAAATAAACAAATGTGGACGATTCCCTGAACTGCAAACTTTGTCTCAAAAATAGAAGCATATTCCTAAATGTAAGAAGTAAACTCTATAGAACATCATCGTGATCTTATGTTTGATGGTGATTTCTTAGGTATAACCAGAGAAGTAAAACATGGGCAGTGAAATAACAGACATTGGGTTTCATAAAAATTAAAAGCCTTTTGCTATCAATTATATTGCAAAAAAAATTGAAAATACAATTCCCAGCATGGAAGACATTACTAGTAAATCATGTATCTGACAAGGGATTTGTATTAAGAGTACAAAAGAACATTTACACTGCAATAACAGAAGGATAGCATTGTTTAAAATAGGAAATGGAAAGCAACCCCCCTGAGATATTTTCATATCAACTTAGAAGTTTACAATTAGAAAGATAATAGCAAGTGTTGATGAGACTGTGCAAAACTGAAATCTCATTTATTGCTGATTAGAATGTAAAACAATGTGGTCATTTGGAAAACAGTTTCACAGCTCCCAAAAAAGTTAAATATAACAGTTTAACATTTATAATATGATTTTACTCCTTGGTATATACCCAAGAGAAAAGAAAACATGTATCTGCACAAAAGCTAGTAGAAAAATATATATTGTAACATTTTTCATATTAGTCCAAATATGGAAACAACCCAAATATCCACCAACTAATGCATAGATTAAAACATATGATATATCCATACAGTGGGATAATAGCCATGAAAAGTAATGAAATGTTAATACAAGCTACAATAGGAATGAACCTTGAAAACAATATATAATATGAAAAAAATTTACAAACTAGTGCATAATTTTTATATAAACATCCAGAATGGTCATATCTACAGTGAGTAAGTAAAGGTGGTTTGGGGTTGGGTGCTGGGGAGTAACTTAAAGAGCATCAGGGTATGGAGATAATAAAATTGTTTAAAATTTAATAGCAATCAATGATGATTGACAGATTTTGTGAACATGCTAAAGATACTCTAATTATGCACTATAAATAGATGAATTTTGTGGCACATGCATTATGTCTCAATAGAGCTGGTAAAAAGATATGTAAGGATGAAGGGAGAAGGGAAACACAAGGTAAGGTAGGAAGCCAGTTCTAAAACACAGACCATGAACTAGACAGTAAGCTGGATTTTCCACAAGCGTTAACGTTTCCAATACTCATGAGAAACACAAGCTGTTTTACTGTCTTTCAATTTGTAAAAAAAGAAATTGAGTCATGGAGAACTTCAGTAACTTTCTCAAGACCATCAGATATAGCAGGATAAAACTGTGCTTCACTCTAAAGACCAACTGTCAACAAAACTCATGATCTGCAGCTACACAACTGTGTGAATTTTTTATCAAGATAAACAGTATAAAGAAACTCATTTTTCTTCCCAATTGTTAGTATTAACTTTCTATCTCCTCCATGCTGGAACAAATTCGATTCATTGAAAAGTTTTATTAATTTTATTAAATTGATTTTTCAGTTATTTACGTATCTCTATATAACTTTGGGGGTACATTTTCACACCTCTGTATGTGCACATGCTTCACTCATATCCCCCATCCCACCTTTACACCTGGATCAATGACCTACTCCCTTTCTGGATTCCCTCCTCTCTCCCAGGATTCATTGAAAAGTGTTAATTGAGAAGATAAAAAATTTGGGAGATGAGGAAATCTACTGGATTAAGGCATACCTAGTTAAGTAGTGTTTTGATTTGAACGATGCATATTGACCATTTTGTCTGGTTTAGACTGAAATAGAAATAATATACAACTGATTTTCTGCGACTTTTAACTCTTGCTGATTTTGACAATTCTAGTTATCAAGAAATACCATTTCAAATTTGTGAATAGGCTGACGGTAAACAGACAACCTGTCCTGAGACAGAAAACACTTGTTATTTTAATTTCATTTTTGTGAGAAGATTAAAAAAACACATTGGTCATTTTAACTTTCTGCCCAAAAATATGAATTCTTAATTTATTTTGCAAAAAATAAAATACTATTTCTTTTTTTAAGAAGTGGGGTACAGACCAGAGTTGCTGGGGAGGGGGGTGAGAAGATTCATCAGAGAGAGCAGGGAGCAGAACAGGCAGACTGACTGAAATACACTGCTGAGGGGAGCAGCGGGCGAGTCAAGAAAGGTCTGCCATGCCATGTGGGTTGCTCTTCAGCCAGCCGGGGATGGAACTCACACAGCAAAGACCTCAGACAGCCTCACAGTGCTGCGCTCAACCCCTGTGCCACCAGGGAGGCCCTAAAATACTATTTATTTTTTTAAAGATTTATTTATTTATATAAGCACTGGGGTACAGGCCAGATGCACATGAGGGTGAGAGGATTTATCAGAGACAGAGAGGGGAACAGAACAGGCAGACTGATGAATACACTGCTGAGGGGAGCAGCTGGCGAGATAGGAGAGGTCTGCTATGCCATGTGGGATTCTCGCTAGCTGGCTGGCCAGGATCAAATCCATGCTGCAGAGGCTGCGTGCGGACAGCTTCACCGTGTGGTGCTCAACCACCTGCGTCACCAGGGAGGTCCTAAAATACTATTTCTTAAAAAAAAGCTTTATAAGCTCAAAAATACATGTGAATGAAAACTGATACTATTGCTAACCTAACGGGTATTAGATAATTATACACTGAATTGAATTTCTTAATATATCATAAGATAAAATTTGGCATTTCCTTCATTACTTTATCTTCCAAATTATATTTCCTATGCATTTTTAAATTAATATATCCTCTATAACCACAGAAAGAATTAAAAATATTTGAGTTGATTAGTTGGTATGATTTATGACAATAGTATTTTCCTTTTATTAAAACAGAAATCTTTGAAATACAGGTGCTCACACTTAACTGTATTAACAAGGAGTTAATTTAAGGGAACATTTGGTTGTTTGTAAGTGCCTAGGGTGAGAAAAAAGGAATCCAGATGCTTACGTAATTCATTCCTCTATCTCACTCTAGTTTAGAATAAAAATATCTTTGCAGTAGTTAGCAAAAAAATCAGTGCTGTCTGTCTTCACATACATCTTACAGAATTGCATTAAGAATATTTTCCAAATTTCTCAAATTAGGGTCGTGCATAAACCTACCATATACGTGTATGTGCACACACCAGTACATATGTGTACCCACATACATGCACATATTGTTATTACAGTTCTGAAATTATTTACTGCAGGTACTTTGACCACTACAGGAAAGATACATTGGTAGACAGATTTCCAAAGTGGACCCCAAGGTCTTCACCCTCTGGTGTGTATGCTCTATATAATCCCCTTCCTTTGTGGGGTCGGTGTGGACCGTGTCTCTGATAGATATCACCCGTAAGTTACATTATATGCAAAACTGAAGGAATTTTGTAGCAGTGAAACTAATCAGCTGACTTTAATCAAAGTGAAAATTAGGTTGAGTACATCTAATCAGTGGAGCTGTTCCTAAGTTCAAAGTAACAGAGAAGTTATCCTACTGGTATGGAAGAAGCAAGGTGCTTACGTTGTACAGATAGAAGAAATAAATTCTGTTTCAAAGAGTGTAAGCTGAGAAGAGGACCCTGAGTCTCAGATGAGAGCACAGTACTGGTCAATAGTTTGCTTGCAGCCACACCAGATCATGAGCAGAAGACACACACAAGCTGTGCTCTGCCTCCTGATCCCAGGGAACCTTGAGAATATACATGCATGCGGTTTAAGGCTGCTAAATTAGTGAACATTTGTTGCAGAGCAATGGAAAATGTATCCAGTGCACACATCACAGCATATCTCATTTGACAGTGGCTTATGCCCAGTAGCTATTAATTAATACTCTTATCATAGATTTTAGTTTAACAAACTAGAGCTGATTTCAAAAAACTGCCATATTATTTTCTGTTCGATATTAGTAAAAAGTTCATTAGCAGAAACTTTTTTAAGTGGTAGCCACAAGGTAAATCTCAAGC
Source organism: Talpa europaea (assembly GCF_964194135.1). Classification (NCBI taxonomy): domain Eukaryota; kingdom Metazoa; phylum Chordata; class Mammalia; order Eulipotyphla; family Talpidae; genus Talpa; species Talpa europaea. The sequence goes on along the minus strand of NC_140071.1, from coordinate 110,706,056 downwards.
ATACTTGTTTCCAGCTAAAATTGATTTATGGTATATCCTTGAATACAAAAGAGATTTTTCAATAGACTCACTAAGAAAGAGGATTATTGTAATACATTGAAAAATAAAAGAGATTTACACCATAAACACCTGATGTTTACCTTCTAATGCTAAGAATATTTTCCAAGTTGACCAGATTTGTAAGGCAGAGGTGAAAAGTGACTTAGTGACTTATGAAATAAAAAAGGGCTTCTATTCCAAGATAAACAATTGCATAGCAGGGGGCAGTGTAAAAGGATGTTTTTTTTTTTTTTTCCCATAAGCATTATTTAGCTTTTTGATAATACTTGAGAACTTCAGAAACTGTTTTTCTAAAGTAGCAATAGGAACAACAAAAGAGGGTTTATTTCAATTATTACTTTTTCCTTTTAGAAAAAAAATAGTAACAATTTCTTCTGATCATTAAAAGAAATCATTAAAAGAAACCTCACCATAAAGTTAATAGGTACCACGGTCATTTAATAGAGTTAGAAACATAGGCTGACACAAAGAGATTCACATAGCATATTTAGCATCTTTACGTGAAAAGAGTCATGGTCATAGAAATACAAGTATTCAGAATACCAATTATAGCAGAAATAAGGTGCAAAATACATTATCTGAAAGCAGCTTACAAGCATCCATCTCCAGTGGTAAAATAAAGGGCAAGACATAGGCAAGTCAGTCATCACTTTCACATAATTGGAAAACAAATACAGGAGTCATGTTATTGTGAATACCCATTAACTATTACAAATTGTATTGGAACATTTAAGAAGTGCAATGAATAACCAATGAGCTTATTATACTCATCATTGCCAAGATGAGTGTTTTAATAATATGAAGTTTACATAGAGTGCACTTTATCAAAATCTCCTTCTTTGTGATTTTTATCTGAACTTAATGAAGAGTTGGATTTTACTTATGCCTAGGACTATAATTACAGACATTTAATTTTTTTCTCCCTTTTTCTAACTAATACATATTCTAACATCCCAAGTGATAAGCCTCTGAAATTCATCAAGCTTTAAATATTTTATTCATTCACTCAATCTAACTTGTGGTGTAGACAAAAAAGATCAATCTAAACAGGAAATGCAATGAAATCTAACATAATGATATATTAATTCTTTTGTTGGATTTCCTTATTAGGAATGAAAAATGCCAATACTGATGTTTTACAACTTTTTTTTTTTTAACTGAAGTAAAATAATGCATTTGAAAACATTTGGAAAAAGTGTTAATGCATTATGCAAACATAAATTTTTATTGTTGAATTGCTTAAGACCTGACATTTTAGCAGTCTCACTAAATATTTAATCACAATTCTAATTGAAAATGGATAAGGAGAATGGGAGAAGTTAGTCCTGAGATGTTTTAAGAATGAGCTGGATTAAGAACCCAGATACTTCCTTATTTGACTGCCTAAATTAAAATGTCATTTTTTAGACTTCTGGGTGTTTGGGCATAAAGGAATAATATGAGTAATTGAAATGGTCAATGCCAAGGTGAAAATGCCCACATTATATTTGTGTGTGCGTGCCTAGATGCATTCATGTGCACACACACACACAAGCTCACATTTGGATGAGCTCATAGATCTGAACACTCTACTTTTTTTTTTAAGATTTATTTTATTTATACAAAAGCCAGAGTACAGGCCAGATGTGCGGGAGGGTGAGAGGATTCACCAGAGGTAGAGTGTGGAACAGAACAGGCAGACTTACTGAAATACACTGCTGAGGGGAGCAGCAGGAGAGACAGGAGAGGTCTGCTTGCCATGTGGGTTGCTCCGAGGCTGGTGGGGATCGAACCGGCACTGCAGAGGCTGCAGACAGCTTTCACAGCACTGTGCTCAACCACCTGCACCACCAGGGAGGCCTTGATCATTCTAATTTTATTTTAAATAGTAACTTATTCTTTTAATTGTGGTAATATTGGGATTTTCTTCATCAGTATTAACGCCCTAGGATACCCAACACCAGCTCACCCATAGACTGCCACCATGGTCCAATGTGTTTCCCTCCTTCTTTGCTCCTACTCCTCCTCCAACCCCACTTTGTATGCTTCAATTCTATAGTCAGTTTTCAAGGGTTAGCTTTTAAGTTTGTCTTTCTCTGTTTCTTGGTTTGGTTCCTCTATAGTTCATTTGTCAGTGACACCCTTCTGTATTTATCTTTCTCCTTCTGACTTATTTTACTAGTATTATCTCTTCCAGCTCCATCCATGTTGCTGCAAATGGCATGGATTTTTTGATTGTTGAGCAATATCCCATTGTATATGTACATATGGCATCTTCGTAACCCATTCACCTATTTTTGGGTGTTCAGGCTATTTCAATATTGGCTAATGTAAACAGTGCTGTAATGAACATGGGAGTGCAAGTTTCCTTTCAAATTAGTATTTTTGTGGGTTCTTCAGGTAGAAAACTTGCTGGGTCATATATATCAGATCCAATTTTACAATATTTTTCATTAGGGCTTCAATGTATATCTAAAGAATATTACTATAGAAAGTTATAAATTTTCAGAAGAGTTTTTCTTGTCTCCTGCTAATATTTCTTTATTCTTACACTTTCCCTTAGTCTAAATTCCACAGATTTCAAGTGCAGTTCCCTCAGGATAAAGGCAATAATTTTATACAACCCTTCAATAACTATTCCTCCTTGAAATTCACTAGTTACTCTTCGATTATTTTACATTCATCATTGTGAGATTTTCCTCTCAAATATTTCAGCTCTCAGAATTATTTTTTTTGGTCTATTTGACTTGATTCATAGGGTTTATTCCAGATGGACACTTCATATGCAAGTTTAAGGAAATACATCCTCCATCAAGAAACTGGTAAACTTTGGTGTTGGTTTTTAAATCAACGTCTGACATCTTTTTCATCTTTTTACTAGGTTTTTCAGGGTCTGATTTCTCTATCTGTTCTAGCAACAAGAATAATATCTCTCCTTTTCTTGTAGTTTAACATCTGTTAGGAAATAAAGACTTTGGTTTTCATTTTAATTTCATTTTCTCTTAGAGAAGTGATTGCTTCCCGCTTCTTTTGTCAGCCTACATTTTTTATTTCATTTCATTCCTCTGGTGATCCTGAGTTGTAATAATTTGAAAGAGTATTTTTTTTCTGAAAGGCTATGTTTTTTTTTTAATTTATTTATTTTATTTTTTTGTAGTCCAGAGCTCTTGTATTTCTTTTTGCACACCTATCATGCCATGAATTCATAGGGAATAGGTTCTAGCAGCTCAGGCTCCTTCCCATTGGTTCTCACAAAGTGTGCTTCTCTAGGTGGAGCAGGCTGGCGCTTCAGCTGAACCCAAATACCCTTCTCTTTGGCTTCCTTTTTCTTCTGATCATTTTCTTTCACACGTTTCAGGAAGCTATCTCGGCTCTTAGAGTGCTTAATGTGCTCAATACGAACATTAATTCTCTTTGCAAGAATCTTGCCCTTTACTTGCTTGTTTACAACAATGCCAACTGCATGCTGGGTAACATTATAGACTCTTCCGGTTTTGCCATGGTAGCATTTGTGGGGCATTCCTTTTTGAACAGTGCCCATCCCCTTGATGTCAACAATATCACCTTTCTTATAGATTCGCGTGTATGTGGCCAAAGGAACAACTCCATGTTTTCTAAAAGGCCTAGAGAGCATATAGTGGGTCCCTCTTCTCTTTCCTTTGTGTTAGTCATTTTGGCGACTTACTGGAAGATGGCGGTTCCGGCCGAAAGGAAGCGTTTTTAAAGTATTTTTAAGATGAATATCTAGACCAAATATTCTACCAAAATACTTAAGATCGTTTGCTTCAAGTTTAGTTGTGCGCATATTATATGTCTATTTTTTTAATACCCATTGTGGATCAGAACCTTTAATATAACAATTTAAGTTTAAAAAATATTCTAATTTTTAAAACAATATTCCACATTTCACTGTTGGTTTCAAAATAAATCACACCTCTTTGGGTAAAGTCACAATTTGAATCTCAGAAATCTAGAAAAGTAATGAGAACTCATGTGATTAATAAAGTTAGAGCCTGCTATTTCTCAGTGAAAGGCATGAGAGTCAGGAATTTGAATTTGGCATAGTCCACCCTACCCCTGTCTACCAGTGGAATAAAGCCATCTCTAGAGCTCAAGTCCTGGCCCATAATCTAAGTAAATGATCATGAAAAAGGTGATTTTTTTTTGCTTATTTTCCAACTAGTGAATACAATAGTTTTCCTCTGTTCAAGCTGTCACCTTAGTTGATCTAACAGACTAACCAGCATAGCAGGCTGCATATCTTTTATAAGGCCTAGCATGGTCCATACATTATTTATATAGTATAACCTGCCTCTTATTTGCTAAGCTAAATGCCTATAGTTTCACCTATATAAGTTACACAGAAATTCATGGTTAGAATTTTCCTGTATTTATGATAATTCTCTACCATCATGCCATTCAGCAATTTTTGACAAAATGCCCACATTGTTATTTTGTGCTGGGCATCACAGATTATGGAGCTGGATTGGGTGGTCAAAGTTCCCTTTTGCTACAGTTAACTGCACAAATCACAATTCCAATTCATTCATTCGAATTAACTCATTCAGGTTACATCAATGCATAACTATGAAAACAAAACAGATGAAAATAGCAAAAGAGAAATTATTATGGCCTGATAATCTAAATTACAATACTAACATTACTATAGCATTAGTAAATCTGACAGCTACTACTTCTGCTGCACTAGCTGGAAAAGATCAGTGCCCACTGGTCTCCCCTGCTTTAACCCTATCTTCTTTCAAAAGCATGTATGTGCTCTTTTTTTTACTTAATTTCCAACCCCATTTATTCACCATGTTCCACGCCAAAATACACTAATTTTTTTTGAGATTAGAAGAACGCAATAAATGGGGCCTTTATTCTATCTAGACTTAGAACTGCTTGAAAGATAAAAAATAAAAACTTGGAAATCAATCAAAATATAAAATTTTTGCTCATGAAGTAAAATGGTAAAGCTTGGCAAATTTTAGTCCTATGTTTTCTTAACACTTTTCACAGCAAATTTATACCCTCCTCTTCTCTGCCCTCCAAACTCAACCCCAATTTCAGGCTTCCTCCATTGCTTTTGCTCCACCAAGCCTAGAACTTGGCTAAAGAGGTTGGGCATGAATGGTGACTGCCAGCAGCTATGTCTGCCCTTACCCCACTATAGAAAACAGAAGAACAATACCACACATGGCCATTACTTCTAAATTTACGAATCAAATAAATAAACCCTCCTGTCTCTTGTGGAAGAGTAAATGAAGAGAAGTGCCTATAAATCATAAACTCCACTCACAAATGTTACTAAAGGCAGGGAGATAGGAATTTCTTACATTGGACATTGAAGGCAAGATAATAAATGCTATTGAGATTACCTCTTGGCCCTCTAAAAGGAGGATTTAGGAGGAATGCTGTTGAAGAAATCCAAAGGTCCCATCTCTGTAAATACAGTGATCTTATCCAAGGAGTCATTAAGCAGCCTAAAGTATTTGAAGTAAGCCTGATTATTTGAATGAACACACAAGAAAACTGAGAACGACACTGAATCAATGATTCCTTTTGTGAAGTGATAGAAATTTAAGGCAAAACTCAAGGTTTTTTAAACCGAAAAATATTTTCTGGGGCCTCCCCGGTGATGCAGCAGGTTGAGCGCAGAGCTGTGAAGTTGTTTGCAGCCTCTGCAGCACGGGTTCGATTCCCGGCCGGCCAGGGTGATTCCCACATGGTGTGGCAGACCTCTCCTGTCTTGCCCGCTGCTCCCCTCAGCAGTGTATTTCAGTCAGTCTGCCTGTTCTGTACCCCGCTCTGTCTCTGGTGAATTCTATTACCCTCCCGTGCCTCTGGCCTGTACCCCAGCTCTTGTATAAAAATAAATAAATCTTTAAAAAAAAAGATGAAAAATATTTTTCTCTGATCACTTTTAATATGCTACCATAATTTAATCTATTTTTATTTTTTTTAAATATTTCCCTGTACTCCTTGCTTGCATACATGGTTTCTTTTTTTTTTTTTTTAAGATTTATTTTTATACAAGAACCAGGGTACAAGCCAGATGCATGGGAAGGTAAGAGGAGTCACCAGAGACAGAGTGGGGAACAGAACAGGCAGACTGAGTGAAATACACTGCTGAGGGGAGCAACGAGTGAGACAGGAGATGTGTGCTTCGCCATGTGGGTTTCTCCTTGGTCGGCCGAAGGATCGAACTCATGCTGCAGAGGCTGTGGACTGTCTCATAGTGCGGTACTTAACCCCTTGCGCCGCCAGGGAGGCCCTTTAGCTATTTTGTTTAGATCAATTGCATTTTAAATAAAAGTAGCTCTTATTATGCTCAGACAATCTCATTACTTCTCTAGTTATTGACACTTGCCTCATGGATAAGCATTAAAGAACTCCAGGAGTGAATGTATTCTCATCCATCTCCATACCTGCCAAGGGAAGACCTTTTCCTGAGATCATTATGATTATGTACAGGAGGTTGTCTGATCAATATATTTCTGCTTAAGGATGCCATATACTAAAAGTGATGATCTAGACTGTACAATATTAGAATCCACTGTAGATTCCTTGCATACCATTTTAATAAAGAAAATCATTTACAAACAACTTAAAATGTGGGTTAAAAACAATCAATTTGTTGACTAGAAAATGACAGTCATACTTCTCCTGAAAAGCAAACTCTAATGGCATTTCTGAACCCTGATACTTAGTACTGGCAGCCTGTTGCTGTTTTTTAAACTTTGTGCCTTTGTAGAGATGAATACAAAGCCACATAGCAAACAAACAAACAAACAAAAATATTGAAAAGAATAGAATCTTAAAAATGAAATAGCTAAATGCAGCATGAATTTTTTTAATAGCTATTGGTGGTTCTTCCTTTTTTATGAAAAAAATTCTCTTGAGGGAAGAGAATGCATAAAGGAAGTCATGCATTTTAAAATATAAGAGAATTGTTAGACATTTAGGGCAGGGAGGAAAATGCCTAAAGAAAACTAAATGGCCAACTGTACCCAGGACCTCAGCAAACACCAGAGCCAGCAAAGCCCAGAGCGGAGAAAGGCAGACCCCTACCCCAACCTATAGGCAGGCCAATAAAGCCCAAGGAGAACAAGAAGCTCCAGTAAGGTGGGAATTCCTCCAAAGTGGCCCTGTCTAGAAAATAAGGCACTCACCCTAAAGAGGACTAGCAATACCCCCTAAAAAGCCAAATGTTCTCCCCATCACGAGGGAAGACCAGAGCTGGTTGACACAATGGCAACTAAGGCCTATGGCTCTCCCTTGCCCCACCCTGCTGCCAGTGCTGATAAAATGGCACTCCAGGATCACAGTAGGAGGGAGAGTGACTTAGAAATTGCTGCCTGGACCAACCACTACATCCAGGGAGTGCCTAGACAGCACACCTCAAGAACTCTGCCCTCCTAGGGAACTCTCCCCGGGTATCCTTTAATTTTGGCTCTAAATAAATTTTGCTTTTGTTTATGCTAAAAACTTTGCTGAGAATTCTTCTTATGCCATAGATAAGGACCTATGAATCCCTAAATAAGGAACCCCAGAACTGGACAACAGAAATAACACACCCTTAACACAAAGGTCTTCTTATAACATGCACATGCATGCAGTCTTCTTGCTGATCTTTCTTCTCTCCTTCAAACAAACAATAAAACAAACAAACAAACAAAAAAACCTGATAGCTACAATTGGAGGCTTTCAGCTATTCCCTTAAACCTTTTCATTTCTAGATTACAAAAATAAATTGGATTAATTTGCGAACAAACATACAAAATTTCCTGAACTCTTCAGAGCAGAGTATTGCCTTGATTAATGAGAAAATAAAAGACACATGTCTTTTGGACCCTCCAGGAATCTGGTTTCAAGCTAATAATAAGGCACTTGGAAAAAACCTCCTAGGAAAAGAAACCTATGAGATTAGATTTTAACAATATGGGGCTTAAACAATATGGGGCCTCATGTGTTTTCCTTGTTAGGCAACAAAGCACTGAAGGACTTTAAGATGGTCTTTGTGAAACTTGGTTTAGAAATAACAGTGATAGATTTTCTCTATGTTTTATAAATTATAAAAATAACTAGAACACACAAAAGATAGAAAAATATTATGTGCATATGAATCAACAGTTTGAAATGGATTATTAATGAAGTAAATTTCTAACCATCTGGATTTCCAATCTTGATTAAATTAGAATGTAATCAGTATGAATGGATCAGCTGTGAAACATACAAAACTGTTACATGTAAATGAGTCATGTATAATAGTCTTATGTGTATTTAAAATGAGAAAAGCATGTATGAAACTGCTAGAAAATATGCAGATAATCGGATATCTTCTCTCTTACTTTATATTATGTCAATGCAAATTACTAGGAATATTCCATCACTTTACATCTGCAGAAATCTGTTTTTTTTTTCTTTATTTTGTGATCAAGCACCTGCTAACACATTTTTAATTTCTACCTCTACTCAGTGAGAGATAAAGATAAGGAAATAGGTTAAACCTTGCTCTCAAAACTTATGCATGTGCAAGGAAAGAAATTAGTTGCATTTGGAATACCAGCAAACACTACAAAACAATACCAAAGTAATATACAAGAATTTGCTAATAATTAATGACCTATGACTTACAGAATTAAAGCATGCATGAAATTTAATAAAATGTGTGACTCATTCACTGTTTCCTATGAATGGATGAAGCTTCATAGGTGTGGCTTTAGACAAAAGTTTGCTACTTATTTATTGATTGATTCGTTGATTTTAATTTTAACATTAGCACCTAATTTTAACATTAGCACCTGTTCAATCAATGTTTATTAAATGAAAAAATAAGGAATTATGAATCCTTGTGAACAAAGACATTGTCCTATCCATCATGGTACTCAGAGTTCTGCAGCATCTGGATTTATATTCCCTTGTTGCCTTGGTTGCTTATTGATATTGTTAACACTTTCTGCTTGAGTGGAATATGTGTTTGTTTTAAAAGTCATGGAGCATCCTGTCATAGGCTTCTAACATCTTCCTAGAACAATGGGCATCGTGAGGACTGCACGGAGGAAGAGGCCCATGAGGATATTGTGTTGAATATTATGTCTTGCTCCAGGAAGTAACTTTCTACCTTTTCTTTTCTGAAAAACCTCCTCATCCACTCTGCCTCATCTACCTTGTTTTCTTTCCTGGACCAGTGTTGAGTCTCATTCTGGCTATTTGAATCCTGTTCTTGTTCTGGATTGAATGCTGCTTTTGGAGTCCACTTACTTGTCCCCTGCTTGATGCCATGTATTGAACCACTTCTGGTGTTTCTCCTCTTTCTTTACTTAACCTTAATGATTGACTGTGTTGGTAATTGACTTTACATGAACCTTATCTGGCAGTATTTTCAGTCTGGACTCCCTCCTCAATATATATCTTTGTATTCCAAACAAGCCTCAAGCAAGTCCTTGAAAAGGGCTAAAACTCTATAATCATGATTAAAAGTTAAGAGTGAGGGGAAAGAAACAGACAAAAGATCTCTAACTTAACTTATGTGTGCAGTATAGAGAAACCAGACATAGGGCCAAACTTGAGCACTAGCCCTTAAAAGCAAACTAGAACAGAGACATTCAGATGGGTTGCAGTACATAGGGCAGGGGAAGCACAAAGTGGGGAGCAAGCATGATGAACTATAGTGGTGCACTGTGGGTGCTTTGGTGGTGGAAGCACAAAGATGACAGCACTGGAATGGGGAATCCTACACTTCCAAAATAAAAACAATGATGTAAACCAATGTGACCTCAATAAAAATAAATAAAAGTAGAAACTTTGGTGTCCTCCACATAGCACACCATTCCCTATGATATCACAGGTCACAGGAATTCAGATTTAAGGAGTTTTCTGTAATTAAAACTACAGTGATCCTACTACCTCCCTGCTACCACCCATAGTGCGTCTCTGGTTTATAGTTACTTGTTGATTTTGATTTTTACTTTATTATAATTAGTCTTTTTCCTGGTCCCTTATTTAGGTTTTCTAAATTTCTGCTATGAGTGAAAACAAGGGGGTGGTGGTGGGAATTGTATGGAGACTATAACCAAAATGAAAATGTATACATTTTCACAGTGGTTGAGCGCCGCACTGTGAAGTTATCCGCAGCCTCTGCAGGGCTGGTTCCATTCCTCGCTGGCCAGGGAGAGCCCCACATGGCGATGGAGACCCCTCCTGCTCTCCTGCTGCTCCCCTCAGCAGTGTCTTCAGTCTGTCTGCCTATTCTGCTCCCTGCTCTGGCTCTGGTGAATTCTCTCACCCTCCTGCGCTTCTGACCTGTACCCCAGTTCTTGTATAAAATAAATAAATAAATCTTAAAAATATATATAAAATAAACAAAATGGAAAAAAATAAAATATCCATAAGGGAAAAAAAAAAAGACTACAGTAGCTAGAGGATAATGATCCAATTTCCTAGGAACCAGGAAAATTTATACCTTCTCAATTTTGCTTTCTCTTGACATTATTGTCATCTTCTCAAAAGTAATGTGGTTCACTGCAAATACTCATAACATCAAGCTGTAAATAAATATGTGCCTAATAACCACCTACAAAAAATGTTTTCTAAATTTCTATTTAAATTATTTTTTGGTTTGGAGACTATATTTTACCTAATTTTTACTAAGCATCTCTTCCCTATATGGGAAGAGATAGCAATCTATGTGTGGAATAGATTGCAGATGGAAAAGCCACAGCATTAAAACCCAGACCATGAGTGTCAGTGACTTACTGGGGAATCCAGAGAGAGCAGAGGACTAGGTCTCTGAGATATACTGTACCTGCTAGGGTATTAATGGCATGGAAGAGAATATTATGCAAGGAAACATGAACAACATATTGGAAAACATGAACAGAATAATGAAGCAGAATAAGAATCTGAATGAAAACATATCCCAGTATAAGTTAGTCAAATGTCTCAATCAATTATATACTTATATTTCCTTTTGATGTGTATTCAATAATGACATCTGAAAAAAAAATCCAAGTACAAATAAATCTGAGAGTTTATAGAAGTAAAAACAATTAAAAGAGCAATTTGTGGTTGCCTAATTGGTAACATTTTATTATATGAAATAATGGTATTTAGTATTTATATAATAGAATATGTATTTGTATATATAATTTATAAATTATATGTATTATTTGTAATATATTAGTGCAACCTTAATAATTATAGAACTAAAATTAAATTAAATCAAATAATTACAATTGATGAATTAACCTATTTCTTGGATGTCAATATTTGATCTCCGATATAAAGACTTTGAGATGGACATTCATGTATAAGAAGTTTACTTAAGGAGTTCTTTAGGGTCAAATGGGGAAGTGAGAAATGCAAGGTTTGCAGGGGAGTTAAACTGAATGGAGTAACAACAAATATATAGACCAATCAAACTGAGGAGTCAGGGTCTCTACAAACATTGGACAGCACTTCAGATTATGTCACACCCTAGAGGCCATGTCATACCAAGGAGGCCTTGGTATTCAATACTCACATCAGGTCCCAAATTGAACAAGGGCCACCAATAACTTCCCCAATGGATTACACTGGTTTCAAATATGAATAGCATATTTGCTTTCCTGCTTCCAACACGGATAGCAGACCTCTCTTCTCCTGATAATAAGCATCAGTTATTCCCCATTCCCTGATGGATAATGTTCTCCTTCTCAGTCTCAGAGCTATCTGCATATCAAGCTCTCATGGCTGACAGGTCACATGTGCTGCACATTTGATAATCATCCCTGCCTTTTATACTGTGCTGCCCATGTCAAGATCCTATCATCACCATTGTTCTCAGAAAACTCAAGTTCAGTTACAGCCTGACTCACCTACAAGACCACAGCCATCATTGAGTATCACAAAGATTCCAATGAAATGGGAGGTCTTCTAGACTACACAGTGGAGTATGATCAGTTGATGGGCTTTGCAGTCTCACAAAAAAACAGCTTTTCTAGTATGTCTAATTCTCTAAACCTTCTGATCCCTTCCTCCACTATGACAAGGCAGTTAGTGGCACATATATTGCATTTGATGTAGTGAATTGCTTTATCCAAGATTCTAAGAGGCATTTTAGCAGTGTTAGCCTCTAAGGGCTTTGTTAGGATACTAATCCTATATGCTGGGATAACACACCCCAAACAATAAAGATTCCCTTTTCCATGCTTATGTTCCAGCTGCCTTACTTACTATAGCTCCTCTGAGATACAGTTTTATATACACTTTCAGAGTTTCTTCCAAAATATGTGGAATAGGTCCTGTAGCTCCTTTGATTATAGCTCTTTTCCTCTGTTAGAAGGCCCAGCACACTTCCCTTGATAAATTAGGGATGCAAATCAGTACCATAACCATGGTTTAACAGTCTAGCAATCAGGAAAGAAGGTATGGTTAGAAAGCAAGGTCCTTGCAATATCTCCATGCTAGAGAAGAATGCTGGCCTCCCAGAGAAATGAGGAAACTACTTTTGCATATTTAGTAGTTGCAGGAAGATACCAAGTTTCAAGGTTTCCCAGACCACTAAGTCAGATTTCCACATCCCAAGTCTCAGTGCTTTGCTTCTTCTCAACCAGAACCCTGATCTTGGTGAAGCAGACTGCACAGAGTTGAGAACTGATCTTTCTCCAGAGCTCTGCTGCTCATATATTCCTGTGACTGCAGGAGATAATTGTCCCTTTGTATGCTGACAAAGGAGTAACTTTGACTGTTCACTGCTATAGCTAAAGTTGCTTTAATTGATGATTAATCATCCTCAGCTTTTCCTTTTCTCCCTCCAAAGCATCAGTGGTACTCAACATAGCTGTCTGACTCCTTTGTTTTTATAATTAGTATGTCTTAAACCTCTTGAAGCTCTGATATACTGCAACCAACTGCACAATACATTTTACTGGTGCCCTGTGTCTATTTTCTACCAGTAAATACTTTAACAATTGTACTTCTACATGTCAGGGGTTATTAGAACTCCTACTACTACTACTTATAAGGTCCTTAGTACCCGAGAGTCTCTAAAATATTCTTAAAGGCAGATCTGTTATATAATTCTTGACAACAAATGTTCAAATGTTTTAGTCCTATTCCTTGGAAAACAGACTTTTAGGTAGACATATGCATGCAGGTGTACTATAGAGAGAAGAAGTACTGGGTATTGCCCTCAGCCTCAGCACATAGTTGGTGGGCAAAGAAGCAGAATTGGGCAGAGGGAGGGGTTCCTTGATGAGACAGTCACAAAGGCCTTAGCCAACCTCATGGTGAACTGGGATATCCCATTAGACCAAGTCACCTTATAGCAAGCTTTTCACTGTGTTCCCACTGCCATCCTCACTTCCAAGATCATCCTAATTTATTATCTTTGGATGCGGGTTCTCCTGGAGGACTGGACATGACCTAGAGGTGTTCTTCCACCCTGCAAGTTTTCCGTCTAGAGGTTCTCAGCTGAGGACTCTCAGCCAGGAAACACTAGACAGGTGAATGATGCTTTGCTCATTCCACTAAACTCCCTAAGAAGTGAGAAATGCAAAGGAAAGTGAGAAATGCAAAGTTTGCATGGGGAGTTAAACTAATGGAGTAACAACAAAGGTATAGACCAATCAAACTGAGGGGTTGGGACCTCTGCAAACATTGGACAGCACTTCAGATTATGTCACACCCTAGGCAAGGAGGCCTTGGTGTTCAATACTCACATCAGGTCCCAAATTGAGCAAGGACCATCAATAACTTCCCCAATGGATTACACTGGTTTCAAATATATCCTTTCCTGCTTCCAATATGAATAGCAAACCTCTCTTCTACTGATGATAAGCACCAGTTATTCCCCATTCCCTGATGGATAATGTTCTCCTTCTCAGTCTCAGAGCTATCTGCATATCAAGCTCTCATGGCTGACAGGTCATATGTGCTGCACATTTGATAATCATCCCTGCCTTTTATACTGTGCTGCCCATGTCAAGATCCTATCATCACCATTGTTCTCAGAAAACTCAAGTTCAGTTACAGCCTGACTCACCTACAAGACCACAGCCATCATTGAGTATCACAAAGATTCCAATGAAATGGGAGGTCTTCTGGACTACACAGTGGAGTATGATCAGTTGATGGGCTTTGCAGTCTCACAAAAAACAGCTTATTTCATACTTGTTTTTCTTAAGAGGTTGCCTACTTTGCCATTTTAATGATGCCCTTAGTCCTGTAACACACTTTTTCTCCCTAGTGACTTTGCTGTTTTGCCCACAACTGTGATGACTCGAATTCCTACCCCTCTTTTCTTGCTGCTGGATGGAAGTGCCGTGTTGCAGCAGATGTAAAACCATGCAGACCTGTCCTGGTACAAATTCAAGCTGTGCAACTGCAGTTACATTTTCACAATTATAAGCACAAACATATGAAATCACCTCAGGCATTGCTTTGACAGCTCCCCAGGGTATTGCTCAATTCTGAAGAACACTATGAAATGGCTTAAAATATATATGTACATGCTTGACTACCCAGCAGCAGAATACACAGGCAGAACTAAGCCAGGCCTCAAAAAAGTAAATTCCTTCTCCAACTACTTGACAATATTATAAAATGTAATGACAGTTGTGCGTACCTAAAAATTCAAACTATTAAAATAATTCTCAATCTAAAAAATAGTGTTAAATGCATTGTCTAAAACTACATTGACCAAGAGAAAACCTTTTTTTTTTTTTTTTTGTATTCCTTTCTCCCTTCATAAAATGCTTTCCTCCCTGAAATACTTCAGAAGTCAGGATAAGAGAAGGTATCATTTCAGTTGGGAAATACTATTGAGCAACCACTCTATGCAGTCACTATTCTAAGAACTGGAGACAGAGCATTAAAATGTAGTAGTAGTAAGAAAATGCCCAAATCTTGTGGAAATTGTAGTATTTCCCACTTGCTATTTCTCAGCTGTTCCCAGCACTCCTGCTACCACTGCTGCATTGTCCAGCTTACAGAAGACTAGTTCACCTCAAGCATGACCTCTTCTTGTGTTATTCCCCTCACAGCAATTCCACCTTTTTCCTATTTCTTCTTTCTCTTTTCCCCTATCATTCTCCCCACTTTCCTATTTATATTAGTTTTCAAGTTCTTCAATGACCAGAACCATCTTATTATTATTTGTAGCTCAAGCATAAAACACAGTGCATTTTGACATGTGTATCTTAAATTTGCAAAAGAATTCATATACATCGATAATGCATAAAGAGGAAATATGAATTGATGTGCTAATAATTACAGTTATGTATCAGTCTTTGATAATTTCTCAAGAGGAAAGAAAATTGATCCATTTATGATAAGAATAAAAAATATATTTTATCTCACTTTTCACTTCCAATGCTCTGGTAATGATTTTCTGGTCTAGCAACTTGAGAAGAAATCACAGCTGTGCTCAGAGTTATCTTGAGGGAGAGTTATCATGACCCATTACCTGACTCTGCTCAGGAGCTCCCGAGAAGGAATATTGCCATTTCTATCTCTCCTGCTTTCTAGTTCTTTCTTCCTTTTCCTCCTTCCTTTTTCTCCCTTGTTTTTCACTCTCTCTTTCCTACTCATTTTATTTTCTAGGGCTTTTATATTACAGTCATAAAAGAGAAGCAGAACACAAAATTTTTATGGACACATGTATAAGGAAAACAATTCAACTGTGAAAGCCCAAAGTTTTCCTGTGACACAATTTTAAAATATTTTTTTTTTAGATTTATTTATTCATGCATACAAGAACCAGGGTACAGGCCATAGGTGTGGGAAGGTGAGAGGATTCACCAGAGACAGAGCGGGGAACAGAACAGGCAGTCTGATGAAACACATTGCTGAGGAGAGTAGCGGGCAAGAAAGGAGAGGTCTGCTGCGCCATGTGGGACTCTTGCCGGTTGGGATCGAACTGGCGCTGCAGAGGCCATGGACAGCTTCACAGCGCAGCACTCAACAGCCTGCGCCACCAGGGGAGGCCCAATTATAAAATCTTTTTTAAAAATATTTTCAAATAAAGAATCTTTATTTGATGGACATAAAAGCATTCAAGTCAGTGATTTGGTAGAATGCACAGACATGACTCGGCGTCTGACTTATTTCCCTTAATTTTCTCTCGGCAGCCCCCACACCCAGCCATGCTCTCACCCCCACCATCATGGCGAAAAGTTTACTCCACCAGTTTTGAAAGTCTCAAGCTATCGCCTCCTAACCTTTCACCTTTTTTACTCACATTGTTTCTAAAACTGCTGGTTTGGGTTGTTCCTCATTCAAAAAGACTGGCACCTTTTTTTTTTTTTTTTCTTACTTGACTTTCCTTCTTTTTCTGCATAGTAACATCACAGAAAATCTGATCGCTGTACTCCATTTACTAGAGAACGTCAAACATCTTTGTCAATCCTCTCCATTCGAAATGTACCAACACTCAAGAAAAATGTTTCAGTTAATTGAAAGCAATTTCATTTATATCCTTTCTTTCCCATTTCACATATAACGTGCTAATAAGTAAACAATCTGTGGCAAAATATAAGTAGAGAAAATATTTATGAATAAAGAAAAATCATGTACTTTCAATCAAATATCACATGGCATTAATTAAAATTATTAGCACGATATTTTTATTTTCACATGTCAAGTTTTTTTAAGCATTGAGTATCTTCATATTCAGCAGTGTCACAGATTTAACATTTTTTAATCTAATGTCTAACCCATAAATACCTTTACCTGTTTTCAAGAAGATTAATGGCCTTTGACTCAAAACAGTTATTTTCAATACAACCCCAAAGATGATAACTTAGTAGATATTATACTTAAACCTATACATTCAGAGGAGCTAGAAATCTAATTTTTCTGAAATTGTATGTAATTTCATGATGAAGCTCTCATTTTGTAGGTCATGAAAACTTGAATTTGGAAAAGAATTTCTCCCAAATCTATCCCTTCTTTTTTTTTTAAGATCATAGCTCAAAACAAAACCCTTACATAATGTGCCAGAGACAGAGCAGGGGACAGAGAAGGCACTGAGAATCTACCCCTGGACCCTCCAGGCTGTTGGACTGTCAGTAGTTGAGCATCATTTCACCTGGTTGCCAAGTGCTGCTTTACAGAACAGGATGCTGCATTCCCCTTGTTCAAAAAACACAAGATCTCCCCAGGTTCGGCTCCCTCAGGGTTTTCTTACCTTTTCACAAACAATAGGAAAATGCACTGTCCCAATTCACTTGGGGACAGAAGAGTGAAGTTGTAGTAAGCTTTTATTACCTCCAAGTTAATCTTACTGACAAAGGAATAGTTTCAATGGGCTAGATGTTGTTTGCACTGGGCTAGATCATTCTTTGCTGTTTCTTGCATGCTGTAGGAAGCTTAGCAGTCTCCCTGGTCTATACCCATTAGACCTACCACAACCCCCACCCTCACCCCCCACCCCCCACAGTCTTTATAATCCTAAAGTCTCTAGACATTGGTAATAGTTCCCAAATGAGAATCACTGCATTCTGAGGATGCATTTGACCAAACCCTCCTTCACGTTTTTCTCCACTACTCCCCTACCAGTTCAGTCATGGAAATCTCTGGTACATCATTAACAAACCAGATTCTTCTCTGGGAATTGGGTATCCAAATCTCTCATCCTTGACTCTCCAATCTATCATTTCCCCTAGTAGGTAGGACCTGTGGGTTCACAGAAATGAGGTCCTCATATTTGTTATACACGACAGCGTCTAACTTTTCAATTTAATTCACTCTTTTCCCTCCCCCCCTTCTCCCATCTTCTCTCTACTCTTCCCATCCCCCTTGCCTCCCCTTTTCTGGTCTTTGCCCTCCCCTCACATGCCCCTCCTTCCTGTCTCCTGGCCACCCCTTCTTCTTTTCCCCTTCCCTTTCTCTTCTTTGTTCTCTGTTCTCAAAATATTGAATTTGTATATTAAGTTGGAGGCAAAGAGTTGGACAGTACTCTGCCTCCTAGTAAATGAGAAGATTGTTTTAGCCTTTGACTGAATTTCTAATGCCTAAACATAGTGGCTGGTCAAGGGCAGGGTCTCGGTGAAATGATTTGAAGTGCTCTCTGTAATATGAAGGAAATTCTGTATAGGATCACAGTTGTTGGAATTAAAGTCAGTGGTTTGTTACAGAGACTTACTGAATCTACCATGGCCCTGCTCACACCCCGACAAGTAAATGCTACTTGTTTTGTGTGTGTGCGTGTGTTCTCTTTTTGCTTAAAAATATTCTCTCCATCCACTCCCTTCTCTTCTTTTATATTAAATAATATTCTCAGTGTTTAATTTTATGTGTACACCTTGGGGTTTGGATATTAAAGAGCTAGAATTAATTTGAGTCTATTTCCCCAGGGCTCAAACTGTCCAGTGATGAAAAGAAGTAAGGAAACAGTATCAGTGAAGGAAGAATCCATTATTGTCTCAAAATGTTATAAAAGTACTGCCTTCTGCAACTTAATCACCAGTAGGTCTGACATATATTTCCAGTGCTGATTTTATTTAAAAACTTAAAAAATTACCAGAATGCACCGATCAGTCTCAGCAATATGTTATTGAATAGCAATTGAAAAGGGAGTTATTGACTTGAAAATCACATTTTATCATGCTGGGTGTAATCATAGTGCCTTCACATCAATGCTTATCAGTGTTCCTTAATTATGTTGCTAGTGAGAGACCCAAAATGAACATCAAAAGAAAATATTAATCCAAAAGTGGTGTGTGTGTGTGTGTGTGTGTGTGTATGTTTGTGAATGTTTGTGTATGTCTGTGTGTGGTGTAAACATATTAATTCATGCACTTCTCTATTTTTAGAAACATATATAGATATATCATTTTGGTTATAATATAGCTGAATTACAAACAGCTTAATAGCTTAAAACATAATTTTGTAGGGTAACTGCATTTGACCCAGTGTTGCTTGTAATATACGTGAGATCGGCTGAGTTCTATCTGAAAACTCAGCCAGACTAAGACATCCAAAAGGCTTATCTCACTGTTGCCTGGAGCTCACCTAGAACTGTTAGATACAATGCTTGTTACACTCCATGGGGCCTCTTCATTTGACTTGAGCTCTTTAGAGCAGGGCTTAGCTCTGAAGAGCCAGACTGTAGAAGCTGATAGTGTTCTTCAAGCCTGGGCTGGAAAGTTTCCTAACATCACTTTCACTACATTTTATTAATCAAATCTAGTCACAGATTCCAAGAGGATAGATTTCTGGGAACCACCGTATGTGAGACTAGAGAAGCCTTGTATTTTAATATCATGTATATTGAAAAGTGGTTACATTCATGAAACATTAAGTTCTATAATACTTTTATTCTAAAATAAATGCATATCTTCTTAAAAGTCATGTAATACTGCTCCAATGTGTCATTCTTTGCATTTATGCCAATTCTATGACACTGTAAATGTCTAAAGTTAGATATGATGGCATGGCTTCTGATGGTGGGTCAAGATGTGTGTCTTACACATTGGGGGATGTTGATTCATTTATAATAGAAGTATGGCCTCCCTCTGCTTTCCTCTAATTTAAATAATATTTGGGTTATTTTCAGTGTTGATGTATAAGATATTAAACTCTTATACATCACTTATGGGAATGTATTTCTATAAAACCACTCAGAAAAAATGTTCATTACTATCTATGCTGGCTAAACCTCAACATATCCTATGACCCAAAATTCTACATCTGGACATGCCCAACAGAAGGGGGATGATTTTTTTTTAACCTTCTTAATTGAAAGCATTCAAAAATGAGTCAAAGTCCAATATTTGCCTTATAAACTATAAAATTAAAATAATTATATTAAAATCTAAAATGGTTTTAATAAGAGTGCACAATTTTTTTCATCAGTTTATATCCTTTCCCTCTCTTTGGGAGATAAACACCTAGTTTCAGTACATGGAATATACATCTGCTTTATATTAAAAGAAATAACAGGGCCTCCCAGGTGGCACAGTGGGTTGAACACAGTGCTGTGAAGATGAGCACAGTGCTGTGAAGCTGTCCGCAGCCTCTGCAGCACAGGTTCAATTTCCGGCCTGCCAGGGAGATAACCACATTGCCCAGCAGAACTCTCCTGTCTCACCCGCTGCTCCCCTCAACAGTGCATTTCAGTCAGTCGACCTGTTCTATTTCCCACTCTGTCTCTGGTGAATTCTTTCACCTTCCTGCACCTCTGGCCTGTACCCCAGTTCTTGTATAAATAAATAATTTTTTAAAAAACAAAAGAATAGATTAAATCATGACAATGTCAATAACTGTGCACTACTTGCATATGTAAAAATAACCTTCCACTTATTCATAGATACTTGCAGAGGTCAAAGACTCTTAAGTGGCACACTGATCATCATAATTTTTTTTTTTACACTGGATCCCCTTGAATCCTAAGTTGCATGCAGTGAAGAGAACCAGGTAGATATTGGGCCAACAGTGTTCAGGGTTGCATCATAGCTGAGGTGCCCTGAACTTAGGAAACACAAATGATTTATCGTGGACTTGAAAAAAAATTGTCCAGGGGACAATTTGTTCCAGGGGAGATATCATATTTAGCACATAAGCATACCTTTTTCTACTGAGCTTCACAGTTATATACTTGTACAGGTTGAAAGTTTGTGGCAAGTCTGCATTGAATTTATCAGCATCGTTTTTTCCCAATAGCATGTACTCATTTCCCTGTGTCACAGATTGGCAATTCTCATGTCATACTTTGCATTATTGTTATATATGATATTAAAGAGTGATCTCTGATCAGTGATATTTGATGTAGCCATGTACTTGTTCTGGGAAACACAAACTGTACCTGTCTAGAATGGGAAACAATCTATAACTGTCAGCATTATGAGTGCTTCACCGACTGGCCATTCCCCATCTCTGTTGCTCTCCTTGGACTTTCCTATTTCCTGAGGCAAAACATAAAAATGTTGAAATTAGGCCAACTACTAACTGTTTAAGTGAAAAGTCACACTTGAAATTAAAAGCTAGAAATGATTAAGCTTAGTGAGGAAGACACATTGAAAGCTGAGGTAGGCTGAATTCTAGCCCTCAGTGCCAAGTAGTTACCCAAGCCATTAATGCAAAGGACAATTTCTTGAAAGAAATTAAAAACAAAATTGATTATAAAAAAATTCAAAAAATAAAGCTATGATCCTGGACAAGCTCACTTAATGAATGTTTAAAAAAGAAATTAAATGTTCTATTCTGATGAAGAGATAAATGACAAGAAAGTGCAACAGTCTTACCACTGATAAGGAGACAGTTTTAGTAGTTTGCATGGAAAATCTTTTGCAGAAGAAAAGTTTGAAACTAGAAGAGGTTGGTTATGAAGTTCAAGGAAGGAGCAGTCTCCTTGACATACAAGTGAAAGCTGAAGCAGCCAGAGCTGATGTAGAAGCTACAGCTAGTTATACAGAAGACGTGGCTATGCTTGCTGATGAAGTTAGCAACACTGAGGAACAGACTTTCACTGCTGATGAACCAGCAGGATTTGAGAGGCTTGACTCAATTTTGAAAGATGTTCTCCTGCAGGCAAAATGCACTATAAATGACATCACATGCTACAGAGAAAAATTTTCATGAAAGGAAGAATTGATCAATGCTGCATACTCCATTGTTGTCTTATTTTAAGAAATTGACAGTCTCCTCAACCTTCAGCAAGCACAACCCTGACTAGTAGGCAGTCACCAACATGGAGTCAACACTCTCCTCCTGCAAAAGGTATACAACTAGCTGAAGGATCTTATGATGATAAGCATTTTAAACAAAAAAGTATTTTTAATTAAAGTATATAAAAAGTATATAAAATGATGCTATTATTGCACACATAATAGATTTCAGTGTGGTATAGTCATAACTTTCATATGTATTGGGAAATAGAAAAAAAATATGTGTGACTCCTAGTTTTATTGCCATTTCACTTTATTGAGGTCTGGAATGCACAATTTCTTCAAGGTTTGCCCATAACAGATAGTAAACTGATTTGCCAACCTCACCATTAAAAGTTGTGCAAAAAACCTTAAAATATACTGTATTCTAAAACTATTGTTTTTTTGGGTTTTTTTTTTGTTTGTTTTTTGTTTTTTTGGTGGGACCCTCACCGGCTGCCTGGGAATGAACCGGCACTGCAGAGGCTGTGGGCAGCCACGCAGCCCAGCGCTCAACCACTGTGCCACCAGAGGAGGTGCCTAAAACTATTGAAATTTTTCATTGATAACAATTTTTATTTAGTTATAACTCCAAATAGTTTGTAAGAGCCTAGAGAAGAACTTGCAATTGATTTTTATTAAATTCTATGATTATTTTATTTATTGAAAAAGTTAATTGATTAATACCTACAAAAGTCATATGCCAAATTGATAAGATATTCTTGTGAATAGCAAGTAGCATCCTAACAGCAGAGCTATGACAAATGCAGCAAAAATACTGAATATATTTTCAGGCTTACAAAAAGGACCTAAGTATTTTACTGGTTTGAAATAGAGTATTTTGGAAAGTATTTATAATTTAGGTATAAAGTCACTAAATATGGAATTATACAAATCTTTACTTCCTGTCTTTACCACTGAAAAAGTGATGTTTCCTTAAGCATGAGTTTTCTGATCCTAATTCTTTATATTGCAAAATAGAGGGGAGATGATAGAATCAGGATCCTATTTATAGTGTCAGAATAAAGTACAAGGATAGGATTTGATTCACTCACAACTGCTAACTAATGTGGCTTGGATAAGCTTCATAGTGTTACTTTTCTATTTTAAAATGGTACAATGTCTATAAAAACAATGCATCTTCTTTTGTTTTTACTTGAAATGTTTATTATAAACTCACGAGATTGACTGCATGTCTTAAATAATTTAAAGAATGGGGAAGGAAGAGATTATTTTAGATCATACCATTAGAGCATGTTTATCCTTTCTGAATTAAGAGTTAATCATAAATATAGAGATAATGGAATGAGAGGCTTCCCTGGTGATGCAGGGGTTAAAGTTTCAGTGCTATCAAGCTATCATTAGCCACCGCAGCATGAGTTTGATCCCTGGCCAGGGAGCAACCCACATGGCACAGCAGACCTCTCCTATCTCCCCAGCTGCTCTCCTCAGCAGTGTATTTCAGTCAATCTGCCTGTTTCGTTCTCCACTCTCTCTGGTTAATCCTCTCAGCACCCCATAACTCTAGCCTACACTTCAGCTCTTATATGCATAAATAAATAAATATATTAAAAAATGAGATGTAATAGAATGAAAGTAAATAACTAAGTGTAATTCATCCTGGTGATTTTCATATTATTGTATGTATTGTATATTTCAGCAATCCTAAAATTAGAAAAGCAAACTGTATGCGTTCATAGCTATTAATCCTCATACTAAAAGATCGAAATAAACTCATAAGGTGATTTGAGATGGTTTCAGGGAATTATTGTATAATATTGGCATGCACTATTATGTATTTAAATTTTAAAATATGTAATAAGTTTTATATTGCTTTAAAACACTTTCAAATGTTTCAGTATATAAAGAGTTTAACACAAATGTGTGTATATTAGCTTGAATCAATACCTTTCAAAATGATTACTTCATAGAAACAGAAGTGTACAATCTAAAAATGGTTGATTTCTGAGCAATTCTGATTTCAAATCCATTCTTTAACTTAGTCCCACTTATTCGCGGATAGCATGGTAGTGAAAGTGAGGGAGGGGATAATGGAGAAGAGGGAGGTGGGCTACTGGACCTCTGGGAGTAGCAAGCTAGAACAAAATAACAAAATGGGGTAAACACAAAATTTAGAGAGGAAGACTCACCAGTGGTAGCCAAAATAGTCCTAAGAGGAAGCAGCTGAAGTTCCCACTCAACAGTATTCAAGACCCACATGTGTAAGGTTGAAGATATTGGTTTGTCAATTATGCCTGAAATACTCCCTATAAATTTGGCAGAGTAATTTGTAGAGGAAGGAAAATTGCTCTCTTTCTTATCAATCCTTACTTTTAAAAACTATTCCTTTTTTTTTCTGCTGGTGAAGTACATATAAAGACAGTAGTGTCAGACTGTGAAGTGAATATGATAATGGCATGGACCTTCTGCCAGACAGCTCTTCACCAGACTGGGGCAAGAGCAGGAAAATGAAAATCATTGTCAAATAGCAGGTTAGTCTCATAGAGATTGACCTCAGGAGCACTTCTGCAGGGTTCATATGCAGAATCAAGAAAAAATCTGTGGTATCAACAAATTTTTCCTTTGCTTGAGAGTGGTAGTTGGTTTATCAGTGATTCAGTGTGTTCTCTATCACATGTTAAATAAGGATAGCAAAGATACAAATTAATTCATAGCATTCCACAGAGCACTGAAGAAGCTAGCTCTGTGGTCTTCAAAATAGTATCAACAACTTTATGTTTACTCTAGATAAGATTGTACAGAACCTTTTCAACATCTGATGAGGTATTTCTGGGTAAGCCAGTAAAGCGTAAGTTGAAAATACTCTAATTCATTTAATCTATCTAAACTCTAGAATAGCATAGCTAACTTAAACATCATCAGAACAGTTACATTAGTCTACTATTGGGAACATCATCTGACATGAAAACTATTTTATAATAAATTATTGACTATCTCTAATAATTTATTGCCCACTCTATGAAAATAAGATGTAGAGATGATGGGCTGCAAAAAGAAAAAAATAAATGCCCCCAAAATGCTGACAATACAGTAGACTGTAGAGAATCAATGGTCTACCCTTGTGTGCACACAGATGACTTGGAGCTGGAGGTCTCCCTGCTGCTGATGCATTGCATATCAGTGGTCTGGGAAAAGGAAGTACAGTTCTGGGCCTCCCCGGTGGTGCAGCGGTTGAGTGCTGGGTTGCCAAGCTGCCCGCAGCCTCTGCAGCACCAGTTTGCTCCCCGGCCACCGGAGGCGGGTCCCGCATGGCGCGCATACCTCTCCTGCCGCCCGCTGCTCCCCTCAGCAGTGTACTTCGGTCCTTCTGCCTGCTCTGCTCCCCGCTATGACTCTGGTGAATTCTCTCCCTCCCGCGTTTCTGACTGTACCCAGTGCTTGCATAATTAAATAAATAAATATTTTTTTAAAGTACAGTTCTTATTGAATATATATTGCTTTCACACCATATTAAAGATGAAAAATGGTAAATTAATTTTCTCAAATTGCACCATTATAAATTGAGGACTGCCTGTATTCCTAGCCAGCTAGATATAATGGAACCTAAGGGTACCACTATCTCCAAAGCTATTTTCACAAAAATCAATTTTGGTTTGTCCAACAGTGATCTGACACCTCACTGAGATTGCGTAGGTGGCTGCTTTGTAAGATGTGTCTTCCTTTGCCAGTACACTGATGTGGGGAAAAAAAAAAAAAAAGAAAAAAAGGAGGTATGCAACAGATACCAGTTGGCAACATTGCAGCTACTTTGGGAAACAAAGAATACAACTAGCTGAAGGATCATCAGAAGACATGCAAATTTATTTATTTTATTTTTGCATAGAACTGGGGTGAAAGCCAGAGATGCAGCAGGTAAGAGGATTCACCAGAGAGAGAGAGTGGGGAGGGGAATAGTTGGATTTATTGAATTGCACTGCTAAGGGGAGCAGCAGGGGAGACAAGAGAGGTCTGCTGCACCTTATGTGGGTTAGCTCCCTGGGCTGGGATTGAACTCAGACCATAGTGGTGATAGCATTGAGACTTAACCCCTAAACAACCAGGGAGGTCTAAGACATGCACATTTGGACAGAGTGCTAACACACTGTGTGATCCTTTCAAACTTACCTCTTTCTCACTGGACCTCAACTATCTTGTTACTGAATTTCCATTTCTTAGTAGATGTTGCAGACAAAAAGGCTATAGAGATGGAGATCTATAACAACACCTCCTCTGGCAAAATGACTGCTGAGGGCCTCCCTGGTGGCGCAAGGGGTTAAGAGGCAACCTATAAAGCTATCCGCAGTCACTGCAGCAGGAGTTCTATCCCTGGCCAGGGAGCTACCCACATGACACAGCAGACCTCTCCTGACTTATCTGCTGCTCCCCTCAGCAGTGTCTCTAAGTCAATCTGCCTGTTCTGTTCCCCACTTTTGTCTCTGGTGAATCCTCTCACCCCACTACCCCGCACCTGTGGCCAGTACCCCATTTCTTGCATGCATAAATAATCTTAAAAAAATGACTGTTGATAATAGTGTTATGATTGCTGACTTGATGACAAAAATATAATTTTATCATTATGAAAAGTGTTAGAAATATTTCAACTTTGCTGTTCTAGATTATGTAAATTGGCTCTAAGTATTGTTCAAAAACATTTGCCCTCGTGAACAAAACTATAACAATCTATACCACTTGTATTGGTGATGTATGCATGGGCTGTCCATCTAATTCTGGTTTTGCTCATATTGGAGAATTCTGTAATGATATTTCAATTAAAGGATAGCTGGCTCCTGATGCTAAAATAGTGTCATCATTGTGTCTTGAATCAATCATAAAAAGTGCTTAGGTGTGTCTTCAACATTGCTGAGCTCACAAGAATAAGTTGTATGACTTAATGTTTGCCTGGTTGCTGCTACAGAATTCATTCAGAGACTTGCTCTCATCCAGGAACTCCACTTAATAGAAAGATTGTAGGCAAGGCAAATTAGAGCCCTTATCTCTAATTCTGAAACCTATGAATATCTGCCAAAATAATCTAATATTGTAAAAGAGCAAATTGATTTAGAGTTGTTCACAACAGCTGATTCTCATGACAATAAGATGACCGACTGACAGATTTAACTGTCTGGAAATGCAGCTCCCAACATGAAGGATACTTTATCAAATTAACCATATTCCAGGAATTTGTCTTGATATGTCTAAGCATAGAAACATTACTTATTTTCCTTTTTTTCACCAAAATTGAAATTGCAAATAATTCTCAGGGAACAAAAGCATATCATCACCCAATTTTAAATGGACTGGTATTATAACCCAGATAGAATTATTATCTACTCATTAATTTGCAGTAAGAAAATAGTTATCTAGGAGTTTAATATATTTAAATAATAACAGTATATTCTCTACACAGAGGGAAGTTTCATGGTCAGAGAAATTATAATCATAATTTGAAAATAAAAGGAGAGCAATAGAAGTTAATGGGCTAAATTCATATGGTGATAGTCATAACATAATCTACATAGGGTCTAAAGTAACCATATTTTCAAGGGTCCCTTCCAAAGACAATGGTCCCTTGTCTTTGGAAATCTATGAACAAACAAGGAAGTTTCCAGGTGACTGAATTATCCTTTTCTATGAGTACATATTACTAATTCCTGGCATAATATTACCTTGAATAAAGTCAATATCACTGATTAGTTTTTTTGATAATTAATTACAATCACTTTGAAGTACAATAGTTACTTCAACTTATAACCTTAGACAATCATTCAAATAGCCTGATTGGAACACCATATATATATATATATATATATATATGGCTCAGGGATACATTCTGTCTAAATTGTTTTATTATAACTATTCTCCTATAACTGTATATATAAATTTTGTCAGCTTAAGTCTTAAGAACTACTTTAGTTTCCAAGTTTCTCACATCCTCAGGGGACCTCATACTTGTTCTACAAAGCTAATAACAATATCTTTTATAGTGCACACATAGACAATTTCTATACTTCTGATTCAGTACTTCTCTAGGGGTTAGTTTTTCATTCTCAATTTTAAATCTTTTTCTTCTCATTTTCTTTCCTTCTACTTATTGTATACCCAGAAACTGTTTAAAGACAGAGATGTACTAATTGACATGGGAAATCTTATAAGACACAAAAGAAGAAGGAAGAGCATAGTGTCAGTTCACTTTTTGTGATTTTTCTGGAAAGAATGACAGTAGAGCTGAACTGTTTCTTATAATTTTCATTTATGATTTATTTAAAATACATTTACCATTTTGGTGGTTACAAAATAATATATGTTTTCAAAAATCAGTTACACAATGATAGGATCCCATCTGGAGCTACAGAATCTGTGAAGTGCTCTCATTTTGATCGTACTGGAATGCCACAGACAGCTCTGAGTTTACCACTGTCTTATTTTCCAGCCCTCTGCTATCTAGAATGTTTTTAATGTTTTATTAAAGTGTAGGATTATTCTGATCGTTAAATCTGCATCAGGGTAGAGTCTGAGACCAAAATTTCCTGACGGGCCTCCTACAGAGTATGTCACAAATGATGGCAGACACAGTAATGTTCACAGCAACATGGCAGCTGCCAGAGGGAAGCAAATAATAAGTTCTAAAAATGCCAATTTTAACTTAAAAATAAATCTATAATTCTCACAAGGTAAGAACTCTGCTCACTACGGAATTTTCTCAACAATATGCTATGGACTGTGGATGCATATGCCCTTGAAAGTGATTGAATAAGTCTACTTACAAACAAAGATCATTTAAAGCACTCCTTTGTTTTGGTCTCTAAGCTCTAATCAGACAGAGAGAAACACATTGTGGAGAGACAGTTTGCTTTTGAACCAATTACCAATATAAATCCTATAGGGAACTGACCTTTGCAAAGAAATTTTCTAACAACTCATAAAGGTGTCTTGTGGCAATCCCTTGCCAGACTGAACCTTAGTAAAGTACAGGATGTTTAGAATTTTCATGTCTCACATAAAAGAATATCATAATGCTATGGATGGCTCTGTCAACTGGGGCTTATTAATTCTGATCATGACTGTATTTGTAAATCCTAAAAGTCCAAAGTGACTTCAAAAATATAACTAGTTTCATAGACAAATCTCTCATGTTGCACAAAGCATTAAGTATTTTACCCTAGTGTTTCAAGTTGTATATTTTTCATGTGCCTATCACTTCAATAAATGATTCATATTTGCATTTTCTGTCTTTCAAAGGGACTATACAAAATCACTTTAAAATATATATGTAATTACATTTTCTTTAGACAATGTAGCTATATTGAAGTAGATTTGCTAATGAATCTGAAATAGTGAAAAGTTACAAGAAAGTGGTACATTGCATTTTATTTTTTGCTTATAACTGTATCATTCTCAAACAAAATTTTCTATGTAGTCACAGTAGTAAATTGCATTAATCGGCAAATTTCTATCCAGTTGACTAAAACAAGATTTCTCTATAGTACAAATTTGTGCTTTAATATGAACATAATATTGTGCAATTCTTTCTTTTTTAACCACATGCCTATCGTAACTAATGAAAATATATGTATTTGGAGGGCTTTCCAGAAACTTCAGTATAATCTCTTTTATTTTGCAATAATTTTTGTATGTAGCATCAAATAATTCAAGACAAAATGCACATAATAGTTTTCCATCATTCAGAAATCAATGAAATAAAACTGAGAGGATACTGGCATGTTAAAAATGTGCTCAGTTTGAATTTGAATTCCACTCATTCATGACTCTACTTTGCATTCAGGTGGTTTTTTTTTTTTTTTTTTCAGTCTTTCACTTTCAAAGTATATAATACTGATCCTTGATTTTTTTTTTAAGTTCTACAAGTTATAATCAGATAAAAATACTATTAGCACTTCATATTGACTCTATTGTAAAGAAAATGTGTTTTCTCATTCTGAACCACCCCATCCACCATCCTGGAAGACTTATTTCTCTGTAATTGGTTACTCTTCTTGCCAGTATTTTCTTTCAAGTCAATACCTTAAAATTGTCATGAAGAGTTTGATTTGCTCTTCTTATTGGAATTCAGTATTTCTCCTTTCTTTTCTCCAGAAATCAATTTAATGTTGATTTCTCCTTTGGAATTGGTAATTTTTGAATACTGTATCTGAGATAAATAACAAAGTTCAGCAGGAAAGAGTTTTAATGAATCAAAATTCTAAAGGAGTAAAAAATACATGCGGTTTTCCTACCATGACTATCACAACTGTCACATGACATTTTTTTATTTTCAATCCCCCCCTTAATTTCTTTGTCCTGTCCTAATCTTAAAATCTCTAGTCTAGGATATTGGCATTATACTTCCTGAACCAATAAACCTCAAATACGGTCTCAGTCTGTCTTCACTCATTTTGCCTTCTCTACCTGACATGCTTTTTCATCTTTTCATTAATCTGGAAGTGTTTTGATTTTAAATACACAATAGAACCAGCTAAGAAAAATGTAAGTTAAAAAACCAATTCAATGAAATTCAGGAATATATTTTAGATATGAACAGAATCTTGGTTTAATGTTGTTTTCTCTCTGTTGAAAATATGTTTCTCCCTTAATATTCATTTCATTATTTCAAAATTATATCTTTAATGCCTCTGGAAATAAAGTTCTCAACAACTTTCTGATGAATATATGTCTGCTTTGTTGAAAGGAATTCACTATTATCATCTTTAATTGCAAATTTAGTATTCTTGTGAAAATTTGGTTAGGAATAGGAATTAATTCCTATTCTGGAATGAATTAATAAATCATGACCTGCATCTGGTACAGTGCTGGATTATAAACCATCCTTAGACCAACCAATGTGATTAGGAAGACACAGTGAAAAAGAAATAATACACAACTCTGAAACTACCAGGAACGTTATATTGTCCTGAGGGAATGAATACCTGTTCATGTGAAAGAAGGGAAGAAGCTGATTACTACATTCTTCAAGGTCTGGCTTGTAAAATCTTTGTTCACCACTTTTTAAATTGCACTAATTAAAATATGCTTGTGTTCACACTTATATTAAAATATTATACTAATTGTCATAAAGCATTATAAGATCTACATATCTGTCTCCTCACAATATGAAATACTTGGACTTTTACCAAGTTTAATATTCTTAGTGTCTACAACAGATCAGACTTCTTTTAACTGCTCACTATTTTTAATAAACAAATGCAACACATTGTCTGATAGAAATACAATTATGTTTCCTTTTTCCTCTTCCCTTCAACTTTTTTTTTTTTTTATAGAGGAATGTTTTCTTTGTTTGTTTGTTTGTTTGTTTGTTTATACATGCACTGGGTACAGTCAGAAGCGCGGGAGGGTGAGAGAATTCACCAGAGCCAGAGCGGGGAGTAGAGCAGGCAGAAGGACCGAGGTACACTGCTGAGGGGAGCAGCGGGCGGCAGGAGAGGTCTGCGCGCCATGTGGGACCCTCCTCCGGTGGCCGGAAGCAGCCGGGGATCGAACCGGCGCCGCAGAGGCCGCGGGCAGCTTCGCAACCCAGCGCTCAACCGCTGCGCCACCGGGGAGGCCCCCCTTCACCAACTTTTTCCTTAAGAAATCACTTCACATAATCTCTATTAAATTAACCTGAATTATTTTCTTCAGAGTGCTGCTCACACTCATAAAATATCTAATTTTTATACTCATTATTCTTTCATATTTATTTCTCTTATTAAATGGAAGAATGCTTTATATTAAGGAGCTTTCCTGATTCATCTCTGTATTCTTAATAATTAAAACAGCATCAGATATGCAGCAGGTGTTTTCTATATAAATAAATAATACATGGGAAATCTAATATAATTCCTGCTCTTCAGATTATTATTATACTGAACAAAATAAACAAATAAATAAAAATTTGCAAAAAGGTATACAGAATTACAGAGAGGACCAAAATATGCATAAACTTATGTCTTGGTGGTGTGACACTTGACTGAGTCTAGGGAAATGGATTGAATTTGTCTAAGTGAAGTAAAGAGTAAAAGGAAAACCAAACAGAAATATCAGCATGAATATGTTACTAAGGTGAGTCAAGCAGGCACAAATACTTAAAGGTTTTGACAGGGAAATAGGATCCTGGAAAATAAACACTGGAGAATGAGATTGGAGATAATTTGAAGCAAAGCCTTGGAGAATGTTGAATTTCAATCAAAGAAACTGATATTTCTTTTCTTAAAATACGGAAGTAGCTCTGAAGTGTTCATCAGATAATAATGACCTAATTATTTTCCTACCCATTGCCAATAAGTATTTTTAATGTTGGTTTCTTAGAAGAAAAATATTTGTTAATGATCCAAAGAATAGTAATGAAGTCACCTGAGATTGGTCAGAAGACAACTGCTAGAATCAAGAAAGGTAATAAAAGTGTGCACTAGGAGAGAAGGAATGGGAAAATATCTGTGTGAATGTGTGAAAATATTGTACACATAAGATAAAATATATTTGGGAAAGAAAATTGTTGTGTAAAGCAAGAAAGACATTAAGATTTTGAGCTTAGGTGACTGGGTGGTGTTAAGAAACTGGGTGGTGTTAAGAAACTTTTCATTATAAAATGAAAAGAACAGTCCTTTTCTGTACCCTTCTCTAACCCCTACTTCCACACTCCAGGGTTAAACATTTTTAAATATTTAACTGTTAGTCCTGGTATTTACTATCATTTTTATTTTTTAAAACATTTTATTTTATTTTTTTAAATATTTTTTTATTTATTTTATACAAGAACCGGGATACAGGCCAGATGTGCAGGAAGGTGAGAGGACCCACCAGAGACAGAGCAGGGCACAGAATAGGCAGACTGACGAATACACTGCTGAGGGGAGCAGCAGGAGCCACAGGAAAGGTCTGCCACACCATGTGGGTATGTCTCTGGCTGGCCAGGATTGAATCGGCGATGCAGAGGCTGTGGACAGCTTCACAGTGCGGTGCTCAACTGCCTGCACCACCAGGGGAGGCCTTACTTTCATTTTTATAAACGATAATCTGTATTAGTAATGTGATGTGAAAACATCTCCCTGTTAAGGAAGGTGAATTTGATGATACTATTGCTCCCACAATTTCAATTTCCTGTGTAATACCATATCTAAATTTATGAACACTTTTTTTTAAACCAACAGCTATGTTTTTATAATTCTGACTATATATTTAAATTGCTTGTTTCTATATCAAAAAATATTTCGTTTTCTTTGATATAAAACTTATTGAATTTTCCAGCATTTGAGATTGCCTCGATTTTTGACTTGTTTGATTTCTTTGTAGCTTAATTTGTTTGCTTTCACATGCTTCATTGTACATGATAGCTGCAGTGATACTTTAGGGATGCCTGAATATATTCAATAATCAATCACCAGAAGTTTTTTCACCTTGCTTTGTTTTCCCCATTGAAAACCCCTTTCTTTTTGCTGTAACAACTTCTGCTTGCTCTAACTGCTGACAGCACAGTTACATTCTAATATTTTTCTTACTTAATTCTAGATCATCCTTTGCCTTTTTTCAGCATTGAATTTCCTGGATTTTACATTTTCAGTAGCTCCCTTATCAAAGGTATTATATAAAATAAATATTGGGAATATTTGTATTTTGTTTTTTAAAGATTTATTTATTTATTTATACAAGCACTGGGTACAGTCAGAAGCGCGGGAGGGTGAGAGAATTCACCAGAGCCAGAGTGGGGAACAGAACAGGCAGACTGATGAAATACACTGCTGAGGGGAGCAGTGGGCGAGCCTTGAGAGGTCTGCTGTGCCATGTGGGTTGCTCCCGGCTGGCCAGGGGTGGAACTTGTGATTGCTTCACAGTGCGGGCTTAACCCCTTGCGCCACCAAAGAGGTCCTCTTTTTTTTCACATTCTGCTTCAGGTAAACCTACTACTCAAGTCTCAGTCTTCCTTTGCTGGGATTATTTTGCCCTTAGATTTCATTCTTTGATTCCCTTGTGATCTCAAACACTTTATGTGGTTAGAAAAAGTTGTGATTTTGAGGATTTTTAAAAAATTTATCTTATTAGAGTGGGAGTGACTCTCTTCCTATATTTCTGCATTCTTAGAAGTTAATTTTATTTTTAACAGCATGTGTAAATTTCAGTAACTCACATAAAATTATAACCAATAGAAAAACACCACCTGAAGAATTATTTAGTATCATGTTAAGGGGTTGTATGTAATGTTTTAAACTAGTCTGTAGTGTCTATCTGTAATTTATTTCACAAGCAATCACTGATTTGTGTTAAGAGCTGCTTTGTAAGAAAGAAATATCTATAGTGCAAATATATCATAGGCAAATAATCCCATCACTAATCGATGATAAAACTATGTAAATTAATTAATTAAATTATTCAACAAATATTTACTGTTGACATGTACCAACACTAAGAAATATGCTAGATTCAAAGGATATATTCTATTCAATAAAATATATATTTTTTATCTTTATGACTTTTAAAAAAATTAACAAAAAAATCAAAATACTACATCTGTAATGAAAAAGCCAAAGTGATAGAAATAATTAAAATAGGGAACAAGGAAGTGGAGAACACATTAGATCTGGGTTTAGGGAAGTTCTCTCTGAACAGAAAAAATTACAATGTCATTTTAAAGATGTTTTTAAAAAGAAATAAAAAATGAAATATTATTCCATATAGAGGGAACAGAATATGGGGTGACCCTTAAGACAGATAAGAGCATTGTGTTTTTGAAATATGGAAAAGGTCACTGAGCTGAAACTGAGGAATTAACAAGGGTAGTGACAGAATTTGTGACTATAAAGATGGGCAGGTAAGGCCATATCCTTGGGGTTTTGGAGACTAGAGTGAAAATGTAGCTATCGTTTCACATGCTATGTGATGTTCTCATTTCAGTAAGAGGAAGTTTTATTTTTCTAGTTGTAGGTATTTTGTCTGTTTTGTACACTTGCACATACCAAGTGCCAAAAATAGTACACAAGGCATTTGATAAACATATGCAGATTAAATAAATTAATCCTTAATTTTTTTACAGGAACTTATATCCAAATTCATTCATACTTTATCTTTCTTTTTAATTACTATTGTGTTCCTTCATCTGTACTTAATCCATCCTGGCAATAATACATTTGCTGCTATTTGCATTGACTATTCTATTCAGTTTTTTTAATTCATGTAGGTTTTCTTTGTTAAAGAAATTAAATTTTGAGGTAAATACTAATAGAATCAAATTCCAAATCTTTATGTAACTGGGCAATTTTGCTTAGCATTTCTGAGTTCATCTATGACATAGAAATTATCTTTATAAAATTTTTGAGATTCATTAGCAAAAATTGGATACCAATTACTACCAGGAAAATATGCAACAAATGGAATATTAACAGAAGAATTAATATTATTTATGTTATAATTATCCCATGGTAACCACCACTAAAGCATTCTCTTCCTGAATGATTTCCTAATGCTAGTTATCAAATGCATCTTTAACAAAATGAAAAAAAATAATTTAGAAATATCATTAATATGTTAATTAAGTCTATGTGGAAAGTACTACATAAATTATGCAGAACATATCTAGAAATAATTGAAAATGCTTTCAAAAGCCAGCAGTTGTGACTATGAAATAACTTCCAGAAATTCTAATGTTAAAATATACATGTATACATATAGTTTTTTCTTTGCTGATATTCAATTTCTTTTCCTTTTTCAATTCCACAGGAATCTTTTCTTAATCAAGATAACAATCCAAATCATTGAAAGAATTACATCAAAACATATCTTTTTGCCAAATTTATTCCTGTTACTTAGTTGTCTTTTACTTCACACAACTATATAGTCATTGTTTGACCATAATTCGAGTGGGAAATTTTAAAAAATATGCTCTGTTGATTCTTAGCCTTAATTGTCAATTGTGAATTTAATTGGCATAGGCATTTTCTTTAACTATCAACTGATTTAGCTCAGTTAGCCTTTATATAAAAAACTAACAGTCTTGACCCTTGGTTGCTTATGAAATCTCAGGAATTTAGTCTTTTTATTGATAAACTGCATGCACAGAGACTATTCAGATTAAATAGAACCTATTTGCAGGGAATAATTCCTTCACTATCTTTCCCACTGACAGAAGAATTGTACACACATAAAACAAGTTGCAGAAATGTAGAAGCCAGGCTCATAAAATTTGGAAGGAGTTAGAAGTGGGTTAAAAATTGGGGGGAATTATTATAAATCAGGGTGTCATCATTGCATGCTAACTAGATGGATCTATCAACTTATTATTGACCCTCTGTTATGAAAGAGAAGTCTGACCTTGACTTTCACTAGCTAAAGGAACTTAAGTTGCAATTTCTGCAAGTTCAATTTCCTTATATATGCTATATTTTTTCTAACTCAGAGGGCTAATTTTAAGTTACAATTTTTGATCACATTAAGGTTTTTTAAGTGTCTGGTATTATAGCATACTGTGTTATTTTAAAAGGTTGAAATATCACTATTGTTATTGTAATATTATTTCAGATTCTGCACGAAAGAGTCTTAAAACCATGTTGCTCTTCCACCAAGCCCTCACCACCCTTCTACTTCTTTTTTTTTTTTTTAATAGAGGCATGTTTTATTTATTTATTTATTCATTTGTTTGTTTGTTTTGTTTATACATGCACTGGGTACAGTCAGAAGCGCGGGAGGGTGAGAGAATTCACCAGAGCCAGAGCGGGGAGCAGAGCAGGCAGAAGGACCGAAGTACACTGCTGAGGGGAGCAGCGGGCGGCAGGAGAGGTCTGCGCGCCATGTGGGACCCTCCTCCAGTGGCCGGAGAGCAGCCAGGGATCGAACCGGCGCCGCAGAGGCCGCGGGCAGCTTCACAACCCAGCGCTCAACCCCTGCGCCACCGGGGAGGCCCACCACCCTTCTATTTCTGTCGTTCTCCTCCCCATCATTGATTTTCTCCTCACAGTCCTCTTACTTGCACACCACAGTCCTTTCACTTGCACACCAGCTTTGCCAATTATTCTTTATCATGTTAACCCTCTTCCTAGTCTGAAAATGCTGTTGTTGATGATCCTTTTGAAAGAGGACTTTTAAAGTAGATCCATATATCAAAGCAGAGAGTCACTCCTGAAGAGAATGTCTTAAAATCTCCATGCAAGAGGTTTGGAAAAATAAACACTTAGGCCAATTGGGTTACACTGCTCTGAGTACCAAAGGTCAAAGGGGCTTGAGTCCAGAAGAAATAGCAACGTAACATACATCTGCTCAGGTACGCTTTTATGCCTCTGAAACACATATAGTGTTGTAAACCAATGTTATGTCAATTAAGGAAAATCATTCTTATGGGATTTGCAAGTTTGGAAATTGTTCTGTCCTAGGAGGAAAAATGAAAAAGTATTGCCTAATCATACCTGAGATTCAGGTTGTCTGGGTGACCTCATAGAAAGAGCATTTTTGTCCTACTTTAAGATACAAAGATAGAGATACTTCATTTTTAGTATTAGCCATGATCTGGAAATGAAAAAGTGAGTGGGTTTTAGTTTATGCTTCTTTTCATTGTAACACTAGCATTTCCTAGCATTATATTGGAATACTGCTAGGAGTTCAATAACTAGTTGCCAAATAATGTGACTTCAATAATATGATTAAAAAAAAAATCTTAGAGGAGATGGAAAATGACTTCCAAGGAAATTTGTTGTCAACTCTCATCTTCAGGTTCTTCATTGTACTCTTGGATCTAGGACATCTTTCTTACTACCAGTCTGAAGAAGAGACTGAAGGCAGAGTGAAAAAATGGAAAGAACCTGGATTCTTACTGATGAGGCTCGCTCAACCCTTAATTCATACACATTCTGAATATACTATATGATATAATATTTTTACATGGGGTTAGACTTTGACTTGAAGCTGGAGGTATGATATCAATGGGTAAAAATTTTTTTAAAAAAAGAACTGATTTTGTAACAATCAAATAAATAAAATTTTCAGTATTACAAGTAATATATCAAAGCATCAACATTATAATTTGATCACATATTACAGATTAGAAGTATGTAAATTTGTCTTATTATTTTTCAAATTATAACGTCTTGTATAGATGTCAACTTTACCTTCTATTTAGTAGTCTGGT
Source organism: Talpa europaea (assembly GCF_964194135.1). NCBI lineage: Eukaryota > Metazoa > Chordata > Mammalia > Eulipotyphla > Talpidae > Talpa > Talpa europaea. The sequence goes on along the minus strand of NC_140071.1, from coordinate 110,668,286 downwards.
GAGATATCTTTCATAAAAACAAATATCTAGTTAATTTAGACAGAAGTGCAAAATTTTGCTTCTTTTAGGAATACTTGAAATTTCAATAAAACTAATTGAAAAAGACTAATTGTCTATACTGGTGATATCTTCTGAGTTGTATTATATCAATATATTGTTGATGAAGAATTTTCAATGAATAAAAATCGTCACATTTTTCATTAAGTTACATTTTGTAGGAAATAGCTGATTCTGTGTTTATACTTTATAGATCTTACATTTATTTTATAGGAGAAAGATAATATTTCACCAAACATCACTATTGATATTCCATAAATGATCATGATTAATTTTATTTCATTAGGCACAGGTTGAATATTTTTGTAGTCATTTTAATATTATATCCATAAAATGAGAACTACATGGTTTTAGGAGGCAGTTAATGTGAATCAAGTCTGAACAAATGGTATCCTAAAAAAACACTTTCCAAAAATGGAGAATTTATTTTTGTTTTAATTTCAAGTAGATAAAATATTACCTCAAATCCCTCTATTACCCCAGTGGATGATTTTCCAAAATTCATAAAAAAATATATTTTCCATTAAAGAGACTGACTAAAAGAAAGATCCACAGTGACTTTATACACACACATACCTTCTGTTTACCATGCTGTAGAAAGAAAGTGTACAACTGCTTTTAAAAATGAACTTAAAGCCCGCAGAGGTTTATAAACAGATAATTGGTGAATTGGCTTCAGGATAAAGGACTCTGACAATGTTTTTAGGGAATTCTTTCCCAGAATAGTTCCTTAGACTTTTACTTTCATCTGAAGTGCAGCTGGTCATACAAAGGCAATTGCAGCCTAGCCCCTGGGGTTCCCCTTCTCTGTCGTCACAATTCGCACCCTGCTGAATGAAATATCAATGCACTGAACCATGTCAGGGCAATGAGCATAACGATGGGGACTTGGTGGTATAAATGAGGTTAATAACTTGTGAGAAAGCGAGCTTTGTTCCTAGATGCTTCACATTTTCTTCTCTGTGCAGAGTAGCTCTTTAGAAATATTGCCTGTCCATGGAGAGCTAATGGCTCTCTTCATAAAGCTAATACACTGTGCTTCAGTAGTCTAGGAACTCATTTCTGAAGTCACACTAATCTGCCTTTCCTCTGCTGTTTTGTTTTTGCTCCTGAAAGGCTTTTTTCTTTCTTTCTTTTTTTTTTTTTTTTTTATATTCCCCACCACTTCAAACTGATCGTAAAGCTTTCCGGCTGCTTTTTATGACATTTCTAATCATGGGAGCATTTTTGTTTTCAGATATTCATTCTTGTAATTTTCATTTTTTAATATAGAGAAGAAGGAACTTATGAAGGAAATAAAGAGCATTTTGAAAAATGCCACAGCCTCCCTTAACTACTGCTGTGTTAGCCACACATACCCTTCTCTTCTCTCTCACCATTTCCTCCCCTCTCTGCATTTCAAGGCAAGTTTGCTACCAGCTGTTTTCTTACTCATTGGATCCTGTCTCTCTGACAAGTCATTTTGCAGATATCCAATCTCATAATAGAGTAAGGAAAACATATATTTTCAGTTGCCAGGGACTACCTAAGGCAACTGGGTCTATTTGATTGTTTTCTGCACCAAAATGTCCCCTGTCATCAGTTTTTGATGATATCTTTTTCTCATACCCATTCTTCGACTTTCCTCTCCTGCTCCTACATTCTGAAGATCTGCAAGCTTTTTGGAAATGGTAAGCTGTCCTGAAGGGAAATCAAATCACAAAGAATGAAAAAAACAAACAAACAAAACAAAACTATTCCTACATTTGTCACATAGTCTGAAACAGGATAAGCCATGAGCAGAATTTTTGGAGTTTGTCTTTGAGTTTGTGTCTGTTCCTTTTGCTACACCTCAGATATTACTGCCTAACTAAAACTTTAAGGGCTAGAGCTTATATTAAGTGTTTTACCACAATAGTAAAGAAATAAACTTGTTACTGTATATCTATTCCCCCCCCAAATCATCTTGCTTTCTTTTATACCAATGATTCACAAGTTAATCTAAACATTAAAAAAATTGCTAAAAGTGAGGAATGCAAAGGGCTATAGGACTTACTAAATAATTATTTAATGGCAATGTCATTTATTTGGTAGCATAATGTAGAATAACTTCTGACCTGGCAAAGAAGGCATATTGAGATTTTTAAAAAATACTATATTTCTAACTATATACTGCATTGATTGCCTCTTTCTCTATATGAAATGCCCAAATACTGACCTCCAACAATGCTTTGGAAATACAAATAAAGGATAAAAATTGGTCAGTCTGTGATATCAATTTCTCAAAAAACAGATATTTGGCTCAATTCATATACCTGATGTGCAGGCATTCAGAAAGAGCTACTCTCTTATATTTTACCGATAAAAGACCGTTTTCATGTTTTTTTAAGTTTTATAATTCAGGTTTTTCAGCATGTCTCTCATTCCTCTCTATTATTTCCTATATATGTCCAATATAGAGATTCAGAAATGAAAGAATTGTATATTCCGAATCAACTTGCTTGCTGTAATATCAATTAAACATTTTCCTGATCCTTTCTAATTTATAAAGAATCCCTGTGTAAATCCAATATATTCCTTTGAGACTCACTTTAAAGTAAGAAGCTTTCCAAACAGATTTATTTCATCCTGTTCCTTGTTCCACTTATACTTTTAAAATCCATAGGTTACACAGTAAATGGTAAATCATATTGTGACTTTGTATTTTCATTAATCTAGTTGAGACTATATGACAACATAATGCTTAATGAAAATTTAATTGGCACCCCATGCAATGTTCACTTTGGTTGACAAAATATACTCTAAAATAGCTCAAATTCCAAAGGTACCTCAATCTACTTATAAGAGGCACAAAATGTAAATGTAAGTTAATGTACTAAACTATGTAAAACAGAAAAGTCCAAGCTACCAAACCCAACATGTTATCAATAATTTCTGGTCTCTGTTACTGAAGAAAGTATTTTAACAAACATTGTATGAGCTCCTAAATTATCCATTATGTTAAGCTATCCACAGCCTCTGCAACACTAGTATTTTTTTAAAGATTTATTTATTTACACATACAAGAACTGGGGTACAGGCCAGAGGTGTAGGGGGTGAGAGGATTCACCAGAGACAGAGTGGGGAACAGAACAGACAGACGGACTGAAATACACTGCTGAGGGGAGCAGTGGGCGACTCAGGAGAGGTCTGCTGAGCCATATGGGTACTCCCTGGCTGGGGATCGAACTCCTGCTGCAGTGGCTGCGGATAGCTTTATAGGTTGCATCTTAACCCCTTGCACCACCAGGGAGGCCCAAGCAACACTAGTTTGATCCCCCAGCTGGTCAGGGAGCAACCCACATGGTACAGCACACCTCTCCTGGCTAGCCCATTGCTCCCTTCAGCAGTGTATTTCAGTCAGTCTGCCTGTTCTGTTCCCCGCTCTGTCTCTGGTGAATCCTCTCACCTCCCCGCACCTCTGGCCTGTACCCCAGCTCTTGTATGCATAAGCAAATCTTTAAAAAAATACTTGGAGATTTTCTTAAAAATTCTCTTCCTAAAGGTCATGACAAGCATGGGTTATCTGAAAGGAAGTCAAGATGTAATTCACTGTGAAGCAAGAGTAACAGAGTGACAAACAGAAAGCATTTTTTTTTCATGGTAAATGCAATAATAGATATATAGAAACAGATTTATATATATATATATATATATATATATATACACACATACATACAGATATAGTGCAGGATAGAAAACGAGATGAAGGAAATTTGTTTGTTGGCCAAAGACAACAAACTCAGGGAGATAATTGCTTCAGAGACAGAGAAAGCAGCTTCAGCAAAAGCACAGGGATGAAATTATCATGAAGTTGCCTTTAGGCTTCAAGAAAATTTCCCCACAACTTGAGTATAAAAGGAAATAAATAACATGGAAAGAAATAAAGTTGAGAATGTAGAATGGTAGAAAATTCTACACAGTGTAAATATAATGTAATTCCTGCAAGCCATGTCAATGAGAATACTTTCTAAATCACTGACATTCATAGAAGGAAATATTGGTGCCGATTTTGTGATCACTTTTATAAACTAAGAGAGTAAACCATATAGTGATTCAACACGATCTGTTAGAAAGTATTTTGTTGGGCCTCCCTAGTGGCACAGGGGTGAAAGACAGTGTTGTCAAGCTATCGCCAGCCACTGCAGCATGAGTCCGATTCCCCTGCCAGACAGGGAGTAATGCACGTGGAACAGCAGACCTCTCCTGTCTCACCCGCTGCTCCCCTCAGCAGTGTATCTTAGTGGATCTGCCTGTTCTGCCCCCACTCTGTCTCTGGTGAGTCCTCTCACCCCCCGCATCTCCAGCCTGTACCCCAGCTCTTATATGCATAAATAAATAAATCTTAAGAAAAAAAATACTGTGTCTACCTCCCAAGTGCATTTAAAACTGCAACTCCCTACATATTTCTCATGATTAAAGTGGGAAGAAGGATGGCAAAAGAAGGAAATAGAAGTACCCTTACGATATGGTGGTGGAGCGTGGATGCTGTGGTGGTGGACCGTGGATGCTGTGGTGGTGGAAGCACTATAGTAACAACACCTGAAGGGGGCATCCTATACTTCCAAAATACAATGGGTAACACAAGGTTACCACAATTAAAAAAATAAAAAAGAATCTGGACATTTACCCTGTGCTTTCATCAACATGATTGGTTTCCTTGCATGTTGAGACTAACTTTGTGAATAATGAACTTTTTGAAGACAACTCTTACACCAGAGTTGTAAATGAGAAAAAATGCTGGGGCTTGAGTTATTGCATGAACATCAGTTAATTGCAAGATAATTGTGTCTAGAATATCACAAAATTATTTTTTATATATATTTTAGGTTACTAATTAACTCTGCATTGGCATTTAAAAAAAATATATTTTATTTTGGGCCTCCCCTGGTGGCACAGTGGTTGAGCGCTGGGCTGCGAAGCTGCCCGCAGCCTCTGCAGCACTGGTTCAAAACCGGCCACCAGGCGAGGGTCCCACATGGCGCGCAGACCTCTCCTGTCTTGCCTGCTGCTCCCCTCAGCAGTGTATAACGTTGGTCTGCCTGCTCTGCTCTCCCCTCTGCCTCTGGTGAATTCACTCACCCGTCCGCGCTTCTGACTGTACCCAGTGCTTGTATAAACAAATAAATAAATCTTAAAAAGAATATTTTATTTTACATAATCCTTACATCATTTTTCATTTTTGCACAATGTATGCGTTTTCATTTTGGTTATATTCCCAGCACAATTCCCACCCCCCCACCCCTTATTTTGACCTTAATCCTTCCTCTCCCTGCCCCCCACATTTGTATTTTTGCTTTAAACCAAAACATTTCCTTTTGTAGTTTCCCATACTTCTTAGTCCTTAGATTGTTAGATGATATATTAATGTCTTTGTAACAGTAACTTGTTACTATATACAAGTTTGATAACAGGCATGACAAAGTTTATAACTATGGGTTACACATTTAAAGAAACAATAGCAAATTTACTAACTTTTGTCTGGTCAGCAGGTGGCAGTGCATCTGAGTCGGTGAGTACAACTTCCTGTTACCTACAAAATTTGAAGGTTTGACGGAAATATATTTTTTTTAGTATTCAGAATTATAATACTGTAGAGTTGTATCGACAATTTTTTTTTGAAAGCTTAAAGGCAGTGAACCAAGGTAGCACTCACTCCATGTAATTTTTTTCCCCTTTTTCTTTTCCTTCCTCTTTCCTTTACTCCTTTCTTCTTCTTCCCTTTTCCCCCTATTTTCTTTTTTCCCATCTCTACCTTCCCTTCCCTTCTTTCAGTCTTTTATTTTCTGTTTAAAGATGAGAAAAAAAATCTTTTTTGACAACTTAAAAACAAATATAAGGGCATAGAATTAAATTTAAAAATCAGTCTTACAAAAGAAGTTGAAGTGTCAGCACTTGATCACGGGGCACCCCGGGATCCCCAAACTTGCATGCTTTAAAGGGATTGAGTCATTTATGAGCACAAAGCCTACTTAATGTAAAAGAACCTTAATAGAATTAATTGCATAGAGAAAAAAAGAAAGGATAATAATGTCTCAGTAACCCCTCCCCCTGCTCCCAGCCTCCCTCCGCCCCTGCCAAATTGCCCATCCTCTCATGGGTAAATGCCTGGTCAAACAGGGTTGCCACAAAGCAGGGCCACTGAGACCTGAAAGTCTAGTCTCTCCACCAGGAGTGGATCCCAGGCTGCAACAGCAGCAAAAATGCCAGCCACTAGACCACCACAGGTTGGTGTCTCAGGAAGGCACAGCAGAAACTTGGCTGAGGCTCAAGCAAGCAAGAGAAAAGAGGCAACTTTGTTTAGAGAAATAGAGATAAGGACACGTTTATTGAGGAGAAAAGGAAATGAAATAAAGTGAGACTCCCAGGCCAGTGAAGCAGGCCAGGGAGGGCAAAGAAGCAGAAGTGGAGTTGTGCCTCAGGGAATATACACCTTCTTTCCCTAATTATTCTCAACCCCACCAGTCTCTTCGTAATTGGTTAGTTCCAGGTAGTCTCTCACTCATTCTGCCTTAAAGTCTCTGTACCCAGAATTAAGTCTTGCATCCCAGCCCTTGTTCTGGAATGTCCTGTTGCCTGTGTCCTGGGGGTGTTTGATTAGTCCCCTTTGGAATATGTTGCCTTATCCCTGAATTCTTCCTTATTCCTCCAGGCTTTTTCTATTCTGTTTTGTCCCTAGAAGCTCCTCTTGTCCTATGACTCCATAAATCTAAGGCACCTTCTAGGGGTGGGGAACCATAGGAAGGGGGTATAAGGAGCCAAACAGGTATTGGATTAAAGGACAAAATCAAAAAACAAAGCAAGATAAATTCTCCCAATGTCAGGCTCATTGCATCTTTTTCAATGGTTTCTACATGTCTCTCCTCCATTGTCTCCTTCCATGTGCCCAGGTCCCTGGTGCAAGTCCAAAGCTGACAAACAAGTCACATGTCTCTTCAAAGCCCACCAAATTCCATGTTATATAGTAGCTTCACCTGGCCACTCAGTTTAGCTCCTGGTTAAGAGGGAAGATAACATGGTACCTCTCACTTTTATGGAGATGCCTGTATTACAGAAGCCACCTGTGAGAGTGTATTTGGAAAAATATTTTAACTCTGAGAATAATGCTTTTAAATCACATTGATAGTTTGCTGACTCATTTAAATACCTCACTTTTACAATGTGACAAGTGCTGTATGTTTAAAATTCACATAGCTATTTTAAATTTTTGTATAGAATATGAAGGGCTTGAATTTATCTTTATTTTCAAGAGTTGAGGAGTGGGTTTACAGACTTGAGAAATAATTTTGAGTCTTTTGGTGGTATTTGTTTTTTTGGTGTCAAATTATTTGCACAGCTAAAAGTGGGTGTGTTTGCGTGTGTGTGTGTGTGTGTGTATTAACTTTAACTTAGGATTCTGTAGGGTTTGCATTAAAATAAAGCTTTCCTACATTCAAGCACTTAAATTTTGTCATGCACGTCTCATAGCTAATGAGTGAATATTAGAAATATGTGGGGAATGAAAATGATGAACTATTTGTTGACTTAAATAAATTGGGACAAACACAATTCAGTGAGTTTATTAAGGAATCGACAGTGAGTCTGAGCTCAAGAAACAGGAAACGGTTCTACAGATTTTTACTTTGTGAAAACTGTTTTCCAAGAAATAGAAGAAAAAATATACTTTATGTAAGTACAAAAAGTGAGTTATTGAAAATATATAAAATTATGTTGATGCTATCTAAGGAAGGCTGAGGAAGAGAAATGCTGAGTTTTGGTTTCCTGATTTTTAAAGAATATGCTGTGGAGTTGCAAATTTTCCTTGCCCATTGTTAATATCTTCATTATCTGACTCGTGGCCTTTAGAGTGGCATGAAACTCTGGTTTAGCTTCAGGTAACAGATTCCTGCATAAACTACAGGATGGTGCACTTAAGTCTATTCAGATGGTTTTGCTATCTTCCCTGGTAGACTTGGGGGAAATCTACCTACTAGACAAGGAGTGAGGCGTGTTCTAGAAACTTGCTGTGTTCCCATATTTTACAAATAAAGCCTCTATTTATTTGCATCCTGGAAGTTTACTGTTCTATATATAGTAAAATAACTTTTTATTAAGGCCATTAATAGATATTAATTAAATTTCACTGGGGTTTTTACAGTATGTTTCACTTTTTAGTGCTGCTGTGTCAATCATTAAGAAACTAAATTCAGAGAACATGTTTCTAAACAAAATGTAGCAAGTTATAATCTTCAGTCTGTTGTTCATACAGAAGTTGTTGCCAGGAGTGGGTTTTTCTGCCACCTGCAAACAGGGCAACTACCCAGAATGTCTTCAGTTAGAATTGAGTGAAAGTAACATCCTCTCAGAGTAAAATTTTGGCTACTATATCTATACAACATCCCTGGGAGTACACTTTTTCTGAAGTGTCCAAGGAGCTCCCTGAAAACATGTCTGGACATGTTCCAAAGCTGTTGGAAATTCTGATCTTAGTAGTCTAGAGAAAACCTAAGCAAACTACAAATGACTGGGCAGAAAGCTCTAGAGGAGAGTCATAGGTATTTATATTGTAACAGTCTTGACAGGTGGAAAGGTGAAGGTAATTATAATAGAGCCACTTAAGTTATTAATACTAAGCAGCCAATTGTTTAGAAGACACTGATAGAAGAAGCAAGGCCAGATAAAAACCTGGCTGTTTGAAGGGGACCTGCCTAAATAAAAATAAACATGTGGTCCTGATAGGATGCCTAAGATAGAGGACTGGCACAAATACAGGTACCAACTGGCATTTTGGGAAGCTGATGGACTCCATGTGGTGGTTCTGAAGCCTTTACCAGAATTAGGTGAGACCCTCTGGGAAATCTCTGTCATGAGTTCTTGCCTTTGTTTCTTGGATGCAGTGAAACAGGACAGGACTCTCTTCCTGCCCCATCAGATAAGCATTACTGTCCATTTAATAAGTTTGTCTTCTTGCATTCTAAGGAAAAGGAAGGATATCCCTATGAGGATAATAAATAAGTTAAACATCTAAGGAAGTTAAACATCAAGTGTTAACAAAGCAAGCTGGTGCCTCCATACCCCCAAATCTCCCTATGCCTACATGAAAAGGACATGCTGACCATCCAGCCCATCTCCCTTTTGTTTTACTCCTTTGTTTAAATACCCCTGCACCCCGCCAAAGAGCAGGACAGTGGTCTTTCAGATCTGAGCTTGCTGCCCTCCTCAGTTGTCAACAAATTAAACTACTTTCCTTCTCCTCAAACTCTGTTTCCTTTTATTGGTTCCAGGAAACTAAGGCTGGCATTCAGTATCGCCTTCTTGCAGACAAACTATTCTTGGAGTTTCCAGACTGGATCCACCCACTCTGCTTTGCCAGACTCTCAAACTTTGCCAAGAGGTTCATTACCTTTATTCCCAATTTAATTATATGCTTATATTATTATAACGTGGATTTGCCCTAATCAATTCATATCTCGGTACATGCATTTGGCTTGAGGCCTGAGTAAATACTTCCTTCTTCTCAGAAGTTAGTACTCTTATAGATACCAAACCTGATAAAATAAGGAGTCCTGCAAAATTTAATTCAAATTATTAATGTTGTTTTTTTCAAATTTAAACTCCAATATACATTATTTTGCTATTTCAAATGTACATGGTGAAGACATGTAACATTTCTTAAACTACTTTATATCAAGAACTATGAATATTAAATGCATTCTCATTATCTTTATCATCATATAGTTGAGGAAATTGAGAATTAGGTAACACAGAGAGAAATATTGGGGGGGGATTCCTTCAGAAATAATGGCACATTGAAAATCTAAACCAGAAAAAGCACATATCAGGAATACCATGAATAAAGATGGGTTGTAGTGGAGTGACTCTGAGGGGACAATAGAAGAGTCTTGGGGGAGCAAATTCAGAGGTTTCTGTGGAAAGTTCAAACACTAGGAGGTCATTCAGACCTATATTTTGGAAGTAGTATAGAAAATGAAGAAGTGTAGATATAAAAGTCATGTAATATTGAACTTGAAATAATTGATTTATTTTGTGTTGAGAGCAAAGAAAATGGAGCTCACTAACTTCATCATAAATTCTCTGAAGGTCTTTCCATTGACCCTCCTCCTGTTGATCAGCCTACTCAAGGGTCAGGGAGCTCAATAAACATGAATATATCGATATCCATTTGCTTTTAACATTGAAAATTTAATGTTATATTTTCTAAGATAGAGCTAGAATTAACAAATGTGGGTTGATTTTATTTGGGATAGATCATGTAATTGTCTTTTCACCCCCTTCTAGAGGCACAATATAAAAATGTATAAAGTCAGTCACTGGAGGAAGGAAGCCAGTACCATACTCCACTCTGGGTTTGAGAATAACATTGAGGATAACATGAGGGAGAAACTAGTAATGCTTTTGGGAATAAAAGGTAATTCACAGTGGAGGAATAAAAAAAATGACTTAAAAGAATGCTATGAATAAGGTAAGAGAAAAAGAACAGAAATCATCTATCAATCTTAAAAATTAAAATAGTAATGCATGACATTTTGGTTGAGTTAAAAAGACAAACTTGAATTCAAAACATGTTCCCTATGGTTTATTACCTATTTAAACTCATCCTTCTTTTTAATTTGGTTGGTGCATTGTATAAGCTCATACATAGAATTCACTCAAATGGAAAATTTTGAACAAAAGCTATAGGCAAAGAAAAGGATTTCTTCTGTGCCAAATAACATGTTTCTTTTGAGGAAATTGGATTCATTATTTTTAAATGGTAGTAAGATAATTAGTTTTGAAAATATAGATGTCAGACTAAAAATTAGTCTAATATATATATATATATATATATATATATATATATATATATATAAAATAGTCCAAGGGAGAATAAATGCAAACTCCTTTATGACTGATCAGGCTCTATTTTAGTGGATAAATAACACCTGTATATAAGCTGATTAAATAATGATTTTATGTATAAATGAATTTTCAAGGACTTTTATAGCATTAAAATGCATACATTTTATTTTATTATTATTAAATCAAAAGAAATCATTTCTTACTATGTTTTGGAAAAATTTGAATCACATCAAGATTGGAAAAAAAAAAAGTTGTACTTAAAAGATATTGCTGTGGAATGCTCATTTAACTTTCATCCAGATTCATCAGTGATGGTATTTTCCATGTTTGCTCAGTCACCATTTTCTTAGTCACTGCATATACATGTCAAGTTATGGAGGATCTAAGCTTTCATCCCAATTGCAAGCTCACAAATTACCTTTTCATAGTCTCGTAGTGTGGCAGAAATCAAGAGACTTTTGGGTTAAATCTATGTTACTCATTAAGACTTTATTACTCTTGACAAGCAGATAGCTTTAGTTTCATATTCCCAGGGCTTCCTCTTATCCCCATTACAATGGTGATGATAATGGGAATGATGAGAAGGCAAGTTTGGATGAATAATGCATACACATCTTTATTGCAATTGAGTAATCTCAAACCTAGAAAAACTTCCATCTTTTAATGGGACTACAACTAATCTGTCCAACCTTCACAACAGAGGGAAATATTAAGCTTATTACTCTGGACATAAAACAAATCTTCATTTCTGCTGTATGAAAGAAGACATTATTCCTAGCTTTCACAGCTCAGTCACAACCTATGATGCAACCTATGAAGCAGTCCGCAGCCACTACAGCTTGAGTTCGATCCCTGGCCAGCCAGGGAGCAACTCACATGGCACATCAGATCTCTCCTGACTCACCCTCTGCTCCCTTCAGCAGTGTACTTCGGTCAATCTGCTTGTTCTGTTCCCCGCTCTGTCTCTGGTGAATCCCCTCACCCTCCATGCCTTTGGCCTGTGCCCCAGCTCTTGTATGCATAAATAAATAATCTTTAAAAAATCAATATATTATAACAATATATTAACACTAATATTGATCTATTACCACAGATTCATTTCAAATTTTGCTTTTTGTTCAACAATGCCTCATTTTCCATTCTTATTTCAAAAATTTAATCTGCACTTTCATTCTTCAATCTGCAACATTTCTCCAGTCTTAGATTATTTTTCATGGCTTTGATTTTCTTAAGGAATGCAGGACTTTTCATCTGGGGGATTTCCCTCTACCTGGTTCTGTTAAGTGTTGCCTCATAGATAGAATCAGCACATGCCTTTTTCAGAGTAATACCAGAATGATGCTGAGGCTTTCACACCCTTGGAACAGGGCATCCCCCCCCCCAAAAAAAAAAAAGCTCTACCTATGGTCAACTGGCTAAAGTACAAAAACAGTTGTGAATTTTTTCTACTTGACGCTCCACTTTTTAACTTAATATTTTTTTGAGGTTAACATTGTCTTATAACATATATATGATTTAGAAGTATAGGACCAGTTTCACTATCTCCTTTGCAATATCGCAATCTCCTCATCAAACTTTTTTCCTAGCCCATTCAAGGGAGTAAAGGGAATGACATTCATTTCTTATTAAATGTAATTTTTTTTTACATTTTAAAGATCAATTTTTGCAGTTAAAGAAATGGCACTTGCAAAATAGCTTAGAATCAATAATACCTGTAGGAGAAGTTCTTGTGTTTTACCTTCTCTAGTATTCTTTTAGTATAATTATATACAGATTTTAGAGTATTAAGATATCATTTTTTGAACTGTGGTAGATGCCCAACTACTATAGTCTCCCAGTTGTTGCATTTGAGATGACATTCTACTAAATCAATGAAATGCTGTTCAGTATAGTCCCAGTGGTATGGAGTTTCTGAGAAAAAGCAGAAAACAGTGACTTACCAGAAATAGTGTCTTTGAACCATGACATGCCATCACACACCTCCAGCAGAACTGGGACAATTGGGTCCCAAGAGTGGCAGGTAAAATTTAGAGTAACTCTCAACCTCTAAAAAAGAATATGATGGAGGTGCCTTGCTATCTCTTCAGGATTCCAATATGATTTTCTAAAGAAATGCACACTAAAAAGAAAGACTGCATCACTTCTAAAATGCATGGGAATCTTTTAACAAAGCTAATTCTAAGCTTTTTAAAAAGAATGTTTTCATAGACATTGTGTTTTTAGAAGTGTTAATAGAGTACAAGTGAAATGCTTTGTGATTCAAGCACTCTTTCAAGGAATACAGGCATGTTCATGTTATATTTTGAGTAAAAATATGCCAAAGTAAAATTTAAAGACAAAAATGGCATCAAGGGAAATTTGTTAAGTGATTGGAATTGTTGCCTTAAGGAAAACTCTTGGAATGGGCTTGCGCGTGGCTACGTTCTAAATCTATGTGTGTAGTGAATGTTTCTGAACAAACAAATGTTTAGGGACATATGTTGATCTTATTGTAAAATGACACTGATAAAAACTAGGTTTTCAAAAAATGTTAGCTATCATTTTTCTTGATATTGACATTGAATCTCTGTTGAGATGGGAGATGCTCATATTCTTGACTGTGTACTAGATCTACATTAATGTGATCAGGAAAATAATATATAATGTTCTTCAATCAGTCAAAGCTCTGTGAGAAATCCAGTTTCTGATATATATCAAGACTAATATTCAATTAAATGTTGATGCAAAAAATAACAGCTAATTTTTATGTAAATAATATGAAATACCTTAACATTGCCTATTATTTTTGTGAGCTATCATTTAAATAAAAGTAAAAATACAAGTCTTAGTTTTAGATATTGATCCTGGAAAATACTCAATAACATCACAATTAAATTTGCAAGTCCCTGATTGTTGTTATAATTTTTTAAAGATTTATTTTATTTATATATACATACAAGAGCTGGGGTGTAGGCCAGAGGTGTGGTGGGGGGTGAGAGAATCACCAGTGATAGAATGGGGAGCAGAACAGGTAGATCTACTGAAATACACTGCTAAGAGGATCAGAGGGTGAGACAGGAGAGGTCTGCTGTGCCAGGTGGGTTAGCTCCCTGGCCGGGATCTAACTCTTGCTGTAGTGGCTGCAGACAACTTCATAGTGCTGAGCTTCAACACCTTGTATCACCAGGGAGGTCTGATTGCTGGTGTATTTTAACACAAGTATTTCTCAAATAAGCTTCAGCTTTGAATTTTCAACTCCTATTGTTTTAACCCACCACAAACCACAGGTAGTTATTTTCTCTTATCTTTCTTCACTAAATATTTTAGTTTTGTGACTCATTCTACCCTCACCATTCTTATTTCCAGTTTCACCTGATTTATCATTGTCTCCTTTTGATTTATTTTTCTCATGTAGACCCAAATAAAAGCTGACTCCAGAACATCAGAGGTGAAGAAATAAAGATTAAATACTTCCATATTTGATGACGCAATCCTAAAGAGATCTGTAGTAATGATTTACTTGTGGAAATGTTTTATTACCTTGTATACCTCTGCTATTGTCCGCTTTATAGCCTCTTTGTTTATTTTTTCCTGTTTGTGTGGCTTTTGGTAAAAGGACTCACTACTCATTGGAAGCACTCCCTGTTTGATTTACGAAGTAGAACCCGAAATAATAATGGCCAACATTAGCATTTTATTACACAGAATGGATTAAAGCTAAAAATGATAAATGAAAACTCTTTTGAAAATATTAAAAATCATAATATACAGAATAATAATTAGTTTCTATCTCTGTCCCACTTGGTATTTATTATTTATTTATAAACAAATACTGGAGAACATACAATAGAATACGTGAGAATGGTATTAAATATAAAAAAAAGTTCCAAGAAAAATAAAATATGTCCTAGATTTATTAGAAACTTGGCAAGTTTTCTGCTGAATAGATATTTGAGAATTGGTTATGAAACAATGGGATGAATTACAGAGTCAGGTCCATTTTTACATTCTGCAGTACTATAAAAATGCTTCTGTAAAGTTTGACTAGCATGCCAAAACAGTTCCTTCAGTCACGTGCCATCGGCCATATGGAATCAAGGTGGGTTATTGCATTTAAATTGACTTTGTGGCAGAATGTACTGGACAGAAACAAACTGTACTGAACTTGATTTCGTTTTTTTTTTTTAAGATTTATTTATTTATTTGTTTATTTATGTATGTATGTATGTATGTATGTATGTATGTATGTATGTATGTATTTATTTATTTATTTATTTATACAAGCACTGGGTACAGTCAGAAGTGCAGGAGGGGGAGAGAATTCACCAGAGACAGAACGGGGAGCAGAGCAGGCAGAAGGAGCTAAGTACACTGCTGAGGGGAGCAGCAGGAGAGGTCTGCGCGCCATGTGGGACCCTCCTCCTGTGGCCAGGGAGCAGCCGGGGATCCAACTGGCTCTGCAGAGACTGCGGCAGCTTCACAACCCAGAGCTCAACCGCTGAGCCACTGGGGAGGTCCTGAACCTGATTTCTTGACCACATATTGTAATGATTTTCTTCATCACTTTAGGAGGCCTCCCCTGGTGGTGCAATGGTTGAGCACTGGGCTGCGAAGCTGCCAGCAGCCTCTGCAGCGCAGGTTCCATCCCTGGCGGCCGGTAAGGGTCCCATATGCCACAGCAGTCCTCTCCTGTCTCGCCCACTGCTCCCCTCAGCAGTGTATTTCGTCAGTCTGCCTGTTCTGTTCCCCACTCTGCTCTGGTGAATTCTCTCACCCTCCCGTGCTTCTGACTATACCTAGTGCTTGTATAAATGTATAAATGTATAAATAAGTAATTAAATAAATAAATAAATAAGAATCATTATCGCTTTGGATTGGATTTGCTAAGAAAAGCTGAGTTTCATATTTTATTCTAATACCAATACAGAATGAGAGCTAGGAGAACTTAAGAATGGTTAATCATAAAAGACCCATTTTATATTAATCATGTGATTGTTATTAAAATTAAGGATTAAAGTGATAGGATAGTGTGGAACTAAGAAGTTATTCCTGGTTTATTGAGGAAATTAGTCATAAAAAATTAAAATGTTGAAATGTTCTTTCTAGAATATATACCTAAATAATAAAAAGTCTTCTCTGTTGGCCTTCATCTACTTGTTCAAGGATGTCTATAAATCAAATTAAAAAGTAATATCTCAAGAACACTTTGTTACTTACTTCCAATTATTTTTTCCATATGTAATATTATTATTCCTGTGATAAATTCAGAAAGGCCTCCAAGTTAGTTCATTTCATAGCACTGCAACTATTTAAAACAGCATCTTTGAAATCATTGAAGGAAATCAAATGATTTCCTCTCTTCCTTACTAGATATTGAAAGGAAGTTATCTAACCTACATATCCAAGTAATCTAATATTTTTGAATGTTAAATTTTCTGTTAAATTTTACAATATTAAGTGAGTTAAAATTGGCTGTATATTAATCACATTTTTAAATGATGAATAATTGGGTGTTCTTGCAAATGTAATTATCACCATCATCATCATATAATAACATCCTGTCTAAATACTCTCTGGTTAAAAAATGTTTATAAACCTATATCTACTGGAAGTAGTTAAATTCTAATGTTAGCATGTTGCATTAATCTAAATCTATTCTGCATTGTCAAATATATATGCAGTTGATCTTCATTTCCTGACCTAAGATACTCTATAGTAACCACTCTCATCAATAAAAACTATTATGCTGTACAAGATTGGTGGGTGGAAAGACTCAAAATATTTTTTATATTATTTTTGCATCCATCAAGATAACAGAGGAAAATTGCAAAACACATTTTCTTACTTGACAAGCAGCATGAAGTTTCTATCACTACTGTATATAAAACTCATATTTTATTAAGACAGGTTAACAGAAAGGAGCAACATATTTAGTATGCCATGAATTTGAAAGGATTCATTCCTTCTTTGCACATATATCCTTTGTGCATATACTAAAAACTCTTAGAGATTACAGAAAATCTCTTATATTGTCTTATGACTAGTTACTAAGCATTCATTCATACAGATAACACTTATTGAGAATCAATTCTATCTTAAGCAAATAATTATATCACAGGTACTCAAATGAGACTATAATATTTCCTGATCTCTGAAAGATCAAAAACTATAGAGATTACCATTAGAAAAACTATTTGACAGTAGTTAGGTCACATCTATATTCTTTTTAATGCAATTAATTCACAAGCAAAAAAACTAAACAACCCTCTTCTTTTTTTTTTTTTATAAATTTTATTGTTATATTCCCCATACAATTGCAGCCCCCCCATTCTGACCCCAATCCCTCCCCTCCCACCCCCGCCCCCCTAAAAGTGTCTCTGGTTCATAGTTTTTTGTTGATTTTGATTTTCACTTTCTTATAGTTATTCATTTTCCTGGTCCCTTATTTAAGTTTTCTAGATTCCTGCTATGAGTGAGACCATCCGGTATTTTTCTTTTTCTTTTTGGCTTATTTCGCTGAGCATGATCCCTTCAAGCGCCATCCATGTTGCTGCAAATTGCATGTGTTTATCTTTTTTGAATGCTGAGTAATATTCCATGGTATATATGTACCACATCTTCTTGATCCAGTCATCTATTTTTGGGCATTTGGGTTGTTTCCAAAGCTTAGCTATTATAAACAGTGCTGCTATAAACATAGGGGTGCAGGTGTTCTTTGGAATTGATGTTTCTGTGTCCTTTGGGTAAATACCTAGGAGTGGAATTGCTGGATCATATGGAAGCTCTATGTTTAGTAGGTCCAGAAATCTCCATACAGCTTTCCACAGTGGTTGGACCAGTTTGCACTCCCACCAACAGTGCAGAAGAGTTCCTTTTTCTCCACAAGCTCACCAACATTTGTTGTTGCTAGTTTCTTTAATATGTGCCATTCTCACTGGTGTAAGATGGTATCTCATGGTAGTTTTGATTTGCATTTCCCTGATGACAAGTGATGTTGAACATTTTTTCATATGCCTGTTGGCCATTTGCATTTCCTCTTCAGAGAAGTTTCTTTTAAGCTCTTCTGCCCATTTTTTGACTGGATTATTTTCTTTGTTGTTGCTGAGTCTCATCAGCTCTTTGCAGATTTTTGTGATCAGTCCTTTATCATTAGTGTTGGGTGCAAAAATGTTCTCCCAGTTGGTGGGGTTTCTCTTTGTTTTTGTTATTGTCTCTTTTGCTGTGCAAAAGCTCTTTAGTAGTTACTGATTATTCTTTTGATTTCTGCTGTGTCCGTTGTGATTTCTCCTCTTTCATTGATGATCCTGTTTATTTGTGCTTTCTCCCTTTTTTCCTTTGTGAGCCTGGCTAGGGGTTTGTCTATTTTATTTATTTTTTCAAAGAACCAGCTCTTGGTTTCATTGATCTTTTGGATTGTTTTTTTAGTTTCAATTTCATTTATTTCTGCTTTGGTTTTTATTATTTCTTTTCTTCTACTGGTTTTGGGGTTTTTTTGTTGTTCTTTTTCTAGATCTTTGAGCTTCGAGATGAGGTTGTTTCTTTGCGTTCTTTCTTGTTTCTTGATGTGAGCTTCTATTGCTATATATTTTCCTCTTATTACTGCGTTTGCTGCATCCCATACATTTAGAATATTGGTGTCCTCCTTGTCGTTCAATTCAAAAAATTTTTTAATTTCTTCTTTGATCTCCTCATTAGTCCAATGGTCTTCCAGTAGTGTGGTTTTTAATCTCCATGAGGTAGGAAAGTTCCTTGCCTTCTTTTTATGGTTTATTTCTAGTTTGATGCCTTCATGGTCAGAAAAGATGGTTGATATGATTTCAATCTTGGTGTATCTGTTGATGTTTGTCTTGTGCCCCAGTATGTGATCGATCCTGGAGAATGATCCGTGTGCGCTTGAGAAAAATGTGTACTCCGTTTTTTGGGGGTTTAGTGTTCTATAGATGTCTGTTAAGCCCAATTGCTCTAGGTCTTTATTTAGAGCTTTGGTTTCTTTACTTATTTTTTGTCTTGTTGATCTATCCATTGTTGATAGTGGTGTGTTGAAGTCTCCCACTACGTATGTGTTTTCTCTGATGTCTGTTTTCAGAGAGGACAACAGTTGTCTGATATATTTTGGTGCTCCTTCGTTTGGTGAGTATATGTTAATGAGTGTTATTTCTTCTTGAAGTATTGTCCCCTTGATCATAATGTAGTGACCATTGGGGTCTCTTTTTATCTTTTTGAGTTTGAAATCTGTTTTATCTGATATAAGTATAGCTGTTCCTGCTTTCTTTTTTGGTCCTTTTGCTTGTAGGATTGTTTTCCATCCTTTAACTTTGAGCCTATTTTTATCTTTTGTAGCTAAATGTGTTTCCTGGAGACAGCAAAAGGTTGGGTTTTGTTTCTTAATCCAGGCTGCAACTCTGTGTCTTTTTATTGAAGAGTTTAGTCCATTTACATTTAGAGTTAATATTGATATGTTAACATCTGTATTTGCCATTGTGTTTGTCTTTCCTTTGATTTTATTTATTTATTCTTTTAATAACTTTTTTTTTTTGGCCTTTTTCATTGTTATTCGTCCCTCTGAGGTTCTGGCTTTAGGACACCTTGTAGTATTTTTTGGAGTGGGGGTTTAGTTGCAATGAAATTCCGGAGTTTCTGTTTGTCTGGGAAGGTCCATATTCTTTCTTCAAAGAGGAAGGAGAGCTTTGCGGGATAGAGTATTCTTGGTTGGCATCTGTTTTCTTGGAGTCTGTTGACTATGTCCCTCCACTCTCTCCTTGCCCGTAGTGTTTCTTCGGAGAAGTCTGATGTCAGCCTGATTGGTTTTCCTTTGAATGTTATCTGTTTCTTCCCTCTTGCCAGCTTCATTATTTTTTCCTTGTCCTGGATTCTTGGGAGCTTTACTATTATGTGTCTTGCTGTATTTTTCCTTTCGTCGTGGAAGTTTGGTGTTCTTCTTGCTTCTTGTATATCAATTTTCAGCTCCTTCTTCACATTTGGGAAGTTCTCTTCAATTATCTCTTTGAATATTTTCTCTGTTCCTACATCTCTCTCCTCTCCTTCTGGTATTCCTATAACTCTTATATTTCCTTTCCTCATGGAGTCAGATAGTTCCCGAAGTCTTTCTTTGTTCTTTTTCCTTCGTACTTCTCTTTCCTTTTCTGTTTTGGTTCTTTTTATTTCTGTGTCTTCAAGATTACTTATTCGTTCTTCCATTTCATCTATTCTGCTTTCATTGCTTTTCCCAGAATTCTTTAGTTCTTCCATTAATTCTTTGATCTCCTGCATTTCTTTTACTTCCCTCTTTAGGGACTCAATTTCTTTCTTCTGACCATTGTTTTCCCTCTCTAGGGACTCAATTGCATTCTTCTGATCGTTGATTATTTTTCCCTTTTCATTGTTTTCCTTTATGACTTCTGTCAGTTTTTTAATCACGGCAATTTTAAATTCTCTTTCTGGAAGGCTCAGAAATTCTTCCAAGTTATTGTCTTTGCAATCTGGGGGCTGGCTTTCTTTTTGTGGTGTGCTTTTTCTCTGGAGAGTTGCTAGGTTGCGTGTGGTTCTTCTCCTCCCTACTGTCTGTTTTCTAATTTGCCGTATGCGTTGGGACACTGTGTTGTTGGGACTGGCCGGCATCTTGGGTGGGCTTCTCTGTTCCCCTCTGGTTCTTCCAGGAGTCATCTGTCAGTTTCAAGCAGCCTTTACTGGAGAAAGGTCCCTGTTCTAAAATGCCGATGTGGGGACACACTCCCCTGTGTGCCTGGTATGCCCCGGCGGTGGGTTCCTGCTCCCCTCTGGGCTTGGACTGCAGGCCAGAGGGGGTCTGGCGTGGGCGAACTTCCCCCGCTCACCTCTGGCTCCTGAGGAAGCCTTCTGCAGGTAGTCTTTATTGAAGAAATGTCCCTGTTCTAAAATGGTGATGTGGGACACACTCCCTGCGCGTCTGGTCTCAGGCACACTCTTCTGCGCGCCTGGTCTGCCCCGGCTGTGGGTGCTCGCTCTCCCTGTGGGCTCAGACTACTTGTTCAAAAGGGGCCCAGTCTGGGCTAACTCCCCAGCTGGCCACTAGCTCCTTCAGTAGCCTGTGCTGGGGTCAAGTCGCTAGGTGGCGCCAGAGATCTCTCCTAGAGCCCTTGGGGAGCTGATTTTCCACCCCGTGGGACAGGGAGCAGAGCGGGTATGGCAGGGTACACCTCAATGGCTTTGGGGTGCTGTGTCTGCCTTGTGCCCCACCGTCGTGGGGAACCCACGCCCCTAATTTCGTGCCCCGGTCTCAGTTCCAAAGCCCTCAGTTCCAGGACGCGGGCTGTAGCCCAGATCAGTGGCGCGGGAATGGCGCCTTTTGAATCCCGCTCCCCTGCCTGGGCGCCTTGTTCCTGCTCACTCAGGGAGGGCCTCCGCCGTCTCCCCGCAAGCCTAGGTTGCAGGCGCGGGGACCTGGGCAGCTGCAATCCGGTCCGGATCCGCGCCACTTTCCGCGCAAGCTTACCGGGCGGCCGGGGCTGTGTGCTGGTGCTGGTCTCCTCCTGGGGGGCGGGGTTCTCTTTAATGGCGCCTGGAGCTCACCTCCGCGGTGGATCCTGCAGGGTTCGCCTCAGCTCCCGCTCACGGGGTGTGGTGGCTGAAATAGTTCCTTTCCACTCACAGTCCCATTTGCTGTGTCCGTTTTTCTTGTTGGCTGTTTTGGTTTGTTGTTTCCCTCCTCTCTGCCGGTCGGAGAGTGCCGACTTTGTGGGCGGGGGAGGGGAGCAGGGTTCTGCGCTTCCCTCCCTTCTGGTCCTCTTTTATGGCAACTTTCTTCTTTGGGCAGTTTGCTGGAGTCGTCCGTTTATCTTCCGTGTCCCGGTTCTCACTGGGACCTGCCGCTTTTCCTCCCTATTAACTTTTTTTAATGGGAGATCTTACTCGCAGTGTCTCCTCGCCGCTATGTTGCTCCGCCCACCTATCTGTAGACCGCACACCTGGGGCCATGTAGTAAGCTTACAACCCTCTTCTTTTGTTTATGTGGTACAAACATGCAATGGAATATTATTCATCCATAAAAATAATATTATGGTAGATGCTATAATACAGATTGAACCTTGAAAACATAATGCTCAGTAAAACAAATCATACACAAAATGATAAATATTGTATGAATCCACTTATATGATATATCTGTAATTGTCAGATTTGTAAAGACAGGAAGTAGATTAAATATTGCAAGGAACTAGAGATTGCCAGGAATGGTAAATTATTGCTTACTAGACTAAACAATGGTACAAAGTTTTCATCTGTGTGATGAAAAAGTTTTGGATATAATGGTGATGCTGTAATCATCATTTTGAATGAAATTATGATTCAGACAGCAATGACAATTTGTGTGTGTTTTTTCCACATACTAAGCGATTCTACCTGAAGACAATATCAGAACCCACAGTTCAAGGGCTCAATGCCAAAGACTGTTTGTCTAAACCAACTTCAAGACAGCAATTGCAAAGTCCAGATTGTCACGTGTGTTTCAAAGTTTCCAGTGAACCTCTCCTTGGATTAAACTAATTAGCAATAGCAGTTTAGAAAATAACAGAGAAACATTTTAATTGCTAGATTACTGATTTACAATAAAAATATACAACTCAGAAGATCAGTGGATGAAGATGATACATAGGGCAAGATATGGAGAAAATGCCAGATACTAAGAAAGAGCTCAAAATGAAAAGAACAAGGGCATGACAAGGGGACAGAGGAACCAAGCTGAAAGAACATTCATAGTCAAATCTGAAGTAAACTAATGAAATAATTATTATCATTGTTATAAACGATTATTATCACCAATTATAACTCAAGCATTAAAATTATTCATGCATCACTCAAATACAAATGACTGACTGCAAAAAATTAGAAGATAAGGATAAAAAAATAGCATCATACTTACATAAGAATTTCAAATGATAGACACACAGATGGTAAACAGAAAGTTCCTCTTCTAAAGGCAGAGATTAATTCTCCTCCCCTACAGTATGTGCTGGTTTTTCTGACTCTTTCAAAGAATAGAATATGAGACAGAAAAATAGTAATTCTAAAGTGGAGAATATGGTCAGACACCAGTTTAACCAAGCAATCAAGTATAATCACATGTAATGAGTGATGTTTGTTACTGATATTCTGATATCATATATCTTTACCCCCATGATATTTTAACCCTAAATCTATAACTTCAATATATCATTTAAAAAATCAGAAAAAGCTGAACTGAATAATTCTCTTAAAAATTAAGAACCTGAAAAATTTCTTCAAAAATGTCATCAAGAAATGACTAAAAAAAGTCACATATAGTAGATTAAAAAATAGAATATGACAAAATGTAATGTTGTTTACTAGGCTTGATCTTTGAAAAGAAAGAAAAATGCCCTTAACGGAAAAAAAATGATAAAATCAATTTAGTTAATAGTATCATACTAACATTAATTTATGCACCATACTTATACCAGATATTAGCATCAGTCCAATTAAATTGAAGGTTATGTGTTAACTCTGTGGTAATGCCTTTACAACTTTTCTATAAAACTAAATTATTTGAAAATAAAAGTACATTAAAAAAAAAGTAGCACATGTGCCTCTTTGGTGGTACAACGGGTTAAGTGGGTTAAGTGCAGCGCTATGAAGCTGACCACAGCCTCTGCATCGCGAGTATGATAAAAACCAACCAGGGAGCTACCCACATGGCACAGCAGCCCTTGCCTGAATCACCCACTGCTCCCTTCTGAAGTGTACTTCAGTCTATCTTCCCGTTCTGTTCCCTGCTCTGTATCTGGTGAATCCTCTTGCCTCCCATGCCTCTGGTCTGTACCCTAGTTCTTGTATACA
Source organism: Talpa europaea (assembly GCF_964194135.1). NCBI lineage: Eukaryota > Metazoa > Chordata > Mammalia > Eulipotyphla > Talpidae > Talpa > Talpa europaea. Next base: position 110,644,565 of record NC_140071.1, on the reverse strand, counting down.
TAAATAAATCTTTTAAAAAAAAGTAGCACACAAATAGTGTAATTAAGCTAAGAGTATATTCATTCTGTTGTGATGTAATAATGCACAGCACAACCATACAATATCCTAACCAAAAATGCCTTATCTCAAACATGAGGAAGTAATAATCACCTTTGACTATTAGAAAATTATGAAGTTAGATTTGACACACTAATCTAGTTAAGGGTTTAAAAAATAATCAGTACCATGAATCATGCAAAACATTATAAAGGGTTAGGAAGTGTATTTGTTTCCAAAGTTTCTAAAAAATTACTGTGAATATACTGATTTAAAACAACATAATTTAGTTTTTCATAGTTCTGTAGGCCGGAAATCCTAAGTAAAGATTGCATCAGAGCTGTGTCCCTGCAGTAGGCTTTCTGGAGTTTCAGCCATGACTACTACGGCTACCTTAAAACAATCCTTGCCTCTGTCTTCACATGGTCTCTCACTTTAGATGGCTTCTCTTATATCTTATGAGAACACTTGCCTTTAGATTTAGGACCCACTTGATAACTTGGAGATGATCATACCTCTGAATCCTTAATTGAATTACCTCTGGAAAAACCTTTGTTCCTCCAAAATAAGGTCACATTCTCATTTTCTGAATATAACCATATCTTTGAGATCAATCTTCATATAACTATAGAGGGAAACTGAGAACAAAAGATATTTAGGAAACATGAAAGAAAATTGCCTGGAGAGAAAAACACCTAAGTAGATATTCATGAAACAGCTGTGTATTTTTAATATGGAATTAATCAATTTGATATTATCAATTTTATCAATATTGTATTGAATATGACAGAAAATTTCATTATATGGGTGAATGTTTTGGTTTTTACCAGTTACTTGCAGACTCTTTGAACTTGAGATGATGGTTGTAGTTTACTTTTAGATGGCAAAGATATATTGTAGGGGTATGGAAATAGAGGAATAAGTAAGAGAAAGAGAGTAAGAGAACAATGTGGTAAATGTTAACAATTGTTAAATTTAAATAATGATTATACTGATTTCAATTTTTTGTAGATGGATTTTTTAAAAATATAGCATTAAAAATAATGATACATTGGTGATTTTCTATCTGCTTAGAATTTGGTGAAGGGAAAATTTTACTGAAGGGTTAGAGGTAAAATATTTATAATTAAAAATCATAAGAATTAGCCAAACTCTAACAGCTGACCCTTTTACCCTCTAAAATTGATGGTATTAAAAATATATGTTAAATATAATGCACTTCTTTATGAAGCAAATATTTTGTTGATGACTGAAGAATTACATTGGGATATTTACATATCTAAGCAAACAATTTAAAATAGAAGCAAAATACTAAGTGTTAAGTGTTTATGGACAATAATATTGAATTTGTCAATAAATGCTCACATCACTTGGCTTTGCCAAAAGCATATCAGACTTATTCATCTACAATATTGTAATATGCAGCAAATTATAAAATAAGGCTCATTCCTGAAAATAGTAAAAAAAAAAAAAATGTTCCAGTCCATATAGCAAACATCTTCTATGCTAGCCTGTGTCCAGGAGTTTCCTTGTTGGAGAACCCGATGTGCAAGGAAAAAAATGTTGTTCACTCCCTGGAAATTTATAGCTGTTGTCTCCTTATTGAATGCCTGACTACTTGTCTAGTGACCAGTTAGAGGATTGTTATTTATATTGCTTGACTGTGTCATTTTTTCATATTCAAGCAATTTGCTGAATAGTGTTTCAATGCATGACTGCAGGTACACTGATGTGGGGATAGAAGGCAGTTGTTGCCAACTGAAGTGGGGTGTGTGTGTGTGTGTGTGTTAAAACATGGGTATGCTTTAGAAATTCTAGAGCAATATGTTTTTTGATTTGTGAAGGTCACTAGTGAGTATATCGATCAAAATTTGACTTGTTTTCAATAAAGGTCTTGATTAGTCAATCAATAGTCAAGTATATTTCAGATTGCAATTCTAAAGGTCCTTGGAAATTCTCTTTGGTGGAATGAGTCAGCAACATATTATCCTAACCACAGAACTTTTTAAAAAGTTTATCAATTGGTCTACTTTCTAAAACAGTACAGAGGATTGTGGTTTTTCTTTTATTTCAAATAGTTTCTGACTAATAACTTTTTTTTTTCCTGTTATAAACCTTACTATTCTTTGGTGCCCTATAACATTTTATTGAATCTGATAAAAATAATTAAATTGGAATTATTGATTTTTACCTAGTTAACAAATATATTAGAGTATATATACACAAAGTAATGTTCTTTAAGACACTAGGAAATTAATACATGTCACTCGCTCATGACTGCTATAGTGTTTATATGGTGATATATGATGGCCCACCTCAGTTCTCAAGCTCTCAGTAGGGTTAGCCAAGTATTAAATGGACCTTCATTTGTAGTTAAACTTCCTTTTCTGCTCAATCCTGCTCCCCAACAAATTTAAACACACACAGTGTTGATTCTAAAGATATTTTTTTAAAGATTTATTTATTTATTTATTCAAGCACTGGGCACAGTCAGAAGCTTGGGAGGGTGAGAAAATTCACCAGAGCCAGAAGGGGGAGCAGAACAGGCAGACTGACAAAGTACACTGGTGAGGGGAGTAGCGGGCGGCAGGAGAGGTCTGCGCACCATGTGGGACCCTCACCCTGCAGCCTGGGAGCGAACTGGTGCTGCAGAGGCTGCAGGCAGCTTCACAACCCAGCTCTCAACTGCTTCGCCACTGGGGAGGCCCTGTAAGGATATTTTTATTAAACATCTTATATGCTGAACTATGTCCTAGAGTTTGCTTGTTGGAGAACCCAACATGCAACCCTGAAGACACATTAAAATTAATCTGAAATAATTGAGTGTTTATACACAAAAAAACTTTTTCTAGTGTTTATAATATAATTGTGATTGTAGATTTTAATGGGAAATTGTCTTAACCCTTAAGTCATTCTTTTAACTTACTTTAATTTTGGGACATTTAATGTTTTCATGATATGGAGTTCTTGATGAATCAGACTCTGAAATGTCAGATCTGTTTTCACTTTATAATATTATCTAGCATATCTATGAGCTGAGGGGTTTTTGTGTATAACTAAAATGGAGTAACAGGATATGGAACTTACATTCTTTCTAAAATAATTCTGAAAACAAAGAAGTAGAATTAGGAATCAAAGGAAATTAGGAATCACTGGACTTAGGCATTGAGGAACAATTCAGGAGTTTACAGGCTGCAGAACCCCCCAGGTGAAAGCATGTTATAATCAGGAGGTAGAATCCTTTATTTCTGAATTATACACAGTGTTGTAAATGAAAGTTATTATATATACATAATATATAGACTATATATATAGCCTTTTCAATTCTGCGTATAAGTGGGATCATACAGTATCTTTCTTTATCTGGCTAATTAAACATAGCATAATGTTCTCTAAGTTCAACCATATCATTGCAGATAGCAAGTATATATTATACATATAGACTATATACATAGTCTTTTCGATTCTTCATTTAAGTGGGATCATATAGTTTCTGTCTTTGTCTGGCTAATTAAACTTAGCATGATGTCCTTTAAGTCCAACCATATCATTGCAGATAGCAGAATTTTCTTCTTCCTCATGGTTGAATAGTATTCTATTTACACACACACACATACACACACCCTACATTTTTGTCCACTCATCTTTCAACAGACTATTCAATAACTACCATATCTTATGATAAACATGGGAACTAAGACATCTTTTCAAGATACCAGTTTTGTTTCTTTCAAATATATACCCAAAAGTAGGATTACTGGATTATATGGTAGTTCAATTTTTAATTGCTTGAGGAATTTTGCACTCATACTGGTTTTCATAATGGCTCTAACAATTACTTTTCTTCTGTTGCTCACAAGAAGTTATTCAAGGAAGGTTTATCTTTGCAGATGGCCTCCATTTATGCTAAGGACAATAGAAATAAAAATTGAATAACTAAAAAGTAACAGTCTTATGGTGAAAGAAATATGTGATATGACAATTATAAGATTTCTATTTACTAGAAATCTCTGTATCATCAAAAATGGAATTTCTTAAGAATGGCATATTTTAACTTTATTATTATGGAAAAAGTAAATTATTTTCAAACCTAAATATCACAAATAGCATAATCTTCTTAATATTAAGAATATTTTAAAAGTGGAGCATTATTTAAAACACATGCACCTTTGAAAATTTTCTCCAAAACTAAAATTTTAGGTGTTTTTTTAACACTCAACCTATTGCACAGTCAGTAGCCTTCAGACTATAAAATATGAGCTCAATATTATTAAGAAATCATTCTTAAAAATTAAAGGTATTGTTAATATATTTCAGTGATTGATTGGAATGTCATATTAAAATATATATTTTATGAATATGGAACACTGAAAGATATACTAAATTCTCATATTTCACTGAACTATTGAAAATTACTTCTACATTTGCCACTGATTTCAGAAGAAATCCTTAGCCAGAAAAGAAACAGTAGAGATAGTGAAGTAATAACTATTAGATCCATTAGGACAATCTGAAGGAAATAATAGCAACTTATTTTAGATTATAATATGTATAATGTTTTTCAAATCCAAGTCAAATGTGTTAAATCTGAGATGTGGTTTTCATATATAATGAGCTTTCCCATGATTAAACAATAAAGTGAGAGAGAAAATAGCAATTAATCAATGATTACATATAAGGAGTTAAAGTATGATAAATTATATATGAATGAAACAATGTAATTTTCTAAAATGCTTTACATTTTATTTATCCATAACAGTTCATTCTGGGATATACAACTCACCTGATGCAATATTTCATCCTAGTAACAAACCAGAGGCCAAACCACTTTTCTACACAAGCTCTGAAAAATCTTCTCTGGGTCAACAATATACTTCAGCAAATCCTCCTCTTAATTTTGTAGTAAACAAATTATCTTTCTATTTATTGCGTTTCCCCTCTAAATAAACAAAAAGTCACTGATTAGGTTTAAATATGCTCTACTGTAAACTACGCAGGGGTCATTATGTATATAGTATCTTTCTCAGAATAATTTCAATTATTTTTGGAGAATTATCCTATCCCCTTAATTCTTAAATCTCATTTAGACATGTGCTTAGGATCTGAGTGAGATGTTAAATATTTGCTGTTAAAAGCAGAAAGGCATAAAAAATATTAAACAAGAAATTATGTAAGTCAAACACATTGGACCATATAAACATAAAATCTAAACTAATAATCCATTAAACCAAAAACCTGTTTGCATTTTAAATGAAACTGAGATAAATTGATCCATTTGATGTGACATTATTTAGCTTACTGCTTGTAGTTTTTTAACTCATTTCAATCACTTGCTTAAAAGGTCGTGTTTAATGTCACATTAGCACGTTCCAAGAATGATTTATTTTTGTTTAGATTTAGTATGACAATATAAAAACTTTCTGGGTATTCATTCCAAATAGACTTTCCAAATTTCCATTCAAGGTTTTACTATGGTTCCATTAAGATATACATCATTAGTCAATGACATCTAAATGCTATAAAACATCATACCATAAATAGTATACAGTGATGCTTACTCAACGAGCCTTTTCCTTTGGCTTCAGGTTTTAACCATAGACAGAAAAGTAAATATGCTATTGATATAGATATAATCTACATCTGAATCTTAAGTATCTTTTGATTCTAAGCACAATACATTAATTCAGATACTTTTCTATTTGCCTTAGAAGTTTACTAAAGTAAAACAATGGGCTTTTTTTTTGAACACTAAGTTACTCTCATTCCTTCCCCCAATTCTCTCATACTAGTCATTATCTTCTATAACTGTAGTAGGAAGTATTATTACCTGACAGCTGCAGTGAATCTTACTGAGCATGACTATATATACTCCCAGTTTTCTAGTGTGCTGTGCTATGGAAAACAATTCCCCAGGACTTCAGTGAATCTAACAAGAATATATTGTGGCAATGTACTGCTAGCTTTGACAGTCTGGTGTCATTTCTTTTTATCATTGAAAGAACCCCAATTTGGCACTGGTGAATGATTTATCATCTATTAACAATTTCTTGTAATTCAAGCCCGGAAGAAATCACAAATTGGCTTAAGAAAATCTGAAAGTTTTGAAACTCCCTAGACGTTATAATTATTTCATGGCACAAGAGTCCTATACTTTCTGGTGGCATGGCGGGGGGAGGTGGTGAATATTTATTAAACTTTTATAACCATCAGAAAATATATCCTCTCTTCCTGATTGATAGTATAAAAATGGAAATAAATTGGATCTCTACTGATATACATGTTTTTATTTTCTCAAGGGACATTAGCTTTAACTTGAAGTAAATATAGTAAAAAAACAGACAAAAGAAGGAATGAAACTTCTATTTTCATTGTTTCTGTATCTTCCTTCATGAATTTTTAATTATAAGTGCCAAAAATCTCTATTTTTAGGCCAAAAATTTCTTGTCTATAACCAGTGAATTAATGATCAATTCCCCATTGTCATAATTAAAATAATTAATATTTAGGAAAATAGAGCTCTTCCCCTAAATTTTAAAAATCTTTCAAGTTCCATATCCATTAATCATAATTTGATGATAAAAGGTTTATTTAATATCTATATATAGCTTACAAACTATATTACATATATAATGACTAAAATTAAACTATATATAATTATAAATTCTATATACTGTATTGTAATAAATTATAATACTAAACCATATTATATTGGTATTTAATATTTTCAAATTAATCTATAAGCTATGAAGAATGAATAATTCTTTTCACATATTTTCTTTACAAAATAAAGTAAAACACCATGTATCCTGAGAGGAAAAGAAGAAAAATTATTGTGTCTTAGTTTGTAACCTATTTTTAAATGGTTTCTATATAATAGCATATTAATTAAATTTGATTATACATGCGACCTCATATTAAAAGTGATAGAACTGTCAAGCTAAAATATACATTTTCATTTAATGTAACAGGAGAAAAACAGAAATCCCATATAATCCAGCAATACCTCTTTCAGGTATTCACCCGAAGAAAATGAAAACTCTAACATGAAGAAACATATACTTCAGTATTCATAGCAGCACTCTCCACAATTGCTAAGTCATGAAACCAATGTAAGCGCTGATCGACAGATGACTGGAAGAAGAAATTGTGGAATACATACTCTATGGACTACTACTCAAGCTATTAAAAAAAAAAATAGTGCCTTTTGGGACAAAATGAGTGGACCTTGATGCATGTACTAATGAAATAAGTCAGAAATTGAAAAAAAAATCATGTTTTACTTATCTATGGAATATAAATAACCAAGTATGTATACACATACACACAAATGCACTGACGAAGTACAGTGAAAAATAATCTTAATCTTAGTGAAAAATTTACTGGTTACTGGAAAGAACAGAGAGGAAAGAAAGGGGGAGGGGAAAGGAGGGAACAGGACATTGACATAGGAGGTTTGGCGGGTATGAGTGAAGCATGTGTAGATATGGAGTGAAATGTACATGTAAATGTACAAGTTACATAAACAAGTAAATGACTGATGAATTTAATAAAAAAGAAATCATGCATTTTTATTGTTCCTTATCAATCTAATAGGTAAACCTCTGTTTAAAGTAATAATAGAATCAATGTGTTCTGTGATTATAACATCTGTATAGAGTAAATATATAGCAGGGATGTTGCAAGGACTAGGAGCGAAGAATTGAGATATGTTGTAGATACATGTAAAGTGATTATAATGATAATTGAAATAGGATTTAGATAATTTGTAAGTGCTTATTGAAAAATCTAGGGAAACTACATTTTAAAAATGTTTAAAATGCTAAGAGAAGAAAGAAAATGTAAATCATAGTATGTTGTCCACACTACTCCCACCACCAAGCACTCCAAATCCACTAATATATTGTTTTCTTCCATGTACCTTATGGCTTCAGGTCTTAATACAAGCTACCTTTAATTCATTTGGAATTAATTTTTGTATACAGTTTGTGACAGTAGTCTAGTTTCTTTCTTTTCTTTTCTTTTCTTTTTTTTTTTTTTGGTATATGGCTTCCAGTTTTCCCAAAATCATTTGCTGAGGAAATTTTCCTTGCTTCATTGTATATTCTTGGCTCTTTTGTCACAAATTAGTTATCTATATAGAGAGAGATATTGATATATAGATACAGATTATCTGTCAATATTTTTTTTCTAGGCTCTCAGTTCTGTTCCATTGATCTGTATTTGTTTTTATTCCAATGCCATGGCATTTGAATTGTTACCCTTTTGTAGTACAGTGTGAAGGTGGTGATTACCTACATTTAAAATTTCTTAAAACTTTCACCTAATCAGTCTCTGTTTTTTGAGCCTCTTATTGTCAGATCTGATCAGGTGTTTCTACAATTCCCATTCTTGCCATTTTGCCCATTCCTAAATAATATACAGCTTTCTCACTATTATCATCATTCCTTATTTCCATTAGTAATAATAATAGCAAAAGTTATTAATCTTACATATCATATATGGTAAGAAGTGATTTATATACATTATCACTCTTTTTATAACATAACCATTAAATGTATTAAACACTCCAGATTTCTCAAACTCTGATGTCCTTCCATTAATAAAATATCCTTTCAATTCTATATTTCTCATAAATAATTATTTCTGTAGGCAGTGTTGTGACATCATTAGTTAAGATGTTCTTATCATTAAGAATCAGATCCGAAAATGAAACAACTGGTCTAGTCATCTTTCATTCCCTAAAGAACAGGATAAATTCTTTGAAATTTGTGTCCAATATCTACATCAAATTTTTAACATATATTCTAAAATACATTCTAATTTATGGAATAATTTTTAGCAAATAAAATAACATAGATTCTTTTTATCATTTCTTTAAACTTGATATAATGGTTGTTCAACTGTAGTTACTTGAGTCCCTCAAATGAACACAGTGAAGAAACTTTAGCTGTAATATTATAAAAACAAATTTGGAGTTGGCTTGAAAAAAGCATGCAAGAAGTAACTTCTTTTTTTAATATTTATTTATTTATTTATTTATTTATTTATTTATTTATTTATATGAGCACTGGGTACAGTCAGAAGCGCAGGAGGGTGAGAGAATTCACCAGAGACAGAGCGGGGAACAGAACAGGCAGACTGATGAAATACACGCTGAGGGGAGCAACAGGCGCAGCAGGAGAGTTCTATCGCGCCATGCAGGACCCTCACCGGCGGCCAGGGATCGAACCAGCACTGCAGAGGCTGCGGGCAGCTTCACAGCACAGCGCTCAACTGCTGTGCCACCCTGGGAGGTCCAATAAGTAACTTATTCTTCTACTGGAAACCACAGCTCTCCCAGTTAGACATCAGTACAGAAGTTAACATTTCACTTGCATCTGCCAGCTATTCACTAATAAAAGCTTTATACCTTTCCAGGCAGTGAGGCATAAATTCTGCTATGTTGTTGACATTTCTTGTTTCAAGGATGAATAAACACAAGTAATTTTGAACATAGTATGACTAACTTTATTCATACACTGTTTTGTTTCTTCTATCTTCTAGAATAATAAAAAAATAAAATATTTTTATGAACCCAAGAATATTAATTTATTTCAATCTTTCCATTTATTTATTTTTTAATCAGAATTGGGTGGTAATCATATTCTTTAGATGTTTGGCTTTAGCAAATTTACTTAACAACTGTAAGACAGTTTTCCTTTAAAATGGGAATTATAGGACTTCCTTGGAAGTGCAAGGGGTTAAGTCTTAGCACTATGAAGCTATAGGTAGCCACAGCAGCATGAGTTCAATTGCTGGCAAGGGAGCTGACCCACATGAAGTGCAGAGACCTCTCTTGACTGGCCTGCTGTTCCCCTCAGCAGTGTATTTCAGTCAATGTGCCTGTTCTGTTTCACTTTGCATCTGGTGAATCCACTTATCCCCACAACTCTGGCATACACCCCAGCTTGTGTATGCATAAATAAATAAATCTTCAAAAAATAGTAATTTTATTTTTTTAAAAGATTTATTCAATTTACACAAGAACCGGGGTACAGGCCTGATGCGCGGGAGGGTGAGAGGATTCACCAGAGACAGCAGGGAACAGAATAGGCAGACTGACAAAATACACTGCTGAGGGGAGCAGCGGGCACTACAGGAGAGGTCTGCCGCACCATGTGGGACACTCACTCTCCGCCGGGATCGAACCTGCTCTGCAGAGGCTGCGGACAGCTTCAAAGTGTGGTGCTCAAACGCCTGCGCCACCAGGGGAGGCCCTAAAATGGTAATTTTAATATCAATTTTTAGTTGGAAACTGCGAGAATACAATGAGAAGAATGCAAGCAATTTGACAAATCTTTTGTTCTAATCGAAATTAATTTAATCAGAATCTAGGCCAAGGTCATAGTTAACTATTGTCATTATTATTCAAAACTATAAGTAAATGAGTTATTTTAGATAACATGTCCTTTTATAACTATACTCAAAAATATTGCAGAGCAAGCAAAATATGTATTTAAATCTTTAGGTGACACTAGGAGGCTGGTTACTACAGAGTAAGTATTAGTTATTTATATGTTACTAGCAATCTCTACATTTTCCAAACAGGACACCCTACTTTGCAAATATAAGAATTGTGGTTTCTTTTGTTCTGAGTATAGCAAAACAGCATACAGCAAAGGAAAGCTAATATTTTTTCTTTTACTTTTTTTTCCCCATTGAGGCTATACTAAATGTTTGAATTGCCCACCTAGAAAGATTTCCTTTGAGGAAAAAGTGCTGGGGTCATTTGAAAAGTCACTTGATACTATGCTAGAAAGAGAATATCTTTTCTCTTGGGTTAGCTATCAATAGATAAAATAGCTTTTCTCATGCCTTGCCTCATTCCCCCACCCCCATTTCTCATGCCCTTTATAATATTCAACAAAAGCACTGCTCAAGTGCATCTTGTTTGACAGTGAAGGTACATAAAATGCCCGTTTTGTTTAAATGAGTGGCAGTAACCTTTTTGCTACACTAAGTACTACTGTGCCACAGAAAGCAGCATGGGGTCTGTATCTCTTTTCTTTCATCTCATCATGTCTTAAAACAGCTGATAAAACCACGGTCAACTTTAATCTAATAAACACTTAATATTAGATGTCAGTGCTGTATTCAAGTAGGTCATTTACTTTTTTGAGACACCTAATGTTTCTGAAGTTGTATATACACTAATATTGACAGATAATACATTTTCTTAAAGTAAATAAAAAAAATCTAATAGCATAATCTCAAATCCTGTGATGCTCTCCTGTTCTTTGAAACAGTGTCAAAGACAACATAATCTTTGACCTTAAGATATTCCTTTGTAGATTATTATTAATTTATTAAGTACCAGTCACATGTTAAGTGTTAGGGATTGATAGAACAAGAAAGACAAAACCCTGCCTTCATTGGCTCTTTAGTTCATTATTTTCCTCAATAATATACAAAGTATTTATGTATTTTACTATGTATCTTTACTTATATTTACTATTTTAGAACTAGTAGAAAACTTAAGTCACATAAATATTAATTGTTAGAAAAATTCATACCATTAGTTATTGTGAAATGACATTCACACTCACTATGTGCAAGGTGACCAGGAATAATATTTATTAAGAAAACTGATAATACAGTAAAAGGCAAAAGATTTATTCAAGCTGAAGAGAAACTGAGGTTTCAAAACTGACAATAGAGAAACAATATAAGTGTTAATCAAGCTAATTGGCAATGCCAAAGATCATATAGAAATGATCAAAGTGGTGAAATCATACAATCACTGGTTTAAAGTCTATTTTATTTTGAATTTACGCAAAAGCTTATTCTGAGGGACATATCACAGAGCAAATACTTGGAGGCTCCCTGGAAATACATGTAGGGGAATGTGAAAATGAGGTTAGATGGACAGAGAATGAAGTGTTCACAAAATTTTCTCATGAAATAAAGAAGCTTGATCTGGGGGATTTAACTTTGGAATCAATGTAGAACACCTGCCTTAGAATTAATCTCATCTGAACGGCAAGGTACAAAGATTCCTTTGGTTATTAGTAGAGAGTAACCTCTCTGGGGCTTCTTAGCATATGGCAATGGTGAATAAGATGGTTCCAAAATCCAGAGAAACTCTTAAGGCAATGAAATGCGATGGTGTCAACTCTAAGTTTATCTATTATGTACTGAAGAGGTACGGTAAAGTGGAAATGGGTAAAATAATTAAATAATGTGTGATGCCAAGTCATAATTGAATAATCAGTGAAATAGATATCAGGGAACAAGAGGGATAACTAAAGAGAGCAACATATGTGAATGACAAATAACTGGATTACTACCCAAAAAGTATTGAGGAGTTAGAAATATTCCAATTCTCCTTCAATACCCCATCTCATATTGAGAGCTCATTCTGTGAACTCCCACAGCACATTATAGTTTCTCAATCATAACAACTAAATTGTCATTTTTATTTGTTATTTATCTAATTGTTTACAAGCTTTTGTAGAAAATGAACTATGAAAACATGGCCAATATACATCTTAATGTCACATCTGAGTAATTAATCTGATTTGTATCTTTTAATAGATTCTTTGTAAATATCTGATGGATGGATGAATGAGTCAATACTAGTAAATACAATTTGCAGTGTCATTCTAAAAGAAAAAGGATGTTTTAAAATGAAATTTAAAGATTTAATATTTTATTTTATATAATTCTTACATCATTTTTCATTTTTGCACAACGTATGCATTTTCATTTTGGTTATATTCTCCATACAATTGCCCCTCCCCTTATTTTGACCCTAATCCTTCCTCTCCCCGCAACCCCTACCGTAGTATGTCTCTAGTTTATAGTTGCTTGTTGATTTTGATTTTTACTTTGTATTAATTAGTCTTTTTCCTGGTCCCTAAAAAAATAAAAGTAAAAATAAATAAAATGAAATTTAAAGAATTACAGTTAAAATGGCTTTAAAGAATACACATACATTGTGATGATTAACGTAGCCTGTACTCACTTGATAGAAATAATTGTAAGACTCTATTATGTCACTAAATTTTCTGTTTAATCAATTCATGGTATTTTTGAAAGGTACTAACTGTTTACCAGGGTGAGTTTAGGATTTGATTGGTGTTATGATCTGATAGTATTTGCTTTTGATCTAAATTTCCTTTCAAATTCAGGCAAGGATATTCCTGAACTGGAAAGAACACAAGTACTGAACAGCAAATGCATTCTGATATTCAAGTGATGTTACTTTTGAAGAAAGAATCAACCCTGAGGAAAAGTAAAGGAAATCAGCAAAGCGCTTAATTAGCACTTAGCTGAACCTTTCGAAAAATAATGTTTAATAGCACAGATGATATGTAACACTGCTTCTTTTCTAAAACTTTTGAAAGTGCTTTGATTTGGTAAAATATCGAAATGCAGGCTTTCAGGTTTATGGGGGAAAAAATAAAACAAGGGTCCTCTCTAGGTAATTCCTGTATATTATGTTCTTTTTATAGTCAGAGATTTAAAAAAAAAAAAAAAAAAGGTGTACTGTGCCAAACTCAAAAGTGTAAAAACAAATAGTTAATAGTAGAGCAAAATAGAAATAGCAGAACAATTGTAAATTAAAACATCCAAAACTATAGAAGTAGGCTGTATTTATGGGCAAGGAATGAAGGAATGCAAGGGGCAGGGGGGTAGAGGAGGGATTCAGTTAGAGTTTGTTTACAGTCACAAATAAATGAAGCCTAGCCTTGAAAATTCACCAGCAGACAGAATCATTCAAACCAAGTACAACTCAGCCTACTTAGCACCACCAAGCAGATCGGGTCATTTTTTGTTTATGTCTCTGGATTAGGTATTTTGGGGAAATCATTCTCTCAGTTCTTATCAATCCTTAAGGTTTTTATTTTTCTGAGTACACACATGAGATTTTTGCACTTTAAATTTCCCTGCTTCCACTTTAGATTAAAATTCTTTGGAGCCTCCCTGGTGGCACAAGGGGTTGAGACACAGCCTATGAAGCTATCCGCAGCCACTGCAGCACGAGTTCGATGCTCGGCCAGGTAGCTACCAACATGGCGCAGCAGACCTCTCCTGGCTCACCCACTGCTCCCCTTAGCAGTGTATTTCAGTAGATCCACCTGTTCTGTTCCCCACTCTGTCTCTGGTGAATCCGCTCACCACCACACCTCTGGCCTGTACCTCAGTTCTTGTATGCATACATAAATAAATATTAAAAAAAATAAAATTATCTTATGAAATTTTTATATGAAAAGCAGAGAAATAGTTTGCTTATTTGTAAGCAGGAATAGAAAGACTGGAAAGAGAAGAAAACCCGGGACTTCAAATTATATACTTATTATGTATTTATATTAAATAATTACATGTGTGTACACACATATACTTCCTCAATCATAACTCATAAATTATTATTTCTATTTATTATTTATCTATTTGTTTACAACCTTTTGTAGAAAATGAGCTATGGACAATATACATCTTAATGTCACATCTGAGTAATTAATATAATGTACACATACCACACACACATACACACACATGCACACTCTCTCACAGAAAGCTGTAAAGCTTTCTCTTAAGAGAAAATTCTGCCTTCTTCAAGAATGTATAGATTGTTAGAGGTTGCTTAGCAAAATTTGACAATTAAAAAGAAAACCATTGAAAGTAATATAGTTTCTCATCATGTACATAACTAAAAAATCTGGCATTTAGACAGCATTTTTGTTTTTTCATAATTCTATAAATTTTATCTTGAAAGGAGAATTATGCTGTAAAGTTTACTGTCATAAGACAATACCGTAAAAGCAGGGCAGATTCAAAACTTGCTACCACTTACTCATGACCTTGTAACATGAACAAATTGTGCTATTATATGAGCCAAACCTTATTGTATACTTTCAATAGTATCCTCAAATTTTTTTTTTCATTTGCTCCCACACTAGATATTGAACATTCATAAGATTTTTTAAAAAAGGTAATACTTGGTGTTTGGATGTTGACCCCTATTTTTTGCAATCACATTTGTTCAATGTGGACTATAGAAATTAAATTTAGCTATACTTAATTTTGTCCAAAAATACATTTTGTGTATTTTTCATATGAGATTATTTATTAACTGTAATATTTTATATTTTTCAAGCCATGTTGATTAAAAATGTATTTTAAAATGAAGGGTTTTTTTTTTTTTTTGTCTTGTTGCTTTATCATCATTTTGATGAGCATCAACAATTACTTTGAGCTCTGTGACTATAATTTCATAAAGCTACTGCAGAGACCGGACAAGAACAATGCCCCATCTAATTTGTTCCTTTTACTGCCTTAGAAAAAGAGAAACCAGGAAACCAATTTTCTTGTAACTATGTCTAAAATAACAGTAAAAAAAAGATCAGAGCAAGAACTACAAATTATGTTGATGAGCCCAGGACATACAATTACTTAGAGACCTAATTTGTTCTTTGATATGTTGACTTGCATCTTTGTTATTTCTCAATTCTTGTCTATATTTAGTAGATGCATGTAGTAAATTAGTTCAATGTAAGAATAATAACAAAACATTAGCAAGCTTAAAAAGGCAGTCTTTCATGTCAAGATGAGAGTGTGCTTATAGAGCATAATTTTTTCTTCATTTATGATTCACTCCACTTCTTCCTAGTTCCCAACCAGCACAGGCATCTATTTCATTCTTATGCTGAAACAGGAGAATTGAAATGTCACATACCAACCATTCCTCATAGACTTAAAGTCTTTTATTCCTTATTCTCTAGTGAGTGCTGATGACAAACTATCAGGGCTCTAGGGAAATTATCCCAGGCGGTGGCTCGGGTAAGGGAAAGGAACATTGCTCCTAAATAGTGGATTGATTCTGAATGAATGCCTTGTATTAGATGATCCCCAGTCTCAGCAGGATTTTCAAAAGAGATTATTGACTTGCTGCCCCAATGTCTCAGGCCAACAACCTGTAAATCATGACAGAGACCACAGGAAGTTTATTTCTTTTGACAGAAAGAAAAAGAATTCAGATTCCTTTAAAGAAGATTGAAACTCCAATTATTGATTTTTGAGAGAGACAAAATTAATAGAGGTTTCTTACATCCTATGCAGGCAAATCTCACATCTGAAAACTTTCCTACCTTCAAAATTCAAAATGTAATCCAGACTATATTGTCAGCTTTCCTCCAAAAATGTTGAAACTGGATTTATTTTTACTAATTTGATTTTGATCATTGCTATTTATGTGCTATTCTTAAGATATACTGGATACATTCAAGTACATTTGCCAGTATTTTCCTGAAATGTAAGTCACAGTTTTATTAATATGTATTTTTCCAAACTTAATTCTCTACTTTTCTGAGGTGATATACTCTGTGAGTGTGTGTGTGTGTGTGTGTGTGTATATATATATATATATATATATATATATATAGCGAAAGAGAGAGAGAGGTATACATGTATGCATATACATATAATGCTTTTCTGTTCTTTTATGAGAAATTTGATAATTTATTGGCTAATTTTGAATTACTTATTATAGGTAAATATAATTAAAATATGACAATACTTGTCTCCTGGCTTCCTATCATTCTGTTAGGGGGAAAAGGATGTCCTAAAGCTAATTCCATATAGGCTTTGTGGACTCCACCCCCACCCCAGGCCAAAGCCAAAGACACTGGGAACTCCAAATCCCATCACCACCAAAGGGAAGGTGGCTGGGACCTGAGCTTGGGGTTAAGCAGCCAGGTTGGTATAAAGCCAGCCATGTGGGCTTTGGAGGGGTCCCACATTTTGGCTCTCCACCAGCTAGCAGCATCTGGCCAGCTCTGATAGTGCCTTTTGGGTTTCCAGGTCGGTGGATCAGGTAGGACGCATTAAAGACTTTATTTCCCTATTTTCTCCCTGAGTTGTACATTTTCCTTATTTCCTTTTCTCTTGTAAATAAACCTTTTATTAACCTTTTGTGTGTGCCTGTAGTGGAGTATTCATAAGTCCCTTTTTAGCGCGTGGGTGAGGACCCACAGCCAGGAACCTGTTCAATATCGGGGCTGCCCTATAACAGCCCCAACTGATAGCATATTCTCTGAAATGCTCTAATTATTCTATGTATCTTAATCCCCATTTTCCACTATTGCCTAAATATCAATAACCTCTGAGTTAATAATAAACAAACTCCCTGTTATGTCACCTATTTCAAAGAGATCAGTTATAAGTGCAGCAAAATATCACTGTAAATTATTTGGTCATTTCCACAATTTAAATGAAATAGGAAGATGAGAAGAGATTCCGTAGCCATGGGATATCCTCCTTTGTGCCTGCACAGTGTGTCCTATCTGCCCCACAGAGGGGCTTCACTGCAATTTTTTTGTATTTCCTTATCTTCCTCTTCTCGACATTTCAATCCTTTACCTTAATTATCAATATTTGATTAATATGTATATTTTAAGTTAATGCCATTTAGTATCATCAAAGATATAGAAAAACTGAAAATTGATGCAATTTTGTGAAATTAAACTTTACATCTCCCATATGAAACATCTAGCAGTTGTGAGTAGTGTTACTCCCTTATTTAGGTAAATAATGAAAAAAAAAAAAAAAACAGCATGCTGTCTTTCCCCTAATCTTTATTAGGTTATGTATCTCTATTATCACTCTTCTTTCTCCTTCTCAAAAGAGAAAAATTATATATATATATCTATTACCACTCCTATTTTTCTCCTTCCCAAAGAGAAAAAAATACTAATAAAACATTGTTCATAAACAAAGGGAGTTAAATGCATGATCTGCTAGATTCATAATACTTAGTGAATTCCATTTTAGAACATGCTTACCAAAAACTACTGTCCATATTTTGTATTGTTTTATATAGACCAAAACATCATATAACCACAAAGCAGACTATTATTTTTGCACACACACTTAAAATGCACTTAAAATTCAGACTTTTGATTCAATTGTACAAAATTCTATTATTGGAACTACTAATATAATTTTAAACTGAATCGATGGCTAACATCTAAAACTCAAACTGAGTTTTACATAAAATTTAGATTTCATTTTGTTTCAAAATATTAGAAAATCCAGGTGTTCTAGCTCAAATTTTGATTTAGCATTAGTTCTCTTATGTGAGTGTCCAGAGCTTGCTTTTGTTGACAGTTGTCACTTTCCGATAAAATACTTTATTGCCATTACATTCCAAATCCATACACATTTTCATTTTTGACTTAGATTAATCTTTTCAGTTATTTCCTAAAATATCAAGACAAATTCAGTGAAAATAATTCATTCTTTATACATGTCATTTCTTTCATTTTTTGAATGATTTCTTTATTTTTTTTAAGAGGCATGTATTTATTTATTTGTTTGTTTGTTTGTTTGTTTTTTACATGCACTGGGTACAGTCAGAAGTGGGGGAAGGTGAGAGAATTCACCAGAGCCAGAGCGGGGAGCAGAGCAGGCAGAAGGACCGAAGTACACTGCTGAGGGGAGCAGCGGGTGGCAGGAGAGGTCTGCGCGCCATGTGGGACCCTCCTCCTGTGGCCGGGGAGCAGCCGGGGATTGAACCGGCGCTGCAGAGGCTGCGGGCAGCTTCGCAACCCAGCACTCAACCACTGCCCACTGGGGAGGCCCTTGAATGTTTTAAATAGAGGTATATCTTTCATTATCCTTGTCCCATCTGAAGGGGGGGGACCTTAGATGTGCATACAATAGTTAGGATCAAGTTTGTGAAAGTGAGTCATATAAAATAAAGACTAATTATATCTTGTGGCATCCCAGAAATGAGAACATAGACTGATGGTACAAAAATTTCTAAATATGAGGCTTCCCCTGGTGCGCAGGCAGTTGAGTGCCAGCGCTATGAAGCTGTCCGTAGCCTCTGCAATGCCGGTTCGATCCCTGCCAGCCAGAGAGGGTCACAGATGGCACGGCAGACCTCTCCTGTCACTCCAGCTGCTCCCCTCAGCAGTGTATTTCATCAGTTTGCCTGTTCTGTTCCCTGCTCTGTCTCTGGTGAATCCTCTCACACTCCCACGCATCTGGCCTGTACCCAGGTTCTGGTATAAATAAATAAATAAATATTTTTTTTTTTAAAGAAATTTCTAAATATAAGAAGACATTTTTGTTAGTATGTTTTAATTAGATTTCGCTGCAGAAAGATCACTCCACAATTCAATGGCTTAAAACGAGTCTTTTATTTAGCCAAATGTTCGGTGTGTTGGCAGTACAGTTCATCACATAAGGCCACTCTGCAAATCTCCTTTGGGAAAATTCACACAGCCTCAGTCAGTTGCCTGGTAGTTAGTAGATTAGCCTGGTAATTCTAGTTCCCCACTTAAAAAAAATGATAAACATGCCTCGGCTTTTTAAAATTAAACTATGCTTGCAGCCAAAATACAATTTGTCTTGCCCTTAATGTTTCCCATTGCACTATCAAACACATGCATAGTTCATCCCCAAATTCCTTTTGTTCTCTCTTTGTTTCCTTTCTAGAATTTTTCTGTTTCCTCATATGTAAATCAGATGAATTTTTTCTTATCTATTTCCAGGAAGTTAATATTAAATATTAACTATTTAATAATCTTTTTTATATTTTATTTTATATAATTCTTACATCATTTTTCATTTTCGCACAATGTATGCATTTTCATTTTGGTTATATTTCCCATACAATTCCCACTCTCCTTATTTTGGCCCTAATCCCTCCTCCCCCCCCACCCCAGTTAGTGTGTCTCTGGTTTATACTTGCTTGTTGATTTTGATTTTTTTCTTTATTATAATTAGTCTTCTTCCTGGTCCCTTATTTAGGTTTTCTAAATTCCTGCTTTGAGTGAGACCATCTGGTATTTTTTTCTTTTTCTTTCTGGCTTATTTTGCTGAGCATGAATCCTTCCAGCGCCATCTATGTTGCTGCAAATTGCATGAGTTTATCCTTTTGATGGCTGAGTAATATTCCATGGTGTATATGTACCACATCTTCTTGATCCAGTCATCTATTTTTGGGCATTTGGGTTGTTTCCATTGCTTAGCTATTGCAAATAGTGCTGCTATAAACATAGGGGTGCAAGTGCCCTTTGGAATTAATGTTTCTGTGTCCTTTGGGTAAATACCTAGGAGTGGAAATGCTGGATCATATGGAAGCTCTATCTTTTTATTTAATAAACTTTTCCTGTTTGTCTCTATACATTATTTCATCTATATTTTACCTTACTGATCACTTTTTTAAAAAGATTTATTTATTTATTTATTTATTTATTTATTTATACAAGCACTGGGTATAGTCAGAAGCGCAGAAGGGTGAGAGAATTCACCAGAGCCAGAGCCGGGAGCAGAACAGGCAGACTGATGACATACACTGCTGAGGGGAGCAGCGAGTGTGACAGGAGAGGTCTGCGCGCTATGTGGGACCCTTGCTGGCAGCCAGGGATCGAACTGATGCTGCAGAAGCTGTGGGGAGCTTTGCAGCCCAGCGCTCAACTGCTGTGTCACCAGTGAGGCCCTACTGATCACTTTTAATGTAGTTATAAATCACTGATATATGTGACTCATTTCCCACATAAACTAAATGTGATTTAACTTTACTTCACAATAGAGTGTGCATAATATGAAATTATGTATAGTTTTAACTTAGTAAGTGATATAATTAATGAAGTCCAGATCCTGCACCAGCCTGCTTATTTTCTCCTTATGCAGCCTATGGTATATTCTCTTGGAAAGCAAATTTAGTATGTTGTGTGTGTGTGTTCCACCAACTAGCATTTCATCTACCTTCTCGTAATTTCTCAGCACCCATTTGTGTAATCACTGCATGTTCCAGTCTCTCAACTGTCTTATAATGATATTCAGCTAGTTGAACACCCTAACTTTGATATGGTTGTATTAGCATGAAATTGTATGAAATGAGTACTTTCCTACTTTGGATGCCTCATTAATGTACTCATATGTTTTTATTCTTCATCTAAAACTCTGAAAAAGATGAGTGGAGCCAAAAGGAAGCATACCATAGCCATATAACGGAGTTAATGTAAAAATGTTGAATCTTTTTTAACAAAACATCAAACTTCATCTGGATCATTCATTAACATCAAAAACACATAAAATGATAAAATAAATTATTTCTCTCAACAAGTAATTTTCTCCACAAGAAATGATTACATTATGTCCTTTGAAAATAAAGAAATTTCTGAGGTTTCTAGGAAGTTATCTTATGTTCCCTGTGTAATATGAATTTGAGATTGTGGAAAAAGGAAGAAAAATTAAAAACATATTCTATTACTATGGTTTTCATAATTTAACAGAAATACTAAGAAATCTTTATTTCCTTGAAAACTCACTTCCAGTTTTTGTAATTAGCTGTCCTACATTAAACTTCAGAAAAAAACTACCTTGTTGGGTTAACAAAAGTGACTTAAAAGGAATACTTGATTCTATTCTGGAGAAAATAATATCCCAAGGCACCAAAACTTGCGTGAATATATTCAATGGGGAATTGATCTTATATGTTAGAGATGTCTCTCAATGTTGAGTGTCTTCAATTTGGGAAGCATTGATACAAAATTTAGTTTTTATTTTCTTTGTTCTTTAAGAACTTTCTGTTTACCATGTTGTTTACTATCTATAATTAGCTTAATTTTGTACTTGCAACATTATGAGTGCCATTTTTTTTTATTTGTGTTAAATTGTACAAATACAGGCACTTAATATTCTTTCCCCTAAATTTTTGGATACACTGGATGATATAAGCTTTGAAAAGTATTCACAAAATATCAAAAATATCAGATTTCTGAATCATAAAAGTCTATGCTAAGGAAGTAAGTCTTTGAAAGGAAAAAGAGCATCATAGACTTACTAAACAAAGAAAACAATTGAAATGTAAGATTTAAATAAACCCGTGCACAGAAAAGAATAAAGAAAATAAGTCACCTGTTTTAGGGAAAAATATGTTTTATGTAGAATAAGAAATGCCAATTCACAGTGGCATATAAAAAATCAAAATATTAGGTTAGTATTTTTCACAATTCTTACCTTTTCAATTTCTACTCTGATTTTATAGTTTTGTTTTTAAATGTCCAGATATGAGATTTTCCTAAGTATTCTTTATGATTAAACTCAAACTGATAGACTTATGATATGTTCTGAATATTAATAAATAAAATTATTAAGTAATTATTATAAATAAATATTTTTTATTAAAATTTTATTCTAGTTTGCTATCCCATGATGTGATCTATTTTCCTAATGTTCAATACTTGTTGGGGAACATGCTGAATTCATATTTGTTCAATATTATATTCTGTAATTATACTTCAGAATAAGTTATCTATACCCTTTTTAACTACTCATTCTTCTCTCTTTAATTTCTTTTTATTTATTTCTTTTTTATTTATTTTTTCCATTCCCATTTTTTAAATTTATTTTTTATCATTGGGTTATTTCGCATTCAAAACATTTCAGTGAAAGCACCTTTCATTAATGCTGTCTTTTTTTAAATTACTATTTTTTAATTTTGTATATTTTTACAACATTTTTCATTTTTGCACAATGTATGCATTTTCATCTTGGTTATAGTCCTCATACAATTTCCACTCCCCCTTTGTTTTGATCCTACTCCCTCCTCCCCACCCTGTAGTGTGTCTCTGTTTTATAATTGCTTGTTGATTTTGATTTTTACTTTCTTAGTATTAGTCTTTTTCCTGGTCCCTTATTTAGGTTTTTTAAATTCCTGCTATGAGTGAGACCATCTTCTTTAATTTCTTAATCTGCCAATTACTAAAATGGTGTTAAAATGGCACACAGTAGTAGTAAATTTTAAAATTAATATTTTTTAAAATGAATTAATGTTTACTTTATATATTTTGAGATCAATGTTGTAATAAATGTGCTAAATATTATTTCTTTCCTAGGAATTGAACAATTATCTCTAAGCAGTGATGGATTTACAATGTACAATTAGGCATTGAAAAATATTTTCTCTTGGACTATTGAGGATAGAATTCCATTTATAACCTTCTAATACAATTGCCATTCTCTTGTAAATGATCTGTTTTTCTCTGACTTGGTGCCATTATGTTCTTTCTGTATTTGTCATGTGTATTTCCTTTAGACATATTTAAGTGTGAAACATCTTAACATCATACTTAAAATTTGTTTGGGTCTTCGATCTGAAGATTGGGGCTTTGAAAAATTGTCAAATGTAATCTTTTTGATTATTATTTTTGCTTCTCATCTTTCTCTAGATACATAAGTAGTTTACATTCTCTATCATTTGCATCTCTTATTGATCTTGTTTTAACCTTCTTTTTGCCTCTGTCTAGGCTGTATTCTAGAAGTTGAGGGCAGCAATACTTCCTAGATATCTCAACCTAGAAAACTGAAATTGTTATTTCTTTAATTTTTGGAGAACTATGCTGGCCAAGCAAAATCTTACGGAGGAAAACAAAGTGTTGAGGCTTTGGAATGCATTCTGGGGAATTGACTTGTTTGTTACAGAGACAGAGTTGATTACCCTGAGATTAGAAGTCTGTCATTTAGTTGAGTCCTTGAGATTTGCTGATGTTTGAAGTGTATGGCTAAATCTGATTGATTAAATTTCAGAAGGGTGATCACTGAAACAATCAACACTGCTTTTAAAATCAGTTTAAAATCAGTTCTAGAAGTTACCTAGAAATGTAAAATAAGCAGTCCATCTTTTCCTAGGAATATGAGGACATTAAAACAATAGTGGATGACTACATCCAATATAGATCCTATGGTTCACTAATACCTTCAACTATGCCTATCCAATATTTTGCAATCCATTAAGTGTATAATGATTAAGTGTATAATGATTAAGTTATGTTTTCATATTTAGAAGTGATGTTATTTTTTCACATTAACTTTTTACCTGCTCATCTTTGACATTTAATTTTATTCTTTGGGCATATTATAAGCAGATATTTTTATTCTCTGTAAAGTAATATCAGTATCTGGGTCCTTCACAAGTCTGTTTACTTCCTGATACTTTTTACTGCCAGGTTCTTGTTTGCATTGGAATTACATCTGAGGCAATACTTGAAAGTATGTTTTGAATTAAAGTTCTTCAAAGGGTACTTTATATAATTTCTGAAAGTAGCTTGAAATGACCCAGAATCAAATCACTTTAAATCCAATTATTTATCAGAGAGTATTTTTTTAATGACATTGGAAACATTAAGAATGCAAATGTGAGAGTGAAAAATTATGTATAGATTCTGTGGAGACATTTTCTTTATTTTAACACTGTTCCAGGGTTTTTTAGTTAGATAGATATGTTTGCTGTCTTCCTGGGAGTATTGGGATTGATTTCTTAGATACCCCAAAATAGCTATATAAACTTTTGAAATCTTGCCGTTATGTTTAGGTACCATAACATTCCCCAACATTAGTAGGCCTTGAGTTTATTTAGTGCTTCCCTTGTGTAATGCAGCTGCCCAGAGTTTAGCAGAAACTCAGTGTTTAATTTGGTTTTGATACTTTCTACCAGTCAGTATTGACAGTTTCAATTATTATAGATTCTTTACATTTGTAAGAGACTAGTGGGTTGGGCCTCCCCAGTGGTGCAGCGGTTGAGTGCTGGGTTGTGAAGCTGCCCTCAGCCTTTGCAGCACCGGTTCAATCCCCGGCTGCTCCCCGGACACCGGAGGAGGGTCCCACATGGTGAGCAGACCTCTCCTGCCGCCCGCTGCTCCCCTCAGCAGTGTACCTCAGTCCTTCTACCTGCTCTGCTCCCGGCTCTGGCTCTGGTGAATTCTCTCACCCTCCCACGCTTCTGACTGTACCCAGTGGGGGTATAATTAAAGGTATACCTATTTCCATATCTAAATTGAACTCTATATATTCATATTAACATGGCTATAGGTGTAGAAACAAACATAAACATGGATAGAAGATTGGATATATATTAATATGTATTTTAAAATTATACTTGTATTTTAAATGTCATGCTTATTTTCTATTATATCTCTCTTTTAATGTTTACACTATTAGAGTATCTAATACTTAGTGACTGCTTCCTGTGCTCTAGCTTTACCCTAAGAATTTAAATGAATTATCTCATTCTATACTTAAAAAAATTATTTGAAGACAACACTATTATATCTCTATTTTTATATGAATGAAGTGTTAGGATATTGAACAATTTGAAAAAATATATAATTTTGAGAACTGAAAGTTAAACTAAATTATCATAGACCAAACCTCTAATAATCAACCATGGTCTGTTTTGATTTTAATAATAATGTGCTAATTTAATAATTAGATCAATAAAGCACTTTCATAAAACTGACATAAAAATCAAGGGCCATGTGTCCTATTGACAGAATTCCTTGTAATTCAGGATGTGATTTAGAATTAATCTCTCTGTACCTCAGTGGTTACAACTGCAAATTAGGAAGCAAATATGTGTATATTCTTTCATAGGAAAAATGGGATTTACTTGTTAATTGGCTTTGAGATCCTAGGATTAAAGGTTTAAGTACTATCTTTATTAAGGATAAAAACTAATTAAAGTTTTAATCTCAAATAATCTTAGGATTATAGGATGTCTCTTAAATTTATGTAATGGTTATTGAGATAAACTGCTTCTTTGCAGTCGCACATCCCTCTCCGTCCACCTTCCCCATCTATGATTTCATTACAGTTTTTTGTCATTGGTCAGCTGCAGAATTGTTTCCTCATGCTTTTAGTGTAAGAACCTAAGTTTCCAATATTTGGATCAAGAATGATTGTAGTTTACTTTCATTGGGGACAACTTTCCTATGTTATAAAAATTCCCCAAGTAAAAGTCAGAAAACTGTCTAATCAGTCAAATTTAGGAGGAGAAAGCATTTATACATTGTTTTAATAATAATTTCTAAGTACATCCAGAAATGATCATTGGTATGGGGAAATCAAAACAATTTACCACATGGTTCTAGATATTGCCTGGTATTACTTTGTTCTAGTCTGGAATTAAAGACTCTCTTAGAAATTAGTTTCTGTAATGGATTCCCATAATTTCTGTCTAGGTATTCTAGCTACTACAACAACAGTAGGTGCTCCTCTTATTTTGTTCCCTCACTATGTTTTCTGAATGTTTAGTTTTCACCAATCTTTTAACATTTAATTTGCAATTTTTTTTCTGAATGAATTTCCCTGGTGTTTATGTCCAATCTCTGGAAGCCATAACTTCAAATCCTTATTTATACTCAAACACAAATGTTTAAGTCCAAATGGCTCAAGGTTCTGTCTACTTGATTATTTTATACACATCTAAAATTCAACATATTTAAAGAAAAATATCCTGACATATTTATTGGCAAAAGCAAAATCTTTCAATCTTCTTTGCTCATCATTGTCACTGGCAATAGTATCATTTATCTTCTTTCTTATGTGAGAAAACCAACATCTGTTTTGTCCTCATCAGCCATATCTCTATTTTTCATGCCCAAATGGTCACCAAGTTTTATTGATCACACATTCTTCAAATCTCTAACTACATACTCAATTCTTTACTGTCACTGCTATATTTTAAAACCTTGACATTTCTGCCTGGTCTGTGGCGACTCACAGTTTAGTTCTGGCTGTTCAAGACAAGGTATTTTCATATTACCACACAGATGGAATTGAAGAAAAGTCTCTTGGCACTGGACTGGGAAAACGAAAGACAAATATGTGGTTGCTGATCAAGAATAAAAGGCAATGTGTCAGATGAGATTTTTTAGGGGATGAGATTTTTGAAAAGAGTAAATATTATTTTACATTAGAGATTATATACACACACACATCTCATTCTTTGGTATCTCAATTAGTGAGACACTTTATTAGACACTGGATATTGATTCAGAGAATATTAGGTATAGTCTTTTACCCATATACTTTCTCTCAAGCTGAAAGAGGTAGTCAATGATGCACTAACATACACTGGCATTGTCTTGAATTCAAATAATCATTATAATTAAAATTAGAAAAATATCAGTTATGAGAAATAAGAATATAGGATGTCTAATTAACATGAGAGATCAAGACAAGTGTCTTCAAGAAAAGCACACTGATGCTGAAATCTATGGCTAAATTACACAGATGAAAGAGTAAGTTTGGGAGAGAGGGGTGGCAGTGTGAAGAATGAATAGTGTTGATATATGGGGGAAGTTCATTTGGAACTTCAAAGGAATTACCAGAAGCTCAGTGTTTGTGGAGAATTAAAATATGTAGGGTGAGTGACATTAGATACAGCTAGAAGGGAGAGAGGGTTCAGTTAAACATTGTCCCAGATCTTGCATAGTTCCACAGCTATACAACTTCCTTTATATATATTTTTTTTAAATATTGAGTTTATACAATATTTCTTTAAGTGAATCTGCTGCACAAAAACATACACACATGTGTGTATGTGTGTATCTGTGTGTATTTATACATACTTCTGGTCAACATGGGAAAAGGGCGCCAGATTTTACAGAACATGGTAAACGAGTATGAACTAAAGTTCCATAAAGGGTGAGGTCATTATTGCCTACAAAAATCATAGAGAAAAATAGAGAAAGGTATCTTGTGTCTTTGTCTAAATTTTATTCCCAAAGCAGATTGAAATATGCATATATAAATATCCCCACATATGTTTTTAATCTTTAAAATGAATAATGGGACTGTACTCCTCCCTAAACCTAAGCATTGAACCTAAAGATTGTCTTAAAAGTCCAGATTTGTCTAAATTTGGGGCAGTTGCTCTTTCACTGGGATAGTGTCTAGACTTTGTCCACATCTATCAAACAATAGAATTAGATCAAAACTTTATAGTGAAGCTACTCTAATTCTCTTAATTCACAGAAGAAGAAAGAAACTTAAAGGTAAACTTATCATGGAAATCAAAGATCAGATAAAAGAGATACCAATTTTTATAATGAATATTTTTGAGAGTTATAAGAATTAAAAATAAAATGAAAATCCAAGATATACTATGATGAAAACACTAAAGTCTTTAACATTTTTTTTTTCCATCTATCATGTCACATGGATTGTCTTTTATTCTGTTGGGCCAGGTTGAAAACTTGAGTTTGGAGAATTCTTAAGACTTTATTATGAATTGATTGAGCTCCTAAAACATAATCTTTATTTTACCTTCTGATTACCTATACATTTGATTTTGTTTCTTTTGTTCAGATTATTGGGAACTTGGTTAATAGCTACATTTATTATGTAAAAGGAATTCACCTGGTAAGTTAAACAGAATAAACTTGGCCACTAATTAAGAGAATCTTTGTTAATAAATAATGAAATTTTACTGCTAATTGCTAGAAACAAGACTATCAAAAGTTGCTTACAAGTTTTTGTTATGAATTTCTCCACATGTAATTGTAACTATTTACAGTCAAATGCTGCACATCTCAAACTAATGGTGCCATTTATTACAGAAAGTCATTTAATGAGTAGATGTTAACTGTGTCCCTGACACAAAAGAATTCACAGAAAAAATTTATTCTTCTGCTGCTCTTAGCCACTGAAGTAATTTTTGTCCAAGTATTAATGTGACTCTATCCAAATTATGGTGGCTACTTGAAGAATTATTTGTGGATGATTATAAATACTACATTAATTAATATGTAAAACCTCATACATACATAACCATTTTGCTAAGTCTAATATTGTTTTATTTCTCTCACTTATCACAATGTGTTTATTAAAGTTCCATTTGAATAAATATGCAAAACCATTTAAATAGTGTGCCCAAACGGGAGTAGTCATTATTTAAAGCACTGTGGCAATGAATCTTATAATGCTCATTTATATTTATGAAACATTCTGAAATTTTTGCATTTGTTTTTAGTGTTGCAGAAGTACAAAAACATATGCACATTAAATATTATTTCCTTGAGGATTTGCAATGAAGTGTCATTATGAACTTAATAATGGTATATTGAAAGAATACATAAGTTCAATTTCAATGTACGTGCTCTTGACTTTTTATACATGAATGTTCATTCCATATGGACATCTGTTTTAAGAAATTTCTACAATGATGATTTAACTAAAAGTGTAGTGAAATAGAACAAACAATATTCTATGAATTAAATATTTGCTGAAAAGAATTTTTTTGCAAAATATGAAAGACAGACTACAGATAAATGATAGATTATACACAGATACAGGATTCTAATATTTCTCACAAAGAGATCATTTAATAGCTAAAAGAAAATGGTCTCACCAATTTCACATCTGAATCTTTATGATATTATTTCTGTTATCTGCTGAATCTTATGAAGAAAACTCATTGCCCCATTTTCTTCTTACACTTTATTTAAAAGGGTTCATTCTGTTAATACAGGTTTCAGAATTACAGAAAAAAACTTTTAACGTAATTTCTCAAAGTTCTGAGGGTAAATGTAGATTTATTTTCATATCCAAATCTAAAGCAATATTTTTTTTGAGGTACCAGAAACTGGCGTTAGGCTGTAATTCCAGGAAATTCATGATCTCTTCACCAAAGTTTTTAATATCTACTATATCTACTTTTTTTTTTATTTCTTCCTGGTGAAATTTGTATTGTGGGGCTCATACAAGTATTTTCATCAGAGAACAAATGTAAGATTCAATATCTATAATATAAATTTCCTGATAGGGGGAAGTAAATTGAGTTCCACGCTACTCAGCATTCTTGTTAAGATCACTGAATGAAATTTTTCTGACTACTATTATAATGGAGATGAAATTAAAAAAATGCATAATTACTAGGTTAAGTCAGAACCCTGAGAGTACTAGTTGTCATTCTGCAACTTTTATTCCCCCTTTCTATTCCAGTTAATGTATAGTAGGATATTTAGTCCTCTCTAGCCTTCTCTCCAACAGTTTTATTGCCTCTGTAAATATAATTTGGTGTACATATCTCCTCTAAGATTTAGGGCCCATATTTTCCAGCATCTTGGACTTCTAGAAAAGATTATGACAACTTCTCTATAAGATGTAAGCATAAAAATATTGTTTTCCATACTTAGACTATAATAAAACAATTGATAACTAGTTCTGGACTATCATGGCAGGTAACAAATAGATTTTCTTGACTATCATAACACCTATCAGTTTTGAACTTCAAATATATTGCCTCTGCACAGGTTCATCCCGCTATAAACTAATCCCAATTGCTGCTAATGGATTTAAGTTTTTAGTTTATCAGCCAAAACACCTCCAGCATTACGAGCTTAGTGAATATCAGATAGAATAATATTTATACAATCTGCACAGAACATGTTTGTGTCCAATGATAAAAACAATTTTACTACTACCTGCTAGAACATCAAACAGGAGAGTTTAATAAGCTCTGTTAGAGTCAGAATTTCTAAAAAGAAAATAATTAACAGATTGTAGTGATAAGAAAAATTAGGAGTAAGAGATTGACTAAAAACTTAGGACACAGTGAGGACTGAAACTGACAAAGAAAATTACTTGAAATTTCAATAGGAAAGGGATGCACAAGATAAAAAAATTGTGGTCAGAAAGGACTGTTCAGAAGCTTATGAATTGAACATGTCAATTTCTAATGGTGGGTTAATATGTGGTACAATTTTGCGAGCTGTTGAATAAAAGTGGAGATAAATAAAACGTGTTTAATTTCATATTATTAAGTAAATGTGAATTGAAGATGTTGCAATGATCTGTCTGCAAAGAAAATGCCAGTGTCACTAACTTGGTGAGATGTGGTTCAAATTTAATGTGTTAAATGTAAATAACGAAAATGAAATCCCAGTGCTAAATTCATAAAAGGAAAGAGGCACAAGTGAGTAACAAGCTCTATGTAATCTAATTTTGAATTCTCATCTGAATGCCCAGTTTTATTGATCTGAGGTCGTATCTCAGACAACACTCAAGTTAATCAGATATGAAAACATTAGAAATCATACACCTTAATTACTTGGCCTTTTACAAAGCGCTAACTGCAGGGGATTTTAATCTCTCCATAGATCCTTTCTGAAGCAAACTGTTATAGTTTTGACTATTCTCTGGGAAATTACTGAATATATATTAATCTTCAGGTTACTATTTGGAAAATGACAATAATGACTATAATCCCTAGAGTTCAGAAGATAATCAAAGTTTGTATGTGTGCATAAATGTACGTCTTATAAGTACAAACAACAAGATTGAATTTAAGTTGAGGATTAGAAAGAGAAAATAGCAATTTAGTAAACTGCTCTATGTATTTACAAGCAATTTATAAATTGTTTTTGAATTATATTTACAAATGCCAAAATAAGAGTAATGGTACTTATGCTAAAAATTATGGAACTTATAAGTGAGTATCCCTTTGTTTTACCCCAAACTAATAAAACAGAAATAGACATAAAGAATTAATGTAAGAAAAAAGTCAAGCATAAATTATTTTATAGAATTTCTGTAGGCAATATTTAGTGGCATATCAAGTAAAAAAAAAAGTTTGACGTAAGACTAAGACTACGTAAGTTTGACTTAGCTATTGTAAATAGGACCGCAAACTAAGTCAGAAGGAGAAAGATAAGTACTAGATGGCCTCACTTGTGTGTGGAATATAGAGAAACAAAACAAAGTATCACCCAAAACCAAACCAAAAATTAAACTGTTGTCATCTGATTGCAAAATGGAGGAAACTGGAGGTGTGCTTGTAGAGGAGGAAGGTAACCTAATGGAACATATGGAGGGTTAATAGGTCACTGATTTTGGATGTGGTATTGAAACATACATTTGTGGATATTTAAACATATAACCCCCAAATGAGATACAACCTTGTAAAACAACTTTACATCAATAAACATAATGTGAAAGAAATAAAAATTAAAAAAAAATTATCATGACTTCTTACTAATATTCTAGGCCCCTTGCTTAGCTGAAAGTTTCTTTTTTAAAGTCCTTAAACATGCCTGTATAGTATTCGGTATATCTTTAAAATTGGATGGGGACAAATGTCTACATTTTCACTGTCCTTGGACTAAAATTGAACATTTTCATCAATTTATGTATATGTGCAATAATATAATACACTTGGGAAGTAATGTAGTAGTAATACCTGGAATTTGCTGACATGAGAATTTACAGGTATGTTTCTAAGTGTATTAGTTATTAAAGATATTTTGAAATAAGCTTAAGCTCATAATTAAAAATTCTAATGGTTATTAGATTCTTCTGTAGTATTTTTTAATGATGTTGTACCATGAGTTATTAATTACTTAATGATGAATTAACTAAAATGTCATATTGGGTTCTCTGGAAGGCAGATATTAGAAGAGAGTTAATTAAAAACATAAAAAATATCGAGAGACAAGCCTGTGATGGGTAAGGAGCAGAGGAAGCAAGAGCAGAGTGAAATTGTGATGCTGATGAACCAGTGAAAGATCAGGAGGAAAGGGGAGGAATGGTAAGAACCACCTCAGGTCTGCAGTGCCCCGCTCAGAGAGCTGTGGCCAGATGCACGAGAAGCCAAGTGTGAAGACTGTTAGGGGAAACTCATATTGGGTGGAATTGTTCTGAATCTATAACTGCTATGTTCAATCAGTGTCTGGGAGCAGCCCAGGATATGATCACTGAGTAGATCCTGAAGTCTGAGACAAGTGAGTCTGTGAACCAATTGCCCATCTCACAGCAGATTCTCTCCTGACTGGAGAGATCTGAGGGAGACATTACAATCAATTCCATACTAACTGTATTTCCACTTGTTCAAATAGTTTGGTAATTGTATTTAAATATATTTGTTTCCTTTATAGTCCCTTTGCAGTGCCTCTTGTACATTGAAGAACATTATTTTGGCATGTCTATAGATTTTCCCTGACAACTGCCAAAGGGTCTATGGTTGAAAATAATGTTATGAACTCTTCACTAAAAAAGGACATAAATGAGTAGCATTTTATATTATATAAGTATATGTCATATATTATGATTTCAAGTTTTCCCAAATATTCATGTTTCAGTGGCTAACTAATTCATTAATTGAATAATCGGCCTGAATTGTTTGGCTCAAAGAATTTTCATGAAATTGTCTATTGACTGTAACAGTTGTATGTTGTCTTACAATAATGCTTTCTTTGAGATTTCAGGAAATATCTGTATTTGGCGTCAGAAAAAAATATTTTTAAAATGGGCATAAAAAGCTATCTCTAATTTCAAGATTTCACTTCATTAAGAGAAAAAAAAAAAGGTGAGAAAAATCTGTGTATTCCAAATTCAAAACCCAAGGAAGAGGAAAATCAGTTTGAATTTGCTAAATCAGATTATTCAATAGTTGATAGAAAAGTATTTTTATGCATATGTATGCACATGGTCTATTTCTGAATTAACATTCAAGTCAATGCATGCTTTACTGAGATTAAGATTTTAACTTCAAATGGAGGAAAACAAGAAAATCCTTTCTGTAGCTAGTGAAAACCAAAAAAAATCCCACCAGACTCTATCATTATCTTTTCTTTTCTGAAAATATATACACCCTCCTGCCTATATCTGTCTATTATAACCCCAACAACTTTATGCTTATAGTCTAAGTAATTAGCTGACTTCAGGATATGACCAAGGATCCACACAAGATGCCCATTTCTAATGCTTATGTTTATAAATTGTCTATTAACATAGATTATGGTCTATTATATACAAGAGATTATATAAACCCATTTTTCAAATACCTTCTTTGATGGTTAGATACTTGTTTAAGGATTATTCTGTGTGTCTGTGAGGGTGTTATGGGATAAGATTAAAATTTGAATTGATAAACTGAGTTAAGTATATTCCCCTCCCCAAGCAATCCATAGTGGACCTAGATAGAGTCCGCCCCTAAAAGTGGAGAGGAAGAGAGCATTTGCTATGTCAGGAGGTTTTTTTGTAGAACTGAGGTATCTAAGTATCTATCATTCCCTGCTTTTAGGACTTGGACTAGGATTAATACTTACACTATAAATTAGTTTGCTTCTCAGACTTAGTCTAGACTTATTGGATTGTCTGGGTATGCTGCTTGCTGCAGATTTTATTACTTCTAAGCCTCAATAATCACATGAACTAATTTCTTATACTTAATATCTCTAAATATCTACATCTATATTTATATAAACACACACATAGTCATAGTTGTAAGTGAATATACATAAACATATAAATAAAAGAATGGATTATATATAGGTATACTTATATAAATTGCATATATACACTTATAGAATTATATACTCTATGTTCTATATATAAAAGTATATATATTTGTAATGTATTCATTCATCTATCTGTAAAGAAAAAGATCCTCCTGGTTATTTTTTCTCTGGAGATTATTGAATAATATACTTTTCTTTCTGTCAGTGAGTAATAACATTTGGTGGGAATTTCTCCTTTTGGACATAGTAAACAGTTCATCAGATAATAGATTTGATAAAAAGCAAGGAGGGCATAATGGTATCAAAAGTGAGAAAAGAAGGCAGATTTCTCATCAACTATGATTCACACATTTTGGCCAGAGGAGTTAAAAGGACTAAAAGAACTCAAAACTTGATCTTTGTCTAAAACAGATCAGTGTTTCCTGATTTACTGACCCAATTTTCCATAGATTCCAGCAACATCTATTCTGTCACTGTGGGAAAAAAGCTCCAGTGCTGAGAAGTTTTGTGCCAAGGAAGTGATGAATGGAATACTCAAAGGCTAGCCCTGACACCAGAAAAATAGATTTGTCTACGAACTGTGATATTTGGGATTTGGATTTTCTTGGGGGGAAATTTGTTGGTGAGTAGAAATTCTCATTTTCAACATTTATTTCTCAGTTGGTTTTTCAGAGAGAATGTACAAAATCACTTCATGGAAGCAAGAGAGTAATCATTTGACATACTATGAGTTTAAAGATTGAATTAAAGAAAACAGAGATGGAAATAAAACCTGAAAGTTCTAGTGACAGGAGAGTTTTTGGGAACTTCCTTTTTGTATTATATTTAAAGGCAGATAAGAAGGGAAGATATTGAATAAATAACATTGTGCAGATGATGCTTGAAAATGCCTAGGCATCTGATATTTATTAGGATAAATAGCAAAATGCTTAACTTTAATCACACATCTCTGGAGACCAGCATGATTCTTGGCCTACATCATAAACTTGAAATGGAATGTAGGAGCAGTCTGCCTTATCAAAAGAGTCTTAATGTACTCATGTCTGGGAAAGAAGACTATAACATATTGGTATGATCTATCCTTTCATTACTGACTTATTTATTAATATATTTGTCATTGTTATAGCCTCTGGGGATAAAGAGAGACAAGTATCCTTTTGTAGAACTTACATAGTTCAGGGACAGACTAAATTCTCTTACAAAGAAGCAAATAATTAGAGATATAGGTAAGTGCTAACAAGTAAATGCCTGAATAATGAAATAAATGATAAATTAGCTTGGACATTTCTAATTAGAGTAGTCAAGAATAGTACAAGGAACAATTTTAGAAGAAAGTTAAAGGACAAAATATAACCAATCACTAAAATGATTGTGGGTAAATAAAATAGCATGGGTAAGAGACAAAAATCCTCACCTATTTTAAAAGAGAAAGCAAGAGGGCATTGCTAAGAATATATTAGGACTGAGGAAAAACAGTAAGTGGACAAGTTGGAGAGATCTGAATAGATCAGAGCATCCAAGGCATTATACAACACTACATATTTTGGATGTTTCTTGAAAGTAGTAAAAAACCACTGAAGGATTGTATTTAATGCAGTAACTAGAGAAAGTTAATTTTAAAAGATTACTTTGATTCTGCATGGAATCAAGGGGATTAGCACCCATTATGGTATTTAACACTTGACAAGAAGCTCAATATATATTTATTGAATGCATAAATTTGTTTATGAATAAAGAAATTGACATAATAATAGTGGATTTGAGATAGAACGTTTACTTTCACCAGGAACAATGTCCTAGCTACATTTTGATCAAATTATTTTGTCAATATGCCTGAAGCACTTTCTACATAATCTATATTGAGAATTCCACAGTCACTTATAAACACAGGGGGAAGCAGAGAAACAATGAACTGACTAGGAAATATGTCCAGTAAGTTTTATTATTCTAATACATTGGCATTGAAAACCATTCCAAAAGTGAACCGATAAGAATAATCCTTAATTTTGAAGCAGTAAGTGGAACATCTTCCAGATTTCTGCCCAAACTGATGTTAATTTGCATTTGCATTGCAAGCAGGTAGTGCTTAGATACAAGAAACCCCATGTGCATACAGAGATGTGGAGAGCAAGTTGGATAAATGAGAGAAGCAGTACAATTTGGAAAAAGCAAAATAAAAACGTGAACTAAGAAAATTAAAATGGAGTCCCTTTTCAGAAAAAGGATTTTTGTTCACTTTTCTATAAAAAAGAATAAAAATATCATTTATATTAGAATCCCTTGTATCTATGTCACTGTCAATAAATAGTAAAATTAATGTTTTTTTCTCAGCATTTGAATTTTTCTAGTCTCAACAATTTATTCTTAGAGATTTCCAAATTAAAGAACCATACTATTAGTTCTTTCATTATTTCCTTTGTCTATAAACAAATATTTATAAAGTGTGAATAAATGCTAAACCATGTTAGGACATAGGGTAACTGAAATATGGATAGTTGTAGATGCTGTCTCTGGCCCTGCCCTCAATAGACTTTACAGTTTACATGTTTATATCCTATAATGCGCAATTTCTATAAAGTGTGATCAGACATCAAGCTAAGCCTTCAAGGAAAGGTGTTTATGCCAAGTGTGCAGGGCCAAATTATTCTTCATAGTAAAATTAGAACCTAAACCAAACCCTAAAAATGGAGTATGATATAGTAATGAAGATGAAGGGGTGAGTATCATGGACATAAATAATCTGCAGAAAACTCTACTATAAATAACTTGAGAAAACCAGAAATCCAGTAGTCTACAGGAAAGAACAATTATATCTGGACAGAAAATAACATATAATATGTGTTATTCATTGATGGTAGAGTGGTTATTTAAGTAAAGAAAGGATAATTTAAGTAAAGAAAAAATAAAATGGATAATAGGAAAAGCAGAGTTAAAAAAAATAACT
Organism: Talpa europaea; assembly: GCF_964194135.1. Lineage (NCBI taxonomy): Eukaryota > Metazoa > Chordata > Mammalia > Eulipotyphla > Talpidae > Talpa > Talpa europaea. The sequence continues at coordinate 110,607,512 of NC_140071.1, read as the reverse complement.
CTGGCTGTGAGGGAAAGGATAAAATGAGGGCAAAGGATATAGATATTTGAGATCATGCATCTTTTTCAATTTTTTCAGCTGAAATTCTCCTCCCAAGAGAGGACATATGTAAATAATTGCTGCTGCATTAATAAAGCATTTTTTCTGGTGGAACTCCTTTTTATGCAAAACAAAATGCTGGTATGAGCTTTAAATTAAATTCTATTCAAGGCTGGAAAATACAAATACATAAATGAAGACCAACTTGAATATTCAGAAGGCACCTTTTTGTTCTGAATTTTTAAGTACACTATCAATATATATATTTGTTGCACGCGGATAATCTCTTTCTAAAATGTTTAGTTCCCCTTGGAATGCTTTTCACTAAGTGAAATTAATCTTATATCATTTAGAAAGGAATTCACATTATAACAGCATTTACCAGCAAGTAACTGAAGAATTCAAACTTATATGGGGGAAACAAAGAAAAGGAAATAACATAAACAATAATCATTGAAGGAACCAAGAAATGGCTCATTCATATTTGTAATGTGGTGTATAAATGTCAAGGAAAGTGTTATGAGGAACGCCTAAGACCTCAAAAATGTATAAAATAGAAAGACTCATTCTGTTGTGCTTGCTCTCTATCTAAACAGCTATTTAGTAAAGAGAAAATGCTGAAAAGAACCATTGACTCTCGTTCCTGACATTACCTTTATCTGGTCCCTGAACCACTATCTTAAAAAACATTTCATTGCGTGTTTCTTTGGAGCTCATGTCACAATACCAATCCATTAATAGCAATACATTTAGAAAAAAAAATCATTATCTGTGATGGATCTTTATAGTAGTTGTATACTTGACTCAATATTTCAATTTCTAGGGTTTTTTTTTTCCTAAAAGGCAGAAAGAATATTGTATCAGTATATACAATGATATTGTTGAATGGTTATTAATAAACAATAGAATGAAATTAAATAAGCATTAAAATAAATCATTAGGTAGATAAGTATATATCTATATGGCATAAGGAAATTTTGAAATATTTGAAATAATTCCAGTGAAATCAAATATTATACATCAAAAGCTATATATGTTTTGATCTTTATAAATGTATATGCTACTTTAAAAATGCAACAAATATTTAAAAAATCTTTGCTGTTTTTAATTTTATTTTTATATTCCCGACACAATTGCAACCCCCTTATTTTGACCCCAATCCTCCTTTTCCCGCCCTTCCCCCCCTTGGTGTGTCTCTGGTTCATAGTTGTTAGCTGATTTTGATTTTTTCTTTCTTCTAGTTATTCTTCTTCCTGGTCCCTTATTTAGGTTTTCTAGATTCCTGCTATGAGTGAGACCATCTGGTATTTTTCTTTTTCTTTCTGGCTTATTTCGCTGAGCATGATCCCTTTCAGCTCCATCCATGTTGCTGCAAATTGCATGTGTTTATCTTTTTTGAATGCTGAGTAATATTCCATTGTGTATATGTACCACAGCTACTTGATCCAGTCATCTATTTTTGGGCACTTGGGTTCTTTCCAAAGCTTAGCTATTGTAAACAGTGCTGCTATAAACATAGGGGTGCAGGGCCTCCCCTGGTGGCGCAGTGGTTGAGTGCCAGGCTGCCAAGCTGCCCACAGCCTCTGCAGTGCCAGTTTGATCCCCGGCTGCCGGCAAGGGTGCCACATGGCGCGCAAACTGCCCCTGCGGCCTGCTGCTCCCCTCAGCAGTGTATTTCATCAGTCTACCTGTTCTGTTTCCTGCTCTGGCTCTGGTGAATTCTCACCCTCCTGTGCTTCTGACTGTACCTAGTGCTTGTATAAAAATAAATAAATAAATCTTTAAAAAAAAAAAAACATAGGGGTGCAGGTGCTCTTTGGAACTAATGGATCTGAATTTCCTGAATATCCTAATACATTTAAGCTCTACATATTAATCTGCACATTTATGGGTGAAAATGTACAGACCAAATGGAAGCATGCTCCTAAAACCTAAAATTTCAATTTCCTCTGAACTTTTTGATTTAAAAAGATGGACTCTAGCAGAGGGGCGGAGCAACATGGCGGCGAGGAGACGCTGCGAGTAAGATCTCCCATTAAAAAAAGTTAATAGGGAGGAAAAGCGGCAGGTCCCAGTGAGAACTGGGACACGGAAGATAAACGGACGACTCCAGCAAACTGCCCGAAGAAGAAAGTTGCCATAAAAGAGGACGAGAAGGGAGGGAAGCGCAGAACCCTGCTCCCCTCCCCCGCCCACAAAGTCGGCACTCTCCGACCGGCAGAGAGAAGGGAAACAACAAACCAAAACGGCCAACAAGAAAAACGGACGCAGCAAGTGGGACTGTGAGTGGAAAGGAACTATTGCAGCCACCACACCCCGTGAACGGGAGCTGAGGCGAACCCTGCAGGATCCGCCGCGGAGGCGAGCTCCAGGCGCCATTAAAGAGAGCCCCACCCCCCAGGAGGAGACCAGCACCAGCACACAGCCCCGGCCGCCGGTAAGGTTGCGCGCGGAAAGCGGCGCGGAGCCGGACCGGATCTCAGCTGCCCAGGTCCCCGCACCTGCTGCCCAGGTCCCCGCGCCTGCGACCTAGGCTTGCGGGGAGACAGCGGAGGCCCTCCCTGAGTGAGCAGGAACAAGGCGCCCAGGCAGGGGAGCGGGATTCAAAAGGCGCCATTCCCGCGCCACTGATCTGGGCTACAGCCCGCATCCTGGAACTGAGGGCTTTGGAACTGAGACCCGGGGCACGAAATTAGGGGGAGACTGCGGAGGCCCATCCTGAGTGAGCAGGAACAAGGCGCCCAGGCAGGGGAGCGGGATTCAAAAGGCGCCATTCCCGCGCCACTGATCTGGGCTACAGCCCGCGTCCTGGAACTGAGGGCTTTGGAACTGAGACCCGGGGCACGAAATTAGGGGCGTGGGTTCCCCACGACGGTGGGGCACAAGGCAGACACAGCACCCCAAAGCCGTTGAGGTGTACCCTACCATCCCCGCTCTGCTCACTGTCCCACGGGGTGGAAAATCAGCTCCCCAAGGGCTCTAGGAGAGATCTCTGGCGCCACCTAGCGACTTGAAGCCAGCAGAGGCTCCTGAAGGAGCTAGTGGCCAGCTGGGGAGTTAGCCCACACCGGGCCCCTTCCGAACAAGTAGTCTGAGCCCACAGGGAGAGCGAGCACCCACAGCCGGGGCAGACCAGGTGCGCAGAAGAGTGTGCCTGAGACCAGACACGCAGGGAGTGTGTCCCACATCACCATTTTAGAACAGGGACATTTCTTCAGTAAAGACTACCTGCAGAAGGCTTCCTCAGGAGCCAGAGGTGAGCGGGGGAAGTTCGCCCACGCCAGACCCCCTCTGGCCTGCAGTCCAAGCCCAGAGGGGAGCAGGAACCCACCGCCGGGGCAGACCAGGCGCACAGGGGAGTGTGTCCCTACATCGGCATTTTAGAACAGGGACCTTTCTCCAGTAAAGACTGCTTGAAACTGACAGATGACTCCTGGAAGAACCAGAGGGGAACAGAGAAGCCCACCCAAGATGCCGGCCAGTCCCAACAACACAGTGTCCCAACGCATACGGCAAATTAGAAAACAGACAGTAGGGAGGAGAAGAACCACACGCAACCTAGCAACTCTCCAGAGAAAAAGCACACCACAAAAAGAAAGCCAGCCCCCAGATTGCAAAGACAATAACTTGGAAGAATTTCTGAGCCTTCCAGAAAGAGAATTTAAAATTGCCGTGATTAAAAAACTAACAGAAGTCATAAAGGAAAACAATGATAAGGGAAAAATAATCAACGATCAGAAGAACGCAATTGAGTCCCTACAGAGGGAAAACAATGGTCAGAAGAAAGAAATTGAGTCCCTAAAGAGGGAAGTAAAAGAAATGCAGGAGATCAAAGAATTAATGGAAGAACTAAAGAATTCCGGGAAAAGCAATGAAAGCAGAATAGATGAAATGGAAGAACGAATAAGTAATCTTGAAGACACAGAAATAAAAAGAACCAAAACAGAAAAGGAAAGAGAAGTACGAAGGAAAAAGAACGAAGAAAGACTTCGGGAACTATCTGACTCCATGAGGAAAGGAAATATAAGAGTTATAGGAATACCAGAAGGAGAGGAGAGAGATGTAGGAACAGAGAAAATATTCAAAGAGATAATTGAAGAGAACTTCCCAAATGTGAAGAAGGAGCTGAAAATTGATATACAAGAAGCAAGAAGAACACCAAACTTCCACGACGAAAGGAAAAATACAGCAAGACACATAATAGTAAAGCTCCCAAGAATCCAGGACAAGGAAAAAATAATGAAGCTGGCAAGAGGGAAGAAACAGATAACATTCAAAGGAAAACCAATCAGGCTGACATCAGACTTCTCCGAAGAAACACTACGGGCAAGGAGAGAGTGGAGGGACATAGTCAACAGACTCCAAGAAAACAGATGCCAACCAAGAATACTCTATCCCGCAAAGCTCTCCTTCCTCTTTGAAGAAAGAATATGGACCTTCCCAGACAAACAGAAACTTCGGAATTTCATTGCAACTAAACCCCCACTCCAAAAAATACTACAAGGAGTCCTAAAGCCAGAACCTCAGAGGGACGAATAACAATGAAAGAAGGCCAAAAAAAAAAAAAAAGTTATTAAAAGAATAAATAAATAAAATCAAAGGAAAGACAAACACAATGGCAAATACAGATGTTAACAATAATAACTCTAAATGTAAATGGACTAAACTCTTCAATAAAAAGACACAGAGTTGCAGCCTGGATTAAGAAACAAAACCCAACCTTTTGCTGTCTCCAGGAAACACATTTAGCTACAAAAGATAAAAATAGGCTCAAAGTTAAAGGATGGAAAACAATCCTACAAGCAAATGGACCAAAAAAGAAAGCAGGAACAGCTATACTTATATCAGATAAAACAGATTTCAAACTCAAAAAGATAAAAAGAGACCCCAATGGTCACTACATTATGATCAAGGGGACAATACTTCAAGAAGAAATAACACTCATTAACATATACTCACCAAACGAAGGAGCACCAAAATATATTAGACAACTGTTGTCCTCTCTGAAAACAGACATCAGAGAAAACACATACGTAGTGGGAGACTTCAACACATCACTATCAACAATGGATAGATCAACAAGACAAAAAATAAGTAAAGAAACTAAAGCTCTAAATAAGGACCTAGAGCAATTGGGCTTAACAGACATCTATAGAACACTAAACCCCAAAAAAACGGAGTACACATTTTTCTCAAGCGCACACGGATCATTCTCCAGGATCGATCACATACTGGGGCACAAGACAAACATCAACAGATACACCAAGATTGAAATCATATCAACCATCTTTTCTGACCATGAAGGCATCAAACTAGAAATAAACCATAAAAAGAAGGCAAGGAACTTTCCTACCTCATGGAGATTAAAAACCACACTACTGGAAGACCATTGGACTAATGAGGAGATCAAAGAAGAAATTAAAAAATTTTTTGAATTGAACGACAAGGGGGACACCAATATCCTAAATGTATGGGATGCAGCAAAAGCAGTAATAAGAGGAAAATATATAGCAATAGAAGCTCACATCAAGAAACAAGAAAGAACGCAAAGAAACAACCTAATCTCGAAGCTCAAAGATCTAGAAAAAGAACAACAAAAAAACCCCAAAACCAGTAGAAGAAAAGAAATAATAAAAACCAAAGCAGAAATAAATGAAATTGAAACTAAAAAAACAATCCAAAAGATCAATGAAACCAAGAGCTGGTTCTTTGAAAAAATCAATAAAATAGACAAACCCCTAGCCAGGCTCACAAAGGAAAAAAGGGAGAAAGCACAAATAAACAGGATCATCAATGAAAGAGGAGAAATCACAACGGACACAGCAGAAATCAAAAGAATAATCAGTAACTACTATGAACAGTTATATGGAAACAAGTTCAACAATCTAGAGGAGATGGACAAATTCCTACAACTCTACAATCACCCAAAGCTAGATAAAGAAGAAATAGAACACCTAAACAGACCAATTACAATTAGCGAAATTGAAATGGTAATAAAAAACCTCCCCAAAAACAAAAGCCCAGGACCTGATGGATTTACAAATGAATTCTACCAAACATTCAGAGACGAATTAGTGCCTATCCTTCACAAACTCTTCCAAAAAATTGAGAAGGAAGGGACAATACCAAACACGTTTTATGAAGCCAACATTACACTAATACCAAAACCGAACAAGGACAACACAAAAAAGGAAAACTACAGGCCAATCTCCCTAATGAACACTGATGCAAAAATCCTCAATAAAATTTTAGCCATCAGAATCCAACAATGTATCCATAAGATAATTCACCACGACCAAGTTGGATTCATTCCAGGGGCACAAGGATGGTTTAACATCCGAAAATCAATCAACGTTATCCAACACATCAACAAAAAGAAATGTAAAAACCATATGATAATATCAATAGATGCTGAGAAAGCTTTCGACAAAGTGCAACACCCATTCATGATAAAAGCCCTTGAAATTCTTGGGATACAAGGAACATACCTCAACATCATAAAGGCCATCTATGACAAGCCAACAGCCAGTATCATTCTCAATGGTGAAAAGCTGAAAGCAATTCCATTAAGATCTGGAACAAGACAAGGATGTCCACTCTCACCATTGCTTTTCAATATAATACTGGAAGTCCTAGCCAGGGCAATAAGACAAGAGAAAGACATCCAAGGAATCCAAATAGGAAAAGAAGAAGTCAAACTATCACTATTTGCAGACGATATGATATTATACATAGAGAACCCCAAAAACTCCACAGAAAAGCTAATTCAACTCATCAATCAGTTCAGTAAAGTGGCAGGATACAAAATCAACACGCAAAAGTCAGTAGCCTTCCTATACACAAACAATAAATCTGAAGAAGAAGAAATCAAAAAGACCATCCCTTTTGTTATTGAAACAAAAAAAATCAAATATTTGGGAATAAATCTAACAAAAGAGGTAAAGGACCTATACAAAGAAAACTATAAAACACTGTTAAAAGAAATAGAAGAAGACACAAAGAAATGGAGAGACATCCCCTGCTCATGGATTGGAAGAATAAACATTATTAAAATGGCCATCCTTCCAAAAGCAATATACAGATTCAATGCTATTCCAATCAAAATTTCAATGTCATTCTTCAAAGAAATAGAACAATTATTGATGAAATTCATATGGAATCACAAAAAACCCCGAATAGCCAAAGCTCTCCTGAAAAAAAAAGAAGGGAATGGAGGCATCAGACTCCCAGACTTCAAACTATACTACAAAGCCATAATCATCAAAACTGCATGGTATTGGAACAAGAACAGACATACAGACCAATGGAATCGAATAGAAAATCCAGAAATAAACCCACAGATTTATGGTCAACTAATCTTTGACAAAGGAGCAAAGAATATGCATTGGAGCAAAGAAAGTTTGTTCAATAAATGGTGCTGGGAAAACTGGGTCGCTACATGCAAAAGAATGAAGCTTGACCACCACCTCACACCATACACAAAAATCAACTCAAAATGGATTAAAGAACTAGACATAAGACCTGAAACCATAAAATATATAGAAGGAAATATAGGCGAAACACTACATGATTTGCACATCAAAGACATCTTTACAGACACATCACCCAAAGCAGTGATAGTGAAGGCAAAGATAAACAGCTGGGACTACATCAAATTAAAGAGCTTTTGCACAGCAAAAGAGACAATAACAAAAACAAAGAGAAACCCCACCAACTGGGAGAACATTTTTGCACCCAACACTAATGATAAAGGACTGATCACAAAAATCTGCAAAGAGCTGATGAGACTCAACAACAACAAAGAAAATAATCCAGTCAAAAAATGGGCAGAAGAGCTTAAAAGAAACTTCTCTGAAGAGGAAATGCAAATGGCCAACAGGCATATGAAAAAATGTTCAACATCACTTGTCATCAGGGAAATGCAAATCAAAACTACCATGAGATACCATCTTACACCAGTGAGAATGGCACATATTAAAAAAACTAGCAACAACAAATGTTGGCGAGGGTGTGGAGAAAAAGGAACTCTTCTGCACTGTTGGTGGGAGTGCAAACTGGTCCAACCACTGTGGAAAGCTGTGTGGAGATTTCTGGACCTACTAAACATAGAGCTTCCATATGATCCAGCAATTCCACTCCTAGGTATTTACCCAAAGGACACAGAAACATCAATTCCAAAGAACACCTGCACCCCTATGTTTATAGCAGCATTGTTTACAATAGCTAAGCTTTGGAAACAACCCAAATGCCCAAAAATAGATGACTGGATCAAGAAGATGTGGTACATATATACCATGAAATATTACTCAGCATTCAAAAAAGATAAACACATGCAATTTGCAGCAACATGGATGGCGCTTGAAGGGATCATGCTCAGCGAAATAAGCCAAAAAGAAAAAGAAAAATACCGGATGGTCTCACTCATAGCAGGAATCTAGAAAACTTAAATAAGGGACCAGGAAAATGAATAACTATAAGATAGTGAAAATCAAAATCAACAAAAAACTATGAACCAGAGACACTTTTAGGGGGGCGGGAGGGGAGGGATTGGGGTCAGAATGGGGGGGCTGCAATTGTATGGGGAATATAACAATAAAATTTATTTAAAAAAAAAAATAAATAAAAAGATGGACTCACTTGCTTTCTCTTGTATAATACCTTTAAATTTCCAAATCACATTATGAACTCTACACTGAACACTTGAGATATAACAGTATATGCTGCTGATCATACAGTCAATCAAGCAACACATATCTGGTTGGGACAAGTTAGTCTGTTTTTGTTTTGTATGCCCACATATGATGTTCTAATTTTATTTTATTTATTTGCAATACAGAGTAATATCAAGAAAGGGAATGGGAACATAAGGACAAGTCCAGAAGAAACTAGGCAGATGCTGCCAGGTGTCATTTTCCCAGGAAAGTTGCACAAACATGCTTAATTTTTCTACTTATATTTAACACCACCAGCAGTCTGATAATTTCTTTCTTTTTTTTTAAGATTTATTTATTTATGCATACAAGAGCTGGGGTATAGGCCAGAGGTGTGGGGGGTGAGAGGATTTACCAGAGACAGAGTGGGGAACAGAATAGGCAGACTGACCAAAGTACACTGCTGAGGGGAGCAGCAGGTGAGTCAGGAGAGGTCCGCTGTGTCATGTGGGTTGCTCTCTGGCTGGCTGGGGGATCGAACTCGTGCTGCAGAGGCTGTGGACATCTTCATAGGTTGCATCTTAACTCCTTGTGCCACCAGGGAGGACCCTGATAATTTATTTCTTACAACATGAATTACAGTGTCAGTTCTAGAAACACAGGTGGTAGCTTACTTAGAGTTATAAGTAGTAAATGATGAAGTAAAAGAAAAATAGATACACAACAATGAAAATAGCATGACTCTTTTATACTTGTTTTAAAAATTTGCTGATTTAGTTGGAAAAAAAAAGCCTAATGAACAAATTCAAATTAGAATAGCAGTCTACATAATTTCAATGTTTAGAGTAGATTAAGGATTGATAGTATTTACCCATAAAGTCCTCCAGGAATCAGTTGGCCACATGCTATATGCATAAAGAGTGAATACTTGAAATTTAATTTTAAAGTTATTTTTTCACTTAAATGTGCTCTAAATTTTAAAATGATTGTGTTAATTTTCTTGAAATTATGATTTAAAAAGAAAGGTAAGCTATATTTATGAATCTGTTCCCACCATTGTTGAGAAGGAAAGATATGAATCATGGTGTGAATTATAAAAGGGCTTTCTCATTATATTAAATGATGATAATTTCAATTTTTCCTATATTTTGCAATGCCAGAAATATCCATGTTTGTATATGAAGGTATACTGAATTTTCTTGCACTTCTGGCTTCCTATCCAAGATGAAGAATCACCACAAATCTTTCATGGCGACTTTTTTTTCTGAGCACTTCTGAGAATGGTTATTAATTAGATTCTCCATAAAAGCAACAAAATAAAATTCCCTATTTTTATGAAATAAAAGCTTAGAATTAGAATTGAGACATGACTAATGTATTATAAAATTTTATCCAGATTATCTGTTATTGATTTTATTGTTTATCATGTTGCCTGGTGATAGTTGACAATGAATACAGTCATTAAAGTAATCAGTTGCTAAATTTAAATCATGTGACAATGACTTATTAAACTATTGCTAAATATTTAATTATATAAAATGATTATTCAGAATTTAAATGCAGCTAATATGCACAAATGAGCAAGAAATACAAACCAGGGAAACATTTCTTTGCTGATAGCTTGATGAAGGGCTGGTAAAGACAGTTATTGTGTATTTAATCTTTCCTTAGGCTAAAGTAAGCATATTCCAGAAGACTGCTGAATTTAGTGCATTTGCAATATAACTGAAAAAAATACATCAAAGCAACCTGTTGACATGTGTATGAGTTTCTGTGTGTGCAGGTGTGTGCATTAAGATACCACAAAAAGCCTATGAGAAATTACATTGTTAATAATTAAGGTTTAAATTAAAATCTAATTAATATTTACTTTTTAAAGAATCTTGACAATGTGTTATCCTCTAATGTTGTGCTGGAAATTGGCTTTAACTGGCTTTTAGTATCTGATTGCTGAATTTTCAAACCATTTGTGAAACTGTTCCTAGCTTGAATTGGTTGTCCTTGGAAGATATACATCACAAATATCAACAGTTATTTTAAATCACTATTTTTTTTTCTCACAGACCTATTTTACCTGCACATCAATTTTAATGTTCTCCCTTTGTCTTTAATGTCAAATAACCAAGTGATTACTGACCAAGTATCCCCTGCACCCCTTACTAAAATAACTTAGTGGGGGATTGTTCAATGGCCATAATGCAACTGGGAAATAACTTTTTTAGCATTTGTTCTCCATGTCCTTCTACATAAACACAAATGGGCTCTTCAAGTGTCTGGATGCAGTGGGATAAAAGTATGCAAATCAAAGCCATAATGAAATACCATCTGATACCAGTGAGAATGTCACATATTAAGAAAACAACAGCAAATATTAGTGAGGATGTGGTGAAAAAGGAACTCTCCTGCACTGCTGGTGGAAATGCAAACTGGTCCAACCACTATGGAAAGCTGTCTGGAGGTTTCTCAGACTACTAAAAATGTAGCTACCATATGCCCCAGGAATTCTACTCCTAGGGATATACCCAAAGGACACAAAAACATTAAATCAAAATGATACCGGAACCCCTATGTTATTGCAGTACTATTTATAATAGGTGAGATTTGGAAACAACCCAAATGCCAAAAAATAGATGTCTAGATCATGAAGATATGGTACATACACACAATGGAATACTATTCAGCAATCAAAAAAAGATAAACTAATGTAATTTACAGTACAGATGGAACTAGAAGTGATTATGCTAAGTGAAGTAAATCAGAAGGAAAAAGAAAAATACTGGATGGTTTTACTTATAGGAGGAATATAGGGGGGAAAATAATGGATCAGGGAAAACAATAACAATAAAAACAAAACAAAACAAAAAGGCAACTGTAAATCAGAGGCATTCTATAGAGAGAGGAAGGGAGAGGGATCAAAACAAGGGTGTGAAGAACACAAGGGACTATGGTGATAGTGCACAGGTGAATTGGTGGTAGAAATTCTATGGGGACTACACCTGAGAAAAGTAACAAAAATTGTATAAAAATAAACAATGATGTAAAATATATACAAATAATTTTTAAAATGTATAACAACTGAATCCAGACTTTTCATACCCTCTTTTCTTTGAAACAAAATATGTATTATCCTACCAAAATACAAATTGGCTTTTGAAAAAGTGTTAGATAAGTAGAAATCTTTTATATCCATAAGCTACAATGATTACTAATAACAACATATAACAGGTAATGGTGAGGGATATTAGTTAAAAAAATGTGTAAGAACAATTCAATAGCTAACTCTCAAAGGACTAGTATGTAAAACATTTTTAGAAATTAGACATGAGCAAAAAACCAGTATTTATGCCCTTCATAAGAGAAAGCATTAGAAATATGTAGCCATTTTACACATATGGATGTCAAGTCAGAAGTAAAGCAAAAGCATAGTTTCTAGAGAAGAGTTAATGATTTTAAAATCCTGACATTTTCATGTCAGAATATATAAGCTTCAGCTAATAAAACATTTCAATATAACTAATTTTGAGCATATTTGGTGTCTAAATACATTTTTATCATGTTCTATGTTGTCAAACACACAGAAAATTATTTAAATTTCTCTAGATGGTTCATTTTCAGGAATGGCCAAATTATTTCAATTCATGGAACTAAACATTGTAAATCTTGCTAATTATTCCTATTTGAAAACTGGTGGCCAAGCCATTTTTCCCCTTGTTTTCATTTGCGTGTGTGTGTGTTTCTTTGTTCATTACATTGGTCTATAGAATGATCCATTTTAGATAATCAGAAATGAGTACTATGTGTCAACCTTGATTGGATCCTGCAGTTGAGGGAAAGGAAAAAATCAGTGATAAGCTTCTGAAGTTATTACCTTAGAAAATCAATTATCTACTGTGAGGTAACAACAGTGAACAGATTTCTGGAAAGATGGGAGAGAAAAGTAGTGAGAGAGGATTAATGTAGGAGTTAGCACAGTATTGATTAGACCTCAAACTAGCAAATTCAAGTCTGGATCTTGCTAAAAAGGAGCAAAAGTCAATTTTCCCAAATAATAGTTTAATAACTATTTGATGAGAAAAACTTTAAGACATCGCATCATATTATGTGGTAGAGAACTACATAGCTGGATAAATCAGACACTCAAGAGCATACACATATGTATCAATTATGAATATAATTGAGAGGAATTCCAAACGCATTATTTTAGTTTGCAGATATTTATCCTGTTAAGTATGCTCACTATCAAGTGAGATATTAATAAGTCATAATATTCACTTTTAAGAACTTAAACAATGCAACAGGAATAAATAGTTTCTTATTCAGACTTTAAAATAGTGGGATTTTGAGACTTACACTAGAAAGTTTGTTCACAGGGTAATAAACGACATGATAAACTGAAAAGTAAAAACAAATATTGGATTCAACTGAACATTTTACTATGCTTCAAAATTCTGACAATCTTATATTTAAAGGAGTTACATATATTTAGGGTATAAATTGATTCATATTAGTAAGACTATCAAGAATGATAAATCCTTTATATTCTCTAAATTCCTAAAATACTCAAACTAAAAGTAAATGAGTAAAATAAATGTATATATATGTGTCTGTCTGCATGTTTAGAGGATACTCTTTGCAATAAATGTGCTAGGCAAGTTATATAATGTCAACTATTTGAATAAATAAGATATAAAGATATATAATATCCAAAGCTATCTATAATGGTGAAATGTATAGGGCAGGGCTAGGATTTACCTTTTGAGATTATACTTTTAGGAACAACTTGAAATTTTAAAGCTTGTATGTCTTCCACTTTAATTGTTAAGTATTGATAAGGATACAATATGAAATATGAATTTAGCCAATTTGGTTTACAATATATGTACATAATTGTCTTTAAAGTTATTCAATATTTTTATTATTTTATATATTTTACATCATTTTTCATTTTTGTACAAGGTATGCATTTTCATCTTGGTTATAGTGCCTGTAAAATGCCCACCACCCATTTACCTGTGAGCTATTAACATTGTCCCTCGTAGTCTGTTGTGCTTTTCCCACTCTTGTTTTAATCCTACTCCCTTCTCCCCACCTGTAGTATGTCTCTGGTTTATAACTGCATATTAAAAAAAAAAAAACTAGTAACAACAAATGTTGGCAAGTATGTGGACAAAAGGAACTCTACTATACTGCTGGTGGGAGTACAAATCGGTGCAATCACTATGGAAAGCTGTGTGAAGATTCAATATTGTTTTAAATCCAAGGATTTACACTTTTCCCTTAATCGTCTTTCTTAAAGTTTTGCTTTTGAAAATCATACTCCCAAATCTTGAAAATAGAAACCAGTCATCATAAATAATTATTAAGTTTGATTGAAGGTAAATAGTTGCATTTGACAGTAGACTAATGTAGTGGCTGGAGATATGTGGTATTTATTTTTAAATAATACAAGTACTGTTGTTTGTTATATGTCATCTTGAAAATGAGTTATATAGACTATCTTATGCTTTCCAGTATCCATTTTGACTTGTTTTTACCTGGGATTTCATTGTTAATCAATAATCTTCACTCTAGCATTTCAATTTATACATCATCAAGCAAAAATATAAAGACTTTTGGATATACTGCAAAGAGGAAGTATTAGTCACTTTTATATTTGCAGAAATTAGAAACAAATCCTTATGTCATATTTGAACTGTAATCTCTTCATTGATAAAATGGTAAAGTTTTATATAAGGCAGGGCTATAATAAATATTACATTACAAACAGTTGTTAAGAGTTTTGTTTTTTTCTTTCAGCTAAACCATTGTTCTAGATTTTGTACAAGTAGTCTAAGAAAAACAGTTATATAATAACAGATCAAGATATAGCATTATGGAGAGTATGCTTTATGTGTTTGTGAATATCCATTATAACATATTGAGTTTAAACTAGAATTTTCTATTATGTTTCAGTATTAAGTCAATATGACCAAAGACATGCATTATGTAATAATTCAAACAAACCAGTATTGGATAGGACAAAAATAATGGAAAGCTCCCTGGCAGTATTTATTTTAAAAAAGTATTCAAATAAATGAATTCATCAACATTCCCTGCAGTTAATTCAGTTGTTGACTAAAATTTGAGTTTTTTGTTATTTGGTCTTGTTTGATCACTAATTAGAGTAGAATTAATTTCATGTGGTTGATTGATTTAAATTTACCTAGCATAAAATTTAAATTTCAAAATTTACCTAGCACCAAAATAGACTGAACAGATAAGAGAAACAATATATGTAAGAATAGGGCCTCCCCGGTGGCGCAGCAGTTGCGCACTGGTCTGGGAAGCCTGTAGCAACGGTTTGATCCCCGGCTGCCAGGTGCAGGTCCCACATGGCGCCCAGACCTCTCCTGCCGCCCACTGCTCCCCTCAGCAGTGAATTTCTTCACTCTGCCTATTCTGCTCTCCTCTCTGGCTTTGGTGAATTCTCTCACCCTCCTGCTCTTCTGACTGTATCCAGTGCTTGTATAAATAAATAAATAAATCTTAAAAAAAAAATCCATCCATTAAACACAATATATATATAAATGAATAAAAATAATAAAAATGTTCAATAAAAGATGTTGGTATCTCTTAGTTATCAAAAATGATCACAATAAAGAAAATTAGAATAAATGCTTAATGAAATTATCAAGTAACATTTATCATACTATTTGAATAACACAATTCTAAATATTTATTAACTGTCCCTGTGTCAGAAAATAACACCTTTTGAATGCAATGCTAAGAAGTCTCAAGATTTATTTCCAGTAATGGTCAGGCTTCAGTGACAAATTGTTTTTCTTTGTCTTGTTTTCTGCTGTAGTGTTTGTTCATTTATTCACAAACTATACTTTATGGAAACCTTACTCTGAAATAGTGTATTAAAGTTTTATTGAATAATTAATAGAAAAAGAAATGTCGGGCCTCCCCGGTGGCGCAGCAGTTGAGCCCTGGGTTGCGAAGCTGCCCGCGGCCTCTGCGGTGCCAGTTCGATCCCCGGCTGCTCCCCGGCCACCTGAGGAGGGCCCCACGTGGCGCGCAGACCTCTCCTGCCGCCCGCTGCTCCCCTCAGCAGTGTACTTTGGTCCTTCTGCCCGCTCTGCTCCCAGCTCTGACTCTGGTGAATTCTCTCACCCTCCCACACTTCTGACTGTACCCAGTACATGTATAAACAAACAAACACACAAACAAATAAATAAATAAATAATGCCTCTATTAAAAAAAAAAAAAGAAAGAAAGAAATGTTACCTGATTGCCAAAGTGTATAATCTTAATATGAATTTTAGTCATCACAAATAAAACAATAGTTCTTTAATAGTGTTCATTTAGGAGGTTAGTAAAAAAAAAAAAATAGAGAATGTTCTTGAACAATGTTTTCTGGTCTTGAAAAGTAACAATGTATTCAAAGTGTGGATATGAAAGCAGTAGGTTTGATGGAAGGGGCATGACATGAAATAGAATTTAAACATACTGAGTTCAATATGATGGTAAGAACTCAAATAAAAATCCCATGAAATAGCTGAAATGAACTTCTTTTTTAATGGCTTGATGTTTGTTTTGGGCTAAGTCCTTCCTAAAGATTGAATGCCATATCTTATAGAGCAAATATTTGGCTTCATAAATATATTTGGATTAGACTGGTCATTTACTATTTCAGAAGGAAAAACATCATTTTCAATTGAGTAAATCTATGTGATTATGTCTCTATAAGTTGATAATAAGCAAAACTGTTTATGTTCCTAGAAATTTGCAGCTGGATTTCATGTACCTCATTTTACCACTTTTTCATGCAGTTGCTTCTGAGTGTCTGTATAATAGAACTAAATGTATTGTATTAAGACAGCTATCTGTCCCTGATAATATAATGAATATCCTATATTATTAGCTATTTCTCCATGTTAACAATATGCATGCATAGAAAATTACTGTCTCATTAGGTCATCAAATTTTTGATTAAGTGCTTAAGAAAAGAATAAGAATTAAACCTGATTTATATAAAAGGAAATTGTATTGTTTGAAGTAAAACAATATAATTTGACAAATATTAATGTTTTAAATTATAATTGGAACTTCACATATGCTGTATCAGTGGAACATCTATTCATACTAGCCTTTACGTTTTCGAGAACAAGCAATAAATTACACATTTAATACACAGTTCAGTATTTTACAGTATGTCAAACAGTTTATATTTACATGTCCTCTGGAAGTACCTGAAAGTACTAACTTTCAGGATTTTAATTAGAGTTTCAAAGCAGCCAATTCATAGTTTTTGTTATTGATTGGCAACTACTAGAATATTTAGACTTGGGGAAGATCCCAGAGAGGGTACCTTAAATTGAATGACACAAATATATGTTTATCAGAATAAGAGGGGATGTGAAAAAATGAACTTCTATAGCATGTTCATAACCACATCACAAAAATGTGAGTCCTAAGAATAAAAACCCCCAAAATTAAAAAAAGGCAACCAAAAGCTGTTTAGTATTTTTTAATTATTGAGCCATTTTAATATTAATAAAATAAAGTTTAAGTTCTACATTTATACCATCTCTGAAAACGCTAATCTTTTGAATGCAAAATAAATTAATGTTTTGGTTTTGTTTTTTTTTTTTTAAGATTTATTTCATTTATTTATTTATTTATTTATTTATTTATTTATTTATTTATACAAGCACTGGGTACAGTCAGAAGCGCGGGAGGGTGAGAGAATTCACCAGAGTCAGAGCTGGGAGCAGAGCAGGCAGAAGGACTGAAGCACACTGCTGAGGGGAGCAGCGGCAGGAGAGGTCTGCATGCCCTGTGGGACCCTCCTCCGGTGGCCGGGGAGCAGCCGGGGATTGAACAGGCGATGAAGAGGCTGCGGGCGGCTTCGCAACCCAGCGCTCAACCGCTGCGCCACCAGGGAGGCCCAAATTAATGTTTTAACATTATTTTCCTTTAGATATCTTTGCCTTATTCCCTCCCAGATGGTAAGTTAAATTGAATGAGACCAGTATCTGTTTACCAAAAAAAGAGGGGATGCAAAATAATACATTTTTATAGCATGTTTATAACCAAAACAAAGGGATTTATAATTGCTTATATTTTTAACTTTTTAAATATTAATGCTCATGTTTTGCTTTCTTATGGAAGTTCAACATATATCCTTTGATTTAAA
Source organism: Talpa europaea (assembly GCF_964194135.1). Taxonomy (NCBI): domain Eukaryota; kingdom Metazoa; phylum Chordata; class Mammalia; order Eulipotyphla; family Talpidae; genus Talpa; species Talpa europaea. The sequence goes on along the minus strand of NC_140071.1, from coordinate 110,589,641 downwards.
GAACTATCTGGTTAAACTAATACAAACTTTTACTATTATTTGAGTCAGGTTATTTTGTCAACAATTTCCTAATCATAATTTGCATGTGATTTTTAGTGGTACTATTATATCAATAAGTGTTTTATTAAATATCTAGCAGCTGAGAATTAAATTATGCATTCTTTAATAATTTATTAAACTATTTTTTTTAATCTAGTATTGTTGAAAGGAAGAAATCATTTCTAATAGGGCTTTAACTCAAATGAGTTCATACTTGGAATATTTAATTATTTAGGAATAAAGGTTTACTTGGGAATAGAATTCATAAGATCTGTGTGATGATATGTTACCAAGCAAAAATTCAAAGAAGTATGGATCAAGAAGATGTAAAACCAGTTATTTCAGAAGATAATAGGGCATGAACATGTTTAGACCAAGTGGTTCAATACTATAAGGAAGTGCACTGGTTTTATGAACTAGACATTGGAATACACCAGAGATGGAAACAATATAAAACCAGTGCTTACGTTCATGAAACAATTCACCTCTGGGTGTAATGTACAAGGAATGACCTTTATTTAATAATGGAAGGGATAAAATAAACAAGAATTATCAGAAATATGGATTCCACTGAAATAAATTTCTGGAAATTTTTGGCTTAGCAGCTACATTTCTCTTTAAACTTCAGATAACTTGACATATGACAAATATAAAGGAGAGACTCAAAGTATTAGTGACTACATTTACATTTCTCAGGATTTTAACATAAAGCTGTCAAAGGTATGGTAAGAATAAATGCATTAGATGTTTTATGTTCACCTATATTCTTGCTGTAGGTAAAACTACCTATCCATTTTAATAGATTTTCAATCCTAAATTTTATAGGTAAAACAAACATTCCCATCTCTACAGCTTTGAAACCTACTGGGCTAGTGTGAATCAAAGGAATATGAGTACATTTTGTTACAGTCTCCGAGAAATATGCAATTGCCCACTTTCCTCTTCAACTCTCAAAATCAACACTTGTAGCTTAATCTCTTACAGGGACTAATTTACTAACTTGTCTGGAAGAGACAGTGCAGATATAAAATAAGAGTAAAGGGATAGCTGATAATACAATTCAAAGGTTTTGGTGACTAAAACCCTGATATATTTCTAATTATTTTAGTTATAAATGTTACTGGAAATATATAGTACAGTTCAAATGTCAAATGAATTACTACCAAAAGTTTGCATAGTCTTCTTTAGAGCCTGAATTTCAGATTGAGAGAAGTAGTAAACTTTCCCCACAGAAATATGAAGCTTGTCTGTTAGAGAATGCCACTATTATGTAAGAAGTATTTCTCCTACAGACTGACCTATATGCCATGCTTCAGGTTACAAACAATAACACATAGTTTCTTCCCACAATGTTTATAGCCTATTGGGAAACCCTGTGGTCACTCAAGGGTAAGGAAATTAAATAAGAATATGGCTTTTAAAAGCTTAAGTCAGGGGCCTCCCCAGTGGCGCAGCGGTTGAGCGCTGGGTTGCGAAGCTGCCCGCGGCCTCTGCAGCGCCGGTTCGATCCCCGGCTGCTCCCCGGCCACCAGAGGAGGGTCCCACATGGCGCGCAGACCTCTCCTGCCGCCCGCTGCTCCCCTCAGCAGTGTACTTCAGTCCTTCTGCCTGCTCTGCAACCCTCTCTGGCTCTGGTGAATTCTCTCACCCTCCCGCACTTCTGACTGTACCCAGTGCTTGTATAAATAATAAATAAATCTTTAAAAAAAAATAAAATAAAAGCTTAAGTCAGAATGGTTTTGTTTATAGTACATTGCTTACATTTATGGGCCAGGCTCTTAAGTATTCCTCTCTATAATTTGCCATTCATGAACTATAGGGACCAATTCCTGTCCAGAGAGCATATTCTATTTGGCCCCTTATATGAATAAAAACATTCGATGGGTCCTATGTTGTGAATTTGATTAGATACAACTCATGTCCCTTGATGAATAGCAGCACAGAGCAGTAAACAATAGAAATTAAATGAGTTCAGTCATATGTGTATGCAAATATTGAATGGAATAAGAATCTTAACTCATATTCCTGAAACTCATGAAACAAGAATTAAAGGAGGGGTTGAATTTTTTGTGCTTCAGGAGGATAGATGGGCAAGTCCTTGAGAGATTGTTAATCGTCCTTAGAGATTAGGTGGAAATACTAGTATGAAATAAGATGTGAGTACATTCTCTTCTTTGATTGTTACCAGATTCTAGTTCTTGAAATAATAAAATATTCTTCTCATAACAAAGTCTTGGAAGTAATTATGTAATAATTGAATGATAAAGGCAAACCCAGGTACTGCTTTAGTGAGAAATTCCAGTTGGAGAGTAAAGGCTCTGGTATTCATAACACAGGACTGGAAAGAGAAGAATTGAGTATCCTGACAAGCAATTGATCACAAAGAGATATAAGTGGGTAAAAACCCAGAAGATTTTTAGTGTGTAATGATAGGGCACTTGGAAAAGACTGTATTTAAAGATCAAGGTAGGGCCTCCCTGGTGGTGCAGGGGTTGAGATGCAACCTATGAAGCAATCCACAGCCACTGCAGCATGAGTTCAATCCCCAGCCAGGGAGCTACCCACATGGCACAGCAGACCTCTCCTGACTTGCCTGCTGCTCCCCTCAGCAGTGTATTTCATTCAGTCTGCCTGTTATGTTCCCCACTCTGTCTCTGGTGGATCCTCCCACCCCCCATACCTCTGCCCTGTACCTTAGCTGTTTTATGTACAAATAAATAAATCTTGAAAATTAAAAAAAAAGTAAAGGTCAAATTAGATCTTCAATAGATATAATAAAATTCATACAAGGTTGAGATATTCTGGCAAGAGGCAAATAAATATAACAAAGCTCAGAATCAGAATTCTAACTTTTTAGAGGTTTTGTGGGTATAATCTCTGGAATAAGAAGTGACCAGTTTTGCTACTTCCTGTCCTGTCAGTGCAATTCTGAATAAAGTGTTACTTTTTTAATATGCAAACTAACATTGATCAAATACTTCAGTTACATGATGAAGGATTAAATAAAATTATATATATGATGTAATTAAAGCAATGCCTACAAAATATAAAATATTTGACGGCACCTATTATTATAAGAAGAAGAAGAAAGAGGATAAAGAGAAGCAAGAGACTATGCCAAAGTAGGGGTCAGTGAAAGTGAGACTGAATGTTGTACAATCTCCCTACAATCACATATATTCAGTATAAAAAAAAATCCAGTCATTATGCCAGTAGATACCATCTTGGTGAGAAAAGCGGGACTGAATATCATATGTTAAAGTTGAGCCAAGATAGAAAACTGGGAATGACTTGGTTCTGAGTTACACAAACATCAACGTATCAGTACCTCTGGATTTTTCCATAATGAGAAAAAATAAAACATTTTAACAAGCATCAGCTGTGAATTCTGAGAACCCAGCAGTAGCAATTCAAGAAAAAATGCAAAAAAAACATAAACATGGAAAAAAAAACCATGGAAATACAGGTATATATTTAGCCTGGACCTCCAGCGATTTTGTTACCCCCAAAGTGAATCTGCTGTTGACAATACCCTTGTACAGTCTAGTGTGAGCTTAAAGGAATATGAATACCTATTCTGTTGGATATACCAATCAGTAGGGTAACGGTAGTTTTCAATATAAAGTTAGAATTTCAGGCAGGTTTTATCAATAATAGGTTATTCCACAGGGCCTCCCCTGGTGGCACAGTGGTTGAATGCTGGGCTGCGAAGCTGCCTGCAGCCTCAGCAGTGCCGGTTAGGTCCCCGGCCACTAGTGAGGGTCCCACATGGCGTGCAGACCTCTCCTGCTGCCCGCTGCTCCCCTCAGCAGTGTATTTCGTCAGTCTGACTGTTCTGTTCCCCGCTCTGGCTCTGGTGAATTCGCTCACCCTCCCACGCTTCTGACTGTATCCACTGCTTGTATAAATAAATAAATCTTTAAAAAATAAATAAATATAAATCTATAAAAAATAAATAAATCTTTAAAAAATAGGTTATTCCACATACAAAAGTTACGATCCATCATCATATTCTGGATATCGCATGTATGGTCATTGCTGCCTCCGGAATTCTTCGAAACTCCATAGCTTAGGTTTTTGTGAGTGCTTATGATGGTCTTTAAAGTTTACAGTCACTAACAGATTTGAAAAGTATTGGTATATGACATTTTACCATTTCACTAAACTCAATCTATATTTAAAATTGTTATGTTTTCTGTTTTTATGATTTGCTTGTTTAAACAAAATATATCTTCTCTAAAATCTTCTGTTGGTTACACACAAGGCTAATTGCAAGACTATTAAAGTGATTCAGTAATTGACAATTCATAAATGAGAAATCAAATTACATCTCTCATGCTGGATGCTGTTTCTACTTAAGTGGGACGCAATTTTGACCACTCATGAAAAAGTGGTATGATGTGTTCTTTAATCCATCTGCTTCTTCAATATTTCTGCATTATTAATCATATTTAGTTCACTAATGCAGAGATTATTTCTTTTGGAATTTACTATATTTAACTACTCAAATAATTGTTCATATAAATTAAATTATAATACAGTAAATAATAACAGGAGCATTGATTTGTGTAATAGTAGTGACTTGGCTATTGATTCAACTGGTGAAAATGAAAAAAATTAATCCCACCAAAGCAACAATTTTCTCATATCTAAAATTAGTATAATGCTCAAATTTTAATACTATTATGAAAAGTGAATAAAATAAAGCATATGCATAGTTCTGACTTAATGACTAATTAGTATCAGTCAATAAATTACTATATACATATATATATGTATAGGTAGTAAACTATACTCTGACTTAAGTATTAGATAACTGCCATAAAATCAAAGTAATAGTTTTCATCCTGCACTCAATTATTTACTAGCACTGAACTTCACTGTTATTATTTAGATAAAATCTATAACTCAGTTGTCAGATTAATTTTTCCTCTTGAAATTCTAAACAGACATGTGTATGTCAATCACAATTTTGGAAATATTGTGTATAGTCAAATATAAAGTGGTCTCATAAGAAACATCCTTTTAATCAGAATAATGTCAGTATTATAAAGAACATTTTTATTGAGCTATAATAACATTGATACTAATTTATATTTACATTCTAAACATAAGTTGTTAATATCTGCCTTTAGATAGAAATATCTAATGTTTATCATCATTTGATATATACATGTATCGATACATACTTATATATAATTGGATATATATATAATATTAACTTTGAAAAGGCTTTTTTTTTAAGGTTTATTTATTTATACAAGCACTGGGTACAGTCAGAAGTACAGGAGTGTGAGAAAATTCACCAGAGCCAGAGCAGGGAGCAGAACAGGCAGAAGGACCGAAGTACACAGCTGAGGGGAGCAGCAGGCGGCATGAGAGGTCTGCGTGCCATGTGGGACCCTCGCCAGCGGCCAGGGATCAAACCCGTGCTACAGAGGCTTCTGGCAGCTTCGCAACACAGCACTCAACCGCTGCACCACCAGGGAGGCCCTGAAAAGCCTCTTTTATATATACAAACCAATATAGAAATTTCAGCGATTTTAAAAATAGAGAAATAGACTGGAATTGAAAATAATGGAAAATTACACACGAATATCACAGATGAACTTAACTATAAAAATCCTCAACAATGTATTAGCAAACAAAATTCAGCAATACATTAAAAGGCTCATTCAGGATAATTAAGTGGTTTCTTCTAGGGATGTAAGAATAGCTCAACATATGCAAATCAATCAATGTGATTTTTTTTATCTTTCACTTTTTGAAAGATAAAAATAAACAAATACCACAACAGAGGCAGGAAAAGCATTTGTTAGCATTCACAGTTCATTTATGTTCAAAACTCTCAATAAAGTGTTTACAGAGGGATGTACCACAGTATGAAAAGATCATATGACAAAGCAACTGCTATCCTCATGTTTAATGGTGAAAAGCTGGAAGTTCTTCCTCTAAGATCAGGAAAAAGACAAACATGCCCAGTATAAAATAAGAAATCTTAGCCAGGGCAATTAGGTGAGAAAAAGAGAGAAAATCGTCCAAATAAGAAAGGAAGAAATAAAACTGTCACTGTTTGCATAGAAAATCCTAAAGACTCCATCACGAAACTGTTAGACAGGCAGCTATGAATCAGAGACTTTCTGCAGGGGAGGGGGGGAGGGGTTAAAGCAGGGGAGGTAAGAACACAAGGAACTATGGTGATGGTGCGCAAGTGAAATGTTGGTGGGGAGTAAAATGGTAGTGGGAATTATTACAAGGACTACACCTGAGAGGACAAAGCATACATACTAGAAGTATGAAGAATGATGAAATATATATATATAAAATAAAATTTTAAATAATTAAAATACCTGTTAGAAACAAACAGCAAATTGCAGGATGCAAAAACTAATAAACAAAAATTAGGGTACAAAACATGTTGTATTTCTTCTGTACACTAAACCATAAGAGAGAGAATTTAAAACAATCCCAACCTCAATCACATCAAAATAAATAAACCAGTAAGAATATGTAATCAAAGGAATGCAAGATCTATAGACTAAAAAGTATAAGCCATTGCTGAAATAAACTGAAAAAGACATGAATAAATGGAAAGGTACCTGTGCCCCTGACTTGGAAGATCAAATATTGCTTATTATCTCTACCTCCACAATACCAAGCAATCTATATGTTCAATGTAATCCCTATCAAAATTCAAGTGAAATATTAAAAATTAAGTAAATGTGGAGAGTCTTGAGGCATTAAACTAAGTGAAATAAGTCAGACAGAAAAGACTTAACATATGGTCATAAGCATATATGGGATAAACTGATGATTTCTGGGGGGAGGAGAGTTTGGGGATTATATAAGATAGATGAAGTTGTTCAAAGTAATAAGTTTCCAGTTATAAAAGAAGTTGTTAGGATTTAATTTTAAAAAAGAAAAAGAGAAAAAGGAAATTTTAAAAACTGGACAGTCACATACAAAAGAATGACAGTAGACCACTATCTCATACCATACCCAAGAATGAACTCACAATGAAAAAAAAACAAACAAAATAAACAAACAGGCAAAACAATCTATGATGCTGACTTCAGTAATGTCTCTGTGGATCCATTTTCAACAGCAAGAGAAACAAAGACAATATAAACAACTGGGTCTATATCACACTAAAATCTTCTACATCTCAAAACAAATGGTCATTAAAATAAAAAGACACCCTGTTGAATAAGTGAAAATATTTGCATACCAAATATCTGACAAAGGGTTTGATATCCAAGATCTACAAAGAACTCATACAATTCAAGAAGTAAATAATTCAACCAGAAAGTGGGCACAAAAATTAAATAGACACTTATCCAAAGACTACAAATGGCCTGCAGGTACTTAAAAAATATTGTTGTTTACTGCTACAAAGTGAAAATCAAAACCACAATGAAATACCACCTCACACCTGTGATAATGGTCCATATCAAAAAGAAACAATTGTTGGTGAGGGTGTGGGAAAAAGAAAAAAAACACCTGGTACATTGTAGGTGGGAATGTTAACTGCTCCAATCCTTGTAGAAATGAATAGGGAGATTTCTCAAATATTAAAAATAGTTGTACCTTATTATTCAGAAGTTCCTGTCCTTACAAAATAATACAGAAACACTAATTCAGAAAGATATATTTACTCCTGTATTCATTGTAGCAGTTTCTATTATTTATTTATTTTTTAAGATTTATTTTATTTATACAAGAACCAGGGTACAGGCCAGATGTGTGAGAGGGTGAGAGGATTCACCAGAGACAGGGGAATAGAACAGGCAGACTGACCAAAATGAACTGATGAGGGGAGCGGCGGGTGAGACAGGAGAGGTCTGCTAGCCCATGTGGGTTGCTCCGAGGCCAGCGGGGATCCAACTGGCACTGCAGAGGCTGCAGACAGCTTCACAGCACTGTGCTCAAGTGCCTGCACCACCAGGGAAGCCCCTTTTGTAGCAGTTTTTAAAACAGACAAGTCATGGAAATAACTTAAGCACCATAAAGCACCATATATAGCTTTGTAAATTAATGTTGCTTTAATAAAGAAAAATGATTTTTTAAAGGATTTATTTATTTATACAAGCACTGGGTACAGTCAGAAGTGCAGGAGGGTGAGAGAATTCACCAGAGCCAGAGCAAGGAACAGAACAGGCAGACCGATGAAATACACTGCTGAGGGGAGCAGTGGGCAGAGCAGGAGAGGTCTGCACGCCCTGTGGGACCCTCACCAGTGGCCGGAGATCAAACCGGCACTGCAGAGGCTGCAGGCAGCTTCACAGCCCAGCGCTCAACCGCTGCGCCACCAGGGGAGGCCCAAGAAAAATGATTTTTAAAAATAATTTTAAGATTTTGGGCAGTTCAAAATTTAAATAAAATTAAAAAAAAGAAAGGATTTTAACAATAAAAATTACCAAGTAATTTACTAGCAACTGCCAATCATTTTTAGAAGTTGAGGAAGAAATTTTATTTTTACCCATTCTGATCTCTAGGAAAGTTAAAAAAAAAACAAACAAAACAGTAGGATATTTCCCAAAATTACACATTGTTTTGTCCAAAGGGTAACTGTTTTCATTAAATGCCTCATTTTTCTGCTCAATTCTTTGACATATAGCGATGCCATCAGAAATGTGGGACAGCATGTAGCCACTGCTTTTATTTCACTTGCTTGCCACAAGGAGTCTGGGAGGAACACAGCACAACCATGGTGAATCTAATTAATAATTATGAAAATGAAAATCAGGGAAATTTATATTCATGCAAGTGTCTATAGCAATGGAACAAATATGGTGAGTGTTAAAAATTATTAAGAATCATATAGGATACTTTTCTTACCAATATATTAAAATTGATTACTCAGAATGCACTAGAGCACAACATGATATAATAGAATTATTGATAAGAGGAAAATAAGAAATGGCCTGCCCATGTATGTCATTTTTCTTCAACTAATTACAAATTTCCTTAGCAATTATATTTGCGAGATATTTTTCAAAGCTGGAGAAACAACTAATAACAGTATAAATGAACACTTAACTTAAAGAATATCTTTATAGTATGATATCAGAGCTAAGCTGCAAGATTGTTCAATAATATAGGAATGCTTTTCTAAATTGCTATTAATAACTACCAGCATTTTAAGTGGTAGCAGAAGGGATATTTTTGAAATTAAACCAAATAATTTCTTTGCCAGAAGTTCTTCAAGAAATATTTGAAGTGTTGAAGTCTTTGGTCTTGAAAGTAAATTCGATTCTTGTTACTTGTTATAAACACCCCCCTTTATTCTCCTGCCATAATGTTGGAGACAACAATTCATAAATTATTTCATTTTTTGAGTATTAATTACAGTTCTTCATTGTCACACTTATAGCTCTTAGGTTCAATAAAATTGTTCCTGCAAGTGATTATATAAACAAATGAATGCATGTAAACATAAACTACGAGTTAGGATAAAAATTTGGTTTGTTTCAGAAATTGTTAGATTTATGTTATTTAGCATTGCAAAACTCTTAAGTTTGTGCTTCACTGAACTTGAATACAATCATCATCATCATCAATATCACCAAAATTCAAGCACTGAAGAGGAAAGTAGTTATATTTTTCAATCTTAGCTGCTATTAGAAAAGAAGACAAGCCTAATACCTTCTTACCAGCATTATTTTTCAACAGTATCCTTTACATGATAAAGTGTGTTGAACTATATATGCCTTTCTCTTTACCAACTGCAAATGGACATGAATAAATGATTCATGTCACAAATGTGTAGTGTCATGACCACTGAAATAATTTAGAGGATTCCTGGGCTGAGAAGGTATAATAGCTACAAATCTTTATAATTATAAATATCAAAGCTTTAAATTCAGATTTATTTCTTGTATCCCATTCATTCAGTCTACACTATTGAAAAAAATGACAGTGATAGATCATTAACTTTAATCCTCAAACACAGCATTTGGCCAAAATATGTTTTCTGTGCCTTTGTACAAGTGTGGCATCTTATAAAAATCTCTACTGTTGTCTCAAAGTAGTACATCTCTTCTCTGTTGATACATAACACCAATAGAATTTTGGTTAACAGGCTAACTAATTAATTATAGGAAAGTGGAAAGTGGAAATAAATGACCAAGAAAGAACATATCAAGAAAAATCTAGGTCTTTCTGTACTGTATGTAAAAATATTACCCCATAGCTAGAATTTACAAAGAAGTAAATGTCCTCTTAGATCTTGAACCAAAGGTAAAGTTAAGCATATTCTGGTAACTTGATTGCTTTAGAGGTACTTAAGAATGATATGTATAATTGGTTAACCAGCTAACCACAAATTATGAAGTTGTGCAAAGTGACCTTGAAAAGCATCTTGATTTATTTTGATCAGAGTAATTGTTCATGAATAAAACTGAGAAAAATTAAAGTTGCATTTGTTTGCTTTATATCTTATACTTCTCACTAGTATTCAGGAATAATAAGTATATATTTCATTAATAATTAATATTGCTAATCTGCTCTAAGTACAAATGTCTGTATTCAATGTTGGATGGCAAGATGCCTTGAATTTGATAAACCCAAATGAAATATCATTCCTTTCATCCATCTGCAAACTGAATGGTACTTGGATATTGTAGCATGGAAAAGGCTCTGTGACTTATATAGTTTACAAAAATGCATTAAATTATAATAACTCAATATTTATGATGAATGAAAAGTGTTCTTGGAAACAAAAATCCAATATTAAAATACATTTTCAGCAGAACAAAGAATATTAACAAAATGAGGTTACCAAATATTTCGATTTATAGATTGATTTTGCTCATTCTTATTTCATGTTCTGTATGAATGTCAAGTCCATCTGTGACCGGTCTTCATCTGTTTAGACAACTTTTGCTTCCTTAGATGTATTGTTGGCACTGTATTTAGTGATTCTACGTGTGTATGCACACACAATAGCTGTCACCTTCTGAGAGGAAACATTTAAAAATAAGCCATCCTATCTTAAGATATTTTCACTTTATAATAAAAGCAATCGATGTACAATTTCAAATAAAATTTTGTAGAAAAATTTTTAAGGAAAAAAACTAGAAAGACAAGTGAGAGCTAAACCCAATTTTATGGTAGTCATTCATAGGTAATTGTTTTTATTTAATTTACTTTTTTATATTTTTAATAATGTAACTTAGAATATGGAAATATATATAAAGGGCACAAAGATCTTGAAATCTTGATATCCCCCCCTGCAAACCATAGGGATTTGAAATTTAAATAGGGTATTAATCTCGACAGATTCATAATTTTTAAAATTATTTTATTATTTATTATTTCCTAAAATGAAGTTACATGGGTGATTTAGGTGACACACCTAAGTTTTCTAATGTTAATTATAACAGAAATTTTTTTATGTATATGTCAAAAGGGAGGAGGTGATTCTATCAGCAACCCAAGATTGGAATTACATTGTTTAAGGCTGTATCTTTAATATCTCAGTTATTCTGCTTCTGTGGTTAACAGCCACATATATAGTGGGGATAGTGTTTGAAGAAATAACACATATATGTATGTATGCGTATATACAAATATAATGTATATACACATATAATGGACTGTAGTGTTTTTTTCCCTTGGAAAGGAGAATAATATTTAAAATTTAATATTGGCATTTTTTTAAGATTATTTATTTATTTATACAAGCACTGGGTACAGTCAGAAGCATAGGAGGGTGAGAGAATTCATCAGAGCCAGAGCGGGGAGCAGAGCAGGCAGAAGGACCTGAGGGGAGCAGCGGGCGGCAGGAGAGGTCTGTGTGCCATGTGGGACCCTCCCTCCAGTGGCCGGGGAGCAGCCGGGGATCGAACTGGCACTGCAGAGGCTGCGGGCAGCTTCACAACCCAGCACTCAACCGCTGCACCACCGGGGAGGCCCTATTGGCATTCTTAATTACAAATTTCCTTCTGTTCTATAGTAGTAGATATTTCATATTATTTTACTATTATTCATTTTATACTCCTTAGATGGAAAACTTTCATTCCACAATCTATGTACTAATTTCTTTAACTTATCTCAGAAACTATCATTTTATAATAATTTGGTCAAGTAAAAGGATATATTACTATGTCAATTTTGGCTTCCCAAATCTATATCTCCAACTCTAAACAACCTGTCTCTGAACTTTAAGCAAATGCTGTTCAATGGAAGCTTCCTCAATAGTGGACAGGTTCTATATCTGCAAGTAGCCAGTGCAAATGAGGAATTATTTTTTTTTAATTTTACTTATTTTAAATTAATGTAAATTTAAATAGCTATGTGTGGTTACTGGAAGTGATTTTTCATAGCACAGCACCATATATATATATATTACCAACCTACCTAATTTTTATATTCTCTTAGATTAGTATAATTGTCTAAAACTTAATATACACTAAATTCAGGATTCTTGATTTTCCAGGCTACTCATGAACTTGGTTCATCTTGTTTTCCGATATAAAATTTCCAATTGCCATTCTTTCATTACTTTTTTAGAACTTAATACTACTATATTTCTATTGTTTTATACTCTATTGGATTATGTATTTTTCTCTGTTTCTTGATGTTAATATAAGAAACGCGAGGAAGGATCCTTACCCATCTTTACTGCCACTCTATCATCCGAGTTATTAATAGTGTTATAATTTTGAATATTTTATATAAATCAATCATTTAATATCACATGAATGAATGAATAGCAGTATTGTTAGAAGAATATTCACAATATTAGGGTCTTAAACTAACATTGCTGAGATTAAAGACAAGTCATTTGTACCTAGAGACTAATTGTATTGCATCTGAGTAATCTAGCTTCAGGTAACTGACTTATTTAGCTTCAGGATGCATCTATGGGTAAAAAGATAGTAAAAATATCTACTATAATTATTTTAGTGTCCGAATGATACAGAACTGTATATGGTATAGAGTTAATAAATAGTGACCATAATATGAATAAAATAATAATTGTCATTATTTCAGTTTTAACTTTGAAGTGATATACATCCTTAGCCAGGTTTCTTATATTTTCTGAGCTCTGTTTATTCATGTGCTCCATGGAGCATTTGGTTGTTTTGATCTGTTTTTAGAACTAGCAAACCACACAATTTTGAATATGAATTCATTCTCTAGTGCATATTTCTAATGAACTAAAATTGTGCTATATATGAACATAAAATAAAACACATTTTCTTGTTACTATTCAGTAGCTTTGTTCAGAACTTCATAAAATTGACATTTTTCTGTCTCCTCAGTTTAAAATGCTTGATGGAACCACAATTGTTTTTTAAAGATTTATTTTTATTTATTTATACAAGCACTGGGTACAGTCAGAAACACGGGAGGGTGAGAGAATTCACCAGAGCCAGAGTGGGGAGCAGAGCAGGCAGAAGGACCGAAGTACACTGCTGAGGGGAGTAGCAGGTGGCAGGAGAGGTCTGCGCGCCATGTGGGATCCTCCTGCAGTGGCCGGAGAGCAGCTGGGGATCAAACCGGTGCTGCAGAGGCTGCGAGCAGCTTCGCAACCCAGCGCTCAACCGCTGCGCCACCAGAGAGGCCCTGGAACCACAATATTGACCATTCAAGGTGATCAATTACTGCATATGTTCAGTCAGCCAAGGTCAAATTTCAGATTACTGCATTATCTGGTTTTCTTTAAGATTTTATATTTTGCCTTTTGAAAATTTTGGCCTCTTGGCAGATTTAACTTAAGAAACAGTAGCAAGATATAATGCTATCTTACTTCTATGTGGAAGAGACTTTAATGGATGTAATGATTTTAACTGGTATCTTTACAAGCAGCACAAAGGCATCAATAGATCAAAAGTAAAAATGACCCAAATTCTGATTCACAATATGTATTATATTCAGAAAGCAATGAAAATGAGGAAGACAGTGGCTTTACTTGGACTGAGAAGTAAAAACCCTAACTGCTGCATGTCCATTAATCATCAAGTTACAGTAGCAGTATCTGGCATTTGGGTAGAATGGGCTATTTACATTAAAAATCTGTCAATTTAAAATGTAATAAAAACAAAAAAAAATCAATAATAATACATTTAACTTCAAACAGTCATCACAGTACTGCAATTGCAATCAGTCATATTTACCAAGGCCACATATGTAATAATCCTCCTGATCCCTATATAATTACTAGCTTTGCCTCTTGAATTATCAACAGCTCTCATGGCTTATTGCCTCATACTTGCTTAATAAGCATCTGCAATCAATAATCTTGCCACAGAGTAAGAGGCAACCAGCCAGCTCAGATCAGGGTGTAAATGCTGCAGAAGTGATCATTACATCGGTGTGAATGACAAGGAGGTAGCTGTGCTAATGGGATAGACATGCAGTAAAGAGGTAATTTAGAAAATCTGCTTACTGGAATGCATGGGTCTTACCATGGTTGGTGGTATCTCAGCTACGGAGAATAGTCACCCTTGAAAACACATCTTCAAATCCTACCCAGAGGTATGCTTAAAGTGATCCTTATATCTAGCAGCTGTCTTCTCTATCTTGCTATCAGCATAACACATCTATGTCTTCTGAAATGCTTTTTAGCTGCATAGAAAAGCAAAGTTATTTTCTTTATTCACATGGCATATGATGGAAAACAGGAATGTATATGCAAATATGAGTATTAGTGACATTTTGATGACAAGAGTTTAAGGACAAATTGCAGTTGTCAAATGTTTGAAAATCCCTATTAATGTCATTCATATGAAAAATGAAATTGAAAATCCCAACAGTGTGCTTCACAGATATCAAGAACATAGTGCTTGTTTTACTGCATCTGTTGAACTAAAAAGATTCCAATGTTTTGACAAAAGGGGCAATTGCAAACACATCATCAGGCCAATTTAATTTTTAACCTTGTAAATAGTAATTCTCATTAATGTTATTATTAAACATCATTTGGCTATAATTTAAGACTTCACAGAATATATAAAAATACTACTTTTGCTCCGATAGTATATATATTAAATTGATAACTCCAGAAAGTAATCACTTTAAAAAATAAGGCCCAGAAGTACTTATTTATGTCAATTAGTATTTGTAATTGAAATTACAGATCCACTGAATTACATTTTCAATAATTTTAGCATTGTTCAATATTGCAAAATGTGTTCCTGTTACAGCATTAGAAGATGATGCAGGTATTAATGGAGTTTCTTTCAGGTTCATTACATGCTAGAGAAGAGCCACCTCATAGTCTCCAGTCCTCTTCAGTTTCCATTTGAACCTTCACCAAAGAAGAGCAAGGTGATTAATGTTTCATGTGAGTTTGTATTAAAAAGTGGGAAACCACGTCTGAGTATCCCCATCAGGAATAAAACTAAGGGTACTAATAAACTAGGAGAAGTGGTTTTCATTACAGAGAAATATCAGTACTCTTAAGTCCATTAAAGAAAACAAGTTCTTCAGTAGTTTCTAGAATGGTAGTATATTTTGTATCTTCACAATTCTTCATAGTTCGCACAAGTCTTCTATTTCAAGAATTTGGGGAAGAAAAAGAGAAAATGATGATACTATATGTAAATCTCAGACTTGTAAGGAAAAGGAGAGTTATAGGGTGGGTAAAATAGGTAGAAAGGGGCTTAATTATCTGAGGTTTGTTATAAGATAATGAAGAGCATAGGAAATTATGCTGGGCCAGCATTTGACAGCAGATTTTAGAAGGAGATATTCACGTTTGCTTTAGAATCAGCAAAACTAGCAAAGGAAAATATATTCTCATTGCTTACAGCAATTGGCTCCTCCAATTTCCTATATATAGGCCATTTCCACTTGAAAATTTTGCTAATATCTTAATCTCAGAATACTTATTACTACTTTTATCAACACTTTTCTTTCCATGTTTTTTTCCTTCCAAAAGTTAGTAAAGAAGAAACAATTTCCCCTGTCAGGAAAATATAATATCCTCTTTGCAATGTTATTGTCCAAATAATTAAAAATTCATTTGGGCCTCCCTGGTTGGTGGCGCGGTGGTTGAGTGCCGCACTGTGAAGCTGTCCACGGCCTCTGAGGGTTGGAAGAATCCCCCATGGAGTGGCAGACCTCTCCTACCTCGCCCGCTGCTCCCCTCAGCAGTGTATTTCATCAGTCTGGCTATTTCATTTCCCGCTGTGTCTCTGGTAAGTCTTCTCACCCTCCCTAGCATCTGGCCTGTACTCCGGTTCTTGTATAAAAATAAATACCGAAAATATTCATTTATAAATATATAACTATACATTTTCATTTGTTCAAACCAAGGTCCATAGTCAAATTCTTAAAAGTCTGTCAGCTCTCTACTTTTTTTAATTTTGCGTTTTAATATCCTTCATAACTGGAATAGTTAATGTAAGCATAGTTGGGATTCTCTATATGGTCACCTTTTGGTCAATACTGGACAAAAGTCTCAATGACTTATATGACTGTGTAACTTATGATGGCACTAAATCATGTTACTTTAATTTTTTGAGCAATTTTTAATTTTTTTAACAACAAGAGTGTTGAGTTAAATATTACAAATATGTGATGCATTCACAGTGAAGGAAAATTAGTGCCCTATACAAAATAATGTAGGAATATGCCTTTAATAATATTTGAGGCATAGAAAAAAAGAGAAAAATGAGACATATATTACATTGAGTCATAGAAGCCTCCAGTTTTAAAAAAGTCTGATGTAATATTTATTATCAGTCATGTTAGCCATAGTGATTTTCAGATGTCATTCATTGTATTAAATTAATGCTACTTATTTGAATATTTAAAGATCTGATTATTCATATTTAGCTTATACATTTGATCATATATACTGTACCATAAAATATATAAGCATTAAGTGTTATATTTGTCCATGTTCAAGTAACACTATAGGTAAATGGTCAACATTGAAGGTTCAGGTTTGAGCACACTGCTGTAACAGTCTGACTGAGTGAAGAGTATGTGTATTAATCCATAAGAAAGGCCTTACGTTTTTCAACAAGTAGAACCAACTTATTTTTCAAAAATTTTCTCCAACTAGATCATCCATCTCCTGAGAGTTTTGATCACACCGACTCACTGTTTTTCTAACAAATCTGGCACATTTCCTGCCTTCACATCTATATTCACTGCTTATGCCCTTGACTGAGATTTTCCTCTGTTCCCATCCTCACTGAATTTATTTGACTATATGTCTCAAATTACAGAGCTTCTGTTTACTTCTGATTTATCTTAGTATTATTTTGAAAATAATATTTGCCACTTAACACATTCTAATTTACTCATATATATCATATATTCATATATACACATCACATGTGGATATCATATGCATATTATTTTCTATTTTTTTCTGGATTCCCCCAAATCTATAAGCTTCTTAAAATGATTGCAGAGACTAGTGCCTTTTATATCTAGCATATGCCATAAACTGTTAATGCACATAGAATAAGAAATCTACCCAGGGGTAGTATATGCCAAATCTCTATTATTGAAGTGTATTTATAACCATTAAAAAGGGATACACATTTTGGGGGCCATGAGGTGAGGACTTCAAAGTAGGACTGCAATTTCAAGTCAGATTTGATGTCCTTTACCAACTCACTGAATGTTGGTAGAATTCTGGTTTTGTTTGTTTGGAGGAATAGTGTCAATGTTCCTATTCCCCGGCTAGCTTTTGGCTAAGGACTAACCTCTTTGCCACATGCCTCTATTCCTTGGGTCCTCTCATAATATGATAGCTTACATCTTTAAGGCAACAAGCTAACTCCTTTTCACTTTGCTAAGACGGTCTTATAAATTATAACATAATTTTGTAAAACTCTGTTCTACTACTTTTATTAAATAATCTAAACTAATCATGGAGTAAATAAATTTACAAGGCCTATCCATGTACAAGGGAGGTGTTTACAGAGCATGTATACTAGGGAATAGGATTCTGGAAGGAGTATCTTAGAATTCCTCCTACCATACACGTGTTTTTTTCCTCTCTCATAAGTTGTGAATTTATACAAGTTTAGATCATTCTTTACCACACAATGCCATTATGTCTCTAAAAATGTAGATAATCGCCATGCTATTCTTCTTGCTTGAGTTCTAAAGCTGTTTTTTTATTCCTTGGTTTGTCCAATGCTTTTCATCCTGTTTAGAATGCTATATATAGTTAGTCCTAAATGTTACATCTGTCATCTAAACTAGCAAAAATTCCAAAAGAGGCTTTTAGACTGATCTGAATTGCTATACTTGAAGAAAAGTCCCAAATGTGTACACTCAAATTGTCAGGCCTCCCAGCACAAATATATATATATATATATAATTTATTTATTTACATATTCTGTAAACAATGGAGTTTTCCAGAATTCTGCTCTTGGTCTATAACCTTTATAGCTGTACTAATTCCCTAAATCATGTTCCAATAGCATGCCCTTAAAATCATCTTTATACTAAAGACTTCTAAAATTATATCTCTGAGCAAGACATCTGTTTGGGAATCTCTAGAGTTACATCCCCAACTGACCATGTGAACTTTCCCCATGAGTGTCTGATAGGCTTTTAAAATATAAAATTGTGTATCCCCCCCAAACTCTAAGTAGACTTTTTTTTTTTTTTTGCATTTTCCCCCTTCATAACTCTCATTGCATGAAAAAGTAAAGGTATATTTGACCTCCCTTTATATCTCAGGAACCATCATCATTTAGTTAATGCTGGTGGACTAATATTAAGATATATCCACTTTTCACCATCTCTATTGCTAGCACTTTTTCAAGTCACCAATAGCCTCTCATGATTTTTTCAGTAGGCTCTTAATTGTCTTCCTGTTTCCATTCCTAATCTCCTTTAGTCTACTGTCAGCACAGCAGTCAAATTGATTTTATTAAAATGTGAGTTCGATTATATTATTTTCCTGCTAACAACTCTGTAGTTGCTTTCTTTTTTATTCAGAGAAACATAAAGTTGTTTTCCCCAATCAGGCCCTGCATGACTTGATTTCCATTGTTTCTCTTAGTACATCTTCTACATATTCTTTCATATTATTCTATCCACACCTGCCTCCTTCCAATTTCTGGAATATGAATACTCCTTTTTAAGATTCTTTACACTTGCTATTCCCAGCTATTAACAGGATTTAATTCCTTACTTCTTTAAATGCTTTAACTCAAGGATCATTCTCTCAATGAGAACTTCTATTATAAATTTCATAGGCATTCTCTATTATAAATTTCAGTCTCTCTCAGGAGACATCATGTATCCCTCATATAAAGCTTCATACTTTTCTCCTTGCCACTTGCCATATTCAAGTTTTCTATTTTACTTATTTTGTGTGCTTTTCTATTTTCAGTTCTTCACAATATAGGTATCCATTATTACCACAACAAATGTCTTTTTCACTTGTTAATGGTGGGAGATTTTACACCATTTTGTACTATCACGAAAAAGGAGGTCTCCCTGGTGGCAGGGGGGTTAAGTCTCAGCACTATCAAGCTATTGTCAGCCACTGCTGCATGAGTTCCATCCCCTGCCAGGGAGGTGACCCACATGGCACAGCAGACCTCTCCTACCTTGCCCACAGTTACCCTCAGCAGGGTATTTTAGTAGATCTGCCTATTCTGCTCCCCACTCTGTCTCTGGTGAATCCTCTCAACTTCCACACCTCTGGACTACCCCCCAGTTCTTATATGAATAAATAAATAAACCTTAAAAAAAATAAAGAGACAATCAAGTATGCTCTTTCAGGCCAATTTAAACTTCAGACCACTCTGCTCCTTGCAAAGGACAGACCTGAAGTTTGGAATGAATTATTAGGAGGTGGACTACAGCCATAAATATAAGTAAGCCCAGTCTGTGATTACCATTCCTTATTGCTTTAATACTAAAATTCTTACTTTTGTCTATCTCTATTTGATAGCTTTGTTTATCTCTTCATTGTTTTTAAATTCAGAATGGGAAAAATGGATGGACATTTAATACTGAACTTTGAAAAAGAAAACCTATTGAGAAATAGATATTGACTGGAATTTCGTGAGCAAAATAGCATGTTGTACATCACTAAGTAAATGGTTTTAACTGCTAATACTTTTATAAATTTGAATCTTCTTGTTGTAAATTGATATTGAGACTGGATTTTCAGTACTGTAGCTCAAATGTGTGATCCTATATAAACACAGATTAGGCTGACTTCTTTAATTTAACCTGAACTTATCCATACAAAAGTGTTTTAAATAAGTTATTATGGCTGTGGAAATATTACGTGATAGAAAAAAAGAGATCATTTTATTACTATTTAAAATTCATACATATGGGGGCCTCCCTGGTGGCACAGGAGGTTGAGCACAGCACTGAGAATTTATCTGCAGCCTCTGCAGTGTGGGTTTGATCCCAGCCAGCCTGTGAGATACCCAGATGACATGGCAGACCTCTCCTGTCTTGCCTGCTGCTCCCCTCAGCAGTGTATTTCAGTCAGTCTACCTGTTCTGTTCCCCACTCTGTCTCTAGTAAATCCTCTCACCCTCCCAACATCTGGCCTGTATCCTGGTTCTTGTATGCATGAATAAATAAATCTTAAAAAAATAAAATTCATACATATGTATATATACACATATATATGATATATGCATGTTTTTCAATATATATATTGATATATATATATTTACATATGCAGTTTCTAATAGATTTTTTCCTATATTCTCTGTAGCAGGTCTCCAGTCTGAATTTTAATACGCAAGGTAGTTAAGCTCCACATCACCTGCAGAATATCTTGTTGTGTGTTTTGTGCCAAAGGTAAGCAAGGTTAGGCCAACTGCTTGGAATTTTGTTCTTATATGTGATATTTTAATCTGCCATTATGGAGGAAATGGTGGAAGGATTATAGAGTTATATGTTTGTCTTCAGACAACCAAACCCCACTTGTGACCATAACTACATTGGGGAGACAAAGGGTGGATTCCCATACAGAAACATATTAACTTTATCAACTAAAATGGAATTATGTGTCACATTATAAAGATAAAATGCTGTCTTTATGGGTCAACATTGAAAAAAAAAAATTGCTTCATCTCCAAAATGTAAGGCCGATTAAAAGTCCAATGTTCCTGGGCCTCCCCGGTGGCGCAAGTGGTTGAGCGCTGGGTTTCGAAGCTGCCTGCAGCCTCTGCAGCACCGGTTCGATCCTCGGCTGCTACATGGCCACTGGAGGAGGGTCCCACATGGTGTGCAGACCTCTCCTGCCGCCCGCTGCTCCCCTCAGCAGTGTACTTCAGTCCTTCTGCCTATTCTGCTCCCTGCTCTGGCTCTGGTGAATTCTCTCACGCTCCCGCTCTTCTGACTGTACCCAGTGCTTGTATAAATAAATAAATCTTTAAAAAAAAAATCCAATGTTCCTTACCTATAAATGGATTTTATCCAGAAAATCAACCACATTAGTGTTTAAAAAATATTTCACTATTAATATCAAAATAGAAATAGTTAATATCTTGTTTTCCATTTTTCTCAAAAAGGATTTTATGTCTTCCTTAAGTTATATCACTATTAAGTACACCCTCTGTGTATTTCCATTCTCTAAGATAGTTTCAAAGCTATTATTTAAGTTAAAGACATGTTATATGTAATATTTAATTTCTGTACTTTCCTACCTAGCTAAATATTCTGTGGCATGACTGTGATATAAACAAGCCCAAAAGATACAGAATGGTTATATTTTTTTCAATCTCCAAGATTACAGTAGAGAGTCTCTTTTTCCAATATTTTCTAAGATATAAGTCATTAGCAAACATAACCAGCCTTGACATTCTGTCCAGTTTCAGAAAAACAACCACATTGTAGTAAAGATGTTTGGTGGGTAAGGGACCCTTGCTTACTTAAATGTCATCATCTAATTCTACAAACTTTAAAACTGCTGCTGATAAAAAGCCTCAGCAACTTTGGAAAATAGATCATCATCTTTTCTAACAAACAGAGATTTAGTTTAAGATCTTTATCAGATTGTGCTTCCGGAAACTGGGTAAATCCAAACCCATGAGTGACTAAGCAGGAGGTGAAGATAAGGAAAGTGGGAAAAATACAAGATAACCAACCAAAAAGCACTTGATTAATTACAACACCATTTCTGCCCTATTTATTTGCCACTGTAGTTATTAAAGATAATAATTTTCCTCTTGGTTTAGATACAAAACAAGGAGACTACATTTTTTTAAAGCTATCTCATAGTCAAATTCTATTAACATGTTTGCACTAACTCTAAAATCTCTTTAAAGCATGCTCTTATTGTAAGCATATCCAAGAAGCATTTTTCATATAAGACTACTAAATAGATATTACATTATTTCAGATGATCATTCGTATTAAAACTGTTCTTCTATTCCAACCATAATCAGCATACTTTTACAATCTCTCAAAAGATTCTTTTGCTCTTAATATTTGTTCTGGTTTTCTCTGAGAATGTTGGCTCTTTAAAACTAGAGATCTCAAGATTGATTAAGGGAGTCAGTATGAAGACTCATTCAGTGACGGTGGGGTTGGAAGCAGGTCAGAAGTCCACTGAAAGGCAATGCCAGATATGAGATATTACCTTCTAACAGGAAAGATGCCAACAATAAACAACATGAAAGAGTTTGGCTACAGAAACTATAAACTGCCACAGGACAGATTTAACACAGAATATGACTAAGAAACATGACCTCTATAAAGAATGCTATAAAAGTTTATTAACTGATATAAAAGACAATTTGAATAAATGGAGAGATACATTATCTCTGTGGATGTTAAGGCTGCATGATGCAATGATTACTGACTGCCTAGGTTTAGTGTATTTCACCTAACCTCCATGGGATTTCATCTCTAAAATTCTCTAAAACCATTCCAAAGTTCATCTAGAAAAATAGATGGGAAAACTATAAGATTTCAAAATTATTTCTTTCAGACAACTAATATTTTGGTTAAGTTCAATCAAAATAAAAATGTAGAATTAAGACATGAATGCATAGCTCATGCACACTCAGGTAAAAAGAAAAATGGATACCATTATTTCTATGTATAGAAGGTATACATATAATTCATATATAATATCAGATAAAATAAAAGTAGGGCCTCCTGAGGGCGCAGTGGTTGAGCGCTGGGTTGCGAAGCTGCCTGCAGCCTCTGCAGCGCTGGTTCGATCCCCGGCCACCGGGCGAGGGTCCCACAAGACACGCAGACCTCTTCTGCTGCCCGCTGCTCCTCTCAGCAGTGTACTACATCACTCTGCCTGTTCTGCTTTCTGCTCTGGCCCTGGTGTATTCTCTCACCCTCCCATGCTTCTGACTATACCCAGTGCGCGTATAAATAAATAAATAAATAAATAAATAAATAAATAAATCTTTAAAAAAAAAATAAAGTGTAAAAAAAATTAAAAAAATAAAATAAAATAAAAGTAGGCAAACACCTTGCCACATTTTATATAAATATATGTGTGTATATATATATATATAACCTTTAACTCAATTATTTCACTTTAGTAGTAGTCTTTAATGCATAATTATTCTAATGCTATATATTACTTTCTCAAATATAAAGAATGCTCTAATGTAAGCATTTTCACAATTAAGTTATCTTTTTGATAAGTACACATGCAACAAAATGGTACAAAAATGAGAACAGCAATGTTTATGAAAATATATTTTATGTATTTATGTAAGTGAAATCATTATAAATATATTTCTTTAACCTTAGTGTCTCTACCTACTCAAATACCTAAGCACAAAATAAGAAAAAAAAATGTATTAAGGACAGTGGAATGCTATAATGTATGTAAAATACATTTAAGCCATTCAATAAAGAATATATATATAATACATATACATATATATATATATATAATTTTTTTCCTTTCCCTACCAGTCCTTTTCACTAGCAATTGTATAATCTATTATGCATTTATACGGGGCTTTATTTTCAAATAAGAGTAATTTTTTAAGCATTTTCCTGGCATAAACAATGCATATAGCATTACATTCACAGTTACATGCTGCACTTGAATTAACAAAGAAAGTATAGCTCTTTAATTTCTCAGTAATTGATCATAATTTGCTCATCTGTTGTGCAATAGTGAAATTTAAATTGATAGTAAACATATACTAAGCTTTTAAAGGTTCAATTTTCTCTGCTATATTTCAAAATGTATATTTCAGTAAACATACAAAACAATATATCACTATAGTATGCTAACATTGAGCAAGGGAGAGAATTACCTAATTTGTTGGACATATAACATGGTACTTAATCTTTTAATACTATATAAAGTTATGGAACATGGCTCAGTACAAGGAAAGAATTACAAAACCACCATATTTCTTATCGTGTGCATAAAATTACTTCCCAGGAAAAACTATAAGTACTGACTACTAGGAAATAAAATATGCCAACGGATATAAAATAAAACTTAAAACATTGAAATATGTAGATCCATTTATAAATGTAATTTGCATTTTGTTTTCATCAGATTCTTCTGATTTTGAGTGACATGAGATATTCTGGCACCTAATGGAGTTGAACATTCAAATCTAAAATGTGAATAACACAGGCTGGTCTCAATGTCAGTGAGAGTGACTTTAGGGGTGCAAGTAGACATTTCAACTATCCATGAAAGGCTAATGTTTAATATGGCCAAATTATATTTATTGACCTTTCGGGGGAAAATTATGTAAATAAACATCAAGTTCCCATGCCTCCCTGGTGGTGCAAGGGGTTAAATCTCAGCACTATGAAGCAATCGACAGCCACTGCAGCACAAGTTTGATCCCTGGCCAGGAGTTGACCCACATGGCACAGCAGACCTCTTCTGTCTTGCTCACTGCTCCCTTCAGCAGTGTATTTCAGTAGATCTACCTGTTCTGCTCCCCACTCTGTCTCTGGTGAATCCTCTCACCCACCCACACCTCTGGCCTACACCCCAGCTCTTGTATGCATAAATTAATAAAGTAAATCTTTAAAAAAAATCAAGTTTCCTCCTTCACTTTTCATTATCTTCAAATTCTTCATTTGAGGAAAGCACTGACTTGATTATTTCACTAAAATGTATTCATTAATCCTACATCCTGATTATCTTCAAATTCTTCATTTGAGGAAAGCACTGACTTGATTATTTCACTAAAATGTATTCATTAATCCTACATCCTGGATTCCAACTGGAAAAGCTAGCTTCATTACAAGCTCTTCCTCAACCTTGTCTTCAAAACCAAGAGAATTTGAGAAAAGCAAGTTATAATAACTGGCTAGTGGAGATCTCTCAGAATTGAGTTATTAAGAATTAAAGCCTGTGTTTAAAACATGTTGCTAGCTAGTGTGTTTTGCTTATATAAATAAGAAAACAACATAGACAGGCCCATCACCAAGGCTTGATGACCACAGTGAATTACAGTAAATTTGATGCAAAGACTTGATTTCTTTGTAATACCACCTTTTCATGTGTTTAATTGTGACTGTAGGTCGCAGGAGATTTCCATTTTACTGACCAACTCTGATTTTCCCTCTGTCAATATTATTTGTAATTTATATTAAGTTATATTCCTTTATATTTTATAGAACAGTTAATGGATTTTTGATGTATTTAGAGTGGGAAACTTAAATTAAGTGTTCAAGAAACTGAAGCAATTCTTACAGATTTCATTTGAAAAAACAGCTACACAAATTCTATTACAGAGTAATAAAATTTAAATTCATGGAAATATCAGCTAAGTTTAATGTACTCAATAGTTGAATTAAATATTGGAAAACTAATTCTTACCTAATCTTTAATTAAGTTAGCATGTTGATTGATTTTAATGACACTGATTTTTACAAGATTGTTTAAGCTGTTGTTTACTTACACTTTTAAAAATGTTTAATACAAAAATAACAGTACCTATAATTGAAAAAAAATTAAGAAAAAAAACACTAAAATCTAATTATAATTTATTCCGTCATGGCACATATTGGGATTTCTGTTCATAAAATATCTCAAAGAAACTTGGATTTCATCTAAAATTTTCTCTAAGTACAATTTGAATTTGTTTTATACACAATAATTCAAAAATCACCAAGTTATTATACTCATAAAATGCAGGACTATGAGGTGCATATCAGACTATTTTTCAATTTTAGCAAATGAATGAATGAATAAAGGAATAAAACACATCAATCATAAAGGCAAAGAGAAGGAAATTCAACAACCTAATTAATAATCCAATTCAAATATTCATCATTGCAAATGAAATAAAATAATTATTATCTCTGGGTTGAATCCAGACACTTTTTAAATTTGACAATTTTACTAACACATTAAAGCAGTCATTATTTACTGTAAAAAAATTTATGCATGTCTGTAGCAGGTTTTTCCTTCCAAAGAATATTGTATCTGTGCAAGTCTGTTGGACAACCTTCAGATCTGCATTAGCTAATTATTTCATATTCTAGGCAGTGCTTTCCTGACAAATTATCAGAATGTGCATATTAAGTATTAACCTATATGTAATATAGGTCAAAATCTTTAGGAATTATGGAGGTAGAACAGTATGAAAGCACAGCAATTGATATCACCTTGTCCATCCTCAGAGGATGGGATTTGATTTTCTATTGCCTATAAATATATTTTCATAATAAAGAATGAAGCCCAAAGAGTGTTTCCAAAGCAGAAATAGTATTACCATATTAGATTAAAAACATTTGAAAAGTCAAATGAAAAAGACTTAAACTTTTCTCTTTTTTTCTCAAATTTTACTGGATAATTTTATGAGACACAATCACATGTCTCTATTTTATACAATAATGTCATAGAATGTGTATCTATAATGGGAAATAAGTATTATACAATTTTTGTTCACAAATAAAATTTTGTTTACTCCATATTTTTGAATTTTTCTTCTATCTCATTATTTTTTTAAATAGTAAATTTTATTTTTATATTCCCCCTACAATTGCAGCCCCCCCATTCTGACCCCAATCCCTCCCCTCCCGCCCTTCACCCCCCAAAAAGTGACTCTGGTTCATAGTTTTTTGTTGATTTTGATTTTTCACTTTCTTATAGTTATTCATTTTCCTGGTCCCTTATTTAAGTTTTCTAGATTCCTGCTATGAGTGAGACCATCCGGTATTTTTCTTTTTCTTTTTGGCTTATTTCGCTGAGCATGATCCCTTCCAGCGCCATCCATGTTGCTGCAAATTGCATGTGTTTATCTTTTTTGAATGCTGAGTAATATTCCATGGTATATATGGACCACATCTTCTTGATCCAGTCATCTATTTTTGGGCATTTGGGTTGTTTCCAAAGCTTAGCTATTGTAAACAGTGCTGCTATAAACATAGGGGTGCAGGTGTTCTTTGGAATTGATGTTTCTGTGTCCTTTGGGTAAATACCTAGGAGTGGAATTGCTGGATCATATGGAAGCTCTATGTTTAGTAGGTCCAGAAATCTCCACACAGCTTTCCACAGTGGTTGGACCAGTTTGCACTCCCACCAACAGTGTAGAAGAGTTCCTTTTTCTCCACACCCTCGCCAGCATTTGTTGTTGCTAGTATTTTTAATATGTGCCATTCTCACTGGTGTAAGATGGTATCTCATGGTAGTTTTGATTTGCATTTCCCTGATGGCAAGTGATGTTGAACATTTTTTCATATGCCTGTTGGCCATTTGCATTTCCTCTTCAGAGAAGTTTCTTTTTAGCTCTTCTGCCCATTTTGTGACTGGATTATTTTCTTTGTTGTTGTTGAGTCTCATCAGCTCTTTGCAGATTTTTGTGATCAGTCCTTTATCATTAGTGTTGGGTGCAAAAATGTTCTCCCAGTTGGTGGGGTTTCTCTTTGTTTTTGTTATTGTCTCTTTTGCTGTGCAGAAGCTCTTTAATTTGATGTAGTCCCAGCTGTTTATATTTGCCTTCACTATCACTGCTTTGGGTGATGTGTCTGTAAAGATGTCTTTGATGTGCAAATCACGTAGTGTTTCGCCTATATTTCCTTCTATATATTTTATGGTTTCAGGTCTTATGTCTAGTTCTTTAATCCATTTTGAGTTGGTTTTTTTGTATGGTGTGAGGTAGTGGTCAAGCTTCATTCTTTTGCATGTAGCGACCCAGTTTTCCCAGCACCATTTATTGAACAAACTTTCTTTGCTCCAATGCATAGTCTTTGCTCCTTTGTCAAAGATTAGTTGACCATAAATCTGTGGGTTTATTTCTGGATTTTCTATTTGATTCCATTTGTCTGTATGTCTGTTCTTGTTCTAATACCATGCAGTTTTGATGATTATGGCTTTGTAGTAGAGTTTGAAGTCTGGGAGTGTGATGCCTCCATTCCTTTTTTTTTTTTTTTCAGGAGAGCATTGGCTATTCGGGGTTTTTTGTGATTCCATATGAATTTAATCAATAATTGTTCTATTTCTTTGAAGAATGACATTGAAATTTTGATTGGAATAGCATTGAATCTATATATTGCTTTTGGTAGGATGGCCATTTCAATAATGTTTATTCTTCCAATCCATGAGCAGGGGATGTCTTTTCATTTCTTTGTTTCTTCTTCTATTTCGTTTAACAGTGTTTTATAGTTTTCTTTGTATAGATCCTTTACCTCTTTTGTTAGATTTATTCCCAAATATTTGATTTTTTTTTGTTTCAATAATAAAAGGGATTTTTTTTTTATTTCTTCTTCTTCAGATTTATTGTTTGTATATAGGGAGGCTACTGACTTTTGCGTGTTGATTTTGTATCCTGCCACTTTACTGAACTGATAGATGAGTTGAATTAGTTTTTCTGTGGAGTTTTTGGGGTTCTCTATGTATATTTCATATCATCTGCAAATAGTGATAGTTTGACATCTTCTTTTCCTATTTGGATTCCTTGGATGTCTTTCTCTTGTCTTATTGCTCTGGCTAGGACTTCCAGTATTATATTGAAGAGCAGTGGTGAGAGTGGACATCCTTGTCTTGTTCCAGATCTTAATGGAATTGCTTTCAGCTTTTCACCATTGAGAATGATACTGGCTGTTGGCTTGTCATAGATGGCTTTTATGATGTTGAGGTATGTTCCTTGTATCCCAAGAATTTCAAGGGCTTTTATCATGAATGGGTGTTGCACTTTGTCGAAAGCTTTCTCAGCATCTATTGATATTATCATATGGTTTTTATATTTCGTTTTGTTGATGTGTTGGATAACATTGATTGATTTTTGGATGTTGAACCATCCTTGTGTCCCTGGAATGAATCCTACTTGGTCGTGGTGAATTATCTTATGGATACATTGTTGGATTCTGATAGCTAAAATTTTATTGAGGATTTTTGCATCAGTGTTCATTAGGGAGATTGGCCTGTAGTTTTCCTTTTTTTGTGTTGTCCTTATTCGGTTTTGGTATTAGTGTAATGTTGGCTTCATAGAACGTGTTTGGCATTGTCCCTTCTCAATTTTTTGAAAGAGTTTGTGAAGGATAGGCACTAATTGATCTCTGAATGTTTGGTAGAATTCATTTGGAAATCCATCAGGTCCTGGGCTTTTGTTTTTGGGGAGGTTTTTGATTACCATTTCAATTTTACTATTTGTAATTGGTCTGTTTAGATGTTCTATTTCTTCTTTATCTAGCTTTGGGTGATTGTAGCATTGTAGGAATTTGTCCATCTCCTCTAGATTGTTGAACTTGTTTCCATACAACTGTTCATAGTAGTTACTGATTATTCTTTTGATTTCTGCAGTATCTGTTGTGATTTCTCCTCTTTCATTTGTGATCCTGTTTATTTGTGTTTTCTCCCTTTTTTCCTTTGTGAGCCTGGCTAGGGATTTGTCTATTTTATTTATTTTTTCAAAGAACCAGCTCTTGGTTTCATTGATCTTTTGGATTGTTTTTTAGTTTCAATTTCATTTATTTCTGCTTTGGTTTTTATTATTTTTCTTCTACTGGTTTTGGGGTTTTTTGGTTGTTCTTTTTCTAGATCTTTGAGCTTCGAGATTAGGTTGTTTCTTTGAGTTCTTTCTTGTTTCTTGATGTGAGCTTCTATTGCTATATATTTTCCTCTTATTACTGCTTTTGCTGCATCCCATACATTTAGGATATTGGTGTCCTCTTTGTCATTCAATTCAAAGAATTTTTTAATTTCTTCTTTGATCTCCTCATTAGTCCAGTGGTCTTCCAGTAGTGTGGTTTTTAATCTCCATGAGGTAGGAAAGTTCCTTGCCTTCTTTTTATAGTTTATTTCTAGTTTGATGCCTTCATGGTCAGAAAAGATGGTTGATATGATTTCAATCTTGGTGTATCTGTTGATGTTTGTCTTGTGCCCCAGTATGTGATCGATCCTGGAGAATGATCCGTGTGCGCTTGAGAAAAATGTGTACTCCGTTTTTTGGGGGTTTAGTGTTCTATAGATATTTGTTAAGCCCAAATGCTCTAGGTCCTTATTTAGAGCTTTAGTTTCTTTACTTATTTTTTGTCTTGTTGATCTATCCATTGTTGATAGTGGTGTGTTGAAGTCTCCCACTATGTATGTGTTTTCTCTGATGTCTGTTTCTGTTTTCAGAGAGGACAACAGTTGTCTGATATATTTTGGTGCTCCTTCGTTAGGTGAGTATATGTTAATGAGTGTTATTTCTTCTTGAAGTATTGTCCCCTTGATCATAATGCAGTGACCATTGGGGTCTCTTTTTATTTTTTGAGTTTGAAGTCTGATATAATTATAGCTGTTCCTGCTTTCTTTTTTGGTCCATTCGCTTGTAGGATTGTTTTCCATCCTTTAACTTTGAGCCTATTTTTATGTTTTGTAGCTAAATGTGTTTCCTGGAGACAGCAAAAGGTTGGGTTTTGTTTCTTAATCCAGGCTGCAACTCTGTGTATTTATTGAAGAGTTTAGTCCATTTAAATTTAGAGTTAATATTGATATGTTAGCATTTGTATTTGCCATTGTGTTTGTCTTTCCTTTGATTTTATTTATTTATTCTTTTAATAAACTTTTTTTTTGGCCTTCTTTCATTGTTTTTCGTCCCTCTGAGGTTCTGGCTTTAGGATTCCTTGTAGTATTTTTTGGAGTGGGGGTTTAGTCGTAATGAAATTTCAGAGTTTCTGTTTGTCTGGGAAGGTCCTTATTCTTTCTTCATAGAGGAAGGAGAGCTTTGCGGGATAGAGTATTCTTGGTTGGCATCTGTTTTCTTGGAGTCTGTTGACTATGTCCCTCCACTCTCTCCTTGCCCTTAGTGTTTCTTCAGAGAAGTCTGATGTCAGCCTGATTGGTTTTCCTTTGAATGTTATCTGTTTCTTCCCTCTTGTCAGCTTCATTATTTTTTCCTTGTCCTGATTTCTTGGGAGCTTTACTATTCTATGTCTTGCTGTATTTTTCCTTTCGTCGTGGAAGTTTGGTGTTCTTCTTGCTTCTTGTATATCAATTTTCAGCTCCTTCTTCGCGTTTGGGAAGTTCTCTTCAATTATCTCCTGGAATATTTTCTCTGTTCCTACATCTCTCTCCTCTCCTTCTGGAATTCCTATAACTCTTATATTTCCTTTCCGCATGGAGTCAGATAGTTCCCGAAGTCTTTCTTGGTTCTTTTTCCTTCGTACTTCTCTTTCCTTTTCTGTTTTGGTTCTTTTTATTTCTGCGTCTTCAAGAGTATTTATTCATTCTTCCATTTCATCTATTCTGCTTTCATTGCTTTTCCCAGAGTTCTTTAGTTCCTCCATTAATTCTTTGATCTCCTGCGTTTCTTTTGCTTCCCTCTTTAGGGACTCAATTTCCTTCTTCTGATCATTGTGTTCCTTTATGAGTTCTGTTATTTTTTTAATCACGGCAATTTTAAATTCTCTTTATGGAAGTCTCAGATGTTCTTCCAAATTACTGTCGTTGCAATCTGGGGGGGTGGTTTTCTTTTTGTGTTGTGCTTTTTTCCTGAGGAGTTGTTAGGTTGCGTGTGGTTCTCCTACTCCCCACTGTCTGTTTTCTAATTTGTCGTATGCATTGGGACACTGTGTTGCTCGGACTGGCCGGCATCTTGGGTGAACTTCTCCGCTCCCCTCTGGCTCCTCCAGGAGCCATTTCTGGCTTCGGAGGGAGCTTTCTGCTGGTTTCAGGAAGCCTTTGCTGAAGAAATGTCTCTGTTCTAAAATGGCAACGCGGGACTCAGTCCCTGAGCATCCGGTCTCAGGCACACTCTTCTGTGTGCCCGGTCAGCCCTGGCCGTGGTTGCCTGTTCCCTCTGTGGGCTTAGACTGCTGGTCAGAAGGGGCCTGGCGTGGGCTAACTTCCCAGCTGGCCACTGTCTCCTCCGGGAGCCTTCTGCCCTTTTCAAGCAGTCTTAAGAAATTTCCCTGTTCTATAGGGTGTTAGTGACTTTTTTTTCTGGTTGCTAGGTGTCGCCAGAGAGCTCTCCTATTGTCCTTGGGGGGCTGTTTTTCGCCCCCACCCCACCCCATGGGACAGGGAACAGAGCAGGAATGGTAGGGTAAACCTCAACGGCTTTGGGGTGCTGTGTCTGCCTTGTGCCCCACCATTGTGGAGAACCCACGCCCTGAACTTCGTGCCCTGGGTCTCAGTTCCAAAGCCCTCAGGTCCAGGACGCGGGCTATAGCCCAGTTCAGTGGCGCGGGAATGGCGCCTTTTGCACCCCGCTCCCGTGCCTGGGTGCCTGGTTCCTGCTTACTCAGTGAGGGACTTTCACCTCAGTGAGGGCCTCTGCGCGTCTCCCCACAAGCCTAGGTCACAGGCGCGGGGACCTGGGCAGCCGCGATCCCGATCCACGTTTGCTTTTCAAGCGCGCCAAGCTTTTCCGCGCAAGCTTACCGGCCGGCCCGGGGCTGTGTGCGGGTCTCCTCCAGAGTCTCTTTGTTCTCCAATGGCGCCCGGAGCTGTTCGCTCACCGCCGCGGCGAATCCTGCAGGGTTCTCCACAGCTCCCGTTCACGGGGTGTGGTGGCTGCAATAGTTCCTTTCCACTCACAGTCCCTCTTGCTGCGTACTTTGTTCTTGTTGGTCGTTTTAGGTTGTTGTTTTCCTCCTCTCTGCTGGTCGAAGAGTGCCGACTCTGTGGGTGGGGGAGGGGAGCAGGGTTCTGTACTTTCCTCCCTTCTAGTCCTCTTTTATGGCAACTTTCTTCTTCAGCTAGTTTGCTGGAGTTGTCCGTTTATCTTCCGTGTCCCAGTTCTCACTGGGACCTGCCGCTTTTCCTCCCTATTAACTGTTTTTAACGGGAGATCTTACTCGCAGCGTCTCCTTGCCGCCATGTTGCCCCGCCCCTCCTATCTCATTTTTTTAAACTTTTTTTTTTAAATTTTATTTTTAGATTTATTTTTTATTTATACAAGTGCTGGGGTATAGGCCAGATGTGCTCGAGGGTGAGAGGATTCACTGGAGACAGAGCAGAACAGGCAGACTGACAAAATACATTGCTGAGGTGAGCAGCGGGCGAGACAGGAGAGGTCTGCCACGCTATGTGGGTTCCTCGCCAGAAGGCCAGAATTGAACCCACACTGCAGAGGCACGAACTGCTTCACAGTGTGTTGCTCAACCACCTGAGCCACCAGGGAGGCCCTCTTCTATCTCATCATTTCTCTACCATTACCAAATATTGTCCTCTGCTTCTGATCATTTATGTTCACTTTTTATAAATATTTCCAATTCCTTCATGGTCATGTATTCATGTTAAAATATTGAGAGACAAACATGTACATATGAACTTACATATTTTTTGTTTATTTTCTCTATCTTGTTTTTCCTTCACTCAACCTCTCTTACAAACTGTCAAAATATAGATACAATGGTGATTTATTTTGTATGTCTGTAGCATATCTGTGGTATGGAATATCATAATTTACTACGGTCCATCATCTTTCTTTGATGTCATTCACTCATGTTGTCATTTCTGGCTCCATATAAAAATCAATATTTTTCTTGTATACATGTCTTACTTTTCTATTATTATTATGCTTAGAACATAGATTTTCATGGGGTAGATTTAGTGGGTTTAAATGCATACTTTTAAACTATAGAGAGGATGCAAATTTTCTTTCAACAGCAATGTATAGCTCTAATTTTGCACATATTCCAAGCCAGTAGTAGATGCTATAGTTTGTTTCATTTTTGCCTTACAATTTAGTGTAAAGAAATGTTGTTCACTAGAGATGTGTTTTATTAGCACTGTCAATATGGACAGTTTTAAATATGATTTGTTATTCAGATTTGGTCTTTAGAAAAAATTCTCTACTGGTATTATTAAAACATTTGTTTAGATATTTTATGATTTGTAAACACTCATGCATATTATAGACATGAAATTTATTTATTTTGTGCATTTTTCCCAAAGTCTATATGCATGTTATTTATAATGCCTAAAATTTAGAGCAAATTTAATGAGAAATGTGTGTGTATACATACATCTATACATACATATACATACACACACATGCATGCATACCTAAATGCATACATACATACGCACAATCTAAGTTACTAGTCTTGGTTAAGAATTTCTCCTCTAAGCCTTCCCTAGTGGTACAGGGGTTAAAGACACAGCATTATCAAGCTGCAGCCTGCCACTGCAGCACAAGTTTAGTCCTTGGCGGGCCAGGGAGCTAATCCACATGGCCTAGCAGATATTTACCATTGCACCCGCTGCTCCCCTCAGCAGTGTATCTCAGTAGATCCCCTTTTCTGCTCCCCACTCTGTCGCTGGTGAATCCTCTCACTTCCCACCCCTGCACCTCTGGCATATGCCCCAGTGCTTGTACGCATAAATAATAAAATCTTAAAACAGAATTTCTTATCTATTCCTTCAATATTGTTTAATATTCTCTTGCAATATGTTAACTCTTTGTTATTCACATATGTTTTTGGATCATCAGGAATATATTTTACATGTGATAAATGATAGGTGTTGTATTTTATTTTCTTCCAGATGCATAGCTATTAGCAAAAGCACCGTTTTTAAACAACATATTTCTTCTTTGAGTTTTGCTTTTGACATTTAAAACACTAATACTGAGAGATATTGATGACTTTTTTGTCATTTATCTTTTTATAAACCATTGTAACAACACTATATTAATTATATACTTGTGGCTTTGTAATGTGTTTGTATTGTTCTGCAACATGTCCTTTACTATATATTTATTTTTATAATGGCTTTGACAATTCTTAAGTATAGAAGAAGATATATGTGATCTACAAGTGACAAGTTATATTTTCCGTAGAAGCTTTGAGGTTATTTGATTTAAACCAAACATTTCCATAGATATTCTAAATTCAAATTAGCATTGTGAATTAAAAAAAATATTTTATGACATATTTTCCCATTGTATTGGCATCATATCTTTCTATTATCATATTATCTCATGTTTTTAAGATTTTGCAATTTTCTTTATACACTTTAATATTTAACTAATTATTTTACAATTTTCCTTGTAAAATTATTTTATAATTTTACTTGTATTGGTACAAGTATAATCTAATTCCATTAAATGCCACTTATTGCTAGTTAGCAAGAATAAGAGAGTTATTTTTCTTCATTTATAAATGGGATATACCATCCATCTAAAGAAATCTCTCATAGCCAAAATTGTTTTTTTCCAAGTGGTGATTTAATGGATTATGCTAGATATTTTAAAAGTAATTTGTTTTTTCATAATTTGAAAAATCTGTTTTTATCAGCTACCTTATGCTTCTGGTGATTTAGCTGAATCCTCTTAGTATTTTATGTGTAAATACATTTTCAGTTGTGAAAATAGTTGTCATTTTTGTACTAGCCTTATAAACACTTTGTATGAAAATTGTGTTGGCTTACTAGAGCGATTTGGATAATTTTGTTTATTCCATTGGTTTTTAATAACTAGAAGTTGAAATTATTTGTTTTTTAAAGTTATTCTGAAACTCATATATAACATTCTAGTGTGGGTCCTCTTTTTTTTTTAACTGAAACTATCTCAAGGATTCTCACAAAATATTAGAAAATACAGCATGAAAAAAATCATCTCATATGGTAACTCAAAAGTACATCTCTACAAGTACCCTAAACAGGCAAAAGATTGATATCTTGAATAGTTTCAAATTTCTCAATAAAGAATGTTATAAAAAGCTATTCATTAATACAGTTTCATAAGGAACTTATGACTGAAAGCAAAAATAAATTAATTTTCCTAAAATTGCTTACATTCTACACTGAAAAGGAGAGAATAACATTCAAAATTAAAAAAAAAAGTGATCAGTGAGGAAACTAGATACTGTAAGAATCTTTTTTGGGTATGAAGGAGAAATAAAGGCTTTTCCAGACAAACAAATACTTAAGGAGTTTACCAAAATTAGGTCACCCCCTACAATAAATGTTAAAAGGAGCTCTCCTTACTAAATACAATGACGTTGACAAAAAATTAGATGGAAATAAATAGAAGAAAATTAATGACCTATCAGTAGTGAGCTTTCATATAACAACAATCACTCAACATAGACTGAACTTGCCAAACAAAAGTCACAGAGTGGCTGGTTAGATCATAAAACAAAACCCAAATTTCTTGTCTCCAGGAGACCCATATGAACTCCAAAGAATCAAAATAAGTGGTTGGAAAAAATCCTGTAACAAAATAGTACCCTAAAAATGGCAGGTGCAACCATTCTATTATCAGATAAAATGGACTTGCTCTAAAAAACATAATAAGATACAGGGATGTGCATTATATAATAATTAAGGGATCAATCCAGCAAGAATTAACACTCATCAATATCAATGAACCAAACAAAGGGACATCAAATTATATAAAGCAACTATTAACAAATCTAAACAGACATTCACAACAACACAATAATACTACGGGATTTCAATATTCCACATACATTAGTGGATAGATCAACCAGACCAGAAATCAACAAGGAAATAGCCTTCAATGAGTAATTTGATAAAATGAACTTAATAAATATTTATAAGTACAGGATCAGAAATTAAAACAAAACAAAATGTAGTACACATGGAACTTCCTCAAGAGTGGACATATTTTGAGTCACAAAACAAGTGTCAATCAATTCATGTAGACTGAAATAATATCAATTATTTTCCCTGATCATACCGGTATCAGGTATCAAATTACTTATCAATGACACAGGGGAAGTAGGGAAAAAAAATAAGCCGAGACTAAACAACATGATACTAAACAATTATTGGCTAATGAGAAAATCAAGGGAAAAATTTTTAAAAACCTGGAGACTAATGAAAATGAACACACAAGGAGACAATCTATGGTACACAGAAAAGCATCACTAAATGAGATGTTTTTATCAATACAGGGCTTCATCAAGAAGCAAGGGAGATCTCAAATAACTACTCTAAACTTACACTTTAAAGAACTAAACAGAGATAGCAACTGAAAAAAAAAATCTAGTAGAGAAATGGAAATAATAAAAACTGCAGTGAATTTAATTAAAGAGAAATCAATAACATAATCCAAAAGATCAATGAAATAAAAATTTTGTTCTTTGAAAAGATGAACAAAATAAATATTTAGCTAGGTTCACAAAAAAATATTCAAAACCTCTAATAAATAGTATCAGAAACAAAAAGTAAATTACAAGTTAGCTCAAAAA
This sequence comes from Talpa europaea, assembly GCF_964194135.1. Taxonomy (NCBI): domain Eukaryota; kingdom Metazoa; phylum Chordata; class Mammalia; order Eulipotyphla; family Talpidae; genus Talpa; species Talpa europaea. Next base: position 110,552,093 of record NC_140071.1, on the reverse strand, counting down.
TATATATCATAACAGAATGCTCTGAACATCTTTATACCAAAAATGTGGGTAGCCTAGAAAAAAAAATACTAAAATTTTGAGGATATACCATGCTGAGACTTAATTAGGTAGAACTAGAAAATCTAAACTGACCAATTACAATTAAGGAAACTGAAATAATCAAAATTCTTCCCAACCCCCCTCCCCCCCAAAAAAAAAGAATGCCAGGACTAGATGGTTTCACTACTAAGTTCTATGAAAACTTTATCAAAGATCCAACACCTAAACTTCTAAAACTCATCCAAAAAAATGAAGAGTTAATGCTTCCAAACACATTTTGTGAGATCAACATCACTCTGATAACAAACACAGACAGGACATAAGAGAAAAAGAAAACAACATATGGATATCAATCTATGTAATTTACCACACTAACTGAATGAAAGATTAAAAAATATACAATCATATCAATATGTACAAAGTATCTGACAAGATTCAGCATCCATGGGGACAGAAGGAGCATACATCAGATCCCACTCATAAGGAATACAAAGAAAATGAAAGAACAGACAAAACTACACCAAAACAATCCCTAGAACCCTGACTGTAGAGTTAAGGCTATGGAGCCTGGGAAATGAGGGAGGAGAACAAATTCATGGAATTGTTGGGGAGGGACCACATGGACTAATGTGGAGGATTATTTGTGTTGTGGTGGGGACATGGTTTGGTAACATTCCTCTGAAACTGTGTGACTGTACACTTAAATCACATGCGGTGTTATAAAGCAATGTTTTTGCAATAAAAATTAATACAATCTTAATAGGCAATTGCAATATATTATTGTCATTTATAGTATATGCAGGGAATCCACTGGTTTAACATATAAGCAAAGCACAAATTGCACATTTTTGGGCTTGATTTTGATATTAATTGTTACTCCAATTTAATATCTATTTCTGTAAACATATATAAGAGAATTTTTGAAATTTGTGTATTGAAAAAATATTTCTGGATGCTATATTTTATATTTACTTTCAGAAGTTAAAAATCAACATAAGATTAAAATATGAATAACTATATTAAGAATCAATAGTTCATTTCATCAATTTGCTAAATCAGCTCAACAGAAAATTTAAACTGTAAGCAGACATAAAATGTAATTTTTTTATGAAAAATGTTAACAGTGCAGACTTTTATTCTGGAGTAATCATATTTTGCCAGGTTTTATTTAATTTGTTTTACTACTCAGAAATATTCGGTAACTTATGACAGAACTGGAGTCATTTACATTATACAGCTGACATTTTTTTAAAGTATGAGTCATTTTTTATTCGTGTGATAATCATTCTGTTTATAATTAGATTTTATTCTCAAATGCTTCAGTGAATTTTGTAGATTCATTGATTACTCATCAGTGTAAATATACATCTGAAATTTGATTTTATTCCTAATAGTAATTTAGTTACATAATTTTTAAAAGACTATAAATGATATATTTAATTTTCTTGTCACTACAAAAGCTTTTGCCTTAATTCATTGTGTGATCATAAACAGCATTCAAGTATAAAATGCATGCACATATGTATATTTAAACCTATATACATGTATATCCACACAAAGAGAAATGCCAAGAAGGAAAACCTTAAATAGAATTATTTTTTCATATAGTTTGTATTGGCATACATTAGTGTTGGTATTTTGGAAGAACAGGATAAACCCCTGCCAGATATCACCGCCATAGCGCAGCCATCACAATTCACTCATAGTCCACCATTCTCATAAGAATATGAATATATTCTTTGAATTCCTTCCATAAGCTCATATGAATTCACATACCTGTTTAGAACCATTTTATCTTTATGTGCCAAAAATTATGAAGGGAATATTTTTGGATAATTTTATGATAAACTTTTTTAGTTACTTTTTTCTTTCTATGGAAATGATTCACATTTTAATGTCAGAGCAAGAAAATAAACTTCTCATTGGTAAAAGAGAAAGCTAAACAGATGATTTTGAAAAAAATTGTGTACACATACACACACACACACACACATATACATAATTCTAGAGAAAACAATTTCAAAGAATCACCTACACCTTAACTACAAATGTTTGTTACATTTTATACTATATATTATATAGTGTTAATTGGTTTATCTGATTGTATTAATTCTTAAGTATACTCCATATGCATATTTTAAAGCAATTTACCTTATTTGAAATGTGTATTAGTTTGTTTTTATTTATTTATTTTTTTTTTTTTACCTTCCCTCCATCCCCTAAGATGCCACAGATCTCTGGTCTGCTTTCAAGGGTATGTTTTAAAATATGTCTTTGTTTGAGCCTTTGATTTTTCTATATTCCACATATAAGTGAAACCATCTGGTTTATTTCACTGGCTTATTCCACTTAACATAATCCCCTCCAGCTCTATCCAAGTTGCCACAAACAACTTGTGAATTTATTATTTTTGATTGCAGAGTAGTATTCCATTGTCACTACATATAGCACATCCTTTTGATCTACTTGTCTGTTCTGAGCAGTTCAGTTGAGTGCAGGTTTCTTTTTAATAGTGTTTTTGTATTCCTTGGGTAGATACCTAGGAATGGAATTACTGGGTCATATGGCAGATCCATTTTTAGTCTTTTGAAGAACCTTTCCATAGGAGCTGGGCCAGATAACATTCACTACAATAGTATTAGAGGGTTCCTTTTTTTCCACACCCTGGCCAGCACTTGATATGGTTTTTTTGATTTGGGCCAGTCTCATAGGGTAAGGTGGTAATCATTGTGGTTTTAATTTGCATGAAATGAGTATTCGTTAAAAATATTGTATTTTATTTCCAATCTATACAGAGTTTTGTACTTAAAAAAAAAAATGATTTGCTGAGATACCATGACCATGGTACACATATTCCAAATAGATTGTGAGTACATTTGATAAATCTTGTTTATGAGATTCAGAAATGATTTTTACCCTTGCAATGGAGGAAATATTTTGGTTAGTTTGAATGACTGTTAAACATGGATTTTTGTTTTTTGAGATTAGGGCTAGCTAATTATGGTAATTATTATTCTTACACATTTATTTTAAAAATAGACTTCCAAACACTAGCAAATTTTAAGGTCAATTGATCTAATTTAAAATCCCAGTTTCTAATTTTTCATGTATGCACTTCCGTAAGTTGTTTAATGTTAACTGTTAGAATTATTCATTGAATGAGATGATGTTAAAAACCACAATGCTAATCTTACAAGACCATTTTAAAAAAGTATATGACTAATTTTTATAGAAATAGATGCACAATACATTGCATCTATTACATATAGGTAATATATATGTTAGATGTATATATACACAATAAAACATATGCATATATGCATGCACATTTATATTTAAAATTAATGTCAAAATTAAATTTTAGTGATGATGTCTAATCTCAGAATGTCTATGCAATTATTCTTCTGCCTTTACTTGGAAGATGGAGAACACAAAACAATTATAAAATAGTTTAAAAAAAGAAAGATTACTCTCTTGCTTTCTCACCATCAGAAAGTATTTATTTATTCTCCCATTATTTATCCACCCATCAGTTTGTAATAAAAATTAATCATTTTACCCTCAAGATTTGCTTTCCTCTTACAGTAAGACAGTCCAAAGAGAAAAGAGCCAGAGGAAATCACAGGTGCTCTTTAATTATCAATGCAATTTTTTAATCATTAGGAAAAATGCTTTATAAATTCCAAGATTATGGTAAATGTGCTTTTGTAGATTTTTATACTCTCAGCAATATTTTTTTTTAAAAATTCCTTAAAGAACTAAATATTGTTTCATTTTCAGGGCATTAAAGTATGCTTGCTAAAACAAGTAACATTTTATATATAAAATCACATGAAGCGAAAGCCATTAATTTCTTCATTAACATTTGCTTCCAGAATATGAGATAGCATGGTCAGCTGTCTATCTTGCAATGCATTTTTGTATATTTTGATTTATCGATAGATATATAAACAGACTCCTATACCAACGCATACACAAATACACATACTTATGGTTACTTTGCTCAGATTCCTAGCATTTGCAACTTGTTTTCACATTATTTTACCTTCTGTGTATGTAAAGCCCCAGTTGCCAGTTTTTTCCAACCCTTGGTATCTTATGATTTTAGTCTTTGATTTATAACTTTCATATTTTTTTAATGAATTTAATTCCTGGATACAGTAATCCTTCACTTACCAAGACATTTTGAGAAATGTCATTAGGTGATTTTGTCATTCTACAAATCTTACAGTACATAATGATCTCAGCAACTTCATCTTTGACAAATCCTTTGAAATAATAGATAAACCTATGAGTGTCTTTTTCTACATGTCACTCATACACTCCTTGCTGACCTCTATGACCAGTCATAGAATCAGTCCTTCCAAAATTGCATCAGTGTCTCCCTCTGTTGCAGTCATAATTTGGGCAAAGTTCCTCCTCAGATAGTAGGCCTGGAAGCTGCTATAACTTTCTGATCCATTGGTTGTATCAAAGATGTGATTTGGATAAAGAACTATCACTTTGGTATTAAAATGAAGATAATCAATAAAAGAAGGATATCTTGGAGTATTGTCAACAACTAGCAAAGTCTGAAAGGTATGTTATTCTTCAAAGAGTACTTCTTGATTTTTCTGGTACACTAATTAAGGACAGTATCTGGGAAGAAGAGTTGGGTGATCCGTGACTTTCTATTGCTCCTGTAATCACTGGCAGTGTATGCTTATTTATATGCTTGAATGTCTTGGATTTTTCACAAGTTTTCATTCTATACCAATATCCCACTTGCAAGTCTGTTATCCTTAAAAACCTTGAAATCTGGCATAGATTTGGAACATTTATGGATGAAAGTTCATTTAGGCCTATATTACAAGAAAAGGAAGATTTCAATCAAAAAAGGGAGACTTGTTTGGACAAGTAATTTCCCCCCCACACTGAGCTTATCTAGAGTTTCCAAATATTTTTCAGCTGCCTTTATATCAACACCTGCAGACTCGCCACTCATTTTCGCATAGTTAAAACACTCAGAGCTAGCAATAAATTTAATATTAAAGTTTGGCCCAACCTTTTCATTCAACATTGCAAAAATTTGCTTTGGTCATGAGTGGTATGGTGCTGAGAGTGATATTCTTCTGTGTATGGTCTTCAAAATCCATGTGGTCAGAAGTTTCTCCATTTCTGATATATGCCCCCTTTGAATATTTCTTAGTCTCACTGACTTCAATGAAGCAGATTCTTAAACAAATTCCATCACTTAGATCTTGTTCTTCAAAATCATAGTTATGGTGGAATGCAACATGCATGGCTGGAAAGCCATAACCCTCATTGATTTTTCACTTTTATAGCCCTTAATCACTTTAAATTTTATTTCCAGGTTAATCACTGTATGTGAACTCTCAGTGACATTAGCGATGGATTATGTACACTTAGGGGTCATGACGAACAAAACAGCATGATATTAAATCAAGCATAAATTAAAATGATATTGTCAGGGGAGGCAGTAAACAGGATTTAGCTCAGGATGCTGTGGGAGTAAAATACTATGAAGTTACAGTAGTTAGGCAGTAGAAATTTGGAAACAATCTTCAGAATAGCCTATCCTTGCTTGACTGAAACATTATCATGCAGTTTATGCTTGTATTTTGTGATACAATTGTGATTTTTTTTTAAGATTTATTTATTTATTTATATAAGCACTGGGTACAGTCAGAAGCGAAGGAGGGCGAGAGAATTCACCAGAGACAGAGCGGGGAGCAGAACAGGCAGACTGACGAAATACACTGCTGAGGGGAGCAGCGGGCGGCAGGGGAGGTCTGTGCACCATGTGGGACCCTCACCCGAAAGCCGGGAATTGAACCGGCGCTCCAGAGGCTGCAGGCAGCTTCTCAACCCAGCGCTCAACCATTGCGCCAACAGGGTGGCCCAATTGTGATTTTTTTAATCATTTCTTAAAAAAAAAAAAAAAAAAGATTTATTTATTTATTTATTCATTCACTCATTCATTCATTTATTCACGCACTGGGTACAGTCAGAAGCGAGGGAGGGTGAGAGAATTCACCAGAGCCAGAGCGGGGAGCAGAGCAGGCAGAAGGACCAAAGTACATTGCTGAGGGGAGCAGCCGGGGATCGAACCGGTGCTGCAGAGGCTGCAGGCAGCTTCGCAACCCAGCACTCAACTGCTGTGCCACCAGGGAGGCCCTAGCTACCTTGTTAAATTCTTTTTCTTTAAAAAAAAATGTTTATTCATGAATACAAGAGCTGGGGTGTAGGCCAGAGGTGTGTGTGGGGGGGGTGAGAGTATACACCAGAGACAACGTGGGGAGCAGAACAAGTGGATCTACTGAAATACACTGCTGAGGGGAGCTATGTGAACATATCTGATACAGTCATTCATTTACCGTGAATGTATTGAATGTAACAGAAAGTAATGGCGATGCTTTGATAGGAAAGGGGGGAAAGGAAGCCACTACTAGAAATGAGCAGAGAAAAACTGACATTTTAAAGCAGATTATACATAAGATGAACTTTAAAAATGGGGCCTCCCTGGTGGCGCAAGGGGTTAATATACAACCTATGAAGCTATCCATAGCCAAAGCAGCAAGAGTTCAATCCCCGGCCAGGGAGCTACCCACATGGCATAGCAGACCTCTCCTGACTCGCCTCTTGCTCCCCTCAGCAGTGTATTTCAATCAGTCTGTCTGTTCTGCTCCCCACTGTGTCTCTGGTGAATCCTCTCACCCCCACACTTCTGGCCTGTACCCCAGTTCTTTTATGCATAAATAAATAAATCTTAAAAAAAAAGAATGCAATATTCCTGGCACATCCGTTTATATCTAAAATAGCTCAACTACTCATATACTTATTTTCCATTTTAGGCACTGAATTCAGATTTATGTTATTGAATTTATTGTTAAATGGTGTTATCTTTCTCTTTCAAATCCTACTGTTAGCAGAAATTGACCAGTAGCTTATATGTTAATTAATGTCCTCATATCATTTTAACTTATCCTACGTATCATTCACTTCCCTAGACCAGAATTGAAATAATTTTTACTCCATAATCTCAAATTGGGGACACTATGAAATCTAAAACAGATTAACAAATGATTGATATGTTATTTAAATCTACTTAAATAAAAGATTAAATTCCCCAAAGGAAATAAAGAAAAATGAAACAAGGAAGTGAAAATAACATTTAAATATGTGTTGTTTTAAAAGACAAATAAGTTAACTAAAGTGATGAAGATGTCATCATATATTCCCTGTACCTTAACAATCACCTCCTAACATCCTCAAAAATCTACTTTTGCTTTTAAAAATCAATTTGTGGGGCTTCCCCTGGTGGCACAGTGGTTGAGCGCTGGGCTGCGAGGCTGCCCACAGTCTCTGCAGTGCCGGTTCGTTCTCTGGCCGCCAGCGAGGGCCCCCCACACACACACACAAAATCAATTTGTGCACTAATTTTTAATGAAAATTTAATGATGCCATTCTTCTGCTTAAAGCCATTCAATGCATTGCCTTTGTTCTTAGGACAGATTCCAGAATCCTTAGATCTGATTGCCTTAGTTCTTACCATTCTTGCTTTAGTGACAATGTGTTCTTATGATTACTGAACTACTTCTACAGTAGGGCCTTCATAAAATATTTCCCTCTGCTTTAGTACTTTTCTACCATCTTTTCTCCTGATTATATAGGGAATTCTTTAGCTTCCAGGTTACAGCTCCTAAGTGCAGCCTCCTCAGCTTCTCAGATTTAATCAGAACCCTGAGAATATGCCCTTAAATCATGTTCTAGTTTTTTTCTGTATACCAGTGTTTTCTGTGCTACAATAATCAGTGCCTGTATTATTGTTCCCATTACATTTCCCATATTTCCTCAAAAGTGTTCAGGTTTGAGTGTCATTAAACATGTATGTTATAGATTATTGGTGGTATGTTTCAAAAAGATTATTAAAATACCATTTCTACATTTCTCTCTATATAAACACACACAAACACAGACACTGGAAAACACACATCTAATTGTTATAGGTTGTTAACTATGTGGAGGTGTCTGGGATGGGTGTTTTACTTAGTTTTATATTTAAGATTTTATTAGTTAAGTCTACCTGGGATGCTAAAAGATGTCTAGCCTGGATGTAAATATTTGACATTCATCAATCAGCTGAAAAGGTCATGATTTAAATCACGGAAAAGGGTGAAAAAGAAAAAAAAATAATTTATAAAAAAATACAATAAGGAAGATAAAAGACAAATACATGCATTGTAGAACCTAAGAGTTGTTTTGAAAAGGATTAAGAACTGAATCCTTAGTGGTAAATCCAAAGACAACACTAATATTCTTAGAGAATAGAAATGATATCTTTTCATGTCTGTGTTCTCAGTTCCAATTGTACTAAGCAAGTGAACAATAAATATATATTGAAGGAATAAATGGATTTTTAAGAATAGGCAAAATTTAAATGAGGAGAAAGTCTGGCGATCAGAATAATAAAAAAATGTATACATTTATACATCAAGTTGGAGATCTCTGATGTTTAATACATTTAATGTTTAATACATTTTGGAGATCTCTGATGTTTAATAAAAATCCAGAATTTCTAAATCCAGTAAAGTCAACTGTATTATGTGCAGTGAAGCTGTTATATTGATTATTAATCTGGTTACCCCACTGTTCTCCTGGAGAGTCTTTCCTTCAATGTACTGATATATATATTATTACTCTTTTGACTGAACCAATAAGGATAATAGCCTGGAGCTCCACAAAACTAAGTTTCATCTGATTACTTTCAACATTTCATCAACCATAGTGTAATTTAACCATCAGTGCATGACCGGATCACAGTTAATAAAAATATGATGCTTTCTAGGAAAATTACCATTAAAGAAAAGGAAAATTTTAATTAATAGGAACTCCTCTAGTGCTACTCCTCTCTCTATTGGGTTGACACTCAAAGATTTCCTTACGCAGATTACATAGTACATAATACTGAATTTAATATTTAAAGATAACTAAATGTCAATAACAGACACTTGTATTAATTTATAACCAGGAGAACAGTTAATTTTGGATTAAGTAAAAAATAATATAGCAGGTATATAATAAAAATATATTTTAATATAGAATGGATATAAGACATATTAAAGGTAAAAAAAAAATCACATTTTTTCCTTAAATACATTTACCATTCTCTTGTTGTCATAGCACAAACATGACAATAAGTCATGTATTATTGAAATTAATGTGATACACACTGAAAGAACAATGTTATCTAAGTCTCCATATCTAGTAAGCAGTAGTTCCATCAAACATGTAACTTTATGACTATCTTCATTTAACACAAATTAGATTTGGTTTCAGTCCATGATGTTTAATATAAAGCTTTGCTTCCAGAACTTAAATCATTTGTCCCTAAAGTAAAACACACCACCAATTATCATCACCTCATTTGCCACACCAGCACAAAACCTTTCTGTTTCACTTTCAACTAAGTAATAATAAGCTCAGAGAAAGTATAACTGTGTTTTCCTACTGCCTCTTTTTTTCTCAGTTCCTCACATTTAATACAAAATACTAAACATTGACACCATTGTTTCATTTTCCTAAGATTGTTACTTAATTTATTATATTCTAAAAGCTACCATCACAGTATTTAAGATTCAAATCTTAGTATTACTTTAAAAGCAAGGAGGAGCATTTATGAAGCTATGAGAGGAAGAAAAGTTTATTTTGTGTGTATATTGTGTAAAGCATGGCTAATTTAACTTTTACTCTTAGAAACTTCAGGCAAATTGTTTTCTTTGTAAAATAGTCTGAGCCCAAATATGTTTTCTGAAAATTCATAGTCCATTACACATATTTTGGAGAATATTCTTATAAGACTCTCTTAACTGACTTCAAGCTTAAGCCTTGCAAGAACGCATTTGTCTGCATGAGATCACAGATCTTTCCTTTGTCTTCATGTAAATATAAGAAGTGTTATAGCTGGGAAACCCAGAATAAGTACAATTAATATTTTCTCCCCTATGTATTAAGAGATATATTAATATGTATGCATAAATCCACATACACATATATTTAGTGTAATTTCTCCCCCCACCGCTGCCCCGCCCAGGTAGCCAGGATTATAGGAATGGAATAGACAATTTTGTTTTGGACTGTCATTCTATTTGTAATCATAAGTCTTTCCTTCAACTTCTATACACTCAGAAAAGAAATTCTTCTGTCACAGTCATAACATACTGAAAACTGGTCTAGCAGTTTAAATGCTTTCTCACTTGAGGGTGGGTTGAAAAGCTCAAATATTTCCAGTGCATTGCTTTCTATTTAATTATCTATTTTTTTAGTACTCAATACAGCAGAGATTTTTTTCCATAATTGATTGATGATTGAATTATATTTGAATTGTGGATGCATACATTTCTAAATTTAATTAATGGATGTTAATCCATTAGTAGTAAATTTCAAAAGTATTTTTATGAGTTTTTTTTTAATTTTATTTTACTTAGGACATTTTTATTGTGACTGTCTTTCCCAATCAGTTGCTAGTTATTATTAATCTTACAATGAACTTTGCAGTAAATCTCAGAGATCTTTCAATACTCTTGTTAAATAGGTCAAAGCAATTGCAATTAACCCATTTATTTCTCAAGTGATGAAAACTGAGGAGTTTGATTCCTGGTTACAAAACTATGTGACTTTTCAGACATGATAATAGGTGATTTCAAAGGCTTTACTTGACAGACCTCCTCTGGCCTCCCCACTCCATACTTGGTGCACATAGACTCTGAGGGCAGTTGCAGGCATGATTTCAGTTAGATGGTTTTGATCTTTGAATATTTATATTCTTATCTCATTCCTGGGTCTCTGTATCTGATGCCTTTAGCCAAGTAACCCTTAGCTGCCTCTACCAAGACTTCCTTTTGAGGGGGCAAGACAAAACCTTTTAGATATTTTTCTCCATTCTGACTCACTACCCACTATACTTCCATTCCTAGCCTTACTCCCAGTCCTCTCCTGACACCAGCTTCCAGCATTACAGAGTCCATAAGGTGACCTGAGTCTTTCATCTGAGCAAGCTCAATGGTAATTCAATCTCACATTTGTGTTGACCCACTGAACCTGGGTCCTCCCCGAGGGGAAAAGAGAAGAGAGGCAGTGGGCTTTCCTTTGGTTTTAATTCTTGCATATATCACCTCACTAAGTAAAGGAGTAAATTTCATTTTTGGTTTGTTGCTTTAATTGCCCATTCCCACCCCTAAGAGCTCAGCATTTTCTCAGTTCAGCTAATGTATTTGCATTGTAATTAAAGGCAGTAGCACCCAATTTCTGCTAGAGACCAAATAGTAGAGTGATTCAAACAACTCATTCAAACAAAATTAATATTTAGCTTTTCTCAACCTTCTCATTTTAGCATTGGAGAGAGTAGCACCTCTATAGAGTTCCCACTAGAACAGGAGATAGAGTTTCACCTTTAATCCATGACAGCTCTAAGCCTAAGCACAACAAAGCCCGTTTAGTCTTCTATAACAAAAATACCACAGAATATAAAACTTAAAACAACAGAAATTACTTCCTCACAGTTCTGGAGGCTAATAAGTTCAAGGAGTCTGCATGGTCAGTGTAAAGCCAGGAACTGGGCACAGTGCAGGTTTTCTGATCCCATGCAGACCGGGTAAAGGAGGAGTCAGAGTCCTCAGTGGTTTTGCAGGTCTTTTATTGGGGTTCACCAGGCATATGGCAGGCAGGGGTGCTGGCTGGGGGGCTGGGAGGCTGGCAGGCCTCCCAGCCCCCAGCAAGTCTTCACTCTATCTGGGCTCTCTGGCGTTCTCTGCTTCGGCTTCGGCTTCTCCTTCAGGTTCTGCTGCTGGCTGGCTGGGGCTGCTGGCCTCCCCCCGTGACGCCGCCCTTAAAAGCACAGTCTTAGCTCAGCTGAATCCCATCTACCTATGCCCACACCCTATTCCAGGTGTCCGCCATCAGGCATGCATTCAGGACAAGGATCCATCATCTATCCTGATGGCGGAAGGGCAGAAAAGCCTGATATTTTCTTTACCCTACAGTCAGGTTCTGGGAGACCCCTCCCCTGGGCTTCAGGTTGCTGGTGTGGTATCTCCTTATAACTTCACAAGGGCGACCGAGGGAGGAAGCCACCTGAATCTTATAAGGACATTAATCCCATTTATGGGGTCTCCACTCTCAGAATGACAACTAAATTAGAACCCATTGAAAATATAGAATCTCACACATGCTTCCTTAGGAAAACTTAACGACCAACTAATGGAATTCCTGTACTATTTCATTTATAGAAAACTGAAACTTATTCCTCCACTATTGAACATAAAAAAAAAAAATCTCTCCCTCTTCTCAAGCTAATAGACTTGTTATTTGGATTTTAAATTCTTTCCTTCCTGTATCCCTTGCCTATAAACACAGCCTGTGCCAAACCCTCAAAGAACTCGCCTGTAGTCTGTTACAGCTTGCATGTGCCAACTGCAGTTCCTCTGCTATTCCCAAACAAACTCATTTTCTGATATTTGAACTTGTCTAAATTTACCTTTTTAAGTTTACACTGCCAAAGGCCCACCTCTCTAATACTGAAATAGGGTTATGGAGGGGCCATAGCTAGGCCAACAGACAGTGGCCAGATTACTCTGGGTTCTTCACCCGCGTGCACAATTGCAAAACCGCCGAAGTTCAAGGAATACCAACAATGGGGCTTAATTAATAAATGGGAAATAAAGAATTTCTAAGACCACCAGTGGCCGGATAACTCACCCAGATGTCTTCTGGTGTCCAGAAGTTTATTCGTCAAGTTGGCACAGTCCCACCAACAAGGGCCTGGAGCTCGTGGCAGCTAATGAGCAGTGGACCCAGAACCAACTCACCAAAGTTAGAGTCACTCACAGGAGAGGCCGCTGTGATGATGCCACAGCAGCCCACAGCCACAGTCTGAAGGTCGGGATGAGCAGCACTGACACTGGACCAGACAGCAATGGAGGCAGCAGCAATGAGAAGTGATACCTCTGGATGATTAAAAGCACTCAGCGGTGACCCAGATACAGAATGCCTGTCACCCATCAACAGTGCCATGCAGCACCAGTGACTATAGGTCACTAGCGTTACAGTTCTCTGTGAGCTGTTGGCCCACTGCAACAACAAAGAGCTCTTGAGACAGCAGGCCTGAGACTTGGTGCTACTTTCAGGCCATGTCAGAGGCAGGCCAGAGGCAGGCAGCAGCCCCTGGCCTCCGGGAAGCTCTTTGGCTTTTTTAGGACATTTTTTATCTTCTCTCTTTCCTGTGGAGGACTGCTGCTGGATGCTGCTTCTTAGAGTCCAGGAAGAGTCTTTTCCAGGAACTGAGTACATCAGAGCTTGGGTCTCAGAAACATGCAGGAGTCTCCAGCCCCAATGAGCGAGGTAGAGAAAGTCAGCCCCTGTTCCTGCCTGCAGAGGTAAGCAAGCACAAGAGCAAGTCAGAGAGTGCAGGACCCTCAATCTGGCATCTGCCATGTCTTATAACCTCTACCAGAGCCTCCCACTCCCATCTACAAGTCTGATTGATTGGCTTCAATCCTATGGCTGATATGACCATCTACCAATCAGCTCATAGCTCACACCTGATCCATCTATCCCCCCATCCAAGCACCAAATTCACAGGCCTCTCTATTGCCTGCAGCTGGGCAAAGTGTAGGTTTTGGCCCCTTGAGGCCCAAGAGGCTGCATGCTCTGGGAAGGCATGGTTAGGGGAACCACTGCCATCTGCTTTCTCTGCTGGCCTGCAGCCTGAGTCCCAAAAGGGCCACTCATGGTGGCAGTGAAAATCCCACCACCCGCTGCCCCTGGCACCACCCACATGCCACACTCTGGGGCCAAATGCCAGATCCTGGAGGGGTCTGGGTCTCTGGTGTCAATACAATCATATTGGGAAGTAGGATTTCAACGAATGAATCTTAAGAGGACACAAAGATACAGTTTATGAAAGTGTAATGAAACACTTTGTAAGGGCAGAACTGGACCACGGTGCAGGTTTTCTGATCCCATGCAGACCGGGTAAAGGAGGAGTCTGAGTCCTCAGTAGTCCTCAGTAGTTTTGCAGGTTTTTTATTTGGGGTTCACCAGGCATATGGCAGGCAGGGGTGCTGGCTGGGGGGCTGGGAGGCCTCCCAGCCCCCAGCAAGTCTTCACTCTATCTGGGCTCTCTGGAGTTGGTTCTGCTGCTTCTCAGCTTCTCTTTTGGCTTCATACTGCTGCTGCTGCTGCTACTGCTGCTGCTGCTGGCGTCCCCGAGACGCCGCCCTTAAAAGCACAGTCTTAGCTCAGCTGAATCCCATCTACCTATGCCCACACCCTATTCCAGGTGCCCGCCATCAGGCATACATTCAGGACCGCAAGGATCCATCATCTATCCTGATGGCGGAAGGGCAGAAAAGCCTGACATTTTCTTTACCCTACACACTTTAAGGAAAGTTCCTCAGCATAATGCTTCTTCCCCATTCTCCTCTCTAGCCCTGCAATTATCATAGCTCCCTGTTTTTCAAGAAGGGAAGCAAATCAGATATTTGATGACCAATACCTTGACTCAATTTTTATTTGTCATACTTACAATAAACTGCAAAAATATGTTATTTTGCTGAAGGTACATTTCTATCTGCTCTTTTAAAAAAAATTCTAAATCTTTCTCTTTTAGCCTAGCACAAGTTAGCAAACAGAACTCTTTCAAAGATAGAAACTACTACTGGCATATGGATTAATTTTCTTCCCAACATGTTCTCCTCAGTCCTTGACAGATATTATTGATTGACTGATTGATTGATTTTTATATCCAGAAGGGCAGGTTTATTATAAAAAGGAGGAGAATAAAGACACTTGTGTAAACACAAGCAGATAGAAATAGCTGCCTCTGAAAGGGACAGGTTGGCAAAGACATACCTGTATAGTCACAGTAGGCAGGACTGCTGCCACAGCTATTATTATTTAAAACTTAACATCTTTATTGATTTCTGAATCTCCTCAATAGCCTTTAAAAAAAAAAAAATATATATATATATATATGGCATCCCTGGTAGTGCAAGGGGTTAAGCACAACACTATGAAGCTGTCTGCAGTCTCTGCAGCATGAGTTCGATACCCTGCCTGCCAAGGAACTACCCACATGGTGCAGGAGGCATCGCCTGTCTTGCCCGCTTCTCCCTCAGTCAGTCTACCTGTTCTGCTCCCCACTCTGTCTCTGGCGAGTCCTCTCAGCCTGTGCACCTTTGGCCTGTACCCTAGTTCTTGCATACATAAATAAATCTTTGAATAAAACAAAATTTTATATATATATATAATATAGTACAAATAGAAAGATGGTAGAGTTGTAAAAGCTCAAGTTAGGATTCATTTCATGCGACTTCTACCCTATGGTAGGAAATCCTTCAAAGAGTCCGTCATCCTGTATTCATACTTTGGTCATATCCATAACTTTAAAGGATATACATGATATAAATTGTAGCTTGAGTTTTCTTTCTTTAGGACACACCAGTACTTTTTTCAGATATGGTAGCTCTTATGTAAATTTATACTTTCCCCATGATCTGGGTTGAGTAACACAGGTCTCTCAGTTTTCTATCATCTATATTAGTTGCTTTGTTGATATGTTGCTCAACTACGTGAGAAGTAAAAATATTCAGGTTTGTTCTGTCAAAACCTGACACACACCTGGCTGCTTCTTGCCACCCACCAGCAACCCACTCCCCACACAGAGTTCCATACCTGGACTATTGGAGCAAATGATATTTTAAAATTTTCCCTTATTTTGGTTGATATTTCCAATGTTATAATGTTAATCTATTACTATGACAATAGAGACTTTCGGGAAAAAGAAAACATTTCATTTGTGTCTACTTAAGTTTGATTACACTCAAGAGTTTAAAGTGAGAAGTTAAAGCAAAGTGTGTGCCTAATTATGATCCCAAATTTATGAGATATAAAGAATCCAAATATTTAAACTATTTAAATGGGGGGCAGGGCAGGGCAGTGCTAGGAGAAGAGGTTAGAGATGTCAACAATGTTTAATGTCCAGGTTAATTTTACAGTTCAATTTATGCTGTATAAAAACTGTTGTTTTGCTCAAAGAACTGATGAAAAATTAGGTTGTCCCTTGAGAAGGAAGTTTGAATATAACCTGATTGCTTTTGAACTTTTGGAAAAGTATAGCTCAGGGTCTATGGAAAGAAAAATCCTTAAGCTAAAACCTCGTTGATACTGTGGTTTAAGCCAGTATTTCCCTCACCCCAATTTGTTAAAATTATTACTTACCCTAAAGTATGGTTTCTTAAATTTCAAAGAGTTTTTCTTGAGTTGTTTTAGAAATTATTGTAATTTTACAAAATATCTCCTATGGTTACTTAGTAAAAGGTGAAAGATTTATACGATCTGAAGAGAAACCAGAGTATCCTATGGTTACTTAGGCTGGAAAATCCAGAGGTGGGCATTTTGCTGAATCTATTTCAAATATTCATAATTGAGTTCAGCTTTTTCTATGACTCATTTTGCAGTGTTTTGAGACACTGTGAACTTTCCTTTATTCAAATAAATAGTATTCCTTTATAATTCATAATACTTATTTCCTATCCACATTGTCCTAGGTCACTTCTTATTTACTGATTTTGTGTATATTTGCATTTCTTTCAATGTACGTACCTCTTGGGGAGCAACTTGTTATTAATCATTAATAATAATTTCCTGTGGCTATTGTCACTAATATTTGTTTTTTTAAAGATTTATTTATTTATACAAGCACTGGGGTACAGTCAGAAGCACGGGAGGGTGAGAGAATTCACCAGAGCCAGAGTGAGGAACAGAACAGGCAGACCGACGAAATACACTGCTGAGGGAAGCAGCAGGTGTGGCAGGAGAGGTCTGCATGCCATGTGGGACCCTCGCCCAGCAGTGGCTGGGGATTGAACCGGCGCCACAGAGGCTGTGGGCAGCTTCACAACCCAGTGCTCAACCGCTGTGCCACTGGAGAGGCCCCATTGTCACTAATATTAAGTCACATTCAATGCTCATAGATTGACTGTAGTTGCTTTTAAAATGATTTTAATTTCTAAATTATTTCCAAAAGAATTGTGTAATCAACTTTTTAGGTACAAAATATATACCATAGGATAGTCTCTCTGTAGATAGATAGATGTAAATAGATTATACAGATATGCATGCATATATATATACTCTTCTTTGTATTTATATATTTAAGTATTATATTATATGGTTTATATGTTATGTATATAGCCATATTTAACAAAGCAATATATAACTATTTTTCAAAAGAAAAGGAGAAATGGTAAAATCTGGAAAAAACAGGATTTCCTCATTTATGCTTGACATAGATTATCTACTTGGAGGAAGTTGGTAAAAATTGATATAAAGACTCATGTGCTTTTTGTTGTTTTATGTTACAAGTATTTATCATTCTTTAGAATGTTTTAATAATATCCAGGTAACAGCCTGCAAAGCAAATGTGGCTTGTGTGAATTCTATTTATTACAACATGATGTAAAATCAACATTTATCATTGTAAAGGGCAGGAATGGACACAGTGTAGGTTTTCTATGATTCTATGCAGACGGGGTAAAGGAGGAGAGAGTCCTGGAGCCCTCGGTGGCTTTTCAGGGTTTTATTGGGATTTACCAGTGATATAGCAGGTAGGGATACTGGGGGCCTGGGAGGCAGGCCTCCCAGCCCCCAGCAAGTCTTCACAGGGCTCTCCGGCATTCTCTCTGCTTCTCTTGTGGTTCTGCTTCTACTTCTCTGCTTCTCTCGGCTTCTCTGCTCCTTGTTGGCATCCCCGTGACACTGGCCTTAAAAGCCCAGTCTCAGCCCAGGTGAATCCCATTAGCATATGCCCACACCCTATTCCAGGTGCCCTCCATCAGGCAAGCATTCAGGACCGCAGGTTTCCGTCATCTATCCTAATGGCAGGAGGACAGAAAAGCCTGATACTTTTTACCTTATCCTACAATCATAATCCAAGCATGGTTCAAAGTATAATACTTATCATTTTTACTTTATTGATAATTAAACATAGGCCTGATGAGAAATAGCTTTATAACAAGGTTCGTTCAAATACTATATGTTGATTGCTTCTTAAAAGATGCTAAATCTCAGTGTATGTAAAAATGCATGCATGCATAATCATTTTAAACTATTACTTTCCATGGATTTTTGTCATCAATTATTTTAAATAATTTTTAATTGCAGAAATGCTTCTCTTCTTCAAGGCATCAGATCTATTTTCCCCCATTAAACCCTGGTACCACACTGACTATCACCCTATTCTCTTTTCAATCTCCTTTGTGTCAAACACAGGAAAATTTGAAATCCCTGTGAATATGAACATTCAAATCCAATGTAATCAATAGAAATATTTAAATGCTTTTAATGATTATGTAAATATATGGGTTGATTATATTTTTGGTGACTTTTCTTATCTCCTTGTTCTGGGGAATTACATGCTGATAGACTGAACTAATTAAGACAAAATGCTTCTTAAATTGCATATTCAAAGCAAGGCCAAAATCAGTGGTATTCTGACTGCCTTCAATTCCTTCTGGTCTAATTATTTATAATCTCTTTTTATAATTAAAATAAATCTATATTCATGTCAATTTGCCATTCCACATTGTAAGTAAAATCTGTTCTGCCTATAGACTAATATTTGAATTAGCAAACTGATATTCCAGGCTTCCATTTTCTGACCCTAATTTCATTTTCTAAACTTTAGTTCCATGATTTTATTTCAATTGTACTGTACTACATGGAAACAGTACTGTTCAGTCCACTATTTTTCTCATTGTTTATTTGGACTTTTTACATACTAATCCTTCAATTAAAATATTACATGGACTCTACTGCATCATTCTATGATGCAGTCTAATGAAACAATATCTTATACAATTTAGCAGTTCTATTTTTTCTGTCCTGATGTGTACAAATGATCCACTCTCCTCCTCTATCTTCCCTATAGATAGAGGCTATAGTAGATCTACTTTTATATTTCCAAAATTCCTGTAAGTAGATGGGGGTAGCTGAGAGTATTTTTAACTAAATCCATTATTAATTAATTAACAGTTTCTTATTCTGGATTCATATATTGCAATGTCCTCAGGCTAAAACTATAATTCAGTTTGAAACCAAACCTAAGCACATTTATTAAATACTAAAAAAAAAAAATACAGGCTGTTTAGAAAGCAACCTAGTTTTCTGTATATCCATTGCCATCATGAATGACACAATAACTATACAGACAAGGAAGTTCATGCTTCAGTGGAAGCAAATGATCATTAATGTCCTTCACCCTGGGAGGGCAACAGTACCTAAGACAGAAATTCGGGAAAAGCTAGATTAAATCTACAATACTACCCCTGATGTCATCTTTGCATTTGCATGTAGAACCCATTTTGGTGAAGGCAAGACAGTTGGCTTTGGATGATTTATGATTTCTCAGGTTATGCAAAGAAAAATGAATCCAAACATACACTTGTAAGACATGGCCTGTATACGAAGGAGAAGATACAGCAAAAGGAGCACAAGAACAGAATGAAGAAAGTCAGGGGTACTGCAATCAGGGGTGCTGCAAAGGCCAATGTTGGTGCTGGCAAAAATTAGCTGGAGATTGAACAACAGAAGGAGTAAAGATTCTAAGTGACTTTATCTGTATCTGTGGTGATAATGCTGATTTTTTGGTGAGAGGATTAATAATATGTTTTACATGTCTGGTTGTCTGAAGAAAAAAATAAGAAAATATACTATAAGTCAAGAGTTGTATTTTATATTATTTGGAAAGTTTCCTCTTTGTGCATAAATAAATCATGTTCATTATTTCATAAACAAAATGACTGATGAGACAAAATATGGAAAATAGTTGTATATACATACACCACAAATACACATTTTCAACAAAATAATAAATCAAATGGTGTTCCATTTATATTCAAATATACTTATTGTATTAAAATATACTTTCTATTCTTATAAGTACATAGAATATATATCATTATTTTAAGTACTATATATTTTTCCTGTATGGGTGTATTATAATCAGTGTACAGTTTCTAACATTTATAAATAATGTAGTACCAGATATTATTATACATATGTCTTTATCACCAGTGCCAAGAACACTGCTTGGCAGGTGGTTAAGTGTCTTATAAAAGAAAGAGAATGTGGTGGTTATGATTAATGAATTAATTTTAAAAAGAGAATATTTGTATACTTGTGAGTTTACCTGCAAGATAAGGGACTGGGCCAACATTTATGTATATTTTGTAAGGCTATTGACATAAAGTTGCAGACTGGCATACTTAGTATCATACAATTTGTGGTTGACAGTACTTAATTTGCAATGCTATTATGGACTGATTACTTCCAAAATTAATATGCTAAAGTCCAAAACCCAATATCATCTTATTATTGTGTGAGACCTATAGGAGATACTAGGTCATGAGGAGCTTTCATTAAAAAGACAGTGTTTTTATAAAAAAGACTTCACAAGTTTCCCTAGCCCTCCTGCCATGTGAGGTTACAGAGAAGACAGTCATCAATGAGGAAATGGCTCTCAAGAGAAACTGAATCCCTAGCCATGATCTTGTACTTTCAAGCTTCCAGAAGTGCTATATATGTGTGTGTGTGTGTGTGTGTGTGTGTGTGTGTGTGTGTGTATTTGTTTATAAGTCACCTAGTATACTATGTTTTTGTTAGTGGCTAGAAAGAACTAACACCCACATCTTCAACAAAATGAATATTGCATTTTTATTTTAATCTTTGTCAATCTGATAAATCAAGATAATTTATTGTTATTTAAATTACCTTTTTAAAATTTCATCGATATGACTGTTTCATATTTTTACATATTCTTTCTGAATGTGTGCTCTCTACCTAATTTATACTAATCATTTTTTTTTAAGATTTATTTATTTATTTATACAAGCACTGGGTACAGTCAGAAGTGCCGAAGGGTGAGAGAATTCACCAGAGCCAGAGCCGGGAGCAGAACAGGCAGAAGGACCGAAGTTCACTTCTGAAGGGAGCAGCGGGTGGCAGGAGAGGTCTACGCGCCATGCAGGACATTCCTCCAGTGGCCAGGGAGCAGCCGGGGATCGAACCGGCGCCTCAGAGGCTGTGGGCAGCTTCACAACCTAGCGCTCAACCCAACCGCTGCGCCACCGGGGAGGCCCTAATTTATACTAATCTTAATGACTTTTCTAATTTAAGAAAAGATTGACAGTTTACATTGTAAGTGAAATTTTTTCAGCTTGTCCTTTTCCTTTTTTGCTTATGATTTATTTCAATGTGCTATTTGTTATTTAATGTTGTAGTTCAGGATATATAGCTTTGCAGTCATGGCTAAGCCTTATTTAACACAAAGGTTTTGTAACTATATATACATATATTATGTAATATATTATGTAATATATTATGCAATATGTAATATACTGTATATATTATGTAAGGGCCTCCCGGGTGGTATAGGAGTTAAGTTTTAGGGCTATCACCCCAATGACTTGAGTTCTATTCCAGCCAGGGAGACCTCTCCTGTCTTGCCCGCTGCTTCCCTAAGCAGTGTATTTCAGTAAATCTAACTGTTCGGCTCCCCACTCTATCTCTGGTGAATCCTCTCACCCCCACACCTCTGGCCTACACCCCAGTTCTTCTATGCAAAAATAAATAAATCTTAAAAATAAAGAGGTAACAAAAAAAAAACTCTATTATATAAGTAATTAACCGTCCATTTCTTCTTAATTTTTAACTCTCTCTCCAGTTCTGAGGAGCTGAAATTGAATTTCCTCCCTCTGCCCTATCCCATCTTTAAAAAATTAGTATTTTTAAGGAATGTCAACCTGTTCTTATTCTATACTGATACAAATTTTTCATATTAGATATGCCACTCTATCTTTTTTAATCTATTTTTTCTTTAACTTATTATGTAATATTCTCTGAAGAACCACTTACTAATTTTCAAATCATTGAAACGTTTTATGAAAAGTATAATTACCTACTGAGTGGATCAGCAGATGGACCTTGCAAACATAGTCCTCGCTCATAGAGCCTAAAATCCTCTTTGTAACATCCTTCTTCAGTTTGTAAGTTTCACAAAAATGATATCACTTCCCCAGAGGCTTTCCATATGTCCTGCACCGAGTTAAGTAAGAGAGATGACTTAGTTATCACGAATTGTTTTTTAATGTAACATAAAAATGCAATCTGTATGAGTGGTTCTGAACATATTTTTAAGTCATTAAGAGCATATATAAAAACTGAGTTGTTTAGTATGGCAAAAACAAATGTCACAGACCATTTCAATGCACATATGGGAAAAATGTAACTGAACATTTACATTGGGGATTACTGCTTTACATTCTATCTTAGGAGTTAGGGTAGAAATAGCATTATGTGTTTGGAGTGTTTATCCTTTCAAAAAAATTTTCCCACATTTTTTATTCAATTACTAAGAGAATAGTGTTGGAATCTCTAACTGTAATTGTGAATTTGTTATTTCCCCCTATAATTCTGCACGTTTTTTTTATTTGCTTCTTGTATTTTTATTTTCTACTAGTGAGCACATGCGCATTATACATTTGTATGTCTTGATGAATGGTTCCTTCACCACCACACAGTTATTTCTTTCATGTTGTTCATACTCCTTTCCCTGTATGTACTATGATCAATATCTATCTACACTCGTATTCTCATGATCATGATTACTATAAGTATAATTTTGCATTTTCTGAAAACCCTCTGCAACTTTATATTTTGTGTGCATCTTTTGAAAACAGCATATATGTGGTTTTGCTTTCTAATTCAATATAATTACTTTTTTTGGAAAGAATCCTTAGAATCCTTACTCTTTTCATAAAATATATAGCCATTTATTTCTATGAAGAGTTAGTTTACCATTATATTTGTTTTATTGCTCATCTATTTTGTTTCCCTTCCTTTCTGTTTTATTTGTTACAACAGATTATGTGTTAATTAGCTTCCCAGCATTTACTTTCAGATAATTGTATTGCACTTCACATATGACCGAAGTAGCTGACAACAGAGACATCAAATGATTTGCTGAATTGGCTAGGGGGATACTGAAAAATACAACTCAGAATCTACAATTTCCATATTTAAGATACTTTCAGATTATCATTACTTAAGCCACAAAAACAGACAACTCACTTTATTATCAAGTCTTTGTTATTATGGTCTTTGTTATACAGATGATCAATTTGCCCTAGCTATAAGTTATGCAAAAGAATTGGAGAGTATTATTTAAGTCAAATCTGATTTCAAAACTTGATTATGCCAGTTGCTACTTGTTAACTATTAACTTGCAACACTTATCACTGAATTTTACTTTCCCCATCAAGAATCAGTGACAAAAAGACCACCTTTGGTGGAAATAATTTAAAAAGAAATATAATGAGCAATATATAAGTGCATAATAAATATTTATTCTCGTCCAAACTTGTCCTTTTTTTTTTTTCTCTCTCCCCCAAAGGATTTAAACTGTAAGAGAAAAGAAGGAAATGCAACTCGTGAATTTTCTTACACTTTTTTTTTTTTTTTTTGTAAACTGTGTAGGGATGTTTTGCAGAAGCACGGTTTAAAACTTTCCTAAAAGGTAGAGCTTACTTGTACATACATAATTACATTTTCCCATAGCAGATAATTAAAAGTTTACTATTGTTAGAAGCAGGTGTCTAATTTGATATGATTTATATTTAACATTATGATATTAAGATAGACGTGTATTGAGTCATACTGCCTCTGTTAAACTGAAATAATTTTGGTTATTTAAAAAAAATAAAGAAGCTCATAACAAACCCATATTGTGTTTAATCAGTATTTTTGCAGTATCACACATAACTAACAACATCTGTGTAGTTGAAGTTTTTGTGGAAAATTTTTCATTTTCTTTTTAAATTCCTTGACATCTAAGCATAATTAAAGCAATTAAGCTATAGCTATTCACTTAGCTAACTGTTTATCAAATACATCAATCTTTTGAACACCCATATTTTTCACCTGAATTAAAAGTAGATGAGCTTTATGTCATTTTATGAATTTTCTGGCAATGAGCTAACAGAGGTTAGTCTAACTAATTGATTTTGTCTAGAATTATTTTGTGCATGCAGTTGTCAGGATTTCATTCCAAGTGATTAATTTTCTCACCAAAGTCAACTCCATAAAAGTGACCAATTATCTAGCATTAAACCTTACAGATGTTTGCTTCTGTGAGCATCTTATAAAATAAACAAAAGTTCCTTTAGGAGTCCGTCCTCTAAATTTTCTTACCCCACAAAGTTAACCAGGTGAGTTCTGATGTTCTCTTTCCAAAGTTCAGGGCATTTTTGACAATTTTAGGTTTTTTTTTACTTTTTTATTTTTTAAGATTTATTTGTTTATTTGTTTGTTTGTTTGTTTGTTTATTTATTCAAGCACTGGGTACAGTCAGAAGCGCGGAAGGGTGAGAGAATTCACCAGAGCCAGAGCAGGTAGCACAGCAGGCAGAAGGACCGAAGTACACGGCTGAGGGGAGCAGCGGGTGGCAGGAGAGGTCTGAGAGCCATGTGGGACCCTCCTCCGGTGTCCAGGGAGCAGCCAGGGATCGAACTGGCGCCGCGGAGGCTGCGGGCAGCTTTGCAACCCAGTGCTCAACCGCTGCGCCGCCGGGGAGGCCCATTTTTGACAATTTTGAATGCTTAAACTGATCATTTTGAAAATTATGTTTCCTAATTTCCAAATCCACAAATAGTGCAGCATTATTGCTCCAAATATGTTGGTACAAACTGTGAAAATGTGTTTGGCTACAAATTGCTGGAAAAAATACTTTTCTGGAGCAATAATAATAGGACCCAAAGTGTAAATTTACTTTTATTTGATATTAAGGTCTCCTCATCATTTAAGTTGCCATAATGTTGTTTTCACCCTTTCTATAGTCTTTAAAACAAAGTTTCTTCTTTGAACAGTGAAGGCATTTGTGTAATATTGTGGAAACTAACATAATAAAGATCTCTTCCAGAACCTTTTTACTCTCATTTGATTTTATAACATGATGTTCCTCTACTGCTAAGAATTATTTGTAAAACTGTTTCTTACCTAGCCTTCTGCAGGTAGTATTTTTAAAGATTTTGTATGACATTATCTAGATCTATGTTTTGACACTTTATTTATTTTTACCCTGCTAGACAGACAAGTTAAATTTAATGTAAATTTTGCGAAGGAAACTAAAATTTAAGTTCTGCCAAGTAGAGTTGAGAATTAGAGGGTCATGACTCATCGAATTATCACAAAAAAAAAAAAAATTGGCCTCAACTACCAGTATCTTTCACCGGGAGAGGTGTCTCTCAATAAAAATTGCACTCCATAGGGTAACAACTAAAAAGTAAAACAAATGTTATCATTGAGAAAATGAGGTGGCCCACAAATGGATTCTATTCAGAAGAAACAATCATTCAAATAAGAAGTGATTAAGAGAACTAAAGCATTATGCCAATGTTTTTGTTCTTATAAATAAAACTCAAATACTATTGTACCTTGATAAATGTCTTATCTTCAAATGAATTTTCTTTCTTTCATCAAATATTTATTAAGTACTTTTTAATGTTTCAGGCAGAACTCTAGATGCTGGGAAAACAATGATATGCAGGATGGAAAATGTCTTTCCTTAGGAAAATGGATTTAAACAAGGCAGATTATTAGCAAGTCATGCACTTAATGTGGGCTAAGTATATCAGATAATAATGCAAATTGTTGGGTCACATTTAACTAATTTGTGGCTGGGGTTACTTGGAGGGAAGATTCATTATAAAATCCATCAAGAAATGCCTTTGATTCAAAAAAGGAAAAAAATAATAGAAATGTTTGGAGCACATTGGGTAAGAAAAGTTAAAGCAGCTTTGAAAGTTGGGACCAATACTAAAGTGGGGGTTCAAATGGAACAGGGTTTAGATTAGATAAACTGAATATATCCAAAATATTTTGTGGTATGAGAAAGAAAAGTGGTACAGAAAAGAACACATCATAGTGTGCGTGTGTGTGTGTATGTGATTTATAGATTATATAAATGTTATTGACCTTAATACAACACATTTAGAAATTGCTTAGCAAATTTTATTGTTATTATGTGTGAATTTTGTTTCAGGTTTTAAAAACTGAGAAACAAAGAAAACACTACTTTTAATAACATGCAGCTGCTTTTTAAAAAGTATCTTAGAAAGTAGGTATTACATAGATTTTAAGCATTTTCCCAAAGAAATATAATTACAAACACAACAATGCTCTATCATCTATGATGAATAAAATGTGACAATGATCAAATATTCTATAACTTTGATAATAAATGATATAGTTATTTACATATTTATGTCTCATTTAATAAATTTACGTGTATATGTGATTTTGGTTTTCTATTTTGCTCCTCTTTTCCCACATTTTATAATTGCCCTGTCTGCAAACTGCAAATATGTGATATCTTCTTGTCTCATCAGTTGAGAAAAAGATTTGTGCAATGAAAGTTCATGTGATTTTTCTTTAGAGATCATTCCTATAAATATATAAAATACAGACAGAGTAAAATGGCATTCACAAAGCAGCCATTTCAACTAAGTCACTTTACTTACATGATGTATTCTAATCACAAGCAAGTCATAAAAATAAGTGTGATCTCAGAAATGAGTGCTATTACAATAAAATATTCTGCAATAAAACAATACACTGCAAAAAATATAAAAGCATAAAAAAGAATTATGCTCTTGATGCCTAATTTACCAACATTTCAGGTCAGCAAAATTTTTGAAGAATCATTCCCTTTTTTAAGTTTTCTTTTTAACAAATACTACTTAAACTACATTTCACCAAATGATATACTAGTCCCTGTAGGATCATAGACTGAGACTAGATGAGGAATTCTTCAGTATATATGAAGAATAAGTAAGTTATCTGCAACACAGTTTAAAGGAACATCTATACATTTTTTAGTGCAAAGTAGCACCATAGCCTTACTAACTTTCTTAGATAAGTAAGACTGTGGAATATTCTCTTAGATACATTATTTTCTTTTCCCCATACAATCTGGAAATACAAAAGGGAAACCATGAACTTTAACCATTCACTCTCTGCATCAAGGGGACACCCTTGTCAAAAAGAAATTGGCATGCTTTAATCGTTCTGACTGTGATGTAACTGGACTTATGAAGAAATAAACTATTTTTTATGAAAGAGGATGTTTATTAATTGAAAATTCTTTACAGAATGACTAACTATAAATTGCTTATAGAAAATAAATCCAAAGCTGACTATTTATGGGCATGGGTCTCTGATAAGTATATTGTAAGTTCAGGTATAAATAGTCAGGTTTATTAGTGAAATGCTCCCTCTTGCCTGGAATAATAATGCATATACCTCATATAAAGATCTCACTTGATCTGGCGCAGAGTTCATGTCTAAGGTTGAAAAGAATGGAGAGCTACCCTCAATGTACAGATCTCTCCCTGCCTTATCTAGTCTACTTAATCGTCCAAATCTTTAAAGTTATTAATGCATTTCTCTGCTATCTGAAATCTCAGAACTGTGTCTGAACTAATAACCCAATACTTACAGGTAGCTCAATATGAGATATGTATAATTAGCGCTGAACACAAATTCTTCCCACCTGTTAGTGAGTTTTATAAGGACAGACTCAAAGTCAGCCTTTTTCAAATACCATCATCCTTTATAATAAATGAATAATAAAAATTCAATAACCAATTAAACTAATGGACAAAACAAATGTGCATAAAATATATTTGGAAATGTATTATGTAAAATGCCAGTCCCTACTCTACATTATGTATTATAGCTATTGAATAAGCCAGCCAAGAGTTATGGCTAGAAGATTTTGTAATTTTTAGAATTGTTTTTGCTTTGTTCTAGTCATCAATCTAAGTTTATCAAATAAGTAGAACATAGTAACTGTCAATGGACAATTTCCCAAAAGCACAAAGTATAATATGATGCTCTAAGTAGTTGTATTTTTAATTAGGTAGTAGGCCAGATTAACAAAACAAACTGCAGTGGTCTCATCTACCCAATATTAAGTGCGTTGTGTTAAGTCTCCCCATAACATTAGGGAAGGAATCCCAATGTGGTAACATTCACATATTTGCCTGTCCTTCATTTTTAATATTCTTTATTTCTTCACTTGTATTCCATTTACTGCAGGTTCTTTGATCTTGTCAGCAGATTACTCTCACTTTTGGCAATGATTTGGAAACAGGACTCTTTTCAGTAAGCTGATCACTGACTCAAACCAAATAGCCGTAACACCTCGGGAATGGAGATTTTCCAGTTTGTCGCTACTTGTGCAAAATATTGACTGCGCACTGAGGATGAAGCTTTGAACAGGGTACTGAAAGAGATTAATCCACTCATTTGGCTGCAAATCTGCTGATTTTGATGACTTATGTGACAAAGAGCTCAGGAGGGAGGCTCCTGGGACTAGGAACAGTTCAAATGCCATAGACTTTGGCATCCTATTGAAAGCCAGCAATTTTTCTTGAAAGGACTCCTTTCAGTTATTTCTATGAATTTGGTTAATTTATAGAATTCTGAAATGGTTTAACTATTTTCCAGTATTGCTGTTATTTTTGTGGAAGACTAGTTCACCAAGAGCCTCACATTTCCATTTCTGAAAGTCAAATTTGATGTGTGTGTGTGTCTGTAAAATATTTTATTAGAGAAAAATTCAAACATATACAAAAGTGAAGGGAATAATGAATGATGGAACACTCATTACAATGTTTTCAAATTATTTTTTAAGCCATACCAGTTTTTCTTCAAATATAACCCGATGAATGTCCCCTTTCCCTGGATTATTTTAAGGAAACATTCAATATCATATATTTCACCAACCAAGAGTATTTCAACATATATATTTCTACAAAACAAAGTTTTTTAAATTATCAAAACAATAACAACTCTAAAATTTAACCCTATGACTTAATATTATATAAATACAATAAATGATAATTTTTCTGTTTGTCTCATAATTTAACAATCTGTTCTTATCCTTATATATTGAATGATTAATGATTCACTTAATTTGTGTAATGTGGAGTTGCCTTCCAATAAAAATTTGCTCTTTCAAGTCATTTGATGAAAAACTGCTATTTGTTTCTGTAGATATTTTCAGTCTGGATTTTGCCAACTGCTTCCTCATCCTGTCATTTATTATGTCCACATATTCTCTGTACATCTCATAGATTAAAATTTAGATGTAGGGCCTCAATGAAGTTTAGGATCATTATTTGTGATAATAAGTACTGTACAGGCTATTTGTGTATTTTCCAAGAGGAAAATAATGTTTGTCATGTGTGTGATTTTATGAAACATTGATATCCATAACCTAGATTGATTTATCATTAGAGATTACAAAATTATATTATTCTAATGATTCCATACCTTATCATTTGAAAGAATACAAATTTGATGTGTGTGGATAGGGACAGAGATACAGATAGTGACCCAATATAAAGGTAGAAAAATGCCATATATGTGTATATATATTTACATATATATTCTAATATAAAGCATTAATTCTAATAATTTCAGGGTGCAGGGTTATTGGTCATTTTCTTTGTCTCATTGACCTTATAACTATTATTTCCCTTTTACTTCATTAAAAATCCTAGCTTATAGTAAAGCCACCATAACTATTCATTTATTTTTTTTTCAAAATACATACAGAACTTTCTCAAAATAATGATCACAGAACTATCACTAATAATATGAATTCTGAAACATTATTTTGTAATTCATGTTACTTTTTATATCAAATCAAAATGTAGCATTAAATGATTTTATTTCACAGTGTCTTGTTGAGATTTTTTCTCTGTGCCATTGCACCTTAGTATGAAGTTAAGTTGATTTTTTGTTTGCTTTTTTTAAGGTATTTTAATACAAAATATTTTCTTGCTTCTACAATCAAATACCTAAAATCTATATGCTAAAAAAAGTCTAATTTTTATCCCTGTTCCTCTCCACATTATTCTTTGTTATTTTTCTTTTCTCTGTATATTTTCCCCAATGTTATGGATTATCATCCCATAATTTTTGTATCATATAAGCAAATATGAATAACTATATGAGTTTACACACATATTTCATATTTGTATCTCCCTTCATGACATAGACTTAACATTTGCATCCCCTAAAATTTCATGTGGTGAAAACTAGTCCATGATATGGTGGTACTTATAGGTGCTGCCTTTAAGAGTTGATTGGATCATGAATAGCACCTCATGAGTGGGATAGTGCTCTTGGCATGTGCCAGCACCATGATCTTGGACTCTAAGAAACAAATATTTGCTGTTTATAAACCACCCAGAAGATGGTATTTTTGTTACAACAGTCCACATGTACAAATCCTTACATTATATAAACTATAGAGACTTCTCTTCATATTTATTTTAAAATAATAGTACAACTTGAAGCTCACTTTACAGAAGAAATTTGATATGGACTTCATCCATTAAAAAAGACTGAAATAGCATTTGCACCATATTCCACTATGTGCAAGTAATGAAGAATATCCAAATCAATCTCCTTGATAATGAACAATTAGGCATCATTGTGTTAGTCTGTAATTTTTCTGCAACATCCTTAAATATGCATGCATATTTTCTTGAATTCTTACAAAAGTGTGGATCCAGTTTACTTACTTTCATCATCAGAAGGTATTTCTGCTTTTCTTTCTTCTTTTTTAATTTTTTTTGGTCAGGGTTAAAAAAATATATAGCTTATTCCCCTCCCCATACTTTATCTTGCCTCCATTCTTCCCATTCTGTTCAATTTGGATTTTACTTTTAGTATTTTCTCCTCACCTCAGTACTTCAAATTTCCTGGACAAATGGAGTTTCAACTGGTCATTCCATAGTTTTCAGTTCCCTAAACACTACCTACAGTGATCCCACTGCCTCCAGAAAAACTCCCTCCACATTTTATGCATAGTTCTCACATTGAATTGCTGAGCTTTCCAATGACTAGTTCATAGCAGTTGGATTTCTCTGGACTCTTAAGGAGTCATTTGCTTTCCCTCTGAAGTTTTCATATAATAGAGTTAAATTTCTACCATGCACTTGGAATTCTGTGACAATGATAAATCTTCATTCTTAGGACTTGTAGTAGTTTGAAAATATTCCATCGTGTTTCATGTTTTACCACTCAAATCACCTCAACTGGTATGATCAACTGGTTTATATTATCTATAATTACTCTCAAAGTGAGTGTGTATGTTGTAGTAAGAATTGAATCCAGTATCCAACTTGACGTCAAAAGCATGCTCTACACCATGATGGCTTACAGCTAAATCTCAGGTAGATTAGATGCAAATATATTGTCAATCCGACATAGTTTGGCAATGTTTTATTGAAACAGTGAAAAACCCACAAACATCCAAAATCAGTTATGTTCATTCTCTCAAATTATAATTCCATGAAATGTAAAAGAGTGAGTGACAGAAAGTCATTGCCATCATCGGAAATACAAGATATGCTAAATCTCCTGTCTCTCAATCTACAATCCTATATACTCTAATTAATATAAAAAAATTCCCTGGAGGAAATACACAATATTTCCCCTGCTATTATACCTCACTCATTAAAACTTTGTTATTTAAAGTCCTTAGAAAAGATTGGTTTTTTTTTTTAATTTCAAAATATTCCCTCCTGCACTCTTTACTACTGATAATATATTGAGAATAAAAATATATGAACTTCACCTGCCCGCTCATTAGCTTGCAATAATACTGATATGAAGGTAATTGTACTACTCCCAAGCTTCCACTGAGTAAGATGTTTACCCATTTTTTTCTCACTGTCGAAAATCATGTGTTAGCATATGATGCTTCATTACTATTATTCTGATATTGTATCTTTTAACCTCTGATCTTAGATCACTGAATTATTTTAAAATATAAGATAAATCATTGCACTTATTAAAAAAGTGGAGATTGTATAATTGCCATTTGGTAAAACTTGGTATCACGCATGTATCAAAAAAACTTAGACTGGTGGGCATGTGCTGGTGACATGATATGACTTCTAAAATATATTTCTATATTGCTAGCAATTGTAACTGTAGCAGTTTTGGTCCAAACAAGAGATAGAAACTACACAATAAGTTAAACAGTAGAAGTTTTAATAAGAATGATTAACTATAATAAAAGAAAAATTAAAAGATATAAGCCTACTCTATATGGTACCTTAAGATTAAGGGGGAGTGCTCAAGGAAGGATAAAAAAAAAGTTTTTAAGGGGTTTTGAAGGGGTTGTGACCTAATTGAAGAAGCCGTATTACATCTGAAACTGAGAGGCAATAAATGTAAGTTGATGACTGACATAGTGACTTAGTTAATTGCCAAGTCACATTAATCGTAGATGACAAGATGATCAGGCCATAAGAGGAATGGAAAAAATCTTTTAAATAGATTAATGGCAATCATGATGCCTTTGTGACCCTTCTTTAAAATAATATTCAAGTTGCTTATGCATTTGTATTTCCTATTCTAAGTCTTCATATTCTAAAACTGTTTTCTACCATGGCCCAGACATTTCCTTTGAGACTAAATGTTGTATTGATAATTAAATAATGAATAATTAATAACTAATGATGATAAAAAAAGTAAATTCAGAGAAGATATTAGCTGGTTTATAAGTAAGGACTCCTATTTACATTGACAAACTTTGTTCATCTGAAGTGAAAGTATAAAACAGCAAATGAGATTTGGACTTTGGAATCATAATTTCTAAGTCAAATTCCTAAAAATCCAATAATAATACTATGGTTAAAGAAAATTATCTGGTGGTGCAGGCAGTGTAGCCCCGTGCTATGAAGCTGTCCGCAGCCTCTGCAGCGCCAGTTCGATCCCGGGAGGCCAGCGAGCGTCCCACATGGCCCTGCAAACCTCTCCTGTCACGCCCGCTGCTCCCCTCAGTGGTGTGTTTCCTCAGTCTGCCTGTTCTGCTCCCCGCTCTGTCTCTGATGAATCCTCTCACCCTCCCACATATCTGGCATGGACCCTGGTTCTTGCATAAATAAATAAATAAATCTAAAAAAAAAAAAGAATTATCTGTTCCTCAGTTTACTAACTTAAAAGTGAGGATGATAATATTATCTATCTTACAGGATGAGATTATACTAATTATACTCATTTAATTAGTACATATACGTGTTTAGAACAAAACCAGGAAAATAATAAATACTCAACAAACATGGCTATGATCACAAGTAGTACTGCAGGTTGATCAGATTGTTTATGAACTAGGAGTATCTTAATGAAGAGTTAGTATAATAAACTTGCATACAATATCTAACAATAAAATTGTCTTCATATCAGATATTAAAGTTTCTCTAAGTAACATGAAGTATTTTAATATTATTAAATCACATATTTTTTCTTGGGTGACACTTATGACAATGTAAACAGTGGAAGCTGGTCCTAAGGACAAGAATACATGCCTGAAAGTAAAAGTCCTGAACCCCAGACATATGGTCAACCATTGCAGTATATATTTATCAAGATTAGATGCTACTTTAGTAACCTCATTGATGATTGTTTTTTTCTGTATATATAGGAACAGAGATAGTGTATCCAGAAGCAAATTCGAATAGTATTCAACATAAGAATACTTACCACAATGAGATACTGCTTCTTATCCATTAGGATCGGGATTATTAAAAAGAAAAAAAATATCATATTGACAAGAATATGTAGAAATTCAAACCCTCTGAATTGCTGGTAAGAATGTATATTTTATAACTGTTTTCCAAAGCACTATGGAACTTCCTAAAATGTCAAATATATCATTTCTAAGAGATCTAGCAATTCTACCTTTTATTATATATGCAAAAGAATTGCAAGTGGTGACTGGAACAGATATGCACATATCTACGTTCAAAGTAGTATTATTCACAAAAGTGGAAACACTAAAAACATCCACAGAAAGAGGAATAAAAAAAACATATAGTCTTTATTCTCATTCTATTGATTTACAATTTATTTAGAACATGCATTTTTCATTGTTGCTTATTATAAAAAGATTAGATTCTAATCAAAATGCAAAATTTTAATATCTATATTATGAATTAGAAGCTATCTGTGATAGAAAGTGAATAGAGGAAAATAAGAGGCATCCAAGACATCTTAACATTCATACGGAAAATTTCCAGAAACATAAGGGACAAGAATGTGATCAAATAAAGTAACTGTGTATTAGTATTTTAGATGAGCAAGGATTATTCAAATTTCATTATTTCTCATTATTGTTAATATTGAATCCCCCGCCCACTGGGAAGTTCCCAAGACATTTGAACTTTACTAAAAATCACTCCTGAGAAAATCAGTCCTTAGGAAATCCATAACTGAAATTTAAAGCACTTTTCTATGTGAGTACATGTTGCATAATTGGAAAGTTCGGCACCTTGTGGTACTATAAACTGGTAATGAGAATAAAGGGAATGGTTTCCTGTATAATTTGACATTTTGTATAAGAGAAAAGGTATAACTAAAATTTTATGATGTCTAATAAACATATCAAATGGATTAAATGGATACACTTTTCTTAAAAATGTAGTAAGTACGAGGCCTCCCTGGGAGTGCAGTGGTTAAAGTCTCAATGCTATCCAGCTATCACCAGCCACTGCAACATGAGTTTGATCCCTGGACAAGGAGCTAACCCACATGGCTCAGCAGACCTCTCCTGTCTCTCCTACTGCTCCCCTCAGCAGTGTATTTCAGTAGATCAGCCTGTTCTGCACCCCACTCTGTCTCTGGTGAATCCTTTCACCCTCCCACATGTCTGGACTACACCCCAGTTCTTATATGCATAAATAAATACAAACAAATCTTAAAAAAATATGTAGTAAGTCTCTTTGTTAATCAAAATGGAATGGAAAGAAATGATAGATGCTGAAGAAGCAGATGTACTGGACTCCCAAACCTCAAACACACAACGGTAACCAGGAAAAGGAAAAGGGATAAACATCTATCCATTTGTGATGGTGTAATCAAGTTAGAAAGTTATCATGAAATCTAAAATTAGCTTTTTCTCCCCTCCCCGCAACTTCACAAAGACAATTTTAAAAATGAAACCAGGGGAAGAAAGACTGAAAATGCTTTTTAAGTCAATAGGGTAGTACTCGTCTGCTTCTAGAAGTGGCAATAGAGAGGTGACTGTTATAAAACCAAGATAAACTTCCACAGAACTAAGAAGGACACATCTTTGGAATAAGACCACCCTGCTGGAGATATCAGTAACCCAGGTGATCAAGGAAATGATACACTCCCACATCCATGAATGTGGGGATAGTAGAGAAGGAAAAGCTGAAACATACACATACACACACCTTACTCATTTATGAAGAAACCTAATTCTTTAGAACTTAGTTAAGAAAGGGTAGAATATACTGGAATGGATTTAAATCATTATTATTTCCCATCAGCAATACTGACTTGCACATATATTAGCTAAGCCAGAACTAGTCTGAAAATGGAAACCACTACCTAGCCTTAGAGAATGGCAAAATAAGTATTTCTGGAACACTATTAAAAATCAAAAGTATAATATGGGTACTAAATTTGTGAGTCTTTTAATTTCTTAATTCAACTACCACCATTATACTGTAATTTCTATAAATTACTTAGATCAGCATTGCTAATAGAAATTAATAACCTCAAATATGAGCCAAATATATAGCTTTGTTTCTAGTAACATTTCTAGAAATTAAAATTGTCTATATGTTGTTTTAAATCTGAGATGTCTTTACTTTAACATGTGATCAGTATGAAACTTATCAATGAAATATCATATTCATTTTTATTATATTAAATCTTGAATTGAGTGTGTATTTTATGCTTAGAGCTCTTCTCACATCATAGTTACCTTTTCAAGGCTCATGTGGCCACAGGTCTTTAGTGGCCACAGAAAGTGATGGTTTCAATTAAAAAAAAAAAATATATATATATATATTTGTGTTATTGCTCATTACAGGAGGGAGAAGCGTCTCAAGAAACATCCATAAAATATTTTTTCATTGTTCTCTATGAAGAGCCCTGTATTGTTAATAGGCTTGTCCAGCTATTAATGATCTAATTCTTGTACACCTTCCTAGTCATTCTCTGTTTTTGTTTTTTTTTTCCCTATCTTTGGATGAGAGTGATCCTCTTACAGGTTTTGGAATGCTCCACACTTCCTTCTATCTTAGGGTTGAAACAAACATGCTGCTTGTTTTCCCTAAAAAACCTTTTCTCCTCCTTTTTCTTATCTGCTTCTAGCACGTATCTTAATTCCTTCCAATGTAACATATATATCTTCAGGAAAGATCCCTGAACCCAAGATGACATTAAAATTCTCATTGTATAATGTAAAATGACCTACAATATTTTTAATATCCGAAACACTACTAATGTTTTGTAAAAATTAGAAAGTTATGTCTCAGCTATTCTTAAAGGCCTATAGTGACTTCCCATCACTTTTGAATAAAAGCCAAATGCTTTATTGTCTCTAACATTTCATAATCATTTGTCTGTCTACCCTTCCAACCTCATTGTCTCTACAGCTATGCCTTTGATTCTGTCATTTCAACCACCCTGATAGTCTCTCTACTGTAGAAGTGTGATAGACTAATTCCAATAACATTGTGGTGTTGTTCCCTAAGTCTAAAAAGTCCCTGCTATAGGTCTTTTCTGTGAATAAGGTAGTATGAAGTCACAAACATTAAAACTGAAATTAAATTAATCCAAATTTAGTACATAAAATAAGGACCAAATCTGTCCTTATTTGGTACATCACTCAGATACCTCATTACTGTCTGGAGTCAATACAAGCCACACTTCAAAAGCTCAACTGTGTCATGTGACTGAAGCCAATAGAACTGAGTGGAAAACATTTCTATCACATTAGACAACAATGTTCAATACTGGTATGTGAAAACTTTCCCTGAAAAGGGAAGATAGGGATATTTTACAGTTGGTAAGTCATATAGCCTTTGTCATAATTATTTAATTGTTCAGTTGTAGTATTGAAACAACTATAGAGAATGTGAAGAAACAGTCAACAATGTTTCAGTAAAATTTTGTTTGTGGAAAAAGTGACAGGCTGATTTGATCCATAGGCTTTAGTTTGCTGTTGTCTGTTCTACATATTTTTGTGGCCAAATCCTTAATGTTACATATTTTCAGTCAAAATGCATTAAAAATACTAAAAATTTCTTAAAGTAAGTTGTTAACTCATCTCAACTATACATAGCCAAGTAACTTAATTTGTGTAATTTGATGTCCTTTTATACAGTCTGCATGCTTATCTTGTTTTCTACATCCAATAAGCATGTTTTCTCACTCACCAAGAGAAAGTTCCTGCATCTTTATTTTATTTTACAAAGACTGCCAGAGATTAATTCAAATGAAACATTTACATTAAGTAGGGTAATGTTTAGTATATTGTCTCTTTCACTAGATAATTATTGGAAAAGAAAATTAAGGATCCATCACTCAATTTCAGAAACAGGCGGGGAAAGAAAAAAACCTTAAAATGAAAACGATGCAAATTTAATCTTGATATTAGTTCTGCCTGCTAAAATTACATGACACACTTCAAAACCAAATCTGTCCTTATCTGGTAGATTACTCAGACATCTCGTTATAAAGACTTACTTACCCTGTTTTTACAATAACCAAGAATTTATTCAGCGAAGCACTGGAATTAAAGTAGAATAGCTATTGTGAGGATATTCCATTGGCACCGTATTTCTGTTTATCTGGTTTGTGTTGTGCAGCAATTTAAAAACTGAAGATATTTATAAATTTAAAATACTGCTGACTCCAGCAGGTTGGAGGACTGAAGCTTTAATATATTTGTTAAAAGCAATGCATCATTTGGCATTAAAGAAAATCCTGTGGATAGTCCCCAATTCCTCTCTCCAATGAAGCATGAGGCATAATCTGGACATGAAAAAGAAAAAAGATAACTGCTGCTGATCATCGGAGTCTTCTAATACAAGAAAATTCACTTTCTTGAAGATTAAGCATCCAGTGGTGTGGCCCAGTGATTATTTTTCTGCAAGAATATATTTCCTTTTGGAAGAAGATATAGCATTGCAGACTAGAGAGGCTAAATGATCTGCAATTTCAAAATTCAGCAGTGACCAGGATATAGTGTATCCTGAGTGAAAATATTGAAGTTTTAAATGCAGATACCTATTTGTTTTTGATCAGAAATTGGAATGCATAATGAAGTAACAAATTACCTACTTTATTTAATACTACAACTACTTGAAATGCATATTTTCCAGTTACTCCTTAATAGCAAAATTCTAATTGTTTATTTTGTTGGTTTCAAGAGGTCACTTGAGTTACTGATTCTTCCCTTTTATAATGAACTACAATGTGTTTAAAAATTTAAAAAGGATGTGGTAAAATAATGAGATGATTTCATAAAAATGTTAATGCAAAATATAAATTCTCTTGATTTTTCATGAGATCCTTCTAATTACAACTTTGGGGAAAAAAAAGGGAAAAAGGGAAAAAGGAAAAAAAAAAACATGGTTGCAACTTATTGCCTTGGAATGAAGTCCTGTCTTACCCGTTTATATGTCTTCACATTAACTATCCAAGGCAATGATAAATCAAATCAATCATTACTGAGCATATAACAGAAAGTTTGAGGAGTGGTTATAGATTCTTAGATGGGCTATGGGCTATTAGTGAGTAATTTTTATAAAATGATTCTTTTCAAAAGGCTTTACACAAATGTCTAAAGACATTTCTAGATAATGCCTAAGCTAGGCAATATGAATTAACAAATTACTTGAGATTATGACTACCCTGGCTATGGCAATGCTTCTGATTTACTTTAAATCTGTCTTTATTAGATTTATTTGTGACATTAGTAAGAGAAAATACACTGACATTTTACATACATATCAATTTTATGGATTATTTCATATGAAAATTCTAGGCATTTAAATTTTCTCCATGTTGATATTGAACACATGCACATATTTATATACCAACCATAACTAAAATCTACAAATCACTGCTTTTCACTATGAACAGGATATCATCATTTAAGCCATCAATTATTCTTAACTGTAAGACTGGCCACTGTATATAGTCATCAATGGAAAAAGACCACTATTAAATTATAACTATGTCACAACAGCTACATTTAATAAATAACACCTATGAGCAAGACCTTTGCCCAACTTGACTTCTAAGACTAAGATATAAAGTCCTATATTACGGTGTTCTATTTATATTAACTCTAAGAGAAGAACAGGGTGATAGTCTGCCCTTTTACAAAACACATTAATGAGGTCCATTCCCTGTAGACTCTTTATCTACTGTGTGAGAAAAGGAAGGAATGGCAGCCAGTCCAGTTAGTTTAGCCATTGGAAAATTAGATTCATACCACCTCTTTATAATTCCCATAGGATCTGTTATAAACTTGGTTTAGATGCCCAAAAGCTTAAATGAATTTGAGTTAGCATTGTGACGTCTTCATTTGTCAAATTAATGGACCACCGATTTAGCAATCAGGAGATGGCCTGAGGGAAATACAGCCCAGAAGAAGCAAGTTTTTCTTAGTGGTAAAGAATAGTAATTCTGAAGCAAGGAGGCAGTTCTAGCTTTGGAAGAACACCAGAGTAATGGCCCCTGAGAAGTCAGTAGTAAGGTGACTTTTCTACATAGGAGGAAAATGCCATGGCAGAAAAAGAATCCATGATGTGTACATGGATTCTATTTAGTCATCGACCATGTCTAATACCTAATTTGATAGGAATTGTTTAGTTCGCTTCCCCCCAGAGGTCTTCAATAACTTCTACCTCTTGTCTAATCCACACTAATCTAAATCCCTTTAGATCCAATTACATGGTTGCATCACAGGATGAGCTAAAAACTTTAGTTCAGTCTTACTCTCAGGAAAATGAAAATGTATATGTACTGTCTAAATTCTCTCCTTCAAGTCCTATGGTGCTAAATTTTTATCTTGAGCAAACTCAGAATTATTTTTTTGGAGAATCCTGCCATTAGAATTCCTGTTCTCTACCTTATCTAGTGGAGATATCTCATTTCAATTATGACAAGAATAAGTTATCTCCTGTGAGCTATTTGAAAGTTTATTTTTAATGAACAGTCTAATGTGGGACTCCATGTTCTAAAACAGATGAAAAATGTCACAAACTTTAGTGATAATTTTCTAAATGAATAAATTTAAAGTAAGTTTCTGGTATAGGTACAGACAGAACTCAGGGCTCTTTCTATTCATTTTTTTCTCAATCACAAACTCATACATTTCAGTAACTATTGAAATCAGTAAATTGTAGGTCTTCTTTCAAATAGTAATATTTTCTGTGGCAACAATAATCTTGAATCTTCAGCTAATTAACATCTGTCAAATACTTTGCTGAAACATCTGTTGTTTCAAAGGGCTAGCAAGGTAGAGTGAACCATCCACTATTTCAGACATTCAGGGTAAATTTATTTAAATGCAATGATCCTTCTTCAGAAGGTCACCCACTGATCTAAGTGTGCTCTGGGACAATGCTATTAACCAGCATACATGGCATGCTGAGAATGCATCATGGTCCAGAGGTAGGATAACCAAAAATGTATAAGCCTTTCTGCTACCTATCAAAAAAAATCATATTATAATTATTGTTATTTATCACTTGACATATAAAATTCTACAAAATTTTATTTTATTGGATGATTTTTAATTATGTTTTATATTAAAATATTTTGTGCTGCTTATTAAAGCAAAAATTCTTTATATTAATTACTAGAACATTAAATATAATGATTCCAGTTATATATTCATGTTTCTTAAACAATGTTTAGTCATAAACATCTTTAATATAATTTCTTCAGTACTTTTCTTAAAAATGTATTTTCCATATTACCAACAATGCATTTTTATTATTAACCTTAAATATTTATTAAAGTTGCATATTATGGATGATAAATGCAAAAATCATTTTTATAATTTTTCTCTAGTCTATATTTTTATTTGAAAAATAAATGCTAAATATTCTTTTTACTGGTTCTGATTATATCTACTAGCACATTAAATACTCTTTTTACTCATTCTAATAATATCTATTAAGCTTAGATTAAAGTCTATAAAATAGAGACTATTTCCATTGATAATTTTTCTCATGTGGAAATGCTTAAGTTCAAATATGGCCCACTTCCCAGAAGATTTTTAAGATTCTTTGTAGCAATGTGTCATTTATCTATTTTCCTCATTAGTGTTTTATAGCCTCTCTCAAGTCTATTTTGTTTCATTTACCTACATGCCAGATTCCAAAATCTTGTGATAAATATCTCTTGCTCTTCATTTTTTTTTCCACAATCGTTCTTAAAACAATGAATTCCTTTACTATGGCTTTAATGGAGTTAGGAGGGAAACAAAACTCTCATTGCCAACAATAAGTTGTGGGGAGGTTTAAATTATTATTAATATTTGCACAAATTTCACTGCTTTTTTGAAAGAGAGATGAAAATATATTAATACTATTTACTATAGATAGCAGTAGATACTCTTAATGCTATCAATAATGACAAAAATAGGTAAATATAATCACTTTATCTCTTCTGTAGAAAACACCTAGATTGAGTTCTTATCCAACTAGCCTGAGTGGCAAGTGGGGAAAAAGTCAAATTTTTAAAATGAGAAATGTTTAAGTCTTTTAAATGCTGTTATTTATGTTTTTTAAATCACTCTGTACATCTGTCCAAAAGGAAATTTTCTGTATCCTCAATTATATATGATAACCACTAGTCACATGTGCCTATGGAACATATGATAAGTGGTTCATATCCCAGAGGAAATTCACTTAAATAGATTTAATTAACTAATTTAAGTGTTCATAGCCACATACCTAATGATCACCATTTTGGGCAGTGCAAAACTATTTAAAGAACAAGAAACGCCTATTTATTTCCTGTGATACACTTAAAATATTCATATAAATACTTAGCGAACTTTAGTCTATGGATATATCTCTCCCATATACAGGCTAAGATAGTGTTTCTTTGATCAAAAAAAAATAGAAAATCACAAGAAAAATGTAATGGCTGCCAATTTTATCAAACCTATCATCCATTCTTACATTTTTTTTTCTTTTTTGAAATTTTAAGATTCTAGGCTAAAGATTCTAGGTAAGCATTTCTAAAAAAATGAAAGCCAAGTCTCAGTGCTATACCTAGCAGAAATGCCTCAGCACTGAAAAAAAAAAAAAAAGCCAAAAAAATTAAAAATAAATTTTCCCAACCTTAAATGTTTGTTCATAAAGATTTACTTTTGAGATTTGTTGTGGATTATGTGACGTGAATCTGTAAAAATGCAAAAGCTGTCATTTTCTTTCTTTGAAGTCATTGGCAAATGACTTGATGTCATAACGTCATGATGTCATAAATTTGAAAGCAATGCATGAAAATAAGGAGATACATCCTAAAATGCCTTGAAAATAAACACACATATTTAGGATTTCAGAATGGTTCAATCATGTGATACATGTCTACTCATTCATAAATATTTGGTTTCTTATCTAAAGCTTATTTATGGAAGTCATCATTTTTTTTTTTAAGATTTATTTATTTATACATGCACTGGGTACAGTCAGAAGCGTGAGAGGGTGAGAGAATTCACCAGAGCCAGAGGGGATAGCAGAGCAGGCAAAAAGACTGAAGTACACTGCTGAGGGGAGCAGCGGGTGGCAGGAGAGGTCTGCGCGCCATGTGGGACCCTCACCCGGCAGCCGGGGATTGAACCGACGCTGCAGAGGCTGAGGGCAGCTTAGCAACCCAGCGCTCAACCGCTGTGCCACCAGGGCGGCCCTGGAACTCATCATTTTTAAAGTAACAAAATTTTAAGTTAATATATTTCACATTCTCTTTCATGGTTACTTTTTTGGTCAATAAAATGACTCTTCATATAGTGAGAATTCGGCAATAACCAGGAAAAGGACCTTCAACAGAACCTAACCATGTTGCTATTCTCATCTTAGTTGGCTGGGAAAGATCTCAGATTTGGACTTTTTTTTTTTTTTAATGCGATAGAAGAAAGGCTTATTTTTTTCCTTTATTTTATTTTTTTAAAAGATTTATTTATTTATTTATAAAAGCACTGGGTACAGTCAGAAGCGTGGGAGGGTGAGAGAATTCACCAGAGCCAGAGCAGGGAGCAGAGCAGGCAGAAGGACCAAAGTACACTGCTGAGGGGAGCAGCGGGCAGCAGGAGAGGTCTGCGCCCCATGTGGGACCCTCCTCTGGTGGCCGGGGAGCAGCCGGGGATCGAACCGGCGCTGCAGCTTCGCAACCCAGCGCTCAACCACTGTGTCGCCGGGGAGGCCCAGATTCGGACTTTTATACTCCAAAACTTTGAGAAATATATTCCTGGTATTTATCAACACCTATTTTATGTTTTGCTATAGCAACTTGGATGAACTAATAAAATACATCACTAAATGTTGTTTTTCTTTTAAATGTAAGACTTGAGAAATTATAACAGAGGGAGAGAGAGAAGCAAAAAATTGCAAAATTGTTTTTTTGTATAAATGATATTAGAAGAAAACAGTCTGTGAAAGTTTTTGCTCTGACCACCAGGATGCATTTCATCAAAATGATTATAAGTCTGAGTGTGACAATTTCAGATATTACAGTATTTTCAACAAAATGTGTGAGTAAGTCAGTGGAGGAAAATGATGTATGAAAACCTCACAATGAAATTCAGCTGGATGTCATTTGGCCACTCTGATTTTCCATAATAACCATTTATGGTTTGGGGACACAAACCATAAATGGTTTGTTATATTTCAT
Organism: Talpa europaea; assembly: GCF_964194135.1. Lineage (NCBI taxonomy): Eukaryota > Metazoa > Chordata > Mammalia > Eulipotyphla > Talpidae > Talpa > Talpa europaea. The sequence continues at coordinate 110,508,188 of NC_140071.1, read as the reverse complement.
GATGAGGATTGTATTGTTGTTGTTGTTGTTTTTTGTTGTTTGTTTGTTTTTTTAGATTTATTTTATTTATACAAGAACCAGGGTATAGGCCAGATGCTGGGGGTGGGGTGGTTGAGGCAGACGGGGATCGAACCGGCGCTGCAGAGGCTGTGGACAGCTTCACAGCGCTGCTCTCAACAGCCTGTGCCACCAGGGAGGCCGTCATGATGAGGATTGTTATGGAAATTATCTAAAATTTAGCAGATAAAATTGACTCTGTTTTTGTGTTGAGAAAAATATGGTTATAACTAAAATTTAGACATAGGGTGTTAAATTTTTTATTTTGTTTTAAAATTCCTTTTCCAAAGACTGTTTTGGAAATATTTGGCTAATTTTTCCTACAGAGAGAATATTGTACACATTATTTTGATTTAATGAAAAGCAATATTTGACAAAAACCTTATAGTTTATGAGTAATAACAATGGCAATATAAGTGTACATGTTGTTAGGTAAATTTCCTCCTAAAATAATCAATTTTTTTGGTTTATAAGTAGTTAACTACATTATCTTAGATAAAAACGAAAAAAATACAAACTCTGGCAGCAATGAATAACTTTATTAGTAAAAATGTTTTTAACTGGAAAAATACCCCAAGATAATGTTGCCTGTGTTATGTCTAGATTTTATAAATACAACTTTCCTATCTCAAAAAAAGAAAATAATTTTAATATTTGAACATTAAACCTTTTTCATTTTGTTAATAATATCTTGTAGAATATATTACTTCATTACAGTTAACTATGCACTTTGACTTTTTCCACTTTTTATCAAATTTGTCTGATTTAATATAAACAAATTTAATATATGTTCAAATTGCACTCATTAGAAAATTGAAAAAATCATTCTACCTGTATGTTTATAGAATTTATAGTTCTCTATAAAATTAAAATCTTAATATCTGTGAAGAATAAATGTGAAAGGTGATTTAATTTTATCTGCAAGTTATATTAGTATAAGTAAACCAACTCATACAATATTTGAGACAAAATAAACCATTACAAAATGCTTAATGGAATTTGAAAAATATAGTAGACAAAATCAGTCACAACACCAGACACTAGGCAAAATGATGAGATGCCTTAGCTAGTGGTGAAGAAAACCAAAAGCAAAATTCAGTCCAGGAATACTGGTTCAAGTCACATCTTCATCCAAACAAACAGTGTTTATGTTTCTTTGTGTGTGTGTGTGTGTGTGCACGCGCACGCACTTGCAAGGACATATTTGTGAAGATGAGATTTTTTACATATATTTATACAAATCATTTTTTTAAAGTCTCTATGAAAAACATGCATGGACACAAAACCGCTTAAATAAGGAGAAAATTCCTTGGGACCCGCCAGCATGAGTAGAGTGGATTTGAAACAGACTTACTCGGGAAAAAAAAAATTATCAATTAATATTCCCCCTTTTTTATATATGCCTTTATTCTCAGTAGATTCTTTGTACTTTTCTAACTAAGGCCTTTAGTATAACAACCATGATTAAATAAACAAAGCACTCTAGCAATTTTCCTGGGACTCATCAAACTCTGACAAGTCTAAATTATCACTATCCCTGATTTAAGAGCATACTTTTGTTAGGTTGAGTTTTTCCAAGTGAAGACTTTTTTTAAAAAATAAATGCAAAAACATACTTTGAATGCAGTTAAATCAATATTGGAATATTATCATAATTAAATGATTCAAACTTACAGTTGATATTTATAAAAATCACTTAGAACAATGATAAAATGGGAACAATTTATTTGTGTAGTGCTTATCTTAGAGAAAGCACATATATTTCCAAATGATTTCTTAGAAAGGGTTTGTGAGGTAAGCATAATTTAATTCTCATTTTAAAAGGGAAGTTTAGTTTTAGAATGATAAGTAAAAATAACCAATTAAAATGCTGAACAGCTTGAAATCTTGAAGCAGACTTCCTGGGTTTATGTTCCCAACTCACTAGTTGAATAAGTTAATTGGAATATATGTGCCTCAGTTCCCTTATGTGCTTAATGGGATGATAATAGTACATCTCCTAGATCTGTTGCTAGATTTAAATACATTTATATAGGGCCTCCCCGGTGGCGCAGCGGTTGAGCGCTGGGTTGCGAAGCTGCCCACGGCCTCTGTGGCGCCGGTTCGATCCCCGGCTGCTCCCCGGCCACCGGAGGAGGGTCCCACATGGTGAGCAGACCTCTCCTGCCGCCCGCTGCTCCCCTCAGCAGTGTCATTCGGTCCTTCTGCCTGCTCTGCTCCCCGCTCTGGCTCTGGTGGATTCTCTCACCCTCCCGCGCTTCTGACTGTACCAAGTGCTTGTATAAATAAATAAATAAATAAATAAATAAAAGAAAAAAAAAGAAACTTTAAAAAAAAATACATTTATATACATGCACATATCTTAGAACAAGGCCTGTGTTAGAGAAAGAGATGTAGAAGTGGCTTCCATTGTTAATTTATAATTATCTTATGAATCAAGACATGACATTTACATAGAGCTAACACACTCTAAACCATTTTAGTGAAGTCAGGGAGGCAAGAAGCAGTGTGGTACATTTATAGAGTCACAACCAATTCAGTGAATGAGGCATGAAGGGTGAAGAAGACTAAAGCAGAGATAGTACTGACCCAAATCATAGAGTGACTTAAATATTACACTGAAGGACTTTGATTTTGTAACAGAAAAATTGAAAGATCTCCTGCAATGGCATTGGCAGATATATTATGTTTTTATATGCTGTTCTCATGGGAGACATTGATGTGAGAGTAGCAAAACCAGAGACAGAGATATTTTGTGGTTATTGCAATGGTCCAGATGAGAAATGATGCATACTTAATTTGGCACATTGGTACTAGACATAGTCTAAAGAGGGAGCAAACTTTAGAAATATCAATAGAATTGTTTGAATGTGTTGGTGGATGTAAAGAAGAGAGTTGAGAATTCCTTTAAACTTGTGGGTAACACTGACTGAAATAAATCATGTAAAAAAAAAGTGTACAATGATTGAGTTTAATATATGATGGATTTGAGATGACAGCCTCAAGAATGAGATGCCCAGTACATATTTGGATAATTATATTAGCCTGAAGCTGCATTTGTTTTTAACCAATTCATGACTTCTTAATCTTATAAATTCAGACTATAAGATGTTGCAATGGGAATTTTTCAGTATGTTCATATTCTATTATATTTTCAGTTATTGTTGATATGATTGGTGTCGAACTTTAATTTACATATGAAAACTATTTTAATCAAAATAAAATAAAAAGATGCAAACACTGCTTCAGAATAAATATTTTTGTTAGATGATTCAGAGAACTTTCAGGAAATACTATTATTCTACTCAACTTGGAGACAGATGAAACACAGAAATGAAGAAATTATCTTTGCTGTTCCTAGAAGAATTCTTTCTTCAACTGATAATTTCTCTAACTCCCTATTCTAATTTAGTAAAAATAAACATCTGACTTTTCTGGTCCTAAGCATTTTTTTAATCTTTTTTTTTTTTATTCTCCCCACTACTAATCAAAACCAAAATGTTAGGTTTATGTTTTGATTACTAATTACCTGCTCCAATTTAGATTATGTGACCATTTTATGATTCAAATTTAACAAAAGAATGCAAATAAAATGTACAAGACCAGTTTTTCTTCAACAGCTCTTTGTATATATATATTTTTCCTTTATGTTAGTTCTTTCTCTTTTACAATTAAATCTTAGAGAATTTGGCAAGAGGTAAAAGCTCTGGACTGTGTTCTTTTGACCTTTTATTTATTAAAATTCTCTAGATACAGATTAATTTACTTCGCAAATATTTATTGTTGTTTCACCTGACTTGAAATGGGAGCTGCAGGCACTTTGATAAATGAATCAGGGGGTTGTCTGGCTTCCCCATACCTTCTGGAATTACTTTTATCCCTTACAAAAATGATATCTTGCAATTTTCTGTTACCGTGTCCCTAGGGAAACTGCAACTGATATTCCTATGAATTCTATGCTCTAGTAATAGTTCTATTTTCCTTTGCTCTTTGTTAGTAGAGGTATATAGTAGTCAAAAATATATAACACTCTGAAACCCTATTTTTTTATAATTCATATAAGCTTTAGTTATGCATTACACATGAAAATGAATGAGATTGCGTAGAGAGTAGTCAGAATAGGTCCTTTCTCTAATTAATAGGACATTGTCCATTGTCGTACTTTGCATGCATTATGGCTCTAGCCATGTCTCTTTATGGGAACTACCTTTATCATAATACTTTCTTAGCGCTATATAACTGACCTTTACATATATCTTTTATTAATATGGATAATGGTCTTAGATACAAAGCATTCACCTTTATCACAGCTTCATATCATAGTTGAAACAATACAAATGCAAAGGTTTAGGATATCACTGTTAGGACAAGTGAAACAATAATAGATGAAGCATTATATGGAATAATACAAATCCAAGATAAAGGGGAACATTTTAGTTGGCTGGGAAAAGTTATGCATTATTTTTTAACAAATCCACCAAGTTCACTGGTTTATTTTAATATCAAGGAGAATTTTTTAAAGATTTACTTATTGATGCATACAAGAACTGGGGTACAATTCAGAGGTGGAGGGGGTGAGAGGACTCACCAGAGACAGAGTAGGGAACAGAATAGGCAGATTGACTGAAATACACTGCTTAGGGGAGCAGTGGGTGAAACAGGAGAGGTCTGACATGCCATATGGTTAGCTTCCTAGTCAGGGATCAAACTAGTGCTGCAGTGGCTGCGGATAGCTTCATAGTGCTGTGTCTTAATCCTTTGAGCCACCAGGGAGGCCCTCAAGGAAAAATATATCCAAGAATTCTCTATCCCTTTTCATTATGAACTGCATCACTTAATTTTATTCTTTAATTCAGTGGATGTTTGTTAAGGGTCCACAAATCATTAGATACTGTTTTAAGTTTTGGAAATTCAGCAATGAACATGAATATAGAAATTACTTGTTTTTATGGGAATTATATTCTAATGGGACAAAATACAATAATGAATGAATGATTAATTGAATGGATAAGTGCTAATAAGGGAATAAAAAACAGCCTAAATGGGCAGAGAGCCATAGATATATAATACTTCAAACTTACTAGCCATCCAGTGTCTCTCTTATTCTGTGACATTGGAACAGACACTGAAGGGAAGGAGCAAATCTTGTAGGAAGTGGGAAAGGAATGTTCTAGGCAGAGGCAAAAAATTAGGAATACTTGATATATTTGAGAAATAGCAGGAAGATCAAGTGACTGAAGTTAACTAAACTAGGAAGAGATGTAATCAGAAAATGAGAAGAAAGAGGAGATAGTGCTTAGAAACCGAGACGAAGACTGGATTTTATCCAAAGAAGAAGCAATCCATTAACTTTTAGCAAAGTGACATGAGAATTCTTAATTTTTTAAAATGTCACTTTGGCTATTGTAAGAAATAGCAAGAGCACATTTCAGCTTTAATTTTGGTTTGTACCTAAAGTATTAACACATATCACAAAATACTAATAAATTACATGCCCAGCATGCCATGACTGATGGATTTTTTTATTTACACTTTGATTTTGAGAATTATTTTTTTTTTAGTTTAAGATCTATAATTTTTGTTTATTTATACATATAAGAACTGGGGTGTAGGCCAGAGATATGGAGAGGTGAAAGGATTCACCAGAGACAGAGTGGGGAACAGAACAGGCAGATCTACTCAAATACACTTCTGAGGGGAGCAGTGGGCAAGATGGGAGAGATCTGCTGTGCCATGTGGGTCAGCTCTCTGGACAGGGATCAAACTCATGCTGCAGTGGCTGACCATAGCTTAATAGTGCTGAGACTTTAACCCCTGAGCCACCAGGGAAGCCCTAAGTAGATCTTCTGAACTAACATAAAAGCATATTTACAAAGCAATCACTTCTTAGATGGGAATACACCTTACCTTTCTGGGTCTTGGTTATGGGAGACTCTTATAAAATCTACACCATGGTGTGTCCTGTGACAATCACAGATTCTTCCCCTTAGTTCCCCAATTGTTTTAATGTTTATTTTTTGGTCTCATATTTAAGAACCTGGTACAACAAAATCAATGACCACCAGAGAGGGCAAGCAGGAAAAATTTGAAGAGTCCATAGAAAAATGTCCAAAATTGTATATCATCCTGTTTATATTTTAAGTATCTCTAAAATGGTAGGGGGAAAAAACAAACAACTTTTTCTCCAAGTTCAAAATGCATTTAAAGGTTATTGCGCATGCTATTATAACTCACATTGTCTGTTCTGGGATAGGTGATAGAATAAAGGTCAAAATAAATCTTTCCTCTCCAATTGAAATACCAACACCATTTCCCCTCACCTGGAGTGGACAGTAAATATTTCCAGAGTGGCTTGGTTCTGAGCTGCTGGCAAAACCTCAAGGTGTCATCTAATTATCAAGTAAAATAAGGCAGTTCCTGCGCGTCAGAGGCTTTGAAATATCAAGGAAAACCATCTATGCTAAGGTATGAGAATTGTCATGGGAGAAACTGCTAGCTTCAATTCAATATCTGTCTCCCTGTTTTTCTGTAGAAAACAGAAATAGAGCTTGACACATCACATCTGACTGGAATATTACATTCTCCAGTTTTCCTTGCTACTAAGTGTGGTCACGCAGAGTACTAAGCAATGGGATGGTAACCATGAGAGGAACTGATGAATGGAAATTTCAGGTCTTACTCCTCAAAGAGCAGACCCACCATGCCCCCCCCTTTTTCATCATCTTTCTTGTAAGAGTGCAAGTATAGCTATGAAAAACAGAGGATTACATACCTGAAAGCACTGCTAAAGGATGACAGAGCCAAAAAACAAAAAAATAAGAAACAAAGACCCAATGTCCTGCGTCCATAGCACCATGACACCCACACATCATCTTGGGCAGATTATTCTCACAATTACATTAGGAAAAAGTCAGCTTGCATCTGATTTGAGCCTCTTCTGTTTTGGATCTGTTTTATAGTAGCATAAGTGTACAATATCTTCAAAATAAAAAACTAATGTTGTTTCTAATAAATATATCCATCATTTCAATAGAAACTGCTACCGTAGACAAACTGTCTTTATCTCTGGGAAGGTCAGAACACTACTGAACTCTAAAATGCATATTCAGAGAATTTTATTATTTTATTAGTACTGTGGTAGAGGAAATATAATTTCCCTCTACTCTTCTAGGTCTAGGCTGAGGCCCACCCAGTAATAAAAGATAGTGGGAAAGAACAGAGATCTGATAACATGCATACTTCCTGTATATGTGGGAGAAATCCAGAGAAACTAAGTAACTCTCATGAAATGGCCCAAGCTATATCCTGAATAATGCCACCATCAACTAAAGACAAAAGAATATGGGGGTCAGGGAAGAAGGCAAAGCATAGTAAGTAGGATATCCTTGTTATACAGAGTCTGCCTCTACCATTAATAAGAATTTTTAGAGGGTCTCCCCTGGTGGCGTAGTGGTTGAGTGCTGGGCTGCGAAGCTGCCCTAGGCCTCTGCAGTGCTGGTTTGATCCCGGCCACCTGGCGAGGGTCCCACATAGAGCGAAAGACCTCTCCTGTCGCGCCCCCCTGCTGCTCCCCTCAGCAGTGTATTTCATCGGTCTGCCTGTTCTGTTCCCCGCTCTGACTCTGGTGAATTCTCTCACCCTCCCGTGCTTCTGACTGTACCCAGTGCTTGTATAAATAAATAAATAAATTAAAAAAAAAAAAGAATTTCTAGAGATTTGATCAGCTTCCACTTTCCGTGAGAGATAGGCAAATACCCTTATAAATAGATATTTTTAAATATATAAAAACATTACCTTCATCTGATGTTTCATTAAAAAAACAACAAATCATAATAATCCTTATGTCAGAGGCATATTTTATGGTGAAATATTTCTCCTATTCAATATTATAAGTTTCCTTTTCCAAGGTGAAAAGTCTTTTCAGTTTTCTAAAATGTAAGTACATTCTGAACGCATTTAAAAAACATTTAGATGAATGTATTGACATCATTTATAAACTCATGGAAATTGTTCCCAATCAATCATGTGCTTTTCCTCACAATCTGTATTTGGAACACGTAATTGTGTCATAGACATGACTTTGGTTTGACTCAAACTGTTTTTAAAAGTTTTATATGATCAAAACTCTTTGATCAAGGGAGAATTCTTTTTGTTGTGTTTTTTTCTCCCCCTTTAATATTTTACACATGGTCTTGAGTTCCAGAGGGGTCGAAAGAACTTTAAAAATATTAATTTTTAAAATGTCTTTTTAAACTTCCTAAAAGTAATGCTGTTCTTCCAGTTTACCAGGCATGATTCTACTCTCCTGTCGTTGTGGTCTGTAAAATCCTGTATAATAATGCCTCATTGATCTCAATCTCATCTTCAGCTATTTTTTTAAAGATTTATTTATTTATGCATACAAGAGCTGGGGTACAGGCCAGAGATGCGGGGTGGGGGGCGGTGAGAGGATCCAGCAGAGACAGAGTGGGGAACAGAATAGACAGGCTGACTGAAATACACTGGGTGAGATGGGAGAGGTCTGCCTCGCCATGAGGGTTTCTTCCTGATTGGGATCAAACTAGTACTGCAGAGGCTGTGGACTGCTTCATAATCCGGTGCTTAAGCCCTTGCGCCACCAGGGAGGCCCTCATCTTCAGCTATTTGGATCTGTAAGCAATTTATGATCTCTAATTTTCTTTGTTTTCCTAATCAATACCTCCAACACGTACACACACACAATAAACATACTCTCTATATATGCATGGCTTACTCCTTTTGTGAATATGTATATTCATGTAAGGGTGTGAGAATCTGAAGACTAGGTACTGCATTTTCATCCCTTGCAGTTCCAATAGCTCTTAACAGAGTAAATTCTGATAACATTTGTTAAATTTAATTATAATTAAACTGAGAAGACTTTGTTAAAAACAAAAACAAAAAACAAAACAAAAAACACCACCAAACCATTCTGACTAAATTTTGGAGTGACATTCTAGCAGATGAAACTCACTTTATGTATCAAAAGGACTCTTTCAGAAACAAAAATACATAAAGGTCAAGTTAATCATATATGAAGATGCCATCATCTGCATTAGTTTTCTTGCATTAATTATAAAAAAAATGAGTTACTCAGGCACAGAAAAATATTAACTATGCTAAATAATGTGCTCTCTGGAAAGCAGTAGTTATTTTATACAGTAACTCCCCTGTAATTATTTCAAGTTTTACTCCTGAACTATAAATATTCCCATAAAAATATGCCCATCAATTACATACTCTGGCATAGATAGAGTTAGGCAAATTGACATAGTTTAATTTATTGTAACAAAATGTGGACTCATATCAAACATCAAGACAAACAAAGAGAATATAAACAAATGGGATGACATCAAACTAAAAAGTTTCTGCACAAAAGACTGAACTAAAGTAAATATCTGCCCACCATACATTTGACAAGGGACTGATATTCAACATCCCTAACGAATTCCTATAACTCAATAAAAAGAAAAAAAATCAAAGTTTAAGAAAAAATATTTTCACACATAATTATGTAAACTAAATAAAATGATACTATAAGAAAATTTTTGACTCAGGAGGAAACAATGAGATTCATTATTTTAAACATATTAATGAGGAAATTAAGACATAGAATAGCTTACTGAAACAATATACTTGGGTCCAGAATCTAATAATTTTAAAATTAGTTCTCATTTACTGAGCATATACTACATTCCAAATACCACTCGAAATAGTTTACCTGGTAACTCCCACTACTCCAAGGATACAGTTTGTTGTTATGGTAGTTAGCAAAAGTGCTTAAATCTTAATCCTGGTTCTTCCATGTAATAATTGTGTAACATTGGGCAAGTAATTTACTCTTGACATGTTTCAGTTACCTTATATGTAAAATAGGGTGCATATTAATGTTTTAGAACATGTGTGTATACTTTCTGTGTCACAGGAAGAGTAAGTGGTTAACTATATTAACTAGATCCTAATGATGTTCAAAATAGCAGTTGTACTTATTATCTCTACATAATTATATAAGAACTGAGATTTAAAAGAGCAATTAGTTAAAATCATATAATGTATACATGCTTCAACAGGAATTCAATTTTTGAAACTGGTCCCAACACTAACTCAGCACATGCGGGATTAATCTATCCAAATGAACTAAGCCTCAGACTGCAATGTAGTTGCTCTGGGCATACATTTACCTACCTTCCTGTATGCAGAACAAAAAATACAGAGCTGCCAGACAAGGACTAATTTGTTCTTCAGGAAACTAGCAAGTTGTTATACAAATGACAAAACACGGGACACTGAGTCCTTAGTCATGGCTGCAGAGAATCTGCAAATCAACCATAAATGCTGAATACAGCCCTCCTTTCTCCCAGAAACTTAAATAGCCAGATCCGCTTCCTAAAAATCCCCCATAGCTTCCCTGCTTTTTAGCACGTAAACCTCTCTATAAAAGACCTGTAGCCTTTCTTCTTAGTAGTAGATTTGAGGATTGCCTCCCAACAACCTGGTGTGTGTGCCTTCCAAATAGTAAGTTCTTCCCTGATTTAGATTGTTGGCATTCAGTGTTTGTTTTCTGCTGCCAGCTGAGCACATCAACCAGCCATTATAGGAAAAACTTTTTTTTGTTTATTTTTTTTTTTACTTAAAATATTTTTTTCACTGTATTGGCTTTGCAATCTCTTATATTTTTACTCCAGAGTATTTTCACTTAAAGTGTCTTCTACCTATACGGGCTTGGTCCCCCCAAAAAGTGATCAAATAGACTTTTTCTAAGATGTCCGGAAGAGACCTTTCCAATATGTAACTTTGGTATGTGGAACTGTCTATCAACACCTTGGAAGTTAAGGAAAAGAACTTGCCATTCTCATAGTCTTTTAGGTCTTTCTCTGATCAGAAGAGAGATCCTCATGCACTAAGCTTTTTCTTTCCCTATTTGAAGAAGCAGCTACTGTTCCCCATTTCATGATTGAGAAGAATGTACTGTAGAGGGTTATCATCCAGGTGTAGGTTTATCTGTGAACATGTGTTCTTTATCTTAGAATCTCATCTTTATTCTGAGACTAAAGGTGAAATCATCTCTTCCTTATCATGTAAAGTCTTCCTCCTCTTTCCTTGGCACACCAGGCCCCCCGTCTCATTCCTTAGTTGGGGGTATACCAATTTCTCTCAGGATGGGATCTATCTTATCATCATTACTCCCCCTTGCACAAATTATTAAATTGATTTTTCCTTCAGCAACTCATCTGATGCTATTCTGATTATTCATCTAGCCCATTAAAACTCTGGAATGGGGGAATTTCCCTTGTGTCTTGACACCTGCATTATGCAGTTAATTGCTTTTGTTTTTACGACAAGTAGTTTAAATGCAACAGTCAAACATAAAATAAATTATGATGCTGGATAGCTGGATTATTCAAATTGCCAAAAATAATCCTAAGCCAACAAATATTTTATTTTCTTTGATTGGAGCAAAATATCAAAGAATGTTTTGTTGGTTTTTGTATCAGTGGATTTTTTTCTGATGTTATTATTAATGCAGGGAAAATTTTCTCTTAGAATTAATATAACATTAACTGGAATGTTTTTCTGTTAAAATCAATTGGTCTACATCTTCTGATTTTTTTAACACAATTCAGTAACTATTCCTACATCAGCAAAACTGATAGTTTGAAAAACATTTACTGCTAAAATGTGTTTTAGCAAGCAATTTCTTTTTATTTTATTTTTGTAAAACTATGTATGATACCAAATTAAAAATCAATTTACAATATATACTGAAAGGGAGCAGAATAAGTGGACTCAAAATGCACCGCTTTGTCATGTGGATTGTTTTGAGTTAAAGGCATTCAAGACAACAGATTCAAGAAAAAACTTATTATCTCTCCCCTTAACTATCTAAAATAATTTAATAGGGGACCTGGCCCAGAAAGAGAAATACTATCAGAAATTACCTTTTATCTGAAAGATCTATCTGTACAATGGGCCCAAACTAAATTACAAAAAATCTGTTCTTCTTATTGCCCTATGAATTATCCTCCTCTTTTAGAAGTCCTAAGCCCCTAAGATTTCCATATCTCTGTTTGGGGATGGCCTGGCCTGATCTGCCTTTGGTCTCCTGTCCTAGCATGTAGAACATCTGAAATTAAAACTGCATTTGTCCTATTAATCTGTCTTATTAATTATTAGAGCAGTCTAAGAACATGGAAGGGAAGAGAAAAATCAAGTACTTAAAAATAAGGGTTTGAGTCATAGTACTGAAAGGCATAACCCCGCCCATCAGAATCCCAAATGTTGAAATCCTGAAATAAAAAAGGCTATCTTAGAAGGCATAGAGAATTTAATTACTCATCAGTGGGTGTTCCAATTATCAGTACAGATAATTCTTGAACTGATATTGCTTTGAAGGTTTTTCTGTTTTTTCTATTATTCCTTCTCACTGAATCCCTCATAATAGGACAGAAGAGATCAGAGAAATTGTTCCATTGCAGAGAGGCTGGGAGCATTTTGAGGTACGAGCAAACATCATGGAAAAGAGGCGCACTGGGATGCTTGTTATCATTGGTGCCATGGGAACTGCACATCACTTCACTCTGAAGGGCAAGTCAATCACTGACTTTCCAGCCCATGGCACCTATGTACTTACAAGGTCCATCGTGCCAGCACTGACGATCTAAATGCAAGTGCAGCAAGTGTTTCTCTTTTTAAATATCTCTGAGATAACATCCCGTTTCAAAAGGTCAAACAGGTTTCTGAAAGAATTTTTGATAGTTTCTTCTCCAAGCATTCTATTTTTGGGATTTTGATCTTCGAGGATTGTGGTCTTTGGGATTTCAACTTATCTATATTTTAACTTTCAGGATTTGGGTTTTCAAGATTGCATCTTTCAGAATTTGATCTGCATTGGGCCTCCCTGGTAGCCTAGGGGTTAAGTCTTAGTGCCATCACTGCTAAATGATGGCTTGAGTTCAATCCCAGGCCAGGGAGCTAAAACAAAGTTGCATGCAGCAGACCTCTTCAGTTTCACCTACTGCTCCCCTTAGCAGTGTATTTCAGTAGTACTGTCTGTTGTGTTTCCCACTCTGTCTCTGATGAATCCTCTCACGTCCTGCACCTCTGGCCTATATCCCAGTTCTTCTACGCAAAAATTAATAAATAAAAAGTCTTAAAAAAGAGCTGCATCAAACAAACAAAAACAACAATGCATCTTTTTTGCGAGTATCAGTGTGGCATTTATTTCTACATTCTGGTGACTGTTAAATAAAGTACCTCTTGAATTATTTACTACAAAGTGCAAGTAATGGACTGTTGACATAATTTGATTAGTTGAAGACATTTTATGAATCTAACTTTATCGAAGGAAAAGCATTATCTAAAGACACATCTTTGTAAATGAAGTCATATAGTTTAATGGCAAAATCAAGTACAATTGTCAGATTGTACTCTTTTTTTTTGAGAGTCAACAGGAATTATGAACACTCGCTGGTATTTTGTCATTCATAAAATGAGAAGGCAATAAAATATTGCTTCTCAAGTTTTTTCTTTTATACCTGTGGAGCAACATATAGTCATGCTAGAGTAATATAATACATATTACAGAGACAAAAATGTATCCTTTTTCTCAAATTAATTTCAATTTTCATCAAAAAGGTCAAAATAATTTTTAATTTAAAATGTGTCAAAACAAATTTTACATTTAAAAGTAAACAAATCTTACATTTAAATGTATATGGTCACCCTGAAATATGTATTTCTCCTTTTTCTATTTTTAATAATATTTGAGAAATGATAAATTATAAGTAATATAATTTTAAATCATGTATATCAAACATATCATTGATATATATTTAAATATTTAACATTGATTATTGAGTACTTCCTAACTATATCATTTGAAAATACAGTCCTATAGAGAAACAGTATCATTATAAGATTCTTTGTTTTTGAAGATTTATACCATTTGTTTTATACTAAAGTACTTAAAATTAGGAAGTTAAAAATACTTAGGGGAAACTTCTAGAATTATATGTTACTGTAAAAATGGATCCTTGGAACAAAATGGATTGGGAAATCATCAGATGTTATCCAATATAAATTATTCTGGCATTCAAGTTCATTTATAAAATATTACTGTTTTCTTAGCCAGTTTTATTGCTTCTTTCCCCTTAGTAAGCCTTCTTTAAATACCCATTTAGCTTAGCCTCACTGCTATCTCACATAGCCGTCATGCTGTGGTAGACTGAATAATGACCCCCAAATTCTGAGGATTAGATTCCTAATCACGGGAAACTCTAAATAAAACCTTGTATGTAAAACATACATTTGTTGGTGATTACATTAAGGATCTTGAGATGGAGAGGTTATCCTGGATTTTTTGGGTAGGTCCTAATGGCCATCACAAGAGTGGAGTGATTCAGCCACAAAAAGGAATGTTGAGCCTCCCCAGGGGCACAGCAGGTTGAGACACAACCTATGAAGCTATCCACAGCCACTGCAGCAGGAGTCCGATCCCCAGCTGGCCAGGAAGCAACCCACATGGTGCAGTACTACTCTCCTGACTCACCCGCTGCTCCCCTCAGCAGTGTACTTTGGTCGATCTGCCTGTTCTGTTCCCCACTCTGTCTCTGGTGAATCCTCTCAGCCCCCATACCTCTGGCCTGTACCCCAGTTCTTATATGCATAAATAAAATTTAAAAAATCTTTAAAAAAAAGGAATGTAAGTAACACTGGAAGCTACAAGAGGCAAGACATGTTTGTATTCTAGACAGTCCAGAGGGAGGGCAGTCCTGCTGAACTCTTTTCATTCAGTAATACTAGCTTTGGACTTTATACATCTGGAGAGGTGTGAGCATCTACCCCTAAATCATACGCATTGTTCTAAAACAATGCTACGGCAGTAAAAATATATATATATATATATACATATATATATAATGGAAAAAATAAGCAAAAAGCAAATTATTTCTTTGTTCATAGTGTGCTGATTGTTCAACTGATTTTTTTCTCTTATTTTATTGAACTTCCATTTAGCTTATGTTCATTATTCCCTTAGAGTTTATGCTTTCTATATATGATATATATATATCTCATATTCAAAATATATTTTTTCCTCCATTATTTTCTCTCCCCACATAACTTCTCTGTCATCATTGCAAAACTCATTTGTCTTAGCCTCTGATCTTCTATTTAAATTAGATGTTTGGTTTATTTTTTGATGAAAATTCATTTTTTTGGGTTTTGAATGCCACATTGGATTCCAAATTTTCAACGTTGGCAATCTTTTCAGTGATTAAGAGGTTATGCATATTCAAGAGAATACAAATTTGGATGGGTACCCACTCTATTTTGATTGCCAACATATAGCTGGCATTCATTTAGAAAATTCTCTGAAACTGTGGCCACACAGCAATATTATTTGTAAGTGAACTGCAGGCTTTATTCCCAATTGGCTCTTTTGTGTACAAAGACATGGCTAGAGACAAAAGGATCATTTTGAGCAAGATCCCAAACACATGTTGTTACTGGTTAGACCACGAAGGAATTACTCATCCTGACTACTTTGAAGAGTCAGTTTCTAAGATAAATAGACTGAAGCAGACTAAATGAGGGTGCTTGTGAAGTACCATGATTCCAGACAAAGAAAACTATTGTTGTTGCAAGGGGGAAAAAAAACACTAATTAATCAGATCTTTGAGAGAGAAGAACAGAATGCCGTGAATAAATTTAATAGTCCCAATAGGCCATTTGGTCAGAAAAAAAGAAAGAAAAATCGATTTGAGTGATTGACATAGCTTTCACAAGAGACAGAAATTGGTCTCTAGATATTATATACATAATTTATTTGGCAGGGTTCTTTTTTATTTTTTTTTTTACAATCTGATAGTTTGTCATCCTATAGATATACCCATAGACCATTAACATGAATGTCTCTGCACATACATGTAAATACCTAAACCACACAACACATGCAGACACACACACATACACACACAAACTACGCAGCTTGTAAAATTGTACAGAAGCTAATAATGGCTTTTAATAATAGTAGGGGAAAAGGGCGACCTTTCCCTTCCTTAATAATTTCTTCCTCACTCACTCTTGATTGAAGAATATTTAGCACCATGAATGTAATGGAAAGGAAGAAAAAGTTGAAAATAAACCCTGGGTAGTGTCCAGGAAAAGCCGCAAGACACAGACTCTTGTTGCAGAGGGGGTACTTTGAGGAGGATACAAATAAAAGTCTAACAGAAAGAGTATCCCTTCTTCAGATTTTGCATTTGACTTAGAGAAAATGATATGGATGGCAGCATAGTGGTAAACAGGAAAAGCCAAAGATTTAGAAAGACATATTTTCAAGCACCACAAGCATGAATGTTACACATGCTGCAAAATTAATATTTCTCTCACAAAAGTTATTTTTCACCTCCCTAACAAAATCCTTATCCCCTATTTTTTGTCAGGTTTTTAGAATTTCTCATCTGCTCTTTTCCATTTCTGAATCATTTGCAATTTTCTGCTACAATAGCTTTATCCTCATGTTAAAAAGTAAAATACATTTACTGAAAATTTTATATATAAGTGTACAATAGAACTATTGATTTAAAATTCATTATGCAGCAACCAGAAAAGATAATTTTGCACAGTATGGTATTCTGACATCAGAAATAATTTTCCTCCGATAAGTCTCTTTATCTTTTTCTAGTCGTTTTCATCATTGCTGCCGCTGCATATAAACTTCTGGTTTATTTGGTTCAGAAGTTTGGTAGTCCTGGCTGTCAATACCTGACCCACCTCCTAAACTCTTGTATATGAGCATCTCACACACCAGCCTGCACAGGGCATTAGCTATGCTTCATGACACACACTGGGTTCTTTTCCTTTAGAAATATGCTGTTTTTGCTAAGCATAAGTGTGTTATCTCTCCTATTTCAGACCCCTTGCTTCTGTATATCAAGTCCTGAAATTCATCTTATCAGAGAAGTTAACAAGGAAGTAGAAAAACAGTTTAAAATAGTCAGAGAAACTCGATTTTCATTTTTAAACGAAACACATGAGGTTGGCTGACTGGTCAGAGAAATTTAGAATATCTCTCTTTACTCACGTTATCCCCAAGTAAGATCCCTCCAGGAAAATTTGGCATGTGTAGATTTCCCAAATTGGAAAAGAACTTTGCCTGGAGTTTTAAATGAGGTGTGCGATTAAGATATGACTCTGATCCTTAAAACTAAGTTACTATTCCTCTAAATTTGAGAGTAAAAGTCTGAAGCAACAAAGGAGACAGAATTTTAAGGTTTCACTATTTTTTGTTGGCTTTGGTGAAGTTTGGATGCAGTTGAAAAGCTGCGTCTCCTGGCATAATTGATCATTTCTGTAGCTTTTTGGTGAACTTCATGTATTTGTAGAAAATGAGAGTCTGAGGCCTAAACACCAAAACATCCTTCTTTCCCGAGATTTCAGGAATATTCACTTTTTTGCTTCCTTTACCTGGGTGAGGTTTGTTACTTCTAAGTACAATAATGATAACTTTTTGGCCAGCTATGTCTTGTTTACACATGACACATGAAATATTGAATGAGTCACAGTTTTGGTTTAGTTCCCTCAACTCCTCCAACTCCCACAATCCCCCAAGTGAGGAGGAGAATGGAAGGAGACAGGAGGGGGCAGGACAGGCAATTTCCCAGTGCCAGTCAATATCACTCAAGAGCGGACGGAAAAGACAATTTCAATGTGCTGTGTTTCACCCTAAATTCCTTTATCAGATAGCCCTTCCAGAGTTTCAATTTCCAACTGCTCATCTTTCTGGACAGTCTTCTTAATCTTTCAAATTCCCTTAAGTCATCCCTCTGCATACCTCAGACCAAGTCCTAAGTTCTAGCAAGTTTCTTCCTTCCCTTTTATTAATTCTCTCTTTTTATGTAGCTATTTATTGGTGGGCAGAACTTTCTATTTTATAAATACTTACCTGTTAAGCAAATTTCTTCTTTTTTTGCCACAATAAATTTATATATATATATATATAAATGTGCTATGTGTGGCGACCAGAATGTGTTTACACACACACACACACACACACACACACATTTATAAAATACATCAATGTGCATTTTTGTACAATATATACTTTCTCCTCTCAGGTGTAGTCCCTGTAAAATTGCCACCACCGTTTTACCTGTGCTCCAAATGTGCACCATAGTCCCTTGTACTCTTTCCTCCCCTGTTTTGAGCCCTCTGCCTCCCTCTCCCTTGCAGACTGTCTCTGATTTACAGTTGCCTGCTAATTTTATTTAGTTATTATTATTGTTATTACTATTTTTTCTGATCCCTAATTTGGTTCCCCTACATTCCTCCTATAAGTAAAACCATCCAATTTTTTTTTTCTTTTTCCTTCTGGCTTATTTTGCTGAGCATAATGATGGTAAAAAGAGTTTTGTTCTCAGGATTTCTAGACAATCCAGGTATCCTGAGAATTTATTATTCCCACAAAAGATGTTATTATTATTGCGGCTAATGTTGTTTTGTTACTGTAGGAAATATTTGGTGAGAGGGAAGGAAGTAGAACAGAAAATAACACAATGAATTCTTTTACTATGTGGAGATTTTTTTTTTTTTTAAGATTTATTTATTTATTTATACAAGCACTGGGTACAGTCAGAAACGCAGGAGGGTGAGAGAATTCACCAGAGCCAGAGCGGGGAGCAGAGCAGGCAGAGGGACCGAAGTACACTGCTGAGGGGAGCAGCGGGCGGCAGGAGAGGTCTGCGCGCCATGTGGGACCCTCCTCTGGTGGCCGTGAAGCAGCCGGGGATCGAACCGGCGCTGCAGAGGCTGCGGGCAGCTTCACAACCCAGCGCTCAACCGCTGCGCCACCGGGAAGGCCCTATGTGGAGATTTTAATATTAGTTTTCCTCATCAATAAATATGGGATTTTTTTTAAGATTTATTTATTTATACAAGAACTGGGGAACAGTCAGAGGCGCAGGAGAGTGAGAAAATTCACCAGAGACAGAGTGGGGAGCAGAACAGGCAGATGGAACAAAGATACTGCTGAGGGGAGCAGCAGGCCAGGCAGAAAAGGTCTGCAGCACCATATGGGTTTCTCCCTGGCCAGGCGGGAATTGAACTTGCCCTGCAGAGACTGCAGACAGCTGCACAGCACGGCCTCAACCCGCTGCGCCACCAGGGAGGCCCGATATGGGATTTTTTTTTTTTTTATCTGTGTCTTCTTTAATTCCTTTCATCAAAGCTTAGAGTTTTCACTATTATTTTTTTTACTTATTTGCCTAATTTTAATCCCAATTATTTTATTGGTTTTAAGTCCATTATGGATTTCATACCCACCTATGACTTCTTCCACCCTAGTACCAAAAAGCCTATGTCTTCTTTTCAATCTTCTGCTTAAAATAATTCAGTGCCTCTCCATCACCTGTCATTTATGATTTAGACTCCTTGGAATAGTTCACAAAGTTGTTCATAATCTCAGTCTTTTCAAAACTAGTTCTATCACATTTCTTTCCGCTTCTCTCCCTTTATTTTTATAACAGAACATATTGGAATAGTCAAAATTCAAGAACACTCATTGTCTCTTCCCTTCATGCTTTGCACATGCTATAGAGAAGGTTTTCTTTTCCATTTTCTGGCTAACTCCAATATATCCTTGAAGATATATTAAACTACTTGTGGGGTGCCTTTTTTAACTGTTTTTATTTGAATCAAAAGTTCTTCCTATGGCTTCCCATCACTCTCCTGAACACCACCATGAGTACATAATTGATAGCATAATGATCAACAGTCCTTCCAAAATCACATTCAACTCTGTACCCATAGAAGTAAGCACAGTGCCAGGAATGTCAATCATTTATTGAATGAATGAAGGAATGAATATACAAGCTTTGTGGACTTGCACTTACACAAGGTCCTTACTGTTCTGTCAAGTAACTAGCTTCCATGTTCTTTTGCCTCTCTCTTCTCATTATACTACAGTTACCATCCTGTGGATACATGTTTCATTTATGTGCCTGTTGTCCCTAGCAGATTTCTGCAGTTCACCCTCAGTGCTCCTAAGCATCTGCTAGCTTCCCTTCAGCTCCTAGTTTAAATAATGTTCCATATGCATTCTTCAAGGTTTATTGATTCTGCTCTCTAGAGAATGCCTTATACTTCAAGTGAAGAATTTGAAAATATGGGGATCATTAAAATAAATTCCTGCTTTTTGGCCAAAGTTCAGTTATGGTACTGCAGTTGTTTGCAGACTTCAGCCTGGAAGCAAAGATACATAATACAAGAAATTGAATGCAAGCATCTCAACAACAGAAAAACAAAATTGTCTAGGCCTCAATTTTAATCATTTCATTTACCACAGGAAAATAGTGTTTGAAGTCAAGGTTTAAAATTCAAATACACATTAATGGAATTCAGTACTATAAAGAATAGAAATTATTTTTTTAAAAAAGCTAAGTTAGAGGTAAAGCAAATTCAAAGTATAAGGAGATACTTGGAATAACGCTGATATCCTGGTGAAATTTTATTTCATTTTTCATAAGGGCTACTGATTTTTGCAAAATTACACAATAAGTCCCAGAAAGTATGTATGTTATTATATTTCAGTACCTTAGATAATTCATGTAAAGGTGCCTTCAAAATCCCTATCTCTAGTTCAGAATTTTACCCTGGAAATGCAATCCTTTTTAAATGAATTAATTGGAAAATATCTCCAACTGTCCCGCAAGCATCTCAGCCTCAACATGCTTAAAAATTGAGTGTCAACATTCTCTGCAAATCTTCTCCTCTTGCCATTTCAAGTATCTTTATTATTGGAACCTTCATCAATGAGGACTGCCCATATAAATAATCTTCTCTGTGCTATATATTGCATGCTTTTGTCATCACATTTGACCATTTCAGCATTTCTACAGTGAATCTTTACCCTCATACTTACAGATTTTGTGATGCCCTCATTTTTATCTAAATAATTGAAATATGCTTTTATCCTCCCTGTTCTTCAGGTCAAAGTGTAAAAAAAAAAAAAAATTGTGGGTGTCCCCTGGTGGCGCAGCGGTTGAGCTGTGGGCTGCGAAGCTGTTCACAGCCTCTGCAGCTCTGGTTCAATCCCCGGCCGCCAGCAAGAGTCCCACATGGCACGCAGACCTCTCCTGCCTCTCCTGCCACTCCTGCGCCTCAGCAGTGTATTTCGTCACTCTGCCTATTCTGCTCCCAGCTCTGGTTCTGGTGAATTCTCTCACCCACCCGGGCATCTGACTGTACCCAGTGCATGTATAAATAAATAAGGAAATCTTAAAAAAAAAAAAAAAAAAAAGGATGGCCTATAGTTTTCAAAAAAAAAAAATCGCTTTTATTTTCTATTATTTACATAATCATTTCTAATCTTTCAGTGACTTTTATGGGACCCACTTCCAAAATATATATCTAATCTGAGCACATTTATTGATGTTAATAAAACTCCAAATCATCATTCTGATTGTCTCATTAACTACTATCATAGCTTCCAAATTGGTCACCTTATCTTTATTCTTGACCCATCGCTTTTGTACAACAATGTTAAACACTGTTCCAAAGGATGAATTCAATTATAATTCCTATTGCATGTAAACATATAGCTCTAAAATCTCTCACTACACTTGTTGAGATGCTTGATAAAATATGTATAAAATTACTTTAATTATATAGCTGAAATTTGAAAAGTAAGCAAATACTACAAGGCCAAACCATTAAGAACAGGCACAAAACTAGTGAAGTAAACATGCAGTGATACTCAGTGTCATATGGGGAATTTACCAATCCTTTCAGACAAGAGGAGGCTTATATTTAATGTTCTGGGGAAAAGGGGGACACATCTTGGGCCTGTACAAAATACAGAGAATTGAGAACCTGGCTTAAATATAAAATTCTAAAATGACTCCATCTTTTATATTGCATGATAGAATAAACGTCATACATCATATAAAATGACAAGGACACATCTTTGTCTCATTCTATGCTTTCCATAGAAAATAATATAGTTGCTCGTGGAAATCAACAGCACATATCCTGCTGGTTTGGGATCTAAATCTAAGACATAGTTTCACAAGCAATGCAGTTTACGTAATTGCCAGAGTTGTCTCCTGTGGTATATACCAGAGAACTGCAAAGCTCTACTGAAGGGATTGAGACTCTCAAGGTAAAATGGCAGATAATTTCTACCAGAACATTGCTGCCTGACACTTGTCATTAAAAAAAAAAAAAATCACAAACTATAGAAAAAAAGAAAACATGAAAATCAACAATGCACCAAAACATGAATAAGCAGAAAAAATAAGCGACAGAAATAACCATGAAAACTTTGTGTAATTAATGTAAATTATCATTTTAATTAATGTGTACTGTTCACAAAGTTTTTCATATGAGCTAACATTTAATTCTCAAAAGAATGCAAACAGAAATTTGGTGATATTCCCCTTCCCATATGAGAAAACTGAAATAGGTAAGTTTAGAGTATTTTTTCTTTTCACAAGTGAAATAAAAGTTGTGTATTTAAATTCTGACATTCTTGCTTTTTACCAACATGTTCTTCTGCTTCTTATTAAAAGGATCAGTTCCTGACTATATCAGTGCATTTAAAATAATTAAAGCACTAAGAGATGGATCTAAAATACGGACAATCAAGGAGCTTACCTATGAAAAACCTACTCAAATGTCTTAAGATTAAATATATGCTTTACGGGGGTGAGGGTGCATTCTGCCCCAGTGTTGCTGAAGTTACTTACTCCTAGTCTCCCCAGACAGAGAAAAAAGATCATAGTCAGAGCTTAAAGATTATCATTTCTAAATTTCTTCGGATCATCGACAGTTTTTTTTTTCATTGTTGTTGTTTTTAAAGATTTATTTATTCACGCATACAAGAACCGGGATACAGGCCAGATGCAAGGGAGGGTGAGAGGATTCACCAGAGACGGAATGGGGAACAAAACAGGCAGACTGACTGAAATACACTGCTCAGGGGAGCAGCGGGCAAGACAGGAGAGGTCTGCCATGCCATCTGGGTCTCTCCTCGGCAGGCTGGGATTGAACCTGCGCTGCAGAGGCTGCAGACATCTTCACAGCGTTGTGTTCAACCACCTAGGCCACCAGGGGAGGCCCCATGAACAGTTTTTTATTTCAGTCTTATTACTTGTGTTTAAAAATTTTGGATTTTTATTCCTTTGGTACTCTAAAGTATAGAATGTTGACTTGCAACTCTCTCCCAACATCCAAAGATGAAGTTTGTTTATGTATGGGGATAATGCTACATTGCTGGCATTCAAACATTGTCCTCTCTCTCTCTCTCTCTCTCTCTCTCTCTCTCTCTCTCTCTCTCTCTCTCTCTCTCTCTCTCTCTCTCTCTCAGATTTATTTTA
This sequence comes from Talpa europaea, assembly GCF_964194135.1. Taxonomy (NCBI): domain Eukaryota; kingdom Metazoa; phylum Chordata; class Mammalia; order Eulipotyphla; family Talpidae; genus Talpa; species Talpa europaea. Next base: position 110,484,738 of record NC_140071.1, on the reverse strand, counting down.
GTTATTTATGCCTACAAGAACTGGGGTCCAGGCCAGAGCTGGGGGAAGAGAGGATTCACCAGAGACACAGTGGGAAGCAGAACAGGAGGATCCATTGGAATACACTGTTGAAGAGAGCAGCAGACCACACAGGAGGCCCGAAACATTGTATTCTCTTAATGTTGTGATTTAGTCCTATTGCAAAGTTTCTGATAAAAAGATTTAGTGCTATTGCAAAGTTTCTGATTGTGGCTAAACATCACTTTGCGTGGAAACTAGAGGAGTGTTAAATTCAGCTGGTTTAACATTTACTGTTCATAAAACTGAAAAGTTAAAAATGTTATCCATTGGAGAAGAACACATATTTTTCAATCATGAAAGTTTTTATCATTGAAGAAACATTCCAAAAAAGTAAAATTTGTTGGAGTCTTTTCATGGGATGTTTGTTAACTCTTTTTTGTCTAGTACTAATAGAATTTTGACAGAGCAACTAGGTTTCATATGGATATCTAAGATTTCAGTATTTAATTTCTTGTTTCAGGAGTACTAAAACAATGCGCAAAACAATTCCTAAGAGTTCTCCTAAGGGTCACACTAAATTGAAATATTACTTATTTATTTTGGTAAATCAAACTAAAAGGAAGTCAGTTTTGAAAATGCAGAATTCTTGATTGTGAATTTAATGAGTATTACTATGAAAAACTAGATCCCAACTGGAATCAGGTGGTGCTTCAAAACAGCATCAACTACCCTGGAATTAGGGCTCTTTCTTTCTATACTTTAGTTCTGCTCCTCCATAGAGAGCTGTGCTTTTATAAAGGTAATATTAAACAAACACACACAAAAAATCCAGGAGTAAGCGATTCTCTTACTTCTGAAACTATGCAAGTTTATACTGTTATATGGACTATTTTTTTCCCTAATTCATTCAGTATATATATAGTATAAACAACAGCTTCACAACATAGTTCGCTAGATTACTATAGGGGAGTAATTTTATCCCATATGAAATAAGTTCATTTTCTTTCTACTGGACATTGCACATTAAGACTCTTATTTTTTTCATACAAGGTATAAACCTCCGTTTCTATAAATAAGAAGGCATAAAACTCTGTTTATTTTTAAATAAGAAGCAATCTTGGTATTTGGACAATGTTTATGCCAATTATAATATCTAAGAAAAAACACAAAAAGTATTTATAGCTCAATTATATCAGAAAAAAATAGCCTGGAAACATAAAGTAACTGAGGACTAAGTCATAGATAAGCAGAAGGTGTCTTTTGTCATATTTCCTACTAGAGAACATATGTCTTCAAACTGCCATGGATGTCTAAATGAATTGAAATTTTGTTCAAATACATAGGGGATGAAATCCGTGTTCTGTCTCACATCCATTATAACTTTCATATTAATTTTTTTTAAGAATTATTTATTTATGCATACAAGAACTGGGGTATAGGCCAGAGGTGCCGGAAGTGAGAGGATTCACCAGAGACAGAGTGGGGAACAGAATAGACAGATTGACTGAAATACACTGCTGAGGGGAACTGCGGCGAGTCAGGAGAGGTCTGCTGTGCCATGTGGGTGAGCTCCCTGTCCAGGGATTGAACTCGCGCTGCAGTGGCAGCAGCAGATAGCTTCATAGGTTGTGTCTCAACCCCTTGCACCACCAGGGAGGCCCCATATTAAATGTCATAATGATTTTAGTTCATTTAATCCATGTTTTGTGTAATATTGAGACAGACATTTTTTTTTGGTCCAATTGGTGTGTTATTTTCACATGTCTAAAATAGCCTTAGCAAGGTATTTATTTAGGTTGATTACATATCAGGAAAAAACAGTAGAGAATGAGTGATATTTTAATAAGATTGGGTAATTCGGTAGCTAAGGTAAAGTCATAAAACACCAGGAGAGTAGTATCAGAGCAGTTTCCATATGTCTTTTATGTAAAAAATGAGACTATTATGATTTAGAATTCTAAAGGTGAATGAAACAAGTGATAGTAATCACTTAGAAGAATTTATGGCCCTTCTCCTTCAAATTTATAAAAACTTTAGCTTTCTGGTTAAAAAATATCCCCTGTGGCAATGTTTCATAGGTGATATCCATTGATTTATGCTTTTTGAATTGCCACAGATTCAAAATGTATTGATTTATAATAATATTTTTATTGCATAATTATTTATGGACTATGACTTACTACAACTGAATCTATCCTATATGTGACTTTATTTAGATCTGCATGTATTCTTTGTAGGCATTAACCACTTAGTAAATTTTAATCGTTCTTTTGTTTATCTTGCATTTGAAATTATAAATTATTTGTAATTATAAAGTCTTAACATACTAGTATTTTTTTTCATCAACAGAAAAGTTTGACATTGGGTAAAATTTAATACTCTAAGTCATGAAAATATTTGCATATGTCATATGATTTTTCTTTAACTGATGCTTTCTAATAATCTCCAAAAACAGTAGAACATAGTTGTTTAAAAAGTCTACTCTTTCACACAAAATACGGTATTTTATTGAATTACTTGCAACTGCTTTAAAAATTATATCCATGAATCATATTTCCCCTTTACATATAAACAAACACATGCATGAAAACTAAGACAACAAAATTCAAACAAAAAAATCCAATTAATTTGTAGACAAAAAAATAAATTTGTGAAAATTATAAAGAAAATGTTGCTGATGTTATGCCATAAATAACGAGGGCTGTTGAAAAGAGAAACCTATTAAGAGTAAAAAAAAAAAAATTGGCAACATCATCTTATAAAAGAATGGTAACATTTTATTGATAATCTTAGCAATAATTCATGCTCATATGAATTGTTCTAAAATTAGTCTTCAAAAAACTGTATAATATGGATAAGACTTTGATTGTCTGTGGGTAACTTTATCAAAAAAAGATACTATGTTGTGAAATTACGGGGTTTTTAGGATTTGATACATAATTAGAAAGGTAATAGAAACTTATAAATCACATCAATACAATCAGTTCCACATTGGGGGGGATAACATATGAGGGTTCTTCCCTCTTCACATCCTCACAATTGTTTCTTGTTGGTGAGAATGAAAACTGGAAATATTCAGTATCATAAGCCAATATGATCTCAATTAGAAAATCACAAATTAAGAAAAATGTATTCACGACATCCTTTGAATATGGCTTACTACTTAGAATAGATATGTACCTACAAAAGTTTGACTTATTTTTCTTTTGTAACCTTTTATGTCTGCACTTACATACAAAGTAATTGCTGCTTTCAATTTTGATAACTAGCTGCATAGTTCACTTATCATTTCCTTATATATCAGTGGTAGTTTTGAAATAGTATTAAAGAAAACATGTAATCATTGAGAATTTCTGATAGCCTAAAAGAGCTGTCTTCTCCCCTGATCATATCTTCAACCACACTTGTTTCTTAAGAAAACAATTAGCATTTTGTTTCTTACCTCAAGTCTTCCTATTCTTAAGGTTATATAGTATAAATCATGATAATAATACCTACAGCCACAATATAAGCATGTTCTAACAATTTTATTGGACTACGCTTTCATACAGAAGGTATAATCTAGAGTAGAAAAGAATATATGCATGACTGTAAAACAACTGAAATTATGCTAGAAGGATAGGACTGAATACACATATCAGAAAAGAAAAAAGTTTAAAAACTGATCTGTTTATATTTTATGAAAGAAGAAAAAGAAGAACAAATTTAATCCAACATAAGCAGAAGAAAAGAAGTAAAATTAGATCAGATATCAATGAATTTCAAAATTAGAAATCCAATGAAAAGAAAAACTGATTCTTTGACAAGATCAATAAAAATGATGTAACTAGCCAGACTATATGAGAAAAATATAAACTAGTAATGTCAGAAATAAAAGGGGGGATGTCATTATAGGCTACACAGGCATCAAAAGATTAATAAAATAAAATGTAAGATTCTAAAACTTCTCATAGACAATGTAGGAGAAATCTAAATGGCCTGGGGTATGAGGATGATTTTATATATATATATATATATATATATATATACATACATATATGCCATCATTATATGTGTCCCATTATTAATATTCAATAAATATTTTATGAGTGAGCCAATAAATTAATTTCACTGGCCTCCATAAGACCAGAGCTGATATAACCATGTTTCTGAAACTCTGTTTATCAATGGAACATGTAGATATTTCCGTTTCTTTCATTCAAAATTATAATCATTAGACGTCTACTAAATAGAATTTTAGCATTTATTTAGAAATATGACAATGTAAGCACCTTGATACTATCTGACTCACTATCTGTTCAATTCCTTTCAGCATAATTTTTTTTTCTATAGAGGCATGCTTTATTTATTTATTTATGTTATTTGTTTGTTTGGGTTTTTTTTGTTTATACATGCGCTGGGTACAGTCAGAAGCACGGGAGGGTGAGAGAATTCACCAGAGCCAGAGCGGGGAGCAGAGCAGGCAGAAGGACCAAAGTACACTGCTGAGGGGAGCAGCGGGTGGCAGGAGAGGTCTGCGCGCCATGTGGGACCCTCCTCAGGTGGCCTGGGAGCAGCCGGGGATCGAACCTGGTGCAGCAGAGGCCGCGGGCAGCTTCGCAACCCAGCGCTCAACCGCTGCACCACCAGGTAAGCCCCTCTTTCAGCATAATTTTTAACAATACTTTTATTATACCATATTTGGATTTAAAAACATGATATGCAAAATCCATATGGAACTACAAAAAAACACGAATAGCCAAAGCCCTACTAATGAAAATAAAGGAGAAAGGAGGTATCACACTTCCAAACTTCAAGCAGTACTACAAAGCCATAATAATTAAAACAGTTTGGTTTTGGAACCAAAACAGACACACAGACCAATGGAACCGAATAGAGGGCCCAGAAATAAAGCCACAGTTATATGAACAACTAATCTTTGACAAAGGAGCAAAGAATATGCAATGGAACATGGACAGTTTGTTCAATAAATGTGCTGGGAAAACTGGACCTCCACATGCAAAAAAATTAAACTAGACCACTACCTCTCACCGTGCACAAAAATCAACTCAAAATAGATAAAAGAACTGGACATAAGACCTGAAACCATAAAATATATAGAAGAAAGTATAGGTAAAACACTATAAGACATACAGCTCAAAAACATCTTTAAAGACTCATTACCCAAAGCAGTGATAGTGAAGGCAAAGATAAACACCTGGGATTACATCAAACTGAAAAGTTTCTGTACAGCCAAAGAGACATTAACCAAAACAGAGAGACACCCCACTGATTGAGAAAAAATGTTTGCACTCCATTCAACTGATAAGGGACTGATCACAAAGATATACAGGGCTCAACAAAAACAAAATAAACAATCCAGTCAAGAAATGGGCCAAACCATAATCATCAAAATTGCATGGTATTGGAACAAGAACAGACACACAGACCAATGGAATCGAATAGAAAAACCAGAAATAAACCCACAGATTTTTGGTCAACTAATCTTTGACAAAGGAGTAAAGAATATGCATTGGAGCAAAGAAAGTTTGTTCAATAAATGGTGCTGGGAAAACTGGGCCGCTACATGCAAAAGAATGAAGATCGACTACTACCTAACACCATGCACAAAAACCAACTCAAAATGGATTCAAAAACTAGACATAAGACCTGAAACCATAAAATACATAGACGGAAATATAGGAGAAACACTACATGATATGCACATCAAAGACATCTTTACAGACACATCACCCAAAGCAGTGATAGTGAAGGCAAAGATAAACAGCTGGGACTACATCAAATTAAAGAGCTTCTGCACAGCAAAAGAGACAATAACCAAAACAAAGAGAAACCCCACCAACTGGGAGAACAGTTTTGCACACAACACTAATGATAAAGGACTGATCACAAAAATCTACAAAGAGCTGATGAGACTCAACAAAAACAAAGAAAATAATCCAGTCAAAAAATGGGCAGAAGAGCTAAAAAGAAACTTCTCCAAAGAGGAAATGCAAATGGCCAACAGGCATATGAAAAAATGTTCAACATCACTTGTAATCAGGGAAATGCAAATCAAAACTACAAAGAGATACCATCTTACACCAGTGAGAATGACACATATTAAAAAAACTAGCAACAACAAATGTTGGCGAGGTTTTGGAGAAAAAGGAACTCTCCTGCACTGTTGGTGGAGTGCAAACTGGTCCAACCACTATGGAGAACTGTGTGGAGATTTCTGGACCTACAAAACATAGAGCTTCCATATGATCCAGCAATTCCACTCCTAGGTATTTATCCAAAGGACACAGAAACATCCATTCCAAAGAGCACCTGCACCCCTATGTTTATAGCAGCACTATTTACAATAGCTAAGCTTTGGAAACAACCCAAATGCCCAAAAATAGATGACTGGATCAAGAAGATGTGGTACATACACACCATGGAATATTACTCAGCATTCAAAAAAGATAAACACATGCAATTTGCAGCAACATGGATGGTGCTGGAAGGGATCATGCTCAGCGAAATAAGCCACAAAGAAAAAGAAAAATACCGGATGGTCTCACTCATAGCAGGAATCTAGAAAACTTAAATAAGGGACCAGGAAAAAGAATAACTATAAGAAAGAAAATATCAAAATCAACAAATAACTATGAACAAGAGACACTCTATGGGGGGTGGGGGACGGGGAAAAGAGGGCTTGGGGTCAAAATAAGGGGGTTGTAATTGCATGGGGAATATAAAAATAAAATTTAAATTAAAAAAAAAAAAGAAATAGGCCAAAGAACTCAAAAGACATTTCTCCAAAGAGGAAATGCAAATGGCCAACAGGCATATGAAAAAATGTTCAACATCCCTTATCATCAGGGAAATGCAAATCAAAACCACACTGAGATACCACCTTCCACCAGTAAGAATGGCACACATCAAAAAAACAAGCAACAGCAAATGTTGGTGAGGATGCGGTGAAAAAGGAACTCTCTTACATCGCTGGTGGGAGTGCAAACTGTTCCAACCACTGTGGAAAGCTGTCTGGAGGTTCCTCAATTTACTAAAAATGGAGATACGATACGATCTGGCAATTCTACTACTAGGGATCTACCCAAAGGACACAAAAACAGTGGTTCAAAAGAGCACCTGTACACCTACGATTATTTCAGTACTATTTACAATAGGTAAAACCTGGAAACAACTCAAATGCCCAAAAATAGATGACAATCAAGAAGATGTGGTACATATACACAATGGAATATTATTCAGCCATCAAAAAAGATAAACTCATGCCATTCGCAGCAACGTGGATGGAGCTAGAAGGAATTATGTTCAGTGAAATAAGCCAGAAGAAAAAAGAAAAAATATCCGATGGTTTCACTTATAACAGGAATATAGGGGAACCAAATAAGAAAGCAGTGCAAAAAAAAATAATAATGATAGTACAAACCACAACAAAACAAAAACAGACAATGATAAACCAGAGACATCCTGCAGGGGAGGAGGAGGGAGAGGGATGAGAAGGAGGGAGGGAGGGGCACAGGGGACCTTGGTGATGGTGCATGAGTGCCTTGGGTAAGGAAATTCTAGGGGGACTCAATCTGAGCGTGTGGGGTAAAGCAAATATTGTCTAAAAATGTAAAAAAAAAAAGATAAATGTTAAAATAAAAAAATAAAAACATGCACAATAGCATTAATTCAAATATTTGATTAACCATAATGCCACCTTTTCCTGACATTATATACAACAGATAAGTTATTATTCTTGTTGCAATGATATTAAAACTCTAATTAAATGAATCTATTTTATCATAAAACCCTCTGGTTGATTAATGTGCACCAACATTTCTTCATGGATTTAACATGTTTAATGTACTATATACTTTTTCTCAAAATGCAGATGTTTTATTTTCTTCTGGATATATTTATGAAATGAAAATGATATCCAAACACTCAATAACTAATAATCGTCTTTTATTAGGAGTATTTATTAAATGAAAATAATATCTGAAAAGTCAATAACTAATATCATATCCCTACTACAGTTTTTACTTAGGAGTATATTATGCACATAATAGATCCTTAGAGTTTTTCGTGAGATATTTAACACTATGGAGCCCTGAGGATGAATTTTAAAAACAGAGTATTAAGAAGAAAATATTTCCCTTTTGGGGAAGGGGATGTTCCAGTGATATAATGTGTAATAAGGCATTGAGCTTCTAATCTTGGAGGTTTGTGGGTAATGAGGAGATAAAAACGAATGAAATATTTGGAAGTAGTTTGCTCAGTGTTAGATACAACAACACAGTAATCTGAACCCTGTAGCATGGCAACAAGCCTGACTAGAAAGGACTAAGTTATGTACCAGCCAGCCATCGCCACTGAATTAATAAATAATCAGACACCAGCAGATGGGAAACACTGTTGATTGGTACTTTGCTTTTTTAAAATTTATCTTAAAACCAGTTAGTTTCTCATAGTGAATTCTGAGCTAAAAGTAATATGCAAAGTAAAATAATATACATGCTGTGTCTTGCAGGCAAGCATTGTCATTATGAAAGGTTGTAGAAGAGTGTCAGAGTTCTGTTACAGAACTCAATGTCTAATTATAATTGACACTGTAGCTCCTGTGAATCATGTCACAGTACAACAGACAAAAGATAAAATTCTAGGACATTTAAGCTCTCCTGGGTCAGATGAACTTTTTGGAGAAGGTCAGGAAAATGTATTAGTTCCAGATAACAATAATACACCATTGTAAATAGCATGTATTTAACTTCACATTTAAGAGAATTTAAGTTTATCAAATGAAGACTTATAAAGTATAACACCACATTTTACCAGCACATTTGATCAAAAAAAGCTTTCATGTCTGTAATTTTTTTTTTAAAGATTTATTTATTTATTTAAACAAGCACTGGGTATAGTCAGAAGCACAGGAGGGTGAGAGAATTCACCAGGGAACAGAACAGGCCAATGGACGAAGTACACTGCTGAGGGGAGCAGCGGGAGAGGTCTGTGCGCCATGTGGGACCCTCGCCCGGCGGCCTGGGATCGAAATGGTACTGCAGAGGCTGCGGCAGCTTCGCAACCCAGGGCTCAACCAATGCACCACCAGGGAGGCCCGTCTGTAAATTTTCTTATGTTCTTTTTTTTTTTTTTTTTTGCCTCATCTACATTTCTGCCTCCCATGCTGACTACTCATAAACCTCATAAACCCTTAGGACTTAGATTCTTTCCATCTTTCTGTTTGCCATCTTGCTTCTTGACTCATTTGCACAAAATGGCTTATATAACTCCTAGCTTCATGTCTGTATGTCATGCATAGTATTATTGTTAATTTCATTTCATAAATGAGCATAGAGTATGTAAGCTCTTTGTTCTAAATTATCCCCATACTCGGAGGCAGATCTGGGTCTATGTCACTTGAGATCAGTGATCTTGATCTTGATCCCTTTGCTATAATGTGTTTATTGAAATCCTGCTCAACCTTCACTCATATGAATGGCAGTTATCTGCCTCCTAAACATAAAATAATCATTATGTCCTGTTCTCCTTCATAAGCACAAAATTAATACAAGGATATATATACCCTATTATTTAAGAGACTAACCATCTTTCACATTTTTTAATTCAATAAGATTCAAATAGATATATTTAAATTTTAATCATTTTTTTAATTGAAGTAATCTTGGTTTACAATACTGTATGACTGAGAGATATTGGATGACAAATCTTCAGTTGAAAGCTACCGTACCACACCCACCATCCTAGCACCATAATCACTCACCATAATCCATTGGAACTCTTCCCAACTTTGCTCCACCTCTCCTAACATCAGTTCTAAGATCAGATTTCTAGGGTTTGTTTTGATTTATTTTTGTCTGTTCTTTTATTTCGTTTCCTTTGCTTTGTTCCTTTGCACATATGAATGAGCATTTGTCTTACTCCTGACCTATTTCACTTAACACAGTCTAATCCAATTCCATCCATGTTCTTGCAAGTAGCAATATTTGTTTTTTGTTTAATAGTTGAGTAGTATTCTATGGTGTATATATACATCTTTATCTACCCATCAGTCATTGGACACTTAGGATTTTTCTATAACTTGATTCTTGTAAATAGTGCTACAAAGAAAATAGGAATGCATATATTATTCATCAATGTTTTTTGCATCCTTCAGTTAGATAATTAGGAATTAAATCACTAGACCTTGTGGTTGATCTACTTTTAATAATTTGAGGAACCTCCATACTGGTTTCCATAAGGGCTGGACCAATCTACATTCCCACCAAAGGTGTGTGAAGGTTCCCTTTACTCTACACCTTGCCAGCACTATTTCTGGTCTTTTCAGAAATGGGCCCTTCTCCTAGGCATGAGATACCATCTCTTCATCCATCTCTTATTCAGAGACGCTTGGCTCTCTAATTTGTTTCCTCTTTTTCTGTCATTGTCTGTGACAGTCTCCAATATCCAGAGTATATTCCAGCTTTGCCCCAAGTCACAGAACTCTCTAGGTATATTGTCCCTTTCTTTAACTGTAGATGATCCTCTTCAGAGTGCAGCAAGGAACTTTCTTTGTCATCATTTTGATTGGAAACTTTAGGATTCAAATTATTTACTATACAGAAATAAACATTTATTTTCTATAACGTTTTATAAACAGTTATAATTATATTTATAAGAAACACCTCCAATATGTTGTTTCAGACATGTTCTCATTTTTATGGATATTTCTCTTTCTAAAAGCAAGAAAATTCCCACAATTAGAATTTAAGTAAGATATGTATATAATTAAGAGAACAGTAAGAGTACAAATGAAGTTTTGTCTTAAGACAGATTTCTTTTTTTTAAATTTTTTATTTATTTATTTTTTAATAGAGGCATGTTTTTATTTATTTGTTTATTTGTTTGTTTTGTTTATTTGTACATGCACGGGGTACAGTCAGAAGCGCGGGAGTGTGAGAGAATTCACAAGAGCGGGGAGCAGAGCAGGCAGAAGGACCGAAGTACACTGCTGAGGGGAGCAGCGGGCAGCAGGAGAGGTCTGCGCGCCATGTGGGACCCTCCTCTGGTGGCTGGGGAACAGCCGGGGATCGAACTGGTGCTGCAGAGGCTGCGGGCAGCTTCTCATCCCAGCGCTCAACCGCTGCGCCACTGGGGAGGCCCCTTAAGACAGATCTCTAAAGCATAATAATTTTTAACAGAGTGAGATCAAAGTTAATGTTTATTTTTTTAATGAAATTACTTTTATTCATTCACACACAAGTGATTTAAACCAATCTGCTTAGCTAATTGATCAGAATGAATTTTAGATAGACATGTGACGGGTCAGTATAGGGAGTGACATTGTGGGATCTTAACAAGTTTGTAAAGCATAATAATTTTAGGAAAATGAAATGAACTTCACACCTATAATAATTTTCCTTATTTCCAGTTTCAAAATTTAACAAACAAGGTAGAATGTAATAGGTAGATTGCAATAACATTATTATTTTTCCTAGTATTAAAGTATAATTCCACTGTGTGTTTTGTTTTAACTATTTTACAATACAAGGTAATAAATTTTGCAAAACATCTATAAAATTTATAAGCTCAAATACTCATAAATTGAGAAAATAAAAATCAGGTAGTGTACTTTATTCAAGTCTTTTATTTTATGGCAGTAGAGAGATCTGTGTAGTAGAAAACGTCTGCACCAGAAAAAAAAAAAAAAAACACATGATAAATGTAATGATGTAATATAACCTAACTCAGCTTTGGTTACTAGAGTTGCAATAAGGTCTAGTAGGGATTGTTTGAAAATCAAAAAGTCCATGGCCTTATATAAATTCGCCTACCACTCACCAGCTTCTGTGATTACCAGAAGGTCTGACATTTCAAGATAATCTGTAAAACCACACTTTAAATGAATTCTTCTAGTTTTTAAATGTTGGCTCAAAACAGCTATGTGCCAAACAAAATAAATCTACATGCTAAATCTGTCCTTTAGATCACCAGCATGCAACTTCTGTAATATTGGCTTTGGTTTCAAACAGTCTGTCAGATGTTTTCCCGAATACAGAAGAAAATTATCAGATGACATCAATCAAAATTCTATTTGTGATTCAGTTGTCAGAGCCAAGCATTTATTTGTTTAATTTTAGATGCTGGTCAAAGGCTACAAACTGCAGTTAGAAAATGAATATGTTCTGGAGTTCCAATGCACAGCAGCATTGTGATTATAGTTAATAATTCTGTATTATATGCTTCAAAGATGCTGAGAAACTAGATCTCAAAAATTCTCATCACAAGAAAAGAAATGATAATTATGGGACATGATGGAGGTTTTAGTTAATGTTATGGTGGTAATTTTATAGCAATATGTAAATGTATCAAATAAATACACTGTATAACAACGTATACAATGCTACATATCAATTATATCTTTAAAAAATCCTAGATACTCTACTAATACCCAAGCTATTTTCATTTCTGTTTATTCTTTGCACAGTAGCCACAGTGATCTTGTATTGGCATGAAGGCAAGTCATGTCAATCTTCCGCCAAAGCCATTAATGAATTTCATTTATAATAAAAACTCAAAATATTACAAGTTTCTTTATGACATTCCTTTATTAACTACACAATCATGGTTAGGCTTCCTATATATCTTACCTCCTTTCCCTCCAATCCTAACCTTTTTGAAGTTTTCCAAACACTTGCAGAAAGTGCTTACTCAATATTACAATTTTTTTCTGCCTGGATTTATCTTTCCGCTATCTCTTCATAACCAGCTCTCAGGATTTCATTTAAAAGACATTTACTCAAATAGGCCTTTCTTGACATTCTTAACTAAAATTTCAACTTCCGTTCCTGGTTTCTGATCATATTCTTGCCTGTTTATCTATTCTGGTCACTCCAACATCTAATATGTACATCACCACCATGTATCAGTGATGTATATTCCAATTGTAGAATGTTTTCACATCATTTAGTTATTTTCCATAAACCTCACACATCTGATTAAAAATGGATCATTTACCTATACCCTTGATAAAACTGAAAATATATAATTATGCTCTCAATCTGCAAAGAACATTTCAGGGGATAGTATAGGTCAATTCAATGTTTTCTGATGGCTTGCTTTATTAAAGTGATAGAGATTAGTGAGTGAAGGATATTTAATAATTAAAAATAGGATGTCTCTTGTAAATAGTCTCCAGCATGTCTTGACTATTGATTAAAATATGTGATGAGTTATTCAAGTATTTAATGAAGAAAGGGATTAGCTGCCCTCCAAAATATTTTTTATATTATGTAGTCATAAATACATTTTTTTACAATTATGTTTAAATACTACTTATTAGAAGGCAAGTAATACCGATACAGCATAGATCAAGTTGTGTCATCCCTCTTTTTCAAAATCTTCTAATGCCTCTCTATATCACACATAAAAAAACTAAAATTATGACAGTGGCTTGCTCAATCATTTCCTTCAGACATCTATTCAAATGTAACCTTTTGGTGTTACATTCCTGATGATAATAATCAAAGTCACAGTACTTGCAGGCTTCTCTTCTACATTAGACTTTGCTGGTATATATTTACTTACTTATGCCCTTGCCACTATAAGTATAAACTATAAAAGAGCAGAGATTTTCATCTTTATTTTCAGTCATGCATTCTCTATGTCTGTATTGCCAACTCAGTTGTCAGAGCCAGGCATTTATTTGTTTAACTTGCCATTTATTTGTTTGCCATTAATTTGTTTAATTAATGTCAATTTAGTCACATATAAATTTCTATCTATTTGTCTATCTTGTATCGATCTGCCAAATACATTGCACAAAATCACTCAAAGTAACTATGTAGACTAAATAGAAGTATAAAACAAACATTACTTATTTTTCTCAATTAATACTTGTGGTTTTCATAAATTTAACTTTATTTAAATTTATTTAAAATTAAAATCATTAAAATTTGAAAATATATGTCAACTAATTCTTTTCAATTAACATCAGGATGTATTTCTAGAAGTAATTGAATTAAATGCCTCAAAAAAACAGTTGAAATTTGAGAAGCATATGAACTTCTGAATCATTCTCAACATAAGAAGGATACTTGTCATTGAGATACAAACAAAATTCAGTTATAAATGATAATTTATGAATAACCTAAGAGTTTCATGCTATAATGTTGCAAGCAAAAATCATTCACAAATTTAATTGTTTATCATATCATTAAGGACAAGTTGTGGCTTCAAGCAGTTAAATGCTTATCTGCTAAACACTTTCACCATTTATCTTTATTTAAATATATATCTAAAGTGCATCTGGAAGGGCAAAGAGGCTCTTTTCACTGAATCCCTCAAGGTTGTGGAGCAAAAACAAGTCCATATATGCTTTTAACATCAACTAGACAAAGGTGAGGGGAAGTGGCAAAGTACAATTAATTTTTGAAGTTTCCATACAGAATTTATGCACATATTTCATTAACCATAGCAAATGATAGAGACATGTCTAACTTAACAGGGGAGTAGAAATGTAATAGTATTTTGATACAATATTTTGATATTTTTGACACTTATATTTTGAAAGAAAATGAAAAGAAATAGGAGAATCAATATACACAAATTTGTATAAAAAGCATTAATGACTATGCAAGGACATTTAAATATATATATATTTAAAAATAGTGAGATGTGATCAAAATTGAACTAGGAAAATGAAAAGGAAAACTTAAGGTGAAATAACACAATTGGGTACTATAGAGTCAAAATGAAGCACAAGGGGGAAAATCAACAGTATAGGAAGATAAATAAGTTCCATGGAGCACAAACTTAAAATCATATATCATGTGAAAGAAGAGGTCAAAGAAAGTCAGCTAGTTTATATAAAAAACACAGAAAGAAAGAGGATAAAGGTGATTTATAATAATGATACACTAGTTTACCTAAAAATAAGAACAAGGGCAATGAAACAGGAAATATACACATGATAAAAAGAAAATTTCTCTGTAGTATAAGAAACTTGTATCTTGCACACACACAAAATAATACACATTTCTTTCAGGCAAAAATGAAAGTAATTTGACAATAATAATTTGCATTACTGAGCCAAATATTTTGCATTATTGAGCCTTTATATGGTCAAGTTTTTGTTTCTGTGACTTGGTAGCTTTTCCCCACTAAAGATGGAACTTACTTCCCTATCCCAATGACGATAGGGTGATAGGAGAAGGCATAGTATTAGTTTTTATAAAGAGTGCCACTATTGGGAACTCCCTGGTGGCACAAGGGGTTAAGCACATTTGCTACTTAAAATTCCTCCTCTCACTTTTTTGAAAATCTAGATTAGCAACTTAAGGAGTTGAATAGATTTAATTTTCCTTTTTCAGCAGATGACACTGTGGCTTTAATGGATTTTGGTTCCAGTTTACTGCTATAGGTATTTAAACTGGCTTGAGCAGATGCTGTGTCAACAGATGGGGAGGCAACACTGAGGCACCAACAACTTTTGCAAATGTGCTGGATAAGGGGAATGTTTGGTCATATGACACCACTGCAATTCCTTCCTCTGCATTCCCAGATCTGAAACTTAGTTGTCCACTTTCAACAAATGTCATATAGTACCTAAATTTCATGAGGAGAGGAAGTAGAATATCTTATCTGTTTTCCTCTTTATTGGGGCTCTCACCTGTGTGGAGTACCCCAGCTCCCTTTTCTATGGTCTTCTTCTGAACTAAGGATATGTGCCTCCACAATGTCTCCATTCTCTCCAGGCCCTATGAGCAGGAGGGAAGTCCTGCTCTCTCTGCCTCTGACACCACATTTAGTCCAGCAATTTGTCAATCTCCATGGTGTCCTCTGTTGGTTTCTGAGGTGATGTATCAATCTCACACATCATTCCACATTGTGGAATGCCCTCTGGAGTATTTTTCTGGGTACTTTTCAATTGTTCCTCTTCTGAGCAAAGCATGGAACTGCCTCCATGCCATCTTAGTAATGTACTGCAGTGATGTACTGCAACACTTTTCCTCCATTGAACTTTATCAGTAAACACATTAATCTGACAAATTTGTTCCTTTTTTTTAAGATTTATTCATTTATTTATACAAGTACTGGGTACAGTCAGAAGTGCGGGAGGGTGAGAGAATTCACCAGAGCTGGGAACAGAACAGGCAGACTGATGAAATACACTGCTGAGGGGAGCAGCAGGTGTGGCAGGAGAGGTCTGTCATGCCACGTGGGACCCTTGCCAGTGGCGGGGACCGAACTGGCGCTGCAGAGGCCGCGGGCAGCTTCGCAGCCCAGCGTTCAACCACTGCGCCACCAGGGAGGCTCTGACAAATTTGTTCTTGACCCTATTCTTGGCACTTGAAATATGTTAGTGTATAAGTGATTTAGAGTCAAATCCATAAAACTCTCAAGGAAGAACTCATCCCAATCTTATCCAAACTCTTCCAGAGTACAAAGGATATTTAAGAAAAAAAAAAATCAACTACTATAAGAGTCCAGATAGTTCTAAAAACAAAACTCATATTAAATTTTAATATTTTAATCAAATTTGATTATTAAGCCCTTTCTCATTGTGAAGAAATTAAAATTAAATAGTAGTCTTCTTGAACTTTAAACTAATAACTAAGCAAACATTATTTAAGTTAAAGATAGAATTTTCTTGCCCTTCTCACTTCAAAGTCCAAAGACCAAAAACTTAACTTAAATTTCAATCTAAACCTATTCTCCCTAATTCCTTTTCCTGTTGAGTCCCACACTGATTATTTATCAAAACTTAAAAAAAAAGCAACTTATGTTTCTTTTCTGCAATTGCAGTCTGTACTGCTTTGTATGGTAATTGGTTAAATCCCGCAGTCTCTGAAATTGTATTGGTTCAATATTAAGTCTGCAATATGACTATATTTATTATTAAACATGTACAATTTGGTATTTTTCAAATGTGTATGGTCATATATTGATAATAAAAAGCTTAATAACATGTCCATCATTCCACTATTCTCAAAAAATCTTGTGTCAACTTTAGCAAATCCCTGGGCTCTGATAGCTCCTCAATTGCTTTCTATCACTAAAGTTTTGATTTTCTACAATTGGTATAGAGAGATTAGGTATATAGACTTTGTTTTCTTCTTCTTCCCCTTTCAACACGCATCATTATCATTCCTTTGTTTTCAGCAGTACATAGCCCTAAATTGTAAACAACTTCAAATGTCCAAAATATCATCAACAGATAGAGTAAATTTATGTAATGGAATTATTCATATTTTAGAGATCAATATATTAAGAAACATGATCACCAATGTAGCTACACAATCATCAAATTTGGGAAGCAAATATATCTGATCCCTAAACCAAGTTGTTAAAGGGCCTAGTACTTAGTGTTACTGACATCCAAGGGAGAGTTCTATTAGTATAGAGTGAAGGAGTGGATAAAGCAATGTGTCTTTGATTTTAGTCAAAAGCCAGGAATACAAGGCAGTCTGGATCAAACAATCATTTATCCCAATTGTTTGGAATCCATAATGAATTCATTAACACTCAATTAGGAAAAGTCCCAATAAGAAATTAGTTTTTTCTTTTTTTTCCCACAACACATTTGCTATATCTAGTAGCCAGACATTGTCTGGCTCTTAGGCAAGGTCCCCACATTGTTTCAGTGGGAGAACCATAGTTAGATTACTAAATTGAAGCTGCTATGTTACAGAAACCTGTGCCAGGAAAAGAAACTGGGTGTGGGGTAAATTAGTATGAATCAAATTTCAGATATGTGCTCC
This sequence comes from Talpa europaea, assembly GCF_964194135.1. Classification (NCBI taxonomy): domain Eukaryota; kingdom Metazoa; phylum Chordata; class Mammalia; order Eulipotyphla; family Talpidae; genus Talpa; species Talpa europaea. The sequence goes on along the minus strand of NC_140071.1, from coordinate 110,466,997 downwards.
TCAAAATACCTTTCCTGCTATTTTCAGTATTACAAATTGTTCAGTAATGATCCTCTTACACAAAAAGTATACACATACACACTCACTATAATAATCTCACCTTAAAATGCACTCCAGTTTTATCGAATATTTTTTCATTCTTGAACTTGTGGACAAATCTCTATATCCCTCAACAGAATCCTCTATGGCCCTGTATGCAGAATGGAATTTGATTCAGTGTATTTAGTCATGTCTACATAAGCCTAGCTCTAACAATTTAAAGTTGAAAATTCCCCTGTGCTCTATAGAACAAGCAAACTCAGATGCTTTGCATTTTAACTGCAGTAGAAATTGTACTGCACATAAATGCTTAAAAAGACTGGAAATAGCCATTTTCTTGCAATCAAATCTTTGCTTCAGCCATACATCCCCAGGAATCCTGCACCTGTATTGTAAGCTAGCAAAAGCATGCTAACTGATATTGCCTGAGTTTCCATAAGTGGGTTGGGATTGTGAATGTTATCTTGGTCACCTAAAACAAGTATTGGAGAGGTTAACTATCAACTTTTGCTTTTATTAAAATGTTGCCTTAATTTGAGCCCACTTACTAAGGATCCTGTAACACTTATGAAATCTTCTTTTCGTTGCCACAGAATTCACTCATCCCTCGTCCCTTTCATATTTTCTTATGCTCACTTAAACCCATTCATTTTTATGTGTTTGTCTTTGATATTCCTGAGGAAACCACCATCATCCTAAGATTAAAATACTTTGCCTACCTTCCTTTTTATAAACACAGTCACTCAACTGTAGTTATAATCTCCATAAACAGAAATTATGACCAAATTAAAAACACATAGCCCAAGAATTAAGTCCAAATAACTCTAGCAGTCATTAACATTGAAATGCTACTCAAATCCTAAATTTTATGGCAAAGGTCCCATAACTAGAGTCCAGTAAAAAAATAAAATAAATAACCCTCTTCTGGTATACTTTGTGTTCAGCTTGCTATATACCCAGTCAGGTAAAAGGTATTGGTTTTTCCAAAGGGCACTCCATATATAGGTGTACCTTCTCTGGTGAGGCTAATAAAAAGTGAAGAATTTCAAAAAGAGTTATTGATTAAGTAGAGGATAATATACAGCCATTATTTTTAATATTTTTTTAAATTATAAATTATATCGACCCAAATACTAACAGTATAAAGTCAAGGAAGTGATCTCTATGTAGGATATTTAACCCAGTCCCATTTGTAGCATATAGAAGCAGAGCACCGACCATGCTTTCTACTACATGCAGATAGGTCCTAAGGGAAAGAGCAAACTGAACTGTACATGTCCAGTTTATTTTTCCAAAATTTCTAATCAGCCAAGTTATTCCAGTTTCTCTAGGGTGGGAATGATTAATAGGAAAGGAATGGCACAGTTATCGGAGCTCCATGCATATAAGAACTATCATGATTGAAGATAATTTCTCCAATTCAACTCTTTCTCTTGAAAGTATAATTTGTATTATCTAAGCTGCCTCATCAAAAGTTCTTGGAAAACTAAAAATCAAAAATCTATCTGTTTTTGTTTTAAAATGACGAATGTTAGGCTGCATATTTACAATGATTATCATATTTGAAATATGTAAAAAAAAATTAAAGAATTCCTGCCCCCCGCCCCCAAATGTAGAAAACTGGAAATAAAAAATATGCCCTATAAATGAAAAAAAAAAAAAAAAAAGGCTGACAGGATGAAAAAAAATTAAAGGGCAAAATTTCACTCCAAAAAAGGAAGGGATGCCAGGGATTATTTCATGGGTGGCAGAACATGAAAGGGAACTTGAATGACAGTTAATGAGTAAGACAAATGAGATGTTTTGAAGAATTGTGATAAGGATGACTGTCATCCAGTGTGGCAATACAGAACTCCTTGGAGTCCCAGACAAAAGTGGGACTTGAATTCCTTTGCAGACTCTTTCACAGATCTTGATTGGGTGCTTTCAGGAAAGACTAAGGGGAATGCATGGGTCCTGAAGGGTACCTCTGTCCCTCAGTGACTGTAGGGAGGAATGTACAGCTGCTGTTGGAAAGGATCAACTTCTACCCTCTAGTTCAATCTAACAATCACACAAATTCCAGGGGTAGGAGACAGTCATATTTTGGGGGTCTGTTATTGCCGCGGACTAGCGCAGCAGTAGACTAGCAGGACTGTCTCAGGATTGAGGAACTGTGAGGATGCTCAAGGAATCGGCGCATAAATGACAGACAGACACACTTCAAGAGTGAAGATCTGAATGTAATGTGCTCAAAATCATCATACACTTTTATACCTTTTCTAACAATAGATGATTTCATACAATTTAATTCTTTCTCAGCATAAGACATCTACTTTGTTATTCATGTTCATGTGATCGATGTTCCATGGCATGGCACATCAAACAATCTCAAGGTACTGAATCTACACAATCAGTTTTGTTTACACAGAACAGCATTCTTTAAGATAGCTTTTCTTGATTCGTATCCCAAAACCACAATGATCAAAAACATTGATATTTACCTACTGGCACCTTTTACTTTTAGTGATCACGAGCAATGTATTCTCTACGTAAGCATTTTGATTTATATGGTGTTGTCTCATGTGAGAAGTATTATGATTATTATAAAACTACTATTGCCACACACTATTTTCTTTATCATGCATTTCCTGAAACTGATTGTACACATATAAAGAAAAAGCAAAGTAAGCGAAAAAGTAGTATGATTATAGGCAGGCTGCTAAGTGGTTACTATTTCTGAAACAATGACTATCTGGTTAATGGTTAAACTGCTTTGTAGGTAATTCCATCAGGCTTGTTTGCAGGTGACACTCTTAGCAGCCTTGTTTCCATCAAAGGAGGGGTTATTTACTGCAGGCTTGTTGCCTAAATTAGGCTTATAGGCATGTGGGCCTTGTCATGATGAAGCCCCTTGGGGATTGCGCCTGTCTTAGGTCACAGACATGAGGAGTCACAGACATGAGGCTGGCCAGTGCCTTCTTTAGTCTGCCCCTGATCTTACCCGTCATTGACTGTCCAGTCCAGCGCACAGGGGAAGGAGGTCTTACTCACTCTGATGTGTCTGAGTGAAAGCCTCCCTCTTTCCAGTAAGGTCACTGGCGTTCAGCGGCAGAGGCTGTCGCATGTTATTCTCTCTACCACCATGATGCCAGGCAATCACACTTCACCTCTTTTTTTTTTTATTTGTAAAATCATGATATTGGCTTATATCACTTTGGAGGTTCTTCCTAGCTCTATCAGTAAGTACTCCAATCTGACAAAAGTTAACATTTAGTGTTATAACTAGTCTCTCACTAATTTTGAATTAATTATTCTGAAATAATATCACTGAATCTGAAATTTGTGTAATTGTTATATGGCAAAAGGGAATTAAGACTGCAGATAGAATTAAATGTGCTTATCAACTGATGTAGAAAGTAAAAAAAGAAAATTGAGCTACAGAAAAGTTAACCCAATTGGTAAGTAACTTGGACAGAATTTGAATGAAAGATATTTTAAGAGATAGTTCAACAACTTGTTATTTTATAATTCCTCATTTTTATTGCATTTAAAGAAGATATTGCTTCCAAAGAAATTAATTCCTCAATTGACATTTTCAAAAGTAGTTTGTATCACATTGCCCATTTCTCCAAGGTAATAAGATATTGTTGTAGATATGTCTAGAATAGTGGTCATACATATATGAAACTTCACATTTTTAACTCTCAACAAAACGATCCAATTACAAAATGATATTCAAATATCCTTTTTTCAAAGTTAGAACTGAAAGTGTGTCTTTGAATGATATTTATTCTATGTGCATATTCAAACCATTGTGTAAAGATTCACTTGTAAAAAATCAAAATGCATAATAATAATAATGATAAATATTAATTTATTTCTCACTTGTATCACATACTTTCCCAACCAATTAATATGCATAATTAAATTAAACTCTGATAATTGCTGTATGTGAGACATTGTTAGTATTCTTGTTTGTTAGAAGAGGAACTGAGACCCAAAGAAAAAAAATTAACTTGCTCAGTAATACACAGGAAATTAGTGTTTGCAAAGATTTAATAATTTGGATATTTGAAAGAACAACCTAAACTCCATTGTGCTTACTCACAGTAAGATTTTTATTTAAAATTACAGATTAGAAAGAGCAGGCAAGCAATGACGATGAGAGATGCATCCAGGCAAAAATATCACCAGGGTACTTGTGCACACAAAATCATGCTTTGTCTCTGGATCAGTGTCTGTATTCAGAATGCTGGCTTCAGTATATCTCAGGGCAGAATTTCCACTGGGTCTTTGTATGACCCCTCTGGTCAGCCGGTCAAGCCAGCCATTTTAATTATTTAAGACAGATGAAAGCCATCAGTAAACAAAGCAGCTCTGAGTGTAGCCAAGGGAATTTGGGACTTTAAAAGGCACATCATAAATTCCCCTGCACTTATTTCAGCCAGTATTCAAAATCAGATATGCAGTATCTCCAGAGAAAGAGCTAGAGACTTTTAGGTTCAATGGTAAATGAACTCTATCCTACACCTTGGAACTTGAAATTTTAACCTTGGCATTCTGGCTCCAGAGACCATACTCCTAAGACTACATTATTGGACCCACCAGGGAAAGTTTACTGTTCATTTGGCTTAATATTACTTACTAAAGATGTGCTAATATTAATGATGCTTCAATTGCTCATAATTTTAATAAATAACACAAAGCATTAGGACATAGGTAATTTGTGCAAACATTCCCATTTTACAAGCAGGGGAATTAAGGCTTAGAAAGGGTATATAACTTTGTATTACTGTCATGAGAAGCTCTTTTCATCCAGCCATCCAGTCATCCAGTATATTGTGACAAATGTAAAATTTGAGGCTATACTGCTTGGATTGTAATCCTGGTTCAACCCCTAACCAATATGTGCTTTTTACCACATTTCTCAGTCATCTTGTACATTGCTATTTTATTTCTAAGTAGGAATAATGAGAGAGAGAGAGAGAGAGAGAGAGAGAGAACTGAGACCATCATTAAGTATGCATATAAAAACATAATCTTCATTATTAGAATTAAATAAATTGATACATGTGAAGTTCACATGTATCACAGTTCACACAATGCTGTATCAGCATTAGCTATATTCCTCATTCAATAAATTTTTATTGAATGTTTATAGGATCTGTTCTAGACACAGGGGATACATTAGTGAACAAGCCAAAATCAATGCTTTCAGGGAATTTATATTCTAATGGGAGAAGACAGACAATGCTTAAACAAGTAAATAGGCACCATATCAAGTGTTACCATCAAGAAAAAAATAAGCAGATAAATGTTTTAGAGAGTGATGGATGGAGGGTGCAGTTATTTATTCCATTAGACTTGAAGCAAAACTTAACAGAAATGAGGAGGATAATGCTGACATCTGGGATGAACACTAGTGGCAGAAAATGGAAAATGCACTGAGGCAGGCCTTTTATTGTACAGCGTAGCGGGCAGCAAAGGAAGGCAGTGCAGCTGATACAATGTGAAAGGTGAAAAAAAAATTAAATCATAGGAGACTAGGTCTTTAAGATATGGAAGAAGGGCTGGGGAGGAAAATCCCCATTAATAAATCTCCCCATTAGTAAATCTGATGGCAGATTTCAGGCTACCAAAAGAGGAAGGTTGGAGGTGGCTAGTAAAGGGGGAAGAGGCCGCAATGGACTTTTGTGGAGGATTTTTGATTCTTTGCTGGCAAGTGTGGTGTGGTAATATACAACTGGAGAGGTGTGAAGCGATAAACTTAAACCATCTACAGCATTGTAAACCAATGTACCTCACAAAAACAGATACAACTAAAACTTTATAAATACAAGACATTTAAATAAAATAAAAGGTGTCATTAGCTCCTTTGAGGAGAACTGATTATGTCTCAACTGATTAATCCACTCAAGGACAGTCAATTAATGTAATAAATAGTGGTCTAAAACTGAGTATATTTGAAAAATAACAGCAGAATTTAAATCAGGCCTGCTTAACTTCAAATCCCATGAGTCTATTTATAACTACTTCTGGGACAAGTACCTTTCCCCTGATAGCCAGGATTCTAAGGTATAACCAAATAGCCTCTCTGCTTCTCCAGCTCATGAGGGACACTAGTTATGCTCACCCCCTTCCCCACCATGAGATAGTGTTCCCTCTGGGGTCTCCACTCATTTTACATTCTCTTCTTAGGAAAACTCACTCCTATTTTCATAATTATTGTCTATACACAGGGGCATTGCAAATCTGTAACTTCTAATATTTTTCTAACAGTCCCTGAAACAGTTTATAATTTTCTATGGGGGGAAACAAAACAAAACCAAAAAATGGCTTGTTTATCTTTCAGGCATAACACACTTAAAAGTAAGCTAGTTATCTAACATGCTCCCTCTCCTCCCCCACACTAAACACACACACACAAGTTTTTATCCAATGAACAAAGTTAAATTTATGCTTCTTTAATTCTAGTTTCTATCTTAGTGAGTGACAACTTTTTGCAAATGATAACTAAAAGTGAAAAGAAGATTTCAACTTATACATCTACTTTTAACAATCAGTAATGGCTGACTGGATTAGAAAATGAAAAACACAACATAGTTTATTTCTTACATCTCTTTCACATACACAATTAGAGTTTAGTTTAAGGATGCAAAGGCTACTTTAAGCAAAGTCAAATATATATGAAGGATGGGAGGGTATCAGAATAGGTTCATTTCATTCTAAATTTTAGGTAAAACTCCACATAGTATGCAATATTAGAATGTTAAATATATTTTTTAAATTGTGATTGATGATGTATTTGATTAGAGGAGTATCTATTTGTTCAGAAGGCACTTAGTACCTTGGATGAGAGTAAGTTTTCAAATCTCTGACTTATAGGATACACTTAAGACGATCTTGCCCTGTGTGGGATTGTCCTTCCTCTAAAGCAGCCCTCAACCGTCATCCAGTTTGTGTGAGCATGCTTAGTAATTAGTGATCTCGAACCTTTATGGTAGCTAACACATTTTTTAAAACTATAGTGATTACACCATTCTTTATTTGTTATTAAAGTTGTGAAGAGATTTGAACAGAGGGACTATAATGAAATCCAAACTACTTAGCATGCTGTTTAAACATTTTTGCAAACTAAATCTAAATAGCTGGTCTAACTGCTCCGTTGCTTACCCTTTAAATTAACCTAGCATACCTTCACAATCATAATGATGGTATTGTGTATGTGTGAATTAATTTTATATTTGATTTTTCTGTGTTTGAATATTATCAAAGTTTTTTATTCTTATAGCCGCTTAATCTCCATATTTGTAAAAAAAAAAAAAAAAACATAATAACAGGGCCCATTCCAAAATTGTGTTTAGTAGATTTAATGAATTAATCCACAAAAAATTGCTTAAGATAGTGCCTAAAATTAATTTATGCTAGGGATTATTACTGTTAATATCTTATTAATATTATAATTTCTCAGTTTCACGTGTTCCTTGCTAATTCTAGTCCATTCTTTCAACTCTTGTTGGATCCATCTTTAGCATTTAAAATCTTGATTTGATTGTTGACCCTCTCCCATATTGTGACTGCTGATTTTCACCTTTTAGATTCATGTTGAGGGTCTCCCCTGGTGGCTCAGCGGTTGAGTGCTGGGCTGCAAAGCTGCCCGCAGCCTCTGCAGCACCGGTTCGATCCCTGGGAGGGTCCCACATGGCGCACAGACCTCTCCTGGTGCCCACTGCACCCCTCAGCAGTGTATTTCGTCAGTCTGCTTGTTCTGTTCCCTGCTCTGGCTCTGGTGAATTTTCTCACCCTCCCGTGCTTCTGACTTACCCAGTGCTTGTATAAATAAATAAATAAATATTTTAAATAGATAGACAGATAGATAGATAGATTGATTGATTGATTGATTCATGTTGAAAGAGCCACTTTGTGAAATGTAGAAGCTGGATTGTCCCTCGTTCAGGTACAACCTGACAGTCAGAGTGAAAGACAAAAATACTACAGGTCCATAATATACATGAGGTCAAACTTTCAACCACAGATTATTTTTTTCAGTTGTAAATGTCACATCAGGTATTTTTCCCTTGGCATAGAGTGCTAATTATGCACTTCTAATTTTCCACTTTCTGTCTTTTACAGGATGCTGTCAGTATTATTCCAGTTTGCCAAATTTAGTAGTGTCATTGCAGACTCTGCTTTCCATGGCAGGTCATGTATAATGGTTAGCATTCTGGACTCTGAGATTACCTATTTTCTTTCTTAAAATTATTCTTTAACAAGCATTTAAGAATTTTCAGGCAACTATGACAAAAGTGCATCTTTAATGTCTAGAAACTGAATCAATGCTTCCTTTCTTCATACTTTGATGTCTTACCCTACAGCAATTGGGTCTGAAGGTTGCAGGATCACCAAATATTTTTTGACAAAGTTTATCCCCAAGGACCCAGTGTTTTGTTGATCCTACAATCTATTGATGTTTTCACTGCTTTTTCCAAAATCCAAGTAAAGTTAATTGAATATACTAAATTTATAACTTGATGCCTCTTTGGGTATTTTTAGTCACAGCTATGATCTCTTCTTGCAAATGTTTTGTGTGACTGTTAAGTTCAAGTTCAATGGAGTACCTACTGTGCAGTTCAGCAGTTTCTTTAGATACTCACCCTTTTTAATTTTATTCAAGAAAATGTTTTGAATATATTTTAACAAATGTATTTCTCCAAGTTTTTTATTGGAGTTATTGTCAATTGTAGTTACTTGTGATAAAATTCAAACACAACTTCTACCTGCATTCTTACCTATTTTTCACAACTAACTCTATGAACAACCAACCATTAGCACCTCAGTCCTACACTAGTCTCTGAATCTGAAACTCATAAACAGTCATAGTTAAGAAATGACATTTTTAAATGATACATATAACTTTTTTAATGTGTCCTTAAAGACTAAGATATTGCTTCTCACACATCTCTGAAAGACTACACTTTCTAAACCAAACTGTCATGGATTGATTCTGTTGTTACACACACGCACACACAAACACACACACACACACACCCCATATGTACAATCACAAAAACAAAAAAAAAGCCTGAGAGCCAGAAAACTCATACTCAAATATCAGTATACTTGAAAAGTATATTCAAATTATAAACCGCAACTACTGCTATTAAAATTACATTTCATCAACATTGTTAAAAATTAGTATCAAAATTATTCAAAAAATAACATATAAGAAACAAATTAAAAAATGGTTAATATACTCACTACTTGATTTTCTAAAATATGACATGAATGAATTTATTTTGTCCATAATAAAGTTGTTTTTGCAGAAACATTATTCACAGGGGCTCCGCTGGTGGCACAGTGGTTGAGCACTGGGCTACAAAGCTGCCCGCAGCCTCTGCAGTGCTGGTTCTATCCCCATCCTCTGGCGAGGGTCACACATGGTGCGCAGACCTCTCCTGCCATGGCCCCTGCTCCCCTCAGCAGTGTATTTCGTCAGTCTGCCTGTTCTGTTCCCTGCTCTGGCTCTGGTGAATTCTCTCACCCTCCCGCTCTACTGACTGTACCCAGTGCTTGTATAAATAAATAAACAAACAAACAAACAAATAAATAAATGAATAAATAAATAAATAAATAAATCTTTAAAAAAAAGAAAAGAAAATATGAACAATCAATATTTGAAATTTCCAATAATGAGGTTATTACTTCTTGTTTATTTTAGCATCGCCTATAGAATACTAATATATGAGTATACTGATGAGAAGAAAAGAAAGAAATCTAAAGCGATTTGAGTGAACTCGGGATATTCTTTTCAAACTTTTACTCAAAATAGAGCAATGATGACATATTTTTAAAATTTTATTTTCAATTTGTCATACATAGTCATTCCCAATATATTTTGTAAAATTTTTGTTTAACTAAATAATAATTACATGAAAATTAGAATTGTATATTTTCTCTATTTTTCCCTGAATTAGGAAATTTGACTGGCATAGAGTGCTAATTATGTACTTCTAATCTTCTACTTTCTGTCTCTTTCAGGGTGCTCTTTTCTTGACTAATTTACTTCATTCTCTAAAAATGGCAGGCCATATTTTGTTTATGGAATATTACATAACTTAATTATAGGTGTGATCTCCTATTATATTCTGTGGTTCTTATCATACAAGATGCAAAGGCAATTCACAGATTATGGTCATTGGAAATTATCTTAGAATTCTGTCTAATGAAAACATTATTCTTCGTTTGCAAAACCAATGCTCTAAATATGTAGTTGGTGAGTACCAAATACTAAAAGACACTTTAAAAATAGCTTGTTAATGTTACAGTATTTCATGCAAGAATTAGCAAATTAATTTTGGCAATGATCAGGAAACAGACAGAAAACAACAGCAACAAAAATTGTGCCTCAGCCTAAATATGGCTATCAAAATGCTGATGATCTGAACACTGACTAAATGTTTCTAATTGAGTGGAGATGATTTAGTGAAGGAAACTAATAATTGGCTTCAACAGCAACTGTTTAACAGCTACAGCATTTTATTTTAATGTAAGTTATTCCATTTATTTTTCCTGTTCCACATTGGTGTAACTGTTTCATTATTTTCCAAATTGTGCCAGCACTGTTAACAATTTTATATATAAAAATAAATGTAATCTATATTTAAAGAAATTGATGAAAACACTTGGAGAAGACCTGGTGATATTGTAATAGCTTCACATGTATCTGAGAAAGACTTTATACTCTCCAGTTAACTTTTCCTTTTTAACTCATTTATCAGTTTCTCTGTATTCATACATTGAATCTTGTCATTGGAAATGAACTTTAATTCTCACCATCTGTGCCTTGGCCAGGAATGTCCATATTCCTTTAATGCATAAATACATCCTGAATATTTCTCATTTGTTAGTCAGAGCTGCGAAGCACAGAAAATAATGTTTGAGAGAGGAACCACGAGGGATCATTTATTGCTCCAGCACTTTGAAAAATCTATGAAATTCCTTTATAGCTTCTTCATTATATGTTCAATGGAACAATTAGTTTGAGTGGCTACAAACACTGAATTTTCATGAGCACATTAGCCTTTGAAGCCAAAATTATTGACTGCATTATTTTCTATGCAAAATAGAGTGGGATGTGGCGAGTTTGTGAATAGAAAGTCTAAGTTCCCTTCAACTGGAAAAGTAGCTGATATTTAATTTCATAAAAGTATATCTGGTCACACCTTTAAACCTATTCAGTTTACATAATTCAATAGTTTGTTCTAAGAATATAGTTTATAATTCTTGGAAGCAGTAACACTAGATTTTTTTAATATTTAGTAAGGCTCTTGCAATAAATTGTAACATCTCAAATATAAAAGTAGTCCCTTGAAAACTCACTTGCAATTTCTAAATGTAATAAGACATTCTTGTGCCCATTTCATTCAAGCAGACTCTGTAATTACCTCAAAATTGCTGTGAGCACAATGCTAGCACAGACTGAAGTAATTTTCTACAGCTTGACAGAATAAAAGCATGATGAAAATATCTTCAAATAATATGGCATTGCTTTTTTCAATGGACCTCACCTATTCCACACTCTTAAATTATGGAATTCAGGTAGTGCATAGGCATTTTGGCATTAGATCAAAGAAAAACCAAAGTGTTCTTTGAGTAAAAATGTAATATTGATCTTAGACAGGGTCATATAGTCTAGGTGGACTCTTCCATTGAATCATGAAAATTAAGCAAATGCAGAATGCTTAATAGATGTGGTTATTTTCCAGTAAAATTTCGTTCATAAAACAGATGACAAATAGGATCTGGTTAGTCCTCAGAACCTATTTTGCCTCTTGAAACAATAGAGTAAGACATATACCTCCATTAAACTAATGAAACCTCATTCCTGACTGAAGGAGGCAGTGATTTCTAGAAAGGAATATATTTGTGCTATTTGGAAATACATTCTATATTCTTTATGCTAATCCTATTTCTTTTTTAAAGATTTATTTATTTATTTATACAAGCACTGGGGTACAGTCAGAAGCAGGGAGGGTGAGAGAATTCACCAGAGCCAAAGTGGAGAGCAGAACAGGCAGACTGAGAAAGTACACTGCTGAGGGGAGCAGCGGGCGGCAGGAGAGGTCTACGCACCAGGTGGGACCCTTGCAGGCGGCCGGATATCGAACCTGCACTGCAGAGACTGCAGGCAGCTTCACAGCCCAGTGCTCAACCACTGCGCCACCAGGGAGGCCCCTGCTAATCCTATTTAATTCAGTGTCATTATGATTGTTAATTTCATGTGTCAACTGAAACCAGTGAAATCAGGTATTTGTTTAAATTTGGATGTGGCCTGAGGTATTTTTAAAATGTGATTAACACATAAATCTGTAAAGCTTGAGTAAAGCAAATTATCTTTTATATATATGGACAGAGCTCATCCATTGACCAAGTAAAATCAGGCTGTAATATAATCAGGAAAGACATTGATTAGAGAATCAAAATCATGAGTTGGGTGCATGACTAAAGACAGTCCCAATGGGTTCCATAAGGGTAGAGGAAAAGGGAGTTTTAAAGTAACAGGAAGAGAAATGATCTGAATTTAAAGTTATTTGTGCTGAAACATTTTGGATTGTTTCGTAAGTCCATCTGCTTATCTATGATTGGTAGGAAAAGTCTCCAGACAGGACCGGTGTGGGGGGAATGTTGTAACAATCAATGGATGCCCCCCGGTTTGTTTGTTTGTTTGTTTGTTTTTGTTTTTTTTGTTTTTTAGTTACAAATTGAGTCAGGCTGTTTAATTTTCTTTTTTTTTTTTAAGTTTTATTTATTTATACAAGCACTGGGGTACAGGCCAGATGCGAGGGAGGATGAGAGAATCCAGAGGCACAGGAGGGTGAGAGAATTCACCAGAGACAGAGCAGGGAGCAGAACAGGCAGAAGGACTGAAATACACTGTTGAGGGGAGCAACAGGCGAGAAAGGAGAGGTCTGCCACACCATGTGGGAATCTCCCTGGTTGGCTGGAAATCGAACTGGCACTGCAGAGGCTGCAGACAGCTTCACAGAGCTAGACTCAACCCCCTGAGCCACTAAGGAGGCCCCAGGCTGTTTAATTTTCATCTAGGAGTTTCAACAAGGCAGTCAGAGTCAAGACAGACTCTGTTTGGGCCCTCCCTGCTGGTGCAAGGAGTTAAGACGCAGCACTATGAAGCTAAAGCAGCCATTGCAGCATGAGTTCGATTTCCAGCCAAGGAGGTGATCCACATGGTGCAGCAGACCTTTCCTGTTGCACCTGCTGCTCCCCTCAGCGGTATATTTCAGTCAATCTGCCTGTTCTGTTCCCCACCCACTCTGTCTCTGGTGAATCCTCTCAGCCCACCCTGCACCTCTAGCCTGCACCCTTATTCCTGTATGCATAAATAAATAAATCTTAAAAAAAAAAAAAAGATGGAGTCTGTTTGACTTAAAGCAGTCCTCACATATTTAGAACAATTAATGGTTTTATAACAGTGTGTTCAATGATGATGACTCAACAACTGCAATCGTAGATGTTCATGTGTGTCACCACATGAAACATGACTTCACTTAAATAATCATCTTCTGAAGCAATCTTGCTCATGCATTTGTGCATATATGAAAGTAAAGTGATGAATGCTAATTGGTTTTCTGTGTTGCGTCAGCAGAAGTTTAGAAAGAACTTTTATGTTGGTAACATATTCTTCAAGCAGAAAATCTGTTAAATTAATTCCAACAATGGTTTGTTTTTGTCATCCAATTCATGGAATCAATTAGTAAGCATTTTGGAAGTTTACTCTGGTACATGAGAAACATCTCAAATAATTTAGATTATTAATATACATTCAGTTGGAAAGTTCAACATTCAAGACAAATTTTTAGAGATATAATGTAGGTTTCTTTGTGTTATAGCTTGCATCAGAATTTCCTGCAGCTGAATTATGTTCCCTTTTATAGTACATTTTACTTATTCATTCATCCACTGAAGTGCACTTGGCTGCCTCCACCTTCTGGCTATTATGAATAATGCTGCTATGAACATGAGTGTACAAATACATGTTTGAGTCTACGATTTTAAGTATTTTGGATGCATACTTAGAAGTGGAATTGCTGAATCACATGGTAATTCTATTTTTAATTTTTGAGTCAGTACCATACAGTTTTTCATGGCAACGTCATTTCACATTCCCACTAGCAATGCATAAGAGTTCCAAATTCTCCACATACTTGCCAACACTTATTTTTTTGTTGCTGTATGTAGTTTTATAATGCCATTCTTATGGATGTGAATTTGTATCTTATTGTAGTTTTGATTTTGATTCACTTAATGACTAATGATACTGAGAGTTTTGTGTGACCATTCATGCATCTTCTTAGAAATGTATATTCAACTCTTTTGCATATTTTAAATTAGATTGTTTGTTATATGGTGTTGAGTGTTCTTTCAGTCAATCTGCCTGTTCTGTTCCCCACTCTGTCTCTGATGAATCCTCTCACCCCACCCAGCACCTCTGGGCTGTACCCCAGTTCTTGTATGCATAAATAAATAAATAAATCTTAACAAAAAGAAACAATGCTACTTACTAAGATACAGCTTGGATTCTCAAAATTTTGAATCGAATTACTGTGAAGTGTTCAGAAAAGAAACACCTATCTCCCAAGGTCTCTGGGGCAAGATTACACCAAAATCCCATTTTCCATCTAAATTTTATTTATGGGGTTATTTATTTATTAATAATTTTAAAGTCATGAACAATATGTCTGATATTAGATGTAATTTCTAATAACATAAATGCTATTTCTAATTTCTCAATGTTACATTCCAGAGAAAAATGTCAGCTTATCCCAAAGCACTCCCATCCCTTGGCTAGATTTTCAGAGAGATATTCTCAAAAGAGAAGTCCAATGATTTTTTAATAGACTCTTTAATAAATTAAATGGCAGAGTATAGCCTGGAAAACAAGATCTTCATATAACTCTTAAAGCTTATATAGCAGAAATCTGATTTCCATATTATTGATTGTACAAGACAGATAGGTTAAAAATCAATTCCTAATTAATGATGTTGATTAATAGTATCCCTGCAATGAACACTTTCTCCTTTTTTTTTTTAATTTTTTTTTTTTTTTATAGAGGCATGTTTTATTTATTTATTTGTTTCTTTGTTTGTTTATACATGCACTGGGTACAGTCAGAAGCGCGGGAGGGTGAGAGAATTCACCAGAGCCAGAGCGGGGAGCAGAGCAGGCAGAAGGACCGAAGTACACTGCTGAGGGGAGCAGCGGGCGGCAGGAGAGGTCTGCACGCCATGTGGGACCCTCCTCCAGTGGCCGGGGAGCAGCCGGGGATCGAACCGGCGCCGCAGAGGCTGCGGGCAGCTTCGCAACCCAGCGCTCAACCGCTGCGCCACCGGGGAGGCCCTCTCCTTTTTTTTTAAATTGACTAGTCAGGTCTATTTACTTTCCCTCCAGAAAATCTAGCAAATATGGTATTTAAAATTATTAGTTTCTTTCATTTTGCATGGTCAGTACTGAAAAAAATGGTGACACTATACATTTTATTGTTTATGTGCTCTCGTATTATCACAGGAATATTATTTCCTATTTGAATACCCATCTACATCAAATTGTTTCAAATTTTTCTTACTTGCATTATTTAATTTATTCATATGTTCACGTCTTATCAATTCAATCATTCACTACCCAGGAATTGGCATTGATAAATAGAGCAAGATATTTCTTGAATTAGATGGGCAGTATATCTGAATGAAAGGCTGGCAAACAGATAAACAATTTTATCATGGAAAAGAAGATAATACAAATCTGTGGGATGATAGAAAAGGAGTAACGATGAAAAAGGCAGACAATACAACCGATTATTTAGATTTTTGTCCTCAAGTATAGTTTGCGTTAGATTGACAACATTTATTTATATATTGCTCAATCATTTATACTTTTTGATATAACCAGTGATCAAATTGCCACTTGAATTGTTATTTCAACTGTAACAAAATAATTCTGGATTTAATCTTGAAAAGCATTTTTTTTTCCTTTAGCATTGTGAGAAGTAAACTAGTGGTGGATGCATTTTATATCACACTAAACATATCCTATTTAAAAAGTCAAATAGCAGGAGGTGTTATAACAATGAAAATTTCATATTTGCTTTATGCAGCACTCAGAAACACTCTCCAGGAAGGCCTTGTTCACATCTACATAATAAATATACTGAAAGCATGAAGAGAGAAAGTGGATACCATATGTTTACCTAGGAAATGACTACATTAGCAAAAAACAAATGAACAAACAAACAAATAGGTAAATAGTGTCTTGGTGAGTAAAGAGCTGGATGCTGTTGTGTTTTTTCCAACAATATGTCACCTCTTTTATTGCAAACATTTCTATAAAACACAGTAAGAAGATATAGTTCAACAATGTTTCCATTATGTGGCTACAACTCAGCTTGCATTGAAAATCCTGTCACAGCATCTGTTTATTCCAGCATTCTTATGGATAATTAAGGAGACAAGCTTATTTTAAACCTGGATATTGGAAGAAAACCTGAAAATATGCATAAAGATTTAAAACTAAATTTTCCCAACATATTAGTCTTCTTAACCCATTAGTGGGTGCTATGGTGGCGGATGAGATGATGGGAGAAGCCAATTACTGTACAAAAATTAATTAATCAATGAATTAATTAAAAAATAAAATAGAATGTGATGCAAAATGACATTGTTTATACTTCTTAAATTAAAAAATTATACTTCTTTTGTTTGGGAAAACATATTTTCTGTGTTACTAATTTTTTTAACTTATATTTACACCCAAAAGTGTCTCTTCATATAATAAAAATCAACAGAAAAAAATGGTTTATACTAGTAATTGGATTTTTATTCAATATTTCAATGAATTTCTAATTTTCAAATCACATAAAATTTTCACTGGCTCTCATTAATGCTGTTGCCAGATACATTTTTAACTTATATAAATTTATAGATATAAAAAACTGATTTTTTTTTTAAGTAGACAGCTATTAAAATCAAGGCTTAAAGCAATGAAGGGAGTCAGAAGTCTTTGTCTGAAAGACCTGAATTTAATTAATCAGATCACCTATCACCTTGACAAGTGAAAAGGATTTTCAGAGGGAAAATCCAGACTTTATAGTTTTATAGGGTGATTATCAGCATGATTTTGATCTGGTGACATTTACATGGCCTAAGTTACAAGATAACGACCCTTTCTAAGATTGGCTGAAGTTAATTCACAGGCTTTGAAAGATGATTAATAGTGCTGTGAGAGGAAGCAAGAAAAAAAGGAAATGTTTCTGGGAACTCCTCTATTCTCTTCTCCACGATAGGGTCAAAGGTCTGATTTGCCCACCACTTGCTGTCCTGCAGAAATCAGTTACATTCTGTTTATATCACACCCACCCTCTGTTCCTTCCCCTGGAGGTAACTGCTTATGTTAGGGAAGAAATATTTTCCAAAGTGGTAAGGTAGACAACAAAGTCTTCTATAGTTGTCTTTAACTGCTGTGGATGGGCATGATAGTCTTAAATTTTCACAGATCAAAAACACAGTAAAGTGAAATTATAATAGTAAAAATGCACATTTTGTAAAACAATATAATATCAACAGGTTTTTAAGGCAATGAAATTACTGTTTGATATTATAATTGTAAATATGAAAAATGTAATTAAACATCTGTTCAAACCAAGACAACATATAATACTGAGGGTGTAACCTAATATAAGCCATAGATTTTTTTATGATTATGATGTGTCGATGTAGATTCATAAATTGTAACAAAGATATCTGATGGGAGACATTGATAATGAGGAAGGTTAAGCATGAGTGGGGTCAGGTTAACTATAGGAAATTTCTGTGATTTCTGTTTTATTTTGCTGTGAACCTAAAACTTTATGAAAAAGGAAAAATCTTGAAAACACTGAGATGCTTTTTAAAAGGATTATGTACTCTAAAACAGTGATCTATTATGCACTACTGAATGCATTCAATGCCATTAATTTTAAAATATTGATTTATACCAAGAGTTTAATACATTTTTTAAAAATGTGTAAAGTAAAAAAAAAGTTAAGACAAAGCAGAATAAATGTCAAGTGTATCTGAGTAAAATAAGCAAATGTGTAACTGAATCAATAAAAATAAGCCATTTGCATGAACATGTAGTCCACCTACATCTGAGTAACACTGCTTTAGTTTTGGCATGAGCCAAAATATGAACCTGGTATGACCCAAAATGATTTTTAAATAGTTTATTTGGAAAACATTGTAGTTAGAATAATATGTGATGCATAGATATCTCGGAAGTTTGTAATGCTTATCCAATATATAAAATGAATTGAATGCTTAAAAAATGGACAAATTTTATTGCAAAATCTTTTGTTTGCACTATTTTTACCATTGCATTTTTCAATTAATAAAATAAGACCACCATTGGAATGAGGTGGCTCTGATACCTATGAAAGCAAACCAAAGCTTCATTTATAGTGAAACTTAAGAAAGAGTGAAACTTAAGAATAACCAATCACAAACAAGCCTAAACTAGGCTTTCTCAAATCAAGCAATTGCTTAAGTATAGGTAATCAGTTGATTCCCTTTATTTCCACATCTGCTCTAGAGAAACCTCTCCCCTACCTTCCTTCAGCAGAGCACTACTGTTTTTTGTTCAGTCTGCCTGATTAGAATCAATGCATGTACAAATAATCTCTAAAAAATTCTAATGTGGCTCCGTTTACTTTTTAACAGTCCGTGCACCACTCATCCTCCAAATGTCACCTGATAAATCTGTGACAGATGTGTTAAATTCATCCTGAGGTTCTACGACAGATAGTATCTTGGTGGCATTTATTTTTTCTAAATTTTTCTAAGAAAATATTCATAAATGGAAATCCTGTTTAAATATATTTTAGTAACATAAAATTTTTATTCCTATATAGTAGATTAGAAATACCAAACATATGAGCTAAATGAGGCCACCAGACATGACTTACTATAAACATGGCAGCCTGTTCCTGCAGCTATACAAAATACAATCATCTGGAATTGAGTAGGGTATAGAATCTAAAGACATCTACTAAAACCATTCCTGCCTCCATAATAACTACCCTCCCTCCTTTCATATTGTGATGCACTCACCTCCGCAAACAAATTCTTTCCTAAAGAACATAGTCCCTTACTAAACACACTCAGCCTAAGACGGAGCGAACACCTCCACAACTATACACAGGGTGCTTGTAAGTGATCTTGTCAGGAGGTGAATGTGTTTGAATGTATTATGAATGTGCTGTCTTTAGCTGTAGTAGAATGACTATTATGAAGTAATAGACCCAGAAAATTGCATGGAGTAATTGTTACTTGAATTTTTGTGGCCCAATTGAGTCTCAGAAGTTTACAATGAGCCCTTAAATCCCTGTTTTCCTAATTATTCCATTCATAAAACTGAAATAAACATTATAGTATGATGCTATGGAAATTAAAATTATGCTACTTTCAAAGAAGAAAATTTAGTTGTTAAATAGCATGAAATGCATAACCTAGGAATATATAGACGCACTCAAGAACTGTTTCTCATCTGAGAGAATAGGGAGGAGAAGATATTGAATCGTAAATTTATCATTGGAAAACCTCACATTCAGGAAAAGAAAAAAACAGGTACATTTTATCAGGAGATCAAGAGTCAACAAAAAGAAAGTATATTTTTAAATTACTTATCACATTATGTATTAGATTATTGAACAAATTTTAATTTACTTTGTGATCTTCATGTATTCCAAATAAGATTGCTTATCATGTCAAATTCATTTTCATTTTCATATGCTGGAGAATATAATGGGTTATAAAATGGTTAAATTAATACAGTACACATCTTTTATTTATTTTTCAAGGCTAGTAATACATTTATAGTGTATTTGCCTCTTATAAGCCACAGGTACTCAATGGTTGAACTTGCTTCAGAGAAGCATCTTTGGAGCCTCCCTGGTGGCACAGGGGTTAAAGACAGTGCTATCAAGATATTGCCAGCCACTGCAGCATGAGTTCTATCCCCGGGCGGGGAGGTAACCCACATGGGGCAGCAAACCTCTCCTGCCTCTCCCGCTGCTCGCCTCAGCAGTGTATTTTGGTGGATCTGCCTGTTCTGCTCCCCACTCTCTCTTGTGAATCCTCTTACCCCCGCCCCCGTAGCTCTTGCTTACACCCCAGTTCTTAATATGCATAAATAAATAAGTCTTAAAAAAAGAGAGAAGCATTTTTGGAAATTTGCATTGTTGATATATTAAATTTATAAAATCTTGGGGAATTCAGCAGTCATATCTAGCTTTTAGATTTAAAAAGTACTGTCAGATATAACTGTTGGTTAAATATATACTTTGCAAAAATATAAGGTGTTCTAATATGAATGCATATCTCCAGATAAGAACATTATCTATTATCTATCACTAAATTCTTAGTGTGTCTATTATATAGAATAAGCCAATCACTAGCAACAGGGAGAAAGGGGATCTGATTTTTTTTTTTTTAAGATTTATTTATGTATACAAGAGCTGGGGTATAGGACAGAGGTGTGGGGCTGGGTTGGGGGGTGGTGTGAGAGGATTCACCAGAGACAGAGTGGGGAACAGAACAGGTAGACTGACTGAAATACACTGCTGAGGGGAGCAGCGGGTGAGTCAGGAGAGGTCTGCTGCACCATGTGGGTAGCTCCTGGCTGGGGATGGAACTCGTGCTGCAGTAGCTACAGAGAGCTTCACAAGTTGTGTCTTAACCCCTTGCGCCACCAGGCAGGCCAGGGAATCTGATTTTTTTTTAAACTATTTTTTTTTAATAGAGGCATGCTTTATTTATTTATTTGTTTGTTTGTTTTGTTTATACATGCACTGGGTACAGTCAGAAGCACGGGAGGGTGAGAGAATTCACCAGAGCCAGAGCAGGGAGCAGAGCAGGCAGACTGACAAAGTACACTGCTGAGGGGAGCAGCGGGCGGCAGGAGAGGTCTGCGCGCCATGTGGGACCCTCCTCCAGTGGCTGGGGAGCAGCCAGGGATCGAACCGGCGCCACAGAGGCTGCGGGCAGCTTCGCAACCCAGCGCTCAACCGCTGAGCCACCGGGGAGGCCCGGGAATCTGATTTTAAAAGTGTTATACCTTCCATATTCTGAAAGAAAATGTATTACTAGAAATAAAAAAAAAAAATTGATTTTGTCACCTTGCATCAGTTACATAGAAAGAATGAAAAAGAATGAAGGAAAGGGTGAGGGAGGAAGGCAGCAGGAACTGAGGAAGGAAGAGAAAGCAAGTAAGATGCACCTAGACGTAAAATATGAGTTTGAATAATAGATATTGAGACTCTCTCTGGCTGATATCTAATTATTCCTGATTTAAGAGATACAAGCAATCATTCAGTAGGTGTTGAGGGCAACACACACTTAATCAGAGGATGGGTAGATAAAAGGTTTTTATAGTTATGGAGATAAATATTACTGATAGATGGTACTATATATTGTCATAGTGTCAAAATATGAAACATTTTAGCAGTGAATACCGTGATATATGCTGAAATCACAGAAGTGAACATCTTGAGTAGAACAAATTTTCTATTTTGAAAACCTATACTCCTTGACCACCATTAGAGATGATGGGTTTTATTTTTTTTAATTAATATTTTATTTTATGTAATTCTTACATCATTTTTCATTTTTGCACAATGTATGCATTATCATTTTGGTTATATTCCCCATACAATTGCACCCCCCCTTATTTTGACCCTAGTCCTTCCTCTCCCTGCCCCTCCTCCTCTCCCCCTTGCCCCCGTGGTGTGTCTCTGGTTTATAGTTGCTTGTTTTGTTTTTGTTTTTTTTTAATAGAGGCATGTTTTATTTATTTATTTGTTTGTTTGTTTGTTTTGTTTATGCATGCACTGGGTACAGTCAGAAGCGCAGGAGGGTGAGAGAATTCACCAGAGCCAGAGCAGGGAGCAGAGCAGGCAGAAGGACCGAGGTACACTGCTGAGGGGAGCAGCGGGCGGCAGGAAAGGTCTGCGCGCCATGTGGGACCCTCCTCTGGTGGCCGGGGAGCAGCCAGGGATGGAACCGGCACCACAGAGGCCGCGGGCAGCTTCACAACCCAGCGCTCAACCGCTGCGCCACCGGGGAGGCCCTATAGTTGCTTGTTGATATTGATTTTTAGTTTGTATTAATTAGTCTTTTACCTGGTCCCTTATTTAGGTTTTCTAAATCCCTGCTATGAGTGAGAGATGATGGGTTTTAAATTGTTAGGTATTGTTTCACTACAGTATAAAAATGTTATGAATTAAAACTAATTTCATAAATATTTTCATGCCTTGCTTATGCTTAATGTCTGAATTTAGAGAATATTAAAAGCAAAAATACCTGTTGTTAATTATGTTTTTACGGAAGTGGAATTCCAGAATGAGGCTTCAAAGTGATAGAACTATACAAATACAGAAAATATAGTGTTTAATACATTTTTAATATATGCATTTATTTTATTGCCTCTTTCCAGTATACATGACTGATAACTTAAAATAATTAGATGTCAGTAGTATAAATAAACACCAGTTATCAAATGTGAGACGTACATATTTAAAACAAATTTTGATTACAAAAATAAAAAAAGAAATTATGATTTACTACTATTTAACATTTAGCCTGGCTCTGGAAACTTCTCTTAGGTCACACACATCAGACGCTCTTGTGTGTAGTAGAGACTATTATATATTATAAGGAAGAGCAAAGTTCTAGGAGGCTCTCGGTAAAAATGCCCCCCTCAACAGTTCCTTTCCTTCCAGTGTGTTTTGACAAAGTACAGTGTCACATGCCAGGTTAACAGTACATATACATGATACTAGTTAGTTTAAAACAAATAAATCTCAAAAAATGGATAATTACTTCAAAAGAGTCCTTTAAGGAAACAATCTATTAAATATAGTCCCAAAGATTCAAACACAGTAAACAATGAGTGTTCATCTATTCTATCATGAGACAAAACAATGGTGATTTAAATTACATCTGATACAGGTTGTTAACTGACGAAGAAAATTAGATTTGCAGAAATAAGGGTTTACATGCACTATATTTAAAGATTAATAAAACTGTTTTGTAGTTTAATTTCTGAGATAAGAATGCTCTGAAGTTCTTATGATTAGAAAGATACTTAAAAAATATTTTACCTTCATCATCTTTAAAGATTTATATTTTGAATATCCTTATGTATATAAAATGTATAATGTATAAGAATAATTGCCCAAATATATACTTTATTTTAGCATGCTTTTATTTTTGAGTAGTGGTTATTGATCATTTAATAAAAGAGATCTGTAATTGTTTGTTTGAATGTCACTATGTAGGAGATGAGATTTTGAAGGATGCCAATGAGAATGAGAACTCAAGCTATTTGTAATTGAGCAGTAAGGATTTCAACCTAAGTCTGTTATATAGTCTGTAAATTTCTGTATTTAAAAAATGAAATATATTAATTGCATAGTCTAAAAACTTGGATTCTTTACATTCATTACATAATTTGTGTACAATTAATATTTGAAGAAATTGATTGTTATCTGCTACATTGTGAAAAAATACCTTCAGCTGTAGGCATGAAAGTAATGCTATTTATATAAGTAAACACTGTGTTGATTACCAGAATATGTACCTCTCTTTTGAGACTTTAATTACAAATTGTTGGAAGTTAAATCTATGTTAGTTTGGGCTCTCTATCCATATCCTCTATGGGTATATTGCAAAATGCAAATGGAAAGATTTGTTTCATAATTGAAGTTTGGTCAAGACTACATTTACTGAAACACAATTTATCTTTGAATTACTGAATATAATCCATTTTATCTAATGGCCTGTAAGTATACTTCCCCAAAACCACCATAAAAGTGAAAGTAAGATCACATCAAATATGCCAAACTCTTTCTCTAGCTGTGCTACCTCCCCTAGGCCACTCAAACTCCTGCCAACCTATTATGTTTCCAAGTCATTCTGGGATTCCCTGGAAATCTCTAGCATGTTCCTTTAACTATGCACTATGTCTTTCAGCCCAGCTTAATGGTTAGGAGCACAGATTTTAGTTTGAGTCATATCTCAAAATATACTATTGAATAACTTTGCGCAAGAGAGCTAAGATCACAGGATTCAGTGAGTCAATATATGTAAGACCTTGGCAAATGTGTGACATATAGAAAGCACCATGATATTTTCTATTATCATGTCTGATAACTTCTAGTATTATATGCACCAAATGCAGTTGTACAGCCACAGGTGCCACCAAACTTATTACTACCACACTGAGGTCTAACATTACCCAGAGGTATCTCTGCCAGGAAAGAAGCCAGGTCCTGATGTTTTGAGCACCAATGTGCACTCTGAGGACCTGCTTGCTCTTGGCACTACCTCCAGCCCTGCTGCTTCTGGCTCTGAGGATGCTGACGCCACTGCACTTTCAACTGCCCCACGGAGAGCTTTGTCCAATGGCTCAGTTTTCTACTTGCTCTTTTATTGTTCTAACTTTCTCTGGAGAAATCATGGGTTCCTTTTTCATTTAACCAACTCTTTATATCCAGAATAGTTATTACAAAGTCATAGCTTATGGGTAGCATTTATTGTTTATTAGTTAATTTCTAATTTTCTTATGTTGGACTTCTACTTTCAATCAACTATAGACCTATTATTAATTTTTACATTATGTCCTAGTATATTTCCCCTTCTGGCTTCTAAAAACATTTTTTCTTGAGTTTAATCTTTCTAATTTTGTAGGGTATAACTTATTTGCAGACTCTTCAGTAACACGTCTATGTAAACTCTGTAAAGCTACATCGTTAGTCATTAGTTTTAAGGGGACTGAAATAATTTACAATCTGTGTGGGCTGGATATAATATGGAGGTACTACTAGTGATTTCAAAAATTACAATTTTATAAAGTGTCCTTGATCTCAAGCTTGGTTTGGTAGAAAATATCTTAAAACTTCCCAATAGATATCTTTTTAAATAAATAGTTAATAGCAAGCATGTTTACCATATGTTCTCTCACAGAAAATTATATACACACTTTAGAGAATTTGTGAATATGTTTTCCTCTATTCAGATTTATAAATTGAACCTAATTAACTGAATTACTAAGTAATATGCTGAGAATAAACAATGAAATTGAATATATTTTTGAAAAAATATAACTAGTATTAAAGTAAACTTTTTATCATTTAACAGAAACTAGTTGTTGTTTTTGCTTTTGTTTTAATATAACAACAAAACCAAAAGCCATTTAGGGCATGATGAGAACTTTTGCAATCAAAACAATATTTCCACTTTTCAGAAATACAAGTGGGTAAATGTGCTGCAAAGGAATAAGCCCAAGTGGTTAGTTATATCAATTGTGATAGCAGCAAAGTGTGTGTGTTTAAAGGAACAAGTGCCCTGAAGTGACCATCATCTAATGTAGATGAGCGAAGAAGGTAACCTACAATGAGGACTCTCAAATTCAGACCAAGAGTCCATCCATGATTTAATTTCGGTCAGTCTGACAAGTTACTGTGATCCAGTACAATTATCTTCTTCAACTAGCCTCTCAATTCCTTCTCTCTACCTTCAGTTTAAGAAACAGCTGATTGTCTCACTATCAAGGCTTCCTGCTTCAGCTATACGTAAATCATCTACTTTTGGTGAAATATGCAATGATCCAATCATCATACTAATTTTCAAATCTCCCATGGATATAGGTCTCATTTATGGTCAATGGTATTGAGATAATAAGACATATCAGGCTACCAAATCAGAATAAGTGGCATTACCCTGTGAACCCCCTCAAATTGTGATAATACTTTATGGATGTAGTTATTGGTGAAACTGTTACAAAACCTGAAGACGGATGAACTAACAAAATCTGTCTCCTTTGTCTTGACCTTTTTTTTTTTTTTCCTGGTAGGACATTTCTTGTTTCAGGTTTAACATTGCAGGTCCCTGAATGATGTGTGTTACTCAAAATAAAGCTATTTTGGTTAAGAAATAGCTTCCTTAAAACTCCAATAGTTAGATAGCGTCAATGATATTTTCCATGGGCCATGTCCCAAATAATTCATAGATTCATAGATTCTATACATAGATTTACTATAAACCACCCTTAATACAGTAGGTATATCATGCTGAAAGTATTTCAGAGTAAAGGGAACTCCAGCTGTAATTCCCCTAATGAGTTTGCCAAAGTCTAAGCAAAATTACAAGAGGATGTGACCTGCTGCTTACCTTTTTCTTTTTCTTTTTTATTTTTTTAAATTTATTTATTTATTTACACAAGCACTGGGTACAGTCAGAAGCACGGGAGGGTGAGAGAATTCACCAGAGCAGGGAGCAGAGCAGGCAGAAGGACCGAAGTACACTGCTGAGGGGAGCAGCGGGCGGCAGGAGAGGTCTGCGCACCACGTGGGACCCTCCTCCGGTGGCCGGGGAGCAGCCAGGGATTGAACCAGCACTGCAGAGGCTGCGGGCAGCTTCGCAACCCAGCACTCAACCGCTGCACCACCGGGGAAGCCCAAGCTTACCTTTTTCTAATCAGAAATAGTAAGTGGAAAATCCATGTGCATCTTCCAGGATCCCTTCCCTAATGTTATACCAAACAATCTCCAGCAACTCAACTACAATTAGCATTGCCCATCACTAAGTGTAAATATTGGTCAAACCAAGGGTTGATGCCTTTCACACAGAAATGTTGATACACAAATATTGATTATGTCAGCTTGATTTAAATGTGAGATTCATCTCTCATGTAGCACTTTGAGTCCATTTTTGCACACAGTCTGAAGATTTACATTGCCATAAATTAATAAAATCTTGTGATTTTTTTTTTTTTAGTGCGTAAGGAGCATTTACTCTCGAATAAAAATTGTAAACAATTCTCGGTGAAAGCCAGGAACTGATTTAGTTATAAATCTAGGGTTAATTAGATAGGGACAACAGAAGTGGAACATGAGGGCCTCCTGCTGCACCCGCTGCTCCCCTCAGCTGTGTATTTCGTTGGTCTGTCTGTTCTGTTCCCCACTCTGGCTCTGGTGAATTCTCTCACCCTCCCACGCTTCTGACTGTATCCTGGTTCTTGTATAAATAAATAAATCTTTAAAAAAAAAAGCGGAACATGAGGGGCATGCCAATGTGAATAGAGTAGGTGATGCCATTACAAGATCTTCAAGGCATGAACTGCTTGTAAAGGGAGTTTAGGAGCTTGGGGTACACAAATTTGTTTGAATCCATCCACATGTCTCAATTTCAATATTAGGATTTTTCTGCTTACCAATGAATAAGTTGACTTTCATAAAAGAGATCTAATAGCGTTACTACTAAATCATTCCTGCATTAGTGGTGTACAGCAGTGGTACCTTGATCCAGCACCAGTGAGGTTTCATCAAATAGGCAAATACTACAGCTGTATTTATTCTACCAGTTTTCATCCTCTCATGATGTTTTCTTTCCATTTTCAAGCCCTGCCATGTCAGATATCCATCACTGATAACCTTTGCCTTTACATTTGTTTCGTTGCTTGTATGCTCAGTTGGTAACAATTGCCAAACACAAAAAGTAATGTTACACTCATAATGATTTCCATCTACTTTAAGTAGAATTTAGGTTAAGAGGCTGAGCTCAGTGCATCTTTCGGAGGACTAAAGTGACACATTAAAAACTAATTTCCAGAAATTATTTCTTAAACCAATTTAGAAATCTGGAAACCAAGGTACAAGCCTCCTCTATATCAGTGGAATGAAATTGAAAGAAATGCTTCCAAAGATGTTATTTCCAGGGCCATGGGTACTTCTGTAAGGATTCTCACAATTAAACATGCCTGCTCCCTGTCTCTCTTATCACAAATAACTTCTTATAAAAATAAAGTTATGAATTGGGAATCTCATTTTGTGTAAGGTTTTACATCTGATTTATAACATCTACAAACAAATCTAGAAGCCTAGTGTCCATAGAGTTCAAAAAGTAATATGTATTTTCACTTTATTTTTTCTACACATTGGACATAAATTACAGTAAGTGCTTAACAAGTAAGTCATTATATCTGATGTGTCCATGATTGCCTTTCTAATGGAAGTCGACCACCAAAATAGAATGTGGATTCATGTAAATTGGAGAAATGGTTGTCAGACAAAGTGACCAGATTTCTTTACTGTGACCATTTAAGAACATTTTATATGTAATTCCCTTAACAGGGGGATAAAATAAGAGATAGTTTAAGATTTAATTAATAATAAAAATGTTTTTATGAAACAATATTAGCAGGTATTGTGATTTTAGTACTCAGTGCCACCGAGCATTGCCAACAAACATCCTAACTGCTGCTTTTTAGATGAAGTCAAGAAAAATACATGCAACATTCATGTCTGTACACTAATATAATGTGTGTATGTATGTGTGTGAAGACATATATGTGTCCATACCTACATGTTCGCTAGCTTAAATATGGAAACTTGAGGTAAATACCTGGGGATAAAACAAATGAATTCAACAACAGAATAAAAAGCTGATACAACATAAACCCCAATCAAGCCACTGGAACATAGAAAAACAAACAAACAAAAAAAAGACCAAACTAATGAAGGAGAAGTAGGTAGAACTGAAGTATTAGAACCAAGGAAATCTCACCACATTCTTGAAGAAGAGCTAGAAACAAAATACTCAAAAACCCAACAAAACAGAATAATAAATACACTTAAAGGACTTGATGTTATTATGAATCATCAGGGTATGCTATTTGAAAGTGATAAACATTATTGAAATCTATTAAAATCTGTTTTATAAAACATTAGAAACCTAATAATTAAGAAACGTCTTTCAAGTTTAAAATGAAAAATATACATCTTAGATTTAAAAAATAGGTTTTTTTAGAAGAGAAAAATAAATTTATTTTTCTGTAAAGTACTATAATAACAGAACTTATGGAATCTATATCTATAGCTTCATGGAAAAAATACCCAAGGGATTTAATTAATTAAATTTAATTTAATTAAATAAAAATTTAATTTTTATTCATTTCTAATACAACTGAAAGTCACAGAGAAGCAAGAATTCAGAAAATTTTATGTTCCACATAACTTTTAAAAATATACTATTTGCTATTGTCCTAAATACAAAATGACTGTAGGTTATAAAGCATTGTAATGAGGACGGAAATCATGGTGTATATAACTTAACAGAATTTTTTTAAACTTAGATTATCATTTGAGATGAGAGCTGAATGACAAGGAGCCAGCCGATCATGAATCTGAAAGAAGAGGAGCAGGAAGACATTTCATGAACATCATGAAATAAGATTAGAGTTCCAGGCAGGACCTCAAGTTTGTCAGGCCTTACAGATTAGAGTAAAAGGTAGAAGCCTTAAATTTGTTGCAATGGAAAGCCATGAATGATTTTGAGGCTGGTGGTTACTTGACATGATTTGCATTTTAGAGATCACTGAAAGTGAAGTATGAAATAGATTTCTGGAATGCAAATTAAAAGAGGAACATCAGATAGATGTTTTTGTATGAGCCTGAGATGTGGTTCTGACTTAGATCAGGTACAGAGTAGTGAAGCTGGAGAGAAGTGGTATATATGCAATATATTTTGGAGAAAAGCTGACAAATATAAAATGAGCTGGTTGTCATGAATGAGAAAACTGGAGAAATTAGGATAATCTTTAGAGGCTGCCTTTTGCAAGTGGACAAATGATGGTGTTACTTCCTGAGATGGAGGATATTATCTTAACAATCACATGGGGGAGGGAGAATGAAGAGATCTGTTTTTAAATTGATTTAGTTGCAGATACTTCTTAGATGTGAAGCAGCAGTGACGGTTGAATATTTGGGAGGCACTGGAAATATAGCTAATGCTTTATACGAGAACAGTGCCAATGGATATCAGCCAATGCACCAGACTGTGAAAGGAAAATAACATGATTCCTGAGGAAGTCTGGGGGTCTAATCAGGCAGACTGCTGGACAGTGCCCTGGAGACTCCATGAATTATTTGGGATATTTGAGTTAGGGAGAGCAAAAGAAATGCATTACACAGAAAGGGTGATTGCAAAGCCAGAGAAATTTTGTTTTATGATTGTTATTTCAGATCCATTTTATTCCTTGTAAGCTAGTGCATCTTCAGACATACTAGTATGTTATAATGTATGATGAATGTGCTAAGGGATTCAGTGTGAAACATACATACACATTCTAGCATTCTAGCAATTAATCTTGCACAAATACCAATTAGGAAACTGCAGTGATGACTTTTAATTCATTATGTTATATCTATAGGAAAGAAAAAAAGCAAGGAGCCCAGGTTTACATTAAAACTAAAATGTATACAAAGTTTTCTTAAGTTAGGATACATTTTGAAAGTTCAAATTGTTTTATATTTTTTTTCCAAATAATCATTTATTACTTTTATTTTAATAAAAACACTTCATAAAGATTCATATTTTTTCACTCCTTCAAGAATTTAAATTCCTGTTACATTTTTTGGAAATTGGCTTTGCTGTGTAAATTTACATACATAGATTTCTTTATATGAAGCATTTTATGAAGGAAATACAGACCATTTGTCATAAAAAATTATGACAACACCATGAACAATGATGAGAAATTGGAAACAAATCCCCAACATAAAGGAGATTCAAAGAAAAAGTTTCCTTTCAACAATAGACAATAATGGAATGATTAAAATAAAGCTTGTTAGCCATCTTATAAACTAGGAAAATGTTAATACTATAGTGGTTAATTGAACACACTGATATACAAATTACATTTTCAGTATAATCACAAATGTTTAAAATAGTCATGAAGAATCAGCATACTATGGCAGAATGTTAACTATAGTTGGTCCTGAGTGTTGGGGTTACTTCCTTATTGTACTTCTTCGAAGTTGCCCTTTTATATTTTATTACATTTTTATTTCTATTTTATTCTTATAAAATTTCAATGAATATGTTTCAGTTTTATAACTAAATAAGACTTTGTTGGGAAAATATCAAGTTATGCCTTCAAAATCTAGAATTCATTGGATAATTGTTAAAGCAAAAAAGCATGTCTCCTCCACCTAACTTTGAACTAATTAAGATGATTTTAAAAAGTGTATAGAGGATGGAGTTTAATTCTACCTTTGTTTCTAATAAAGCTGATAACTGTGGCTCAATTTCTAAAAAAATAAAACCCCACTTTTTGATATATCCCCTTCTCAGTGATATATAATATTTGACCACTTCTAATAAGCCTGTTCTTCTAAGATGTATGGAATGGGAGTTACATTTTTCTGAGGAAAGACTGATTTCTATGAGAAAAGAGAGAGTGACAAACCATATACGCATGCCAGCTGCTGCTCTTCAACTCAGTAGCCGAGTAAGTCATTCATCTTTCAAAATAGAATGATTTGTAGGAGAGGAGAATGATAGAAACTAGTAGTGCTCATGCTTTTGAAACTCCCTCCATATGAAAAGAGACCCCAGAAGTTAGGAAATACTACATGAATCACATTTTATATAAGGACAAATTCATTTCTATGGTTTATCTCTATATATTTTTGTAAACCAATGTTACCTCAAAAGAATTAAAAACATAAAAAATAAAAATAATCCATGATATCTAAAACAAAAATATATGTACTTCTGTTTATGCATTTATACTTCACAGTTATAATCTTTCTTGAATAACTTAGAAAAATACTGAGTGTATTTATCATAAGTCATCTGGACATAGTTGTTATACCAAAGCTTCTAAATATATTATTTTGATGTTATTGTTTGAATATATGTTCTAAAAGGGAATTATCCTATAAGTATATAGAAGAAAAAGAAAAAAAAATTCTGCCCTTGTTTTCCTTAAATGGAAAATTGTAAGTAATTATTTACCTTTTATTTTATGCAAATTGAATGATGGTCTATGATCCTTATATTTTTATGTCATTTAACAATATTCCTTGGACTACTTCCTAATGCAGCACATAGAAATCTATTTTATATCTTCTTTATAAAAGCAAAGCATTCTGTTGAATGGGCATATTTTAATTTCTTTATCAACTCACGAGGTGAATAATTAAATTTGGGGTGCATTAAAGATGCTGTAATACCCTTCATTT
The DNA here is from genome assembly GCF_964194135.1 of Talpa europaea. Lineage (NCBI taxonomy): Eukaryota > Metazoa > Chordata > Mammalia > Eulipotyphla > Talpidae > Talpa > Talpa europaea. The sequence goes on along the minus strand of NC_140071.1, from coordinate 110,434,847 downwards.
ATCAGATAATTTTCTAGACTGAAATATTAGAGTGAAAATATCTATATAAGAAAATGTACAGCAAAGTTTGTGTTATAGATCCAAACATAGGCATCCATTAAAAAAAAAAAAAAGAAACTTAACTGAGTAACATTTCCACCAAAAAAACCTACTCATTTGGATAGATTTCTAGTGCATCAAAAGTGCGGTGCACTGCATCTTCACATTTGAATACAGAAAAATAATAAAACATATTTGATCAGTGACCATGTTATTCTGGCAGTATTTATCCAGCCTAATAAAACATGGGAATGCATTTTTAAGAATTCATAATTGCACAATACTTCAAGAGCAAATTGGTAAAATATGGTGAATTTGTACTTGTTCCAACATGTGATTTTAACGTGTTTCCTATTAAGACATTTAGTGAGTAAAAGAATAACTGACATGTTTTGTTTAAAAATAATAATTTGTCCAGCCAGAACCTAAACAAGAAGAAACATTTTCCTTTTGCATTACGAATTCTAAAACCAACACCAAATATGTAAGCATATTTGGTGGCTTCATTATGTCACAATTTCTAACCTGCAATATAATGGAAAAAGCTCATACATCCATCTATTTAAGAAAAACATGTTATCAGTATGTATGTTTTAGTTACTATTGAGTGCTAAGAATATAAAAATTATAAAAAAATATAAAAACTATAATACATGACCTCTGTGCTGCAGGATTTTATAGAAGCTATCTTTCTGTTATTAAAAAAAATAGCTGTCGCATAGTGTTACATAAAATAATATCTTCAGTGTAGAATCAGGCAACTTAAAAATATATAATGTGCATATTATGTTATAAAATTTAGTCTTTGAGTTAATTTGTGAATTTGGACCATTCTGATTACTAATGTGAAATGTACACAATATTTATTCATGTACTTAAATGAAAAATGATGAGGTATTCAAATATGTCCTCAGAAACCTTCCAGTTTAATGGTTAAAAGTTTAATTTTCATGGCATATATGCTATAGAATTATCTCTGTTCCTAAAGATGTCAACATTTTCATGAGCATTCAATTAACAATTCATCAATTTATAATACAAACATGTCAGTATGGTTATCCCTGGAAAGACCATATTTCCTATCATATTGTAAGTTGTTTCCTAGTCTAGGTCTCTTATCAAAACTTTGTCTGCTACCTTAGACTCTTAGCTAACAAATAAGTGATCTATGGGAAGGGAAAAAAAATGTTAGTAGAATAATTACATGTTTTCATTTTGTTTGTTTGGTTTGTGGATAAAATGACCCTCATAAAGTATTGTACTAAGTCAGTGTTGGGAAAATGTAAAACTGAATCTGAGTGAATTAGGATGATGGACAAGCTATTATTTTCTTACAGACAATGGTATCAATAAAACCACTTGAAGAGAAAGTTTGACATCTTCTCATTTACATTCAATTATACACATGAGAATTATTATTTCCATGTATTTGCTCACAATTTGATACAAATTATTTTGTTTAGAATTTAAAGGCATAGCATTTTCATATCCGTTATACACTTGAAACATTTTCCATCATAAGACTGAAAAAACATAATAATTTTCACAATTTAACTTTCAGTAAAAAATAATAAAAATGAACATATTGTCTTCAAGTATGATGAATAAGATGAGAATAAATGTGATGTATATGATTTGCCACTGCACTGTGGCACCATGAGAAATAAGTATTACCTGGGAATTTACCTAAAATGGATCATCTTCAGCCCAATCCTAAATATGCACTTCAAAAGTTGTTCATAAATTGTCTGAATCAATGGCACTATAGAATTAATAGGCAATACTCTGTAGAATTGTGTGGGGCTTGAAACAATGAGATAAGGTCAAAATAAGAGATATGTTGTAAAGGGAGTGGCAATAAAAAAGAGATTCATTTGAATGGTGAGTATAAAAGTGGTAGGATGAATGGAATACTAAAGTGGATGTATTTTGACTACCCTTTACTTTTTTTTTCCTTTAGAATACCCAATGATCCTAGAACTTTCAAAGATATTTGTGATATGCTCCTGGAAACTCAAGTAAAATAAAATTATACATTCTGTAGCTGCAAGTCACTTAATCCAGATGACATCTTTACTAAGCAAGTTGAATGTTTTCAGTATTTTTGAACAATCATCAATGGTAGTTTTGTTTTGGTATATATTCACAGGAATAAATAATGGGAAAGCCTCTAAGCATCTAAAACCTTAGAAGAATGCCCTAAATAAACATATTTTAGCACAGTTTAAAAAAATGTATTGGAAGTATTGGTTTATAACATTATACAGATATTGGTTGTATAACACTATTAATCAGCATCTGTATATACTACATTATGTTTACTACCAAAAGTCTAGTTTCCATACCACGTACCACCTACCTCCTTCCTTTATGTTAACTGCTATTTTGTTCTCAGTCTAAAAGTGTGTATTTGCTTTGTTTCTTCATTAGATTTATCAAAAGTGAATATTTTAGGTAGAGTTGTTTAACTCCTTGATTTGTGCAATTCTGGAATTTAATTCCTGCCTTGAGGATTATGTATCTGTCTTCTCATAAGACAGGCTCCTAGAAAACAGAGGCCAGTAGTGTTCTCCTTCTGTAGTTTTGATCCATGGCACAAGGCCTATGCACAGCAGGTGCTCTATACAGGCCTAATTAGGGAAGAACTGATTGGCTAGATGACAGAATGAATGATGGACTAAATAGTTTAAGGAAAAGAGATTTCATTTGTCATCATAGTCTAACAAGGAGAGAAAGAAAGAGCTGTGTCCTCAGCGGTTGTTTGGAGAGGGTCATTAAGCTACAGGGGATCATTCCTTGATTTTTCAAGTGGCAACTGCTCCATTCACTCAGCAGGTAATGCCAGCAACTCCATCACCGATAGCCTCAGGGGAGGCCACTTAAGGGGTAACTGTCACTTTAAGGGGATTTCATATTCACAGAAATTGCAGGCTTCCAGATCTATCCTGTTTCCTATATATGTTCCACACAACTTCTGAACACAAATAAGAATCTATGAAATAATTATATTGAATCTAGCTGTCCTCTCTGCCACAGCCAGGGTCATTGGGTAGTGCAAATGCACATTGTAGAGTTACAGTAGTTCATTTGAAAGCAGATAAAAGAGAGACGCAAGGTAATGTAAGTAAAATCATAAAATGAATTTTATGTATCATTAATTCTGATAACTGATTTTATTGCTTCAGAAAATTATTATGGCAGTCTGCTACAAAATACTTAACCTAATTTAAATTTCAGAACACAGTTTTTGGCAAATCACTAGAAGCAATATTTTTAATCAATGAAGTGAATCTAATTTGGATTTCAGATGGAGAAAGAGAAAAAAAAGTTTTGTAAGGTAAGCACTTTGTATTTCACAACTGTTTTTAAATGCTGTTACAAGGAACAAAATGGAATAATGACTTTATATTTCTTTGCAGAAAACCCACAAAAGATGAAAGTCTAAACTATTTCCTTACTGGCACATTTTAATTGATATTTTTATACAGTCACTATGGTTCCAGGAACTACTTTATTACCACTACACACAATAATTTTGCCAAGAACCAGATGATGTTTTAGAAGTTCTATTAGAAAACCTAGCAAGTGCTATTTTAAGAATGAGAATTTTAAAATTACTATCTTTGCTGTGATCAACAGCTTAAACTTAACAAGTTTCTTTGCTTCTCAATAATTTACATCAGGAAAGACAAAATCACATTGTTTTCTAAAGTTTCATTTTCCCAGATCAGATTTGTTTGATGGCATCACCTTTATCAAAACGTTTGGCTGCATCAAACATTAATACTCTAAATATGTCTCCTATTGGGATGAGAAGTAAAATCTCTACTCTCCTGTTTACTCACTATAAAATATTGGTAAATGTAAAAAAAAACAATTTTCATATCAGTTGGTTGACTACATGCTGTGAATGGTAGGCAGCACTCACAGAATCCTGGCTTCATTTCCTTCTTTTATTTCTTCCTGGAGCAATCATCCATGATACCAGCAAATAAAGCTATCTACTGCACTTAACCTAAAGCCTAGATGAGGTCAGTGACTGTCAGAGTAGAATGAGAGCCAGCAGTACATAAACTGTCCCTCCTCTGGACATTGTTGAGGAATATAAACATTTTTTAAAATGATACATGTGTGTTGATAGGAGGAAAAGTGAATTAACTCTGCTTGTTCAAGAGAGAGCACAGGCTTTAAAATCAATGGGTCAAATTCTGCTTTTTATTTATTTGTAGATTACTCCTGATGAAGTCAAGATGCATGTAAATTAAAGCAGAAGCTTGCCCAACTCATTGTCGATATTAACATGTTTAGTTTATCTCAAAATGTTCTTTTGTATACAAGAAAGAAACCAGGCACAGAACACAGAATTTTCCCACTTGTGATTGACAAGCCATTTTGTACTGACACATCTTTTACTTAGAATGTGTGGAAGTAGGTGAGAAGACTTAGCTCCACTCAAATGAATTTAACATGACTTGATAAGAAAAATTAGGTACTTACAAAATGATATCAGGAAGCAATTTGCTAGATGGTCCTCAGACAAAGAGCAGGCCACCCAAGTCTCATGGAGGTGAGTTAATCATCTGCTAAAAAAATGAATATTCTGATGCTCTTAGCAGAACACACTCTTGAACAGATAACTAAATCAAAGAACTTTTGAATGGAACTTGAGTACTGCATTTTTCATAAGGCAAGTTCAAATATCCAATATGCATCATGTAGAGCAATGGATTTCTTGCCTGGATATCTACTATGCCATCATCCTGGGGAAGTAAGATTATTAGGAAATTACATTGTGATCTTGATCATTTAATCTTCTACTTAACAGATCATTTTACCAAACTAAAAGGCAGAAGTTTCAGAAAAAAAATCTGTAACTAGAGAGGATATGTTGACAAAACATCCCAGATTTAGGTATTATTTGAAATACCATAATCTCATCCTCAAATTTTCAGAGGACATAAAGGAAATGTATTTGAATTTCTTTAGAATGTGTTTGGAACAATATGGTACATTAAAAAAGGATTCTTTTTAAAAATATAATGTATTAAGGTATATTATATAACTCCAAAATAATGATTGAATACTGTACACATTCATAGGCATAAAAAGAAAATAACCAAAAAGAAGTAAAGCAAAATGCAGACTGCCTGTCTTGTGTATTAATACAATTAAGAAGTTTCTTTATTATCCTTATGCTTTCTTATTTTACTACAAAATACTATGCTAAAATTTTATATTGACGTAAAATTATTTTAAAATGTGCTATCTTTCAAAGTTTGCACATTGAAACAATCAATTATATGCATAACTAATTTATAGGCTAAATCAAATGTTACTTTCATGTAACCTAAAGTGAAATATCTTAAGGTCAAACAATTAGAAAAAGAGTCAGTGATTAAAAGCATAGTTCCCCCTGCCATGGCTCTGAACAACTGAAATAAAAGACTTAGTCTTTTTGATTCACTATAGCTTAAATGTGTTGTTCATGGAAAGCTAAGAAAAACAGAATAACTAACTTGATTCCTTACAGGACAATAATGACCAGTGGTGATAAATTGATTAAAAACAAAACAAAACAAAACAAAAACAAGTGTGATTGCCAGCTCTGAATGGAGCTATCAGAAAGACCAGATTGTGTTGGATAACTATACTTCTGTTCCATTTCATAGGAAAAGAAAGAAAACTAGTGTGTATGATGTAGAGAAAGGAAGAGGCAGAGTGGAATGTGATGAGTCTAGGGATAGGTAGAAGCACAGATTATTAGGCTCTGCCAGTAATGCATGTCACAAAGGCCATATGTGGGGCCAGGAGATACACAGGTAGCAACAGCATTATCTGTCCAGGTAGCCCCTTTGGGCCTTCTTGGACTCTCTTGGGCCACCTGCTCCCCCTCTGCACCCATCATCCCTGGCAGCAGCAGCAAAGGCAGCAGCAAAGGCATCCCCCCTTGGCTCTGGCACAGTAGCGACCCCCTCTGAGGATCCCTATTGGCTTTTATATGATTTATAGACAAAGGTAGTACAGGGCCAGTTTTAAGCCTAGTGAGTTTTTATACATGTGAACTCTACATCAAGGCTACATATTATTTACTGCTTTCCACACATGTGGTCTGCATCTCAAGGCTACATATTATCTACTAGGCCTCCTGTGTTAGAAGGTCACTGAGAAAAACAGCCTGAGGAAACTCTCAGAAAACTGTTCTTTTCACTCACCTTACATAATGTCAATACCAGCATAAAAAACTAAGAATATATTCACATATTTTAAGAGTAGATGGGACATAATCAGATTTTCATTTTCAAAATTTGACTACAACATGAAGAGCTGTGGGAGTTAACTCAGAGTGTAACCATTAGAATGGGAGTTTTATAATATATAAATCATGTAAAATGGTATTATATGTGATTTATTATGATGATGTTGGTTGTGATTATGTCTTAATAAAATCAGGAACAGCCTCTGAATTATCAATAGTTATTATAATCTACAATTACTTATGAACCAATCAAAGTCATCGCCCAAGTTTTTGAGGAGTGTGTCTATTGTTCTCCATCACTCAGTAATCCTTAAAGCTGGACCATAGGATCTTACCAATACCCTCTCTTTGCTATGGGTTATAAAACAAAAGATACATATTCCATTAATTCCATCAGTTTATATACATGTAGTGGATGAATGTGCGGTTTTGTTTTTTTTTTACATTTATTTATTTATTTATTTATACAAGCACTGGGTACAGTCAGAAGTGCGGGAGGGTGAGAGAATTCACCAGAGCCAGAGCGGGGAGCAGAGCAGGCAGAAGGACCGAAGTACACTGCTGAGGGGAGCAGCCGGCGGCAGGAGAGGTCTGCGCATGGGGACCCGCCTCGGGTGGCCTGGGGAGTGAACAGCCGGGGAGCAGCCAGGGAGCGAACCTGCGCTGCAGAAGCTGCGGGCAGCTTTCCAATCCAGCGCTCAACCGCTGCGCCACTGGGGAGGCCCGGATGAATGTGTTTTAATGACACACTATAAGTGATATCTAAGGAAAAGAACTAGATTGTCACATTAATTTTTGAATCACTGAATTGAATTTATTCATTTAAATAAATATCACTAAGAACTATTTGATATTTGACCTCTATCAGGTATGCATATAGTTACTAATTTGATTGTTTTGTTAAAGGACTGATGTGATTTTCTATTCAGCACTAACAACATATTATAACAATTAATGTTTACTTACTATTGTGTTTATAGTCCCTGGATTTTTAATCAAAATATTCAAAACAGTTGGGCTGATTAAATATATATCAAAAGTCAAATTTCACCTTACCAGTGAGGTTTACTTAAGTTACTATATGCCCATGGGTCAGTATATTAATCTTGCTTGCTGAGGACTTGATAAATTGCAGCACCTGAGACTGCTTAATTTAAAAATAAAAATAATAGCTACTGAGAGCTTCTGCAGCGAACTTGGAAAAGCCCCCCATCCCCCTTAGCTGCCTGCATAATTGACTGAGGGATCCATCTGCTGCCCCTCTGGATTCCCTCCATGTTCACTCCCAGGCAATTCTGTTATGAATGCTTCCAGCCAATGAATGCACACTCTGTGCAACAAATAAAGCTTATTCTTTGAGATGTGGAACTTCTCTGATGAGTGACTTTTGCTCTGGGACTCCCATTTCGCCCTGCCAGCCTTTCTGGAATGTGCACTGAAATCTGAGAATTTTTGCATTATCACCTCCTTTCCCCTGCTCATTTTCAGCATTACCACAACTAAAGTCTCTTCACAACTTTCTTATTCCCATTGCTTTTATCCTTAACCCTCATTTCCTGCAATAATTTACTCATGTATCAAATTCTGTTTTACCATTTGTTTCTCAGAGGAACCCTATGACTGGAAGTGTTGCCTGTAGTAGACTAAGAAAACAGGCCATTTAACAGATTAGCAAAGCTCTGCTTGGTGATGCTGAATTACTAATGGTTTCACTGCTGGTGACTTGCAAACATATCCCAATGGAGGGAAATTCTCTTGTAGGTAAAATAGTTCCAGAATTTAGAGATAGGGGAACTGGTGGTGGAGATGGTGTGAAAATATGCATTTGCAGAGGTTTAAGCTTATAACCCCCAAGGGAGATACAATGAAGTAAACCAACTTTACTTCAATAAAAATAACTTGAAAAAAAAATTAGAAAGCTAAAGATAGGAGGAAACAATGCATATAGGAATAATAGAGTAGGTGGGTTACAGTTGAGTTGTTTTGACACATTCAGAACAATAATGAGAACATGAGGGTCATTAATGAGTTGGCAATGGTGGCATATGAAAGTGAAGTTACAAAGAGGCACTTACCTCTCTGAATGTTTGAGTAGACTCAGCAGACTAAGGCCCAGTAGAATTGCAGAGCTTATATGTTATTTAAATTTCCAAACAACGTAGGTGATTGAACTAAATTCAGAACCTTATTATTAAAGCCTGGGACTTTGTAAAATAATATGGGACCATGGAGATGACTGTCCTAGAATTTGTTGATTCTCCAGATTTATTTTTCTAAAGATTTATTTATTTATGCATACAAGAACTGGGGTAGAGGACAGAGGTGTGGGGGTGGGGGTGAGAGGATTCACCAGAGACAGAGTGGGGAATAGAACAAGCAGATTGAAATACACTGCTGAGGGGAGCAGTGGGAGAGTCAGGAGAGGTCTGCTACACCATATGGGTTGCCCCCTGGCTGGCTGGGGATCGAACTCATGCTGCAGTGGCTACAGATAGCTTCATAGTGCTGTACTTAACCACTTGTGCTGCCAGGCAGGCCCGACTCTCCAGACTTTAAAACCTCTAGGCTTGCAGAAACACCCAATGTATCATTAGTAAGAGCCAGTATTCCCCCCATGCTGGAAGATGCTACCAAAGTATCCCCAGAACAGGTGCTCCACTCAGGAGTTATCTCCATCTCCTCTCATAGCTATAACAGACTAGCTACTAGACTGACCAGGAAAACTCAACTGGACTTACTATACCCAATAAGGGAAAAAGAGGTTATGTACCAAGTGAGAACTTCTTATGGGATCCAGGAGAGTATCCCTGCAGCTTATATAGAGTTTCCTTAAACACCTAGACTAGAATGTAAAACTTGATAAACAAGAAGTCACTGATATGGATGAATTTTCTTTAGATACCAGATTCCCATACCCAAGAAAGGACCCCAGAGATTGGGGCAAATTCATTGGTGGATTGATTCTTAGAAATGCGGTGAAAGTGATGGCCAGGGATAAATGAAGCATAGCCCCCTGAATTGTCATCACTAGTGATAGGTACAATAATAAACAAAGAACAAGAAGTAAAACTCATGCCGGGATGCATATATTAGCTAAGACCAGAAGACTCACAGAAGATCATAAGCATAGAACCCACAAGGAATACTATTTATTCATCAAAGTTATGACAATGCACAAATTAGTGGGATATCAGCAATGGTGACCCGCCTCTAGGCCAACAGTTAGGTTAAGAGGACAGTCAGAAATTCTGGTTTGATAATATTGATGGTGATAATATAACCTTAGAGGGAGAAAAACCAGGTTGCAGAAGTGACAGTGCGAAATTGTCAAAAGCTAGGAGTCTGCATCTACCTTAGCATGGTGGAGGGGCATTCAAGGGACTTGACACACAGTGAGTTGTAAAAATAGTAAATAGAGCATGGTGTCAGTAGGGGCAGGACACATGGACAGCCAGCAAGGGTAGTGCTTACCAACTACAACCAGAAAAAAAAAAAAAAAGCAAAAATAGGAGACCAAGAAGATGAAAGCATTTATCTCAATGAAAAGTCATGATCCTTTGCTCAGAACCTAGACCTGACCCAATTTTTATATCAAAACTCTTTTGACTGAAGAAGTATCTGGTTCCTAAGAGGAAAGGCCCTATAATAGATAGATAGGTACTACAATCATTATACTTGTTGCCTCTAAAGGAGCTTGAGGATATTTAACTAGATGTCTTTACAGTGGGATTAAGAGATCACCCAGGTATCATAATCTCTAAGGGACAGATTGTATGTTTTCTGTTATACCACAAGATACAAAGCATGGTGACACCTCCTTTGGAATAGCATACTAGCTAAACTTCTGCTCACAGGATAACACAATGCAATATTTTTTGAGAGTCTAAGATTTGTTAGTTGCCAAAGACCTGATGTTAACAAAAATTCTTATGTGCATTTATTACATCATCAACATTACTAGATGTGCAATTTTCTGCCATTGTGGTATGACATAAGGAGCATCATCTTTAAAGCCACTGCATCCATGGATCCATCAAGTGGCTGTTTTTCCAATCTTTAGAGTAAAACTGGAATTCATATACTTGGTAATTGGAATCACCTTCACATTTGTGTCTTGACCTATGGGGTAAAAATCATCAAGCAGGAAATTCCAAGTGGAAACATATGAAACTATGCCCTCTCGCATATTACATTAGCCAATGTAATAAATACAAAATAAATGTCCTGGAAGGAGACAGGAAGGATTGTGGAGTTTAGTACCATGATTAAAGACCACTTTTATGCACAGATACTGTCAACTACTATAAATTAAATTTTTTCAAGCCATTTAGTTTCTGTAGAAGGTAGAATGACCTGGAAAACAAAATGTAGACTCTAATAATTAGTAGTATCCCAGGATAAATGCTGAAGGAGATAGGAATTAGAAAAGGTGATTTATAGATTTATTTTTCTTATTGTGTGGGTAGAAAGTGACAATCTTCCCAACTGGTGGACTACAAACTTTGCACTGGTCATTTACCTTATTTATATAGGAATGTGGCCTAAGGAGACATTATGGTATTGAGGTAAGTAGAGGTAGAGCTAGAGATTCTTGGGTGTAGTGAATGACTTGTCCATCTGATCAGGGACTAAAATTAGAGAAAGAGCAGGAATACAACAAGGATGTCTGGAATTGGAGTATGTGGATGGACATTATAATTGGGCACAAAGAGTACAGGTTTTGTATTATACTTTAATGACCACCAGAAATCACCTAGAAAACAAGATGCATTAAAAATGGAATCAGCAAAACAACTTGACCAGTATATATTAGTGAGTTATCACCACCGTTTACACTGGACTAGTGAAAAGAGCACAAAGGCAATGTGGTAATGGTGACAGAAAATGAGGTTATACATATGTCATGGATTTTCATTTTATATGGTTAATCTGTTGTTGCCTTTGAATATCTAACTTTCTAGAAATGAAGACAGTTCTGTGCCACTGAGATGACACTAAACTTTGAGGAAATGTACTGGCCACTTGGTGACAAATTGAATATATCGGACACATTCACTTAATAATATCACATAAATCCAACCATAGAAAAGTTAAATTAAGAGGAATTAAGACATTCCCTCTGCTTCAATGCACATAAAGAATTTAACCTGCCCAAACTTTTTTGATTTTAGATATGGCCATTTAGCAACTTCTGGGTTTGCTCTGACTGCAAGTGAGGCATACTGCTAGACTTTCCAGTTCTCACTTCTTCTTTTGTATAGACACTTGAAACATATATCAAGATATAAGAACCATTTCACCAGGGTTAATGAATGTATAGTGCATAATTCTGAGCCATGTAGCAAGAGAAAGACGAGAACAATTGAATTTGAAGTCAATAATATCCAGACATACAGGGCCTCCCTGGTGGCGCAGTAGGTTGAGAGCAGTGGTATGAAGCTGTCCTCAGCCTCTGCAGTGCAGGTTCAATTCCCAGTGGCCAGGGAGATACCCACATGGCGCGGCAGACTTCTCCTGTCTAGCCTGCTGCTCCCCTCAGCAGTGTTTTTGGTCCTTCTGCCTGTTCTGCTCCCAACTCTGTCTCTGGTCAATCCTCTCACCCCTCCCCACCTCTGACATATACCCCAGTTCTTGTATAAATAAATAAATCTTAAAAAAAAAATCTGGACATACATTAACATATACTCCTTCCTGACTCATATTATGTTTAGGTATATGCTTGGAAAGTGTATAATTTGTGTGTAGGGATAAGTATCTACCTGGAAACATATGTTTTTTTTAACAAGCAAAACAGAGGGCGAATAACTATATATGTGTAGCAATAACAGAGCATACAATTCCCATAACTATTTTTGTCTTAGATGCCAGATCATACAGTGACATCTGGAGTGATATTTAATTATATATATTATATAATTTTAATATTTAATTACCACAAAGTCATGAACACATCACAAAGTCATGTATTCAGCATGAAGGATTTCTTAAAAGTTTACTACATAATTATTTAATTTAATATCATTTTAAGATATGGTTTTTATGACAATTACCTAGATAATAATTAATATAAACATCGAAAAACAACCAGTACAAAATGGTATCTGAATGAAAAACAAAAATATGACTTATTAGTACGTTTTATGTTTTCTGCAACAGTTCACTGGGGTATTTCAGAAACATAAAAGTTTTTGCTGTTTATGTGTTTATTTTTCAAAAACAGAAACATATGTAATAATAATTTGCAGATGGAGAAGTTACTATGCTATATTTATGCCATTCATCCCCTTAAAGTATGGTTTTAATGTTGATGGTTCTGCATAACTAAAGGTTTTAAGAAAATGAAGTAGAATTTTAGACTATAACTGAAATATTTTCATATACATAGTGTGGAATAAAATAAGCATCATTAAAAATCTTGTCATTTTAATTATCCTGTTCAACTTCTCTTGTGTTCAAAGAGCAAAATCAAGAAAATGCATTTCTCTATTTCTTTTTTATCTCTACCACATTGTTTTTGATGAATTAGATACTATAGAGTAAGTGAATACTCTCACAGTGGTGGTATGGAGCCTTACAATATGTTACTTCTATGGTTTGTAAACTTCTTTTTCTCAATAACGTTTGAGGAAAGAAAATCTTTCTAGTCATTATTCTTGAGAAAACAGAATATTTTTTATCCATAAAATTGTCTGGCTAATAAAGTGGGTTTGGGTTGACTTCTTAACACTTTAGAGTGACCAGCCAAGTATATGGATAACATAATAATATATAATATAATAACCCAATAATAAATAACACAATTAACCATAAAATGCAACATATATTCATCACTTTAAAAATTTGCTGTACTAACAATGAAGTCTTTAAATTATTTATTTTACCAAAATCCAATTTATACTTCACTGTATACAACCTTATATAAATATAGTTATGGGATTATAATAGCATTTATCATCATAGCAAAAAAAGGAAGTAATGATAATTCATGAATGGGCATGAGGCATTAGAGTGAGTGAAAGAAGCAAGATACAAAACAACATATATTTTTATATTAATATGAAATGCTCAATAAAGGCAAATCTATGAAGGCAGAAGGTAAATTAGTGGTTGCGTAATGAGAGGAAAGGCAGGATAATAAGTATATCTCACTTTATTGTGCTTTCTTTATTGCTCTTCATAGACATTGTGTTTTTACAAATTGAAGATTTGAGGCAACTCTGCTTTGAACAAGTCTATTGGGGCCATTTTTCCAACAGTATGATCTCACTTTGCATCTCTGTGTTGTATTGTGGTAATTCTCACAATATTTCAAACATTTTCATTATTATATCTGTTATGGTGAGTTGTGATTAGTGATCAATATTACTATTGTGATTGTTTTGCTCCCCACCCTGTTTCTGGTGAATCTTCTTAACTCCCACACCTCTGGCCTACACCCTAGTTCTTATATGCATAAATAAAGTAAATCTTAAAGAAAAAGAAAAGACAATATCAAAAGATAAAGCCTCCCCATAGGTCTCTCATTCATGTCTCTTTCCACTTTTTGCATGTCCCCCAAGCCCCCAGTGCAAGTCCAAGGCAGAGAAGAAAGTTCAGCTTCTTCACATGTCTCTCTGCTCCAACTGCCTCGTTCATGTATTCTCTTCCAAGTCTTTTTAGCTTTCCCTCGATGCTCAACTCTGCCCTTTATTAGGTGGGGGAGAGTGTAATTTTAGGTTACACTCATAGAAACACTTAATTTGGAATTATGTATGTTTATATTCTTTTTTATTTCCATTATAGATAGAATTTTTTCCTGTGTTTTAAATACAACACTTAACATTATAGACCATCATAAAAATAACATGAAAATCTTATAGTGCATTTACTCTACAATAGACACTAAAATTTATAAATCTATCCTGAACATCTACCACCATTTTATTTTTTTAGATTTATTTATTTATTTATTTACTTATTTATTTATTTATTTATACAAGCACTGGGTACAGTCAGAAGTGCAGGAGGGTGAGAGAATTCACTAGAGCCAGAGCAGGGAACAGAACAGGCAGACTGACTAAGTACACTGCTGAGGGGAACAGGGGTCAAGGCAGGAGAGGTCTGCGAGCCATGTGGGGCCCTTGCAGTTGGCCGGGGATTGAACCGGTATTGCAGAGACTGGAGCTTTGTAGCCCAGTGCTCAATCGCTGTGCCACCAGGGGAGGCCCTCTACCACCATTTTAAAGCCAGATTTACACATGAAGAAATGAAAGCACAGTCAATTTAAATAACTTCCCCAAGATCACACAACTATTGAGAGCCACTACTAATTAAATGATTTGTATAATAAATGTCTAATGAACTAATTTTATGAAATTATCCAAGATGTTCAAGCTTTCAGATCATATTATAGTGATTATTTAAAAGTGGAAAGTTTTTAAATGCTATTATGAGAAGATAAATCTCTGCCAATGAGAGCCATGATGAGATGGTAAGTTTTAAATTGTTGTACAGTTTAACTTTTACTTGTAGAGATTCTTACAAAGCAGTGTGGCATACACAATCTCATCTGATATTGACAGCAAATGCCTCTGAAATAAGAAAAAGTAGGGATCATTTTTACATATTAACAAAAGAAAAAAAAAGAAAAAAAACCCCCGATGACCAAGGAATTTAAATCCTGTTCATAGTCATATCTCTAACAAGCAGCAGGGAGGATCAGAACCCTCCTGGCAATGACTGCCTTCTAGCAGTTCTGCTTTACCTAACTATTTCCCAGATCTGCCTTTCCCTCTGTATCTTCTTTATCTGAGCAATATGAATTCTACTTAAAGAAGTTTTCAAATGGAAGAAGAGCAGAAATGTAAGAGCATAAGAAGCTTACTTTTATCTTTCATCACAAGTACTGTAATTTGGTAGTACAAGGCTGGACAGAATTGTTAGCCTTAAACTCAAGGATGAATATAATGTTTCCTTTCTCCTCTGAAATGTCCTTCATTAGAACAACTTGACATTTTCACTGCCTACTACAGGCAAGGAGTCATTCCTTCCTAGTGGTGTATTTTCCCAGTTGTATCCACAACGTAGTAGTAAAGAGAAAATTCAATCAGTAACCCTGATGAAAAGCTTTCTTAGTCAACTCATGAATTTCCTTTAAAATAAACAGTGACAGGGCCTCCCTGGAGGTGCAAGGGGTTAGGATGCAAACTATAAAGCTATCCACATGCCACTGCAGCACGAGTTCTATCTCCTGCCAGGGAGCTAACCACATGGCACAGCAGACCTCTCCTGACTCACCTGCTGCTCCCCTCAGCAGTGTATTTCAATCTGCCTATTCTGTTCCCCACTCTCTCAGGTGAATCCTCTACCCCCCCACACCTCTGGCCTGTACCCCGTTTCTTGTATGCATAAATAAATAAATCTTTAAAAAAAATAAAATAAAATAAGCAGTGACATACATGAAGTCAATGTCAATTTTATAATTTTACAAGCTATATACTCCCCTTACGTTCCAGTTAAGATAATACATTTGATTATTTGTTAACAATACAAAGTTTAAGATTACTAAATCTTTTTTGTAAGTCTAATTTAAAAAACTACATTTTAGGTATTAATTTGAAAATATATACTAAAAAGTAATATTTGATTTTCATTTTGTGAGGTTTGCTAGCTTATTCAGTGATTAGGGTTCTCTTTAAAAATACATTTTAATTCAAAATCAGGTGCAGGACATTAGAAGGTACCCAAGGATGTAAAGATATTGAAGTTTAAGTTATATTAGCATTTTATTAAATCGCCCATTACTGATGTTTATTGAACCCTTTACCTATAGACTTTGTGGAAAATACTTTTCATGGTTTATTTAATCTTTCACTTACAATGAAACTGTGAGGTAGGTACAACTGATTATTATTTATTTATTATTATTTATTAATAATAAATAAATTATTATTTATTAGCTACTGATGAATAAGAACACTGAGGCAGAGAAAGATTAAGAAGGCATTCTCAATACATCGTCAAACTAGAATCAAACCTACTCTGCTCCTACATTGCTTAAAATATCAAAATGTGTTTAAATGATGATACATTAAAACAGAAAAGACCTTCACAATTTTGCCGAACATTTTTATTTTGAACAGAGAACTCTCATGCTAAAGAACTTAAGCAATTTACCCAAGGTTATATAGCTAGGCTATTTGTCATAAAGTTAAAACTGAAACTTTAAGTGGCATTTGACTTTCAGTTCAGTTACTTTTCCTCTCAACTTTTCCTCTCAAGCAAGAGAAGATTTTGAAAGACAATGGCAAATCACCATGGCACTCAGCCATGTTAACTGATTTTGTTCCAAAAGTTTGCTTTCCAGCAATTCCAAGCTTATTTTATTCTTTCTCTCAGACTTTGTATATATCTTTTGATATCTCCAGTCACAGACATCTAGGCCACAAAAAGTCATAATGTCAGATTGTATTTGTTCTTCTGCCCATTGCAATTTTGCTTCTGTAAAGCTTTCAGTTCTACTTATTTTTATCCTAGCTTTGGAGTTAGTTACTTGCTTCATTGTCTGTCTAACTTAGAAGCTTTTTCTTTTTGTCCTACTGTTAATTCAGTGACATATACTTCTAAACTGGCCTATCAGTCTTATTTGCATTCAACATTAACAATATTTTGCTTCATTTTAGAGAGACCCAGATGCATATCTTTGATAGAATATCTCTCTGAGTTTTGAAATGTGTGCTGTATATGAGCAAGTACTCAAACAATAATTATTTCCACATCTTTCTCCTTAAAGTCCAGTTTTTCTTCATAAAACATGTTTTTATGTCACTAGATGGATTAAAATGAAACATACTTGAATATCTATCATTTATAACTTATTACATTAAAAATATTTCCTAGAAGAAACTGTATAATTTATTTTCATTCTAAAGTTTATATACCATGAAGCTTAATGCCATATATTTCCAAATGATTAGAAGGAAAAAAAATCATGATATATACTAAAATATAAAAATCATATAAACATATAACTTTCATTTCACCAATAGAATATTGTTTGAGGCAAAAGAAATATCAGTACTATCCCAAGCATTTAGAATAATTTATTTAACAGGGTAGCTATTTTTTTTCAAAAGATATAAAGAAATAGTGTGATATAAGTTTTTAAAGGAAGTATTTAGTATGTGGCAATATTAGATATATCATATTTTTATGGTCTATAAGCTTTGAAAGTTAGATCAGAATAAATGTATTATTGCCCAAAGTGAACATTAAAAAGTTGGATCAGATCAGCGGTTTAAAAAACATTAACAAAAACCACACTTTCTTTTAGGTAAGATCTGACAAGAACGTTTGATGTTCAAAGCAGACACACTGAAGCTGCTCAATTTCAAAATGTGATTGGACATCTGAGAGCCTGATTATTCCTCCTGCTGGCACCCTCATCCACAGTCACAGAAGGGTTGACGGGGGTACCAGAGATCCATAGAGAACAGTATGAAACTTCCGGCTTCAAATGTGTTTTTAAATGTATGGAGTTATAAAAGTCTTTATATGTTCATATCCTTTCTATTCCAAATGCCTCTACTTGTGGAAAAAAGTTCTCTGGTAACACAGAGTAAATCAGCATACACTTTTTAATAATGGGGCACTGACATTCTACTATGCTAGGAAAGATTTCTGTGGAGCATCCAAGTAAGTTTTTTTTTTTTTTTTATAAAGTTTGTGTTAACAGTGGGGGTAAAAATCTCTGACAAGCATGGTATCTTGTTTGAAAATTTTCACTAATATTTACTTGTATTGAATTACAGGTGAAAGGTAAAGTGTTGGGATATCAACAGGCTTTCACCCTTGAATGGTGTGATAGCTAGAATTTCTCTCTCCTTCTTGGTAATACTCACTTGATGAGAAACCCTGGAGACATACAAATATTTCAACATATACAAAGTATGAATATGCATATAGTGATCGCCACACTATCTTCATTCATTTTCTTATTTGACGTCTACAAAGAAAGAAAAACGTGCAAAAGTAAAAGCACTAGAGAGAAGGATCATAGTGAATAATGTATAAATGTAGATGCTGGCCCAAATTTTAATCAGTTTGCTAAATATAATATTGTTATTAGAGTTACCTGATACAAACATTGGTATGTGGAAAGTGGCCATTTATAGATGAAAAACTTTCAATCTTCATTATTAGATGAAGGCAAGCAATCTACAGTTACTGGCGACAAAAGTGATCTACCAAAGGTCAGTTACTTGGAACTATAGAGGACTGAACTTTTTGTCATTCAGCAGAATATTGTGCCTGCCCATTATATTAATGAATAATACTAGGTGAATATGTTGAACAGAAAGTGGTAAATTCCATAAACATCACAGAAAGACACAGATATGGCAGAAGGTATGAGGAAAAAAAATCCCAGTAATATATCAGTGCCCATGAACTTTGGGGGAAGCTTGTCATCTGGAATATAATATGTTATCTCCTCTAAGGTAGAAGGCAAGTGGTTGCCCTTGTATTTTCTCCACTAACAAAGAAACAATGCAATTAGAATTTATCATACTCTTCAACTCCATTTCTTGGTTGAATCCACAGGTTGTTAGTTTCAAGTGGGTCATAGTGGAAGGCTACTTTTATGAATGTCCAGGCTTTGAAAAAAGAAAGGTGTTATGCCACTTGGGATTTAAGATTCAATAAATTCAATCTTGCCAGAGGTACCTGTGATGAATAAGGATGACTTGTAGATTCAGGAATATGACAGAATAGACAGAGTTGTGAAACAGGGTTGTCTCCTCAAAAGAAAACTATTTTCTCTTTTAGTCAGAGTCACTAGTATCCATATAAAGAATGATTTTTTTAATATATTTGTATAGTAATTTACTATGAAAACACTGCCTATCATCATGAGCTATGTGTCATCCAATGCCCCCATGGCTAAGGTCAGGGAGGCATAGTAACAATCTATTGGTAGTGTTACAGTCAGAAACTGGTCTGATCAAATGCAGAAGACGAGAAGCAGTTGTCTAATAATCAAGAACACTTGATCTCTCTTACCAGCAATACTACACATATAGCCTTATACAAAGCACCAACAATCAAGTGACAAGATGATGGAGGATGTTAGTCTCCATGGAGAGGTTGGTTTAAATATATGAGTAAACTGGACATAAATAGCTGCTACATTACTGTTCCTATGTAAGTTGGCCATGAAGACATAAGCAAAGGGAAATGCAAACAAAAAAAAAACACAAAAAACTAAAACAGATTTATTAGCAGAATGTTTGTTTGTTTATACAACATGGAGGGAGAAGGAAGCTAACTAATGTTAATTAGCTGTGATTCCTGAGAAATGGACATTAACCCAGCTGGTTAATCTGAGGCCTGGGACTTGGAAAGGATTGCATGAATGAAGCTAAGGAAATGAAATTGTAGATATTTCTGTTTCTCAATGTCAAGCAGAGATATTTCTGTTTCTCAAATAATGTCACGCAGAGGTCATCCAACACAGATGAAGCTCTCCAAAACAAGATGGACTGTATTATTCAAACTATGGATATACAGAAAGGGATGGGGAGGGAGAGGAGTCAAAACAGGGGGGAGAAGAGCACAAATGATCAAACATTCATCTTGGACAAATCATTTTAAAGTGTTAGGATCACGTCAGTATGCACTATCTAACATGATAATACTCCCTAAATCTAGGAATCAAGGAATGAAATATAGTGGACCTTTTTCACTCCCATGTATTCATTGTGGAAGGTGTTTTCCATTTATGCAAATGCATGCTTTGCTACATTTGAATTCCATGTTCCCAAGAGTTAAATACTTCTATCATAGTATACTGAATGGTTTAAATGAACTGGAAGCTATACTTACTACCTGCCCACATTAGATATCTCATATAACAGGCCAGGCAGCACAAAAGCAATTTCTCTGTTGACTGATGCCATCAACTCCGATAACTATGAGGAGTCGGGGTTATGTATGGATAATTGAGGGAATGAGATATGTTTCCAACACAGGAGCTTATTACATTACCTGCTAATATTTCTCTGTCTAATGATACCCGTGAATGGGTAACATGCTTGAGGTAAATGAATGTCCATATATCTCATGATGAAGGTTTGGATCACCTAGTAAATTCCAGAATTAGAGATGAAGGGGATTTGGGTCATATAAAATATTGCTAAGACCAAATTTTGAAGCAGTGACTCTCTTCATGTTATTTTAGGAAAGTTAAAAGAGACCAATATCTTGACTATCTAGACTCTGTCAGAGTCAAAACAAGAGTTAAGATAGAATTCCTTTATGCCTATCGTATCAGAAGTCAGAACAATTACAGCACTCACATCAGATATAAAACAAAATACAAACAACAAACATAGCTTGTGGTTTTCCTTTGTGTGGTTGAGTAAATGCTCCACTGGGTAATCTTTGATCAATGAAGGGAAAGTAGGAAGAAGTTAGAAAATAAATTGGTTGGCTATTCTTGCCCATATAGACTGCTGTGGGTTGCAAGAAATCCATTCATGTTATCTGAAGATTGAGTGACCAGCTATATTTCTGTTGACCCTAAGTCCAGACTGGGAAGATACTAACTTCAATTTTCTTTTTTTCCTTCTCTTCTTCACTTTCTTTTCTTCCCTCATTCTGGATCTTTTTGGCTTATCACTCTCAATAAATATAACACGTTAACTTTTTTTCTTAGCATCTGGTGTCAGAGCCCTGGGATAGGTGTGGAGTCACATTCAGTGTAAAATCCTCCTTTAAAAAAATTATTTATGCATACAAGAGCTTGAGTATAGGCCAGAAATGTGAGGGGTGAGAAGATTCACCAGAGACAGAGTGAGGACAGAACAGATGGACTGTCTGAAATACACTGCTGAGGGGAGCAGCAGGGGCAAGACAGCAGAGGTCTGCTGTGCCTTGTGGGTCATCTCCCTGGCCAGGGATCGAACTCTTGCTGCAGTGACTGCAGATAGCTTCTAGAGCTGAAACTTAAACCTCTGTATCACCAGGGAGGCATTCTTTTTTTCTTTTTCTTTTTAAATTGACTTACCTTTGGCTTACAATACTAGTTACGTTCCAGGAGTACAGCTTCAAATCACAAAATTCATATATGCCACACCACTCATGTCACCAATTACCATTCACCATTACCATGTTAACCACTCAACGTATTGCTTCCCTGCACACCCTCTTCTCTCTTTATTTCCCAGAGTGAATGACTCCTTAAAGGGCACATAACTGCAGCTTACCATCCCAATTCTTAGAGTCTGAAGTTCAAGTCTTCATGTTTGCAGTCTGATGCCATGAAATCTGACAATAATTATTCTGCTCCGATGGTTATTTTCTTTTTAAATGTCTTCGTTATCTTACAATTGGTTCTCTAACAACTTCTTCTCAGTTGGTTGTTAGTGCATGTCCATGTCTGAATTCATTGTGTTGGTCATAGTCTTCCCAATTGTGCATCTGTGACCAAACTTACCAAGAACTGTTTAGTGTCTTAAAGCATGGCCAGAGACACTAATTTTCTATGAAATAACACTTGTTTAATAACTTTGGGAGTTTTGTGCATACATTCATAGAGTAAACTAATTGGTCTCTTTGAGAAGGTTTGTGCTACCACTTCAACCATCAGTTCTTTCTAATAAATCCAAATTTGAATGTGTTAATAAATACTTTCATTTCCAATTTCAAGTTAGTCCCAAACTTATCATCCAAAAATTCATTTCCTGGTCTCTAAGAAAGGAAACAATCATATGACATGTAAAAGAAAATAACAAGATATCTGCAGGTTCTTCTGTCACTACCGAATTCATGACAGTGAAATTTTTATTTACCCAGACCAGGTCACTATGGTAACTGACAAGAACTATATCACTGTGAGACTGCCTCATTTTCCAAAAGCTTGGATGTGTTCTTATTTCTTTTTAAAAACTAGCTTTAAAATGTATATGAGATGAGTACCTGAAGACTTATCTAGCTCAATCCTGTCTCTCTACTTGTAGTCAAATTTTAAAGAGTCTTAATTTTATTATTCCAATATCCTGGGAGACAGGATATGAATGTTTTTTAAACAGAAACACATATTTTCAGAATTACTGAGACTCATAAGTTTTTAGCTGATGAAAAACAATGCTTTTGAATAAATATTTGAATACATATAACTTAGATAAAATGTTTACTACATAAGTAAATATTTAAATATACACATAAATGTTGAAGTAAGTATATATGTGCAGAAGTATAAATGACTGCACATGTATGTGTAAGGAATAAAGGGTGGATGATAATCCATAGAATATTAACATTGCAATAAATTCCAGAGATCTCCATGCTTTTCAATAATGCATATCACACTAACATATAACTGCACACACAGGCATGTATCCCATGTATCCAGGTTGACAGTGACTGGTTATATATTCCTAAAATGTAATATCTGCCCTATCTTTGTAGTGTGAATAAAAGTTCTAATTCTCATAACAGAGAATCATTAAGATAATGTCTCAACCAATATTGCATAATGTGCACCCTCTGCTGTTTTTGGTTACTTTCTCATTTTGACTATTTCAGTGTTGGCCTGTGGACCAACTGATCAATGGTTACAAAGATGTGTGGCAGTTAGCAGTCATTCAATATAAAACTACTGAAGTTCTATACAGAACATAAATCTCATATTTTGCTTGATGCCTATAGCTGGCTTTACCACTATATTCTTGCTTCCCATTGTGAGTGCTGAGACAATTATATTATCTTCTAGGAAAAACACATAAATATGTTACTAGTATGTTTTTCAATGCCTGTCATTCATTTTATCAAAAAATGTTAAAACTGATGCAAACAAAGAAGCGGTGCCTGCCATATTTAGAAGCCAGGTTTGAGTACTGGTTTGTTACAAGAATTATACCATCAGTATTCCCTGTCCTTGTTGAAACCTGTATACTAGACACAGTGTGTTAGAGAACTAGACAGTAATATCAGAAAGGAGATACTTCAGTAAAAACATCACATCTCTTTGAATGACATGCAACTCAAAGTCATATTTTCTAGCTACCAGAAGTGCCTAAGGGAAGTCGTGCAAACTATCTTTTATCAGGATCAAAGAAAGAATATTGCTTGAGTTACATACTCATAAACCTACAGCAAAATAGGTTAGAGCAATGAGACACGTACTAATCACATTTACTAAGATAGGGTCAACTTTTTTTTGCTTTGCACAATTTATGCATAAATAAATCCTTAATATGATTAGGGGATGGGTAGCAGAAGATACATGAACACTACACATCTAGCTCTCAAATATGAGTTTACTGAAGTAAAATTTTCACTTTTAGCTTTTATGGCTTCATGATATTTATTCCCATTGAAAGAATGCATAGTGTTTTTTGCTCTCCAAAACCTGCTATTTGGGCCAAAGAAATGGAGAGCGACTGTCCCACTTGTCTGCTTTTAAGGGCTGTTCAGCTCTGTCTGTATAGTTCCCAATTGTTCCCCAGCTCAGGAAGTATGATCATGGCCCATCAGGGCTTGTAATCCAAGGTGGCTGCATGTAAGTGGTGGAGAGGAAAATGGTATCTGTTTACCATGTACCTTGTTGCTCTTTCCCCTCTCATGGAGATGCTTTCTATAATAGCCAGAGTGTGTTATATATGTAGTGTCTATAATTATCTTCAAAGTAGATACTGTTGTTCAAATTTCAGGCTGAATATTTTGTGCAAGTTTTATGAAGGAAGATACATGGAGATTCAGAAAATATCAAATCGTTTACACATATTGACACAACTAAGTGATAAAGTCAAGATCTAAACTCACAAATTTCCAATTTCCAATTTCACATCTGCTATAATTCCATACTTACCTAACCAGTACTATACTTTTCTATGTTTATAAAGAATATTTTATAATTATGGCATTTTCACTTATGTGTTCTGGATTTTTTAGAGTTTGGTTATAACCATTTTCCCTTTTGGAAGAGATAAAGGAGAACAAGCATGAGCTTCTATCGATATATGGAAAAATAAACATAGGCTTTTGGAAAAATAAATACTTCATGCTACAGAAATCAAAGTATTTTTATGTCTATTTCATCAAAGACGTCACTTGACTAGAAATATGTTGTTTTGGGTAAATATTGCACAGATAGATTTATATGACACCAGATCACAGACATATTTTGAATTCTAATATTTGTTACACTTTGTTTTCCAACGTGAGGTGGAACAGCTGAAGCAGTGATTAGTCACCAATTACTCTGAATGGGTAATCAGTGGCAATGATCCAGTGAAAGGAAGCTGCTCACTTCACACTCGGTTAGAACACATGAAGAACAGCCTCTGCCTATAGAGAGAAAGATGGTAGAGGAGAGGCAACACCATCAAAAGACTGATATATAACTTGGCCAATTCTTTCTCGATACCTTCCTTCTTAATTGCATACTTCTTAACAGAACCTTGGTTTTGATACCCAAGGGGAATTACTAACATATTTCAAGGAGAATCATTCACTTACAGAGAATTATTAACTCTACTATAGCCACAGGTAGGATCCCAGGGCTGTGTGAAAACCCTGCACTGTAAACAGAAGTGGGTGAAGTGAAGAAATAATTACTAAATACTTTCCTTTCCTACTACACACAATTAACAAATTGTTCTATATATTGATATTATAATGATCCTGACTGACAGGGAAATGTGTGCAATGGAAAAGAAATTTCTCATCCTATCAATTAAAGGAGTCACTTGTTAGGTAGCACATTGATAAACAGACACTCAAATGTCAAGGACAGGTAAAAGCCTCGCTATGCAGGGTGGTCAAGTTTAAAATAAAACTAGAAGAGGGCCCTGATAATAAGCCTGGGAAAGTAATTGAAATATAAAAGCTGAATAAGCCTATCTGAGATGGTTTGGACTCCATGGCCTTGGGTATCTTTGAAATCTCCAGGTTTTGGCAAAGCTTGTCTAGTCTTTACCTGTAGGCAACTTATATTACCCCTTACCCCATTATGGCCAATTAATTTGATGATTATATTATTGCAATGATGAGTTCCCTTAATAAAATCATATTATAATTATCTGTGATTGACTTGTGCCAGTAGTGAAAGCTTTTACTTAGATGGACGTTAGCACACTGAGTTCTGAAGCACACGTTACACAAATCTATCTTCTTTATGTAAAAATAAAGCTGGATCATTCAATTTGCAAGTAAGTTGTCTTAAACTTAAAATATGCCTTTGCATATCTTCAGTTAGATGTTATTCTACAATATATGGTGCATTTGTCACTTGGTGGTCTGCTATGATTTGTGAAATATTATCGATGTTGCTATATACAAAATCATCATTTCAAAGGTTACATAAAATCAAGTTTTAATTTACATAATTTCCTTAATGAAAAATATGTAATTGTATTGTTGTTTAACTTTTTTTAACTATTACTGAGTAATTTTTAATGAAATATTTGGACAGGAAAGTCAAACTTTTTGAAGTATCATTTGATATCTCTAGAGAGAATCGGAAAGAGAAAAGATTTGGGATGTGTATACCACTTAAAAAGTTTAAAAGATAGATTACCTCAAAGAAGGTGTATTTTGTTCTCTTGATGGTCACTTTTCTATTTAAAAATTAAGTTTGGAAATACGTATTCCCCTTTATAATATTTTTATTGGACTTGGCATGAATTAGAAAACAATAATGTACTTTATTTCTAAAAATGTAATTAGAAACAAAATTTTGCCCTTAGAAAGTCAAAAAAAATTAGTCCTTTATGATTGCCAAGACAAAAATTTTGAATTTTTTTTTTTGCTTAGCTCTCATCATATTTTTAAAGCTCTTTTCAATATTGAGCTACAGAAATTTTACAAATAATATTCAGATTAAAAAACATAAATCATACTTTTCAGGTATTCCTGATAAATTTATGTGTATTATAAATATATATATAACATATTGTATATTATGTATATTAGATATTATATGTAATATGTATATATGATATATATATATTATTCATGTGTTGTGTTTATTATTGCATTATGACTAAAGTTGGATTTATTCAGGACTTTGTTTATTTTGCTGGAGTATTTCAAATGATGTTTGATCCCAAATCCAAGTAGTGGTTAGTGTTAATATCCATTCAAACAGAATCCTTGATTTCATATATTTTTATATTTATAGTTGTCTAACTAAATTATTTAAATCAGATAAGAAACTTAATTAGCAATTATATAATTACAATTAACCAGTATGCAAAGTAATTTTGTATTCTTAAATATTAAAAGGCAAATATAAGTATCAACATTGGTTCCTTAAACATTTATTTTAATGATTGGATTTTTTAATGTATTATTATTTTCCACCTTTTAAAAATATATTTGATGTGTGGCCTCCCTGGTGGCACAGGGGGTTAAGCACCACACTAAGAAGCAATCTGCAGCCTTTGCAGGATGAGTTGGATCCCCGGCTGGCCAGGGAGCTACCCACATGGTGAGGCAGACCTCTCCTGTCTCACCTGCTGCTCCTCTCAGCAGTGTATTTCTGTCAATCCGCCTGTTCTGTTCCCCATTCTGCCTCTGGTGAATCCTCACACCCCCTGCATCTCTGGACTGTACCCCAGTTCTTGTATGCCTGAATAAATAAATATTTAAAAATAAATAAATAAAAATATATTTGACATGTAACTATGTAACTTAAAATATATGATGTGATGATTGGACACATGTATATGTTGTGAAATGACGACCATTATTAACAGTGTTAGTTAACATATCTATTATCTCACAAAATTATAATTTTGGGAAGCTAAGGATATTTATGATATACACTTTAAGCAACATTCAAATGTATCATGAAGAGATGTTAACTATAGTCATCTGCTGACAATGAAATCACCAGAAATTATTCCTCATATAATTACGTTTATATCCTATGACCAGCATCTCTCCCTTTTCTCTACCACACAGATCCTACTATCCACCATTCCATTCTGCTCTGTTGTTTTTTTTTTTTTAATAGATTCTACATATACATGAGATCAGATTTTAGTTACCATAGTTTTTGAGTATGTTTATTTATATAATATGCTTAGTACCAATCAAATACTCACTAAAATTGACAATGATTACGTGACAACACTTTTCAGGCCAGAAACAAGAGCAAGTTGTATTCTCAAAGGAATAAGGGCTAGCTAATCTGTTCTGTGTAGGGCTTAAGTAATTATAATATCCAAAATATATATGTGAAAATTAATATATTGATTAAATAATAGAATCACCAAAAGTTCACAAAATGTTCATTGACAGCATGAATAATTGCATACATTTCCTAATATAACATGCATTTCTTAATTTCTAATTCAATTCACACTATATATGATATATGACACCTTAATTGGTAATGCTAACTAAGGTATCACATATCTGTATTTGAATCTATACATAGTAATGTTTTATATTTACAAAGGAATTTCCTAAATTACATTATTAATTGTTGAATTCCTTTGTACAAAAGATAGATTTTTTTCAAGCTTCTCTAACCCTGTGTATAAGTATAGGGCAGTGGCAGACCTGGAGAAGGGGATGGTAAGGGATAATGCTGGCTAAGGTGTCATGCTCTCAAGGCTTAGTGGCATCTCCCACAAATCAAGATTTCAAGATTACATGTCACCTTTGATACACTGAGACCTTATGGTAGCCAAAGTTCCATGAAATTTAAAAGAAGTCATCCATGTAATGATACTATGCTGGCATCATTAATATTACACATTTTAGGATGAAAATTTCCACTCAAGCATTGTGAACTAGAATCTACCTGGTACCACGGTGACCTCTATCAGACGTGCTTGGTGCAAAGTTATATATAAGCTTCTAAGTTTGGTCACCTGTTTATTTTTCTGAAAGAACAGGGTAAGACCATGAATCTTGCTGACACCTGACAAGAATTCTTCTTTTATCACAGTTCTAAGAAGTTGAAGTTGTCAGACAGAGTATAAAATGAAGCAAAAATATTAATTCTTTGGAGCTGAAATATTGAAAATAGTTTGTTCCAGGGTTGTGTAGTTTAGTTTTGATTAGAAGTCAACATCGTCTTGCGCTTGATGATCAGTGGCATGACTATTAGTTATAGCTTGTCTGGGATAATGGGGAGGTTCTGCCCTGTTGTCTAAGCATAATTATTAGTAGTCTTGTTTTCATTCTCACATATTGTATGGATGATTAGTTATATAATCATACTACCATATAGCCATCTTGTCTTTTCTCTATTCTATCACGGCTCCTCTATTTAAGTAAAATTTATTTAATGTTCTTTGGTGGGAGCATTAAATTTATTTAATTTTCTTTCTCTATTCAGAAATGTAAGTCAGAACTTAAAGACTCAATAACTTCTTTCACATGAAGGAATGCAGTTTTAACATGTTAAATGTATGATAGAGTTGGAAAACATCCTTGTTCATTAGAATGAGAGCTAAGTTTCAATTTTAGTTCTTATTCTTTTTAAAAGATTTATGTTATTTATTTATGCATACAGGAAATGGGATATAGACCAGAGGTGAGAGGGTGGGAAGATTCATCAGAGAGTGGGGAGGATTCATCAACAGGGGGATCTTCTGAAATACACTGCTGAGGGGAACAGCAGGCAAGACAGGAGAGACATGTGGGTTAGCTCCCTTGCTGGGGATTGAATTCATGCTGCAGTGACTGGCAATAGCTCGGCAGTGCTGAGACTTTAACCCCTGTGTCACAGGAAGGTCCTTTAGTTCTTATTCTTTGAAAATTCTATACTTTTTCTTATACAGAAGGTTTTAACTTTCTATATAATTATTGCCTTGTAAACATCATTTTCTAATTCCCCTACAGTTTTGAATAAGGTAGGAAGATTTGAATATTATCATTTTGTCACCGTATATCTTTGTTGTAGAAACAATGGTTTCCTATAGTATGTTCCCAATAGATATTTGTTAATGAGAGATGTAAGGAACGACTGTGGATCATTAAATTAGTTTGTGATGAGAAGTAAATGTGAGACTGTGTGATATTTAGAATAAAGTAGGATCTAATTAGCCAAATGCTTTTCTTCCTCCTCCTCAAGCATTGGTGTTTAATATTTTTACTTAAAACATTAGTAAATTCACTCTTTTTATTTTACCTAAAATATTAAAATCATTTAAACTATAAAAATGTTTAACATAAAGTAATTAAAATTTAGGGACTACCAGTCACTTTAGACTTAAAAATAGAACACATGCCATGAGGTCCTTGTGGCATTTCCAAATAGATGCTCAAAACATTCTAGATGATATATTGCACTAACATACTGCTTCCTAGACAAATTCTTCAGACTTACATTCAAACTTCTGTCTCAAAAACAAGTCAGAAATTCAAATTGACTTACAACCTTTGCTCCATATAATATTGACAAGGTCAGTACCCAAATGTAGTTCAGGAGTATAATTTATAAAGTAGTTTTTAATCTCCAAGGTTATAGAGTAAATAAAGGAATACATTTTGGATTCTTTACTGTGCTGATCTCTAACATTGCCTAAATCTTTCAGTTGACATTTTACAAAACTGAAAATTTTGAGTTATAAAGTAACACATAGGGAATTATCATCAGTAAAATGCTTCTGAAGGCTGAAGGTTATCATAGGCAAATCAAAATATAAATATAGACTAGAGAAAATACTCTTTGAACATAAAATAAATTGTCAGCATTTTAATTTTTAGAAAGTGTACAACCCATTCATACAGGAAAAAAGTAAAAACTAAAGACAACAAGCAAATGACAACATACTCAATAAAGCAATAAGCAGAGTATTTAAAGAGATAATTTGTGGGGCCTCCCTGGTGGCACAGGGGTTAAGGACACAGTGCTATCAAACTATAGCCAGCCACTGTAGCATGAGTTAGATCCCTGGCCAGGGAGCTGATCACATGGCCCAGTAGACCTCAGCTCCCCGCAGGAGTGTATTTCAGTCAATCCATCTGTTCTTATCCTCACTCTGTCTCTGGTGAATTCTTTCACCCTCTCATCTCTGGCCCACACCCCAGTCCTTGTATGCATAAATAAATAAAAGCTTTAAAAAAGAGATAATTTGCCAAAAATGTAAAATAAAATAAGACTATCTAGTAAACATATAAACAGATGGTCAACAATGTGCATAGCTAAGGCATGCAAATTAAAACAATAAAAAACAATCTTCACCAATATAGTTTAAAATATATGAAAATATGACTGACATCAATTGTTGCTAAGGGTTTAGGAATATGTGGATAACTTGAATACACTCCCATATTTCTGATAGTAGTATAGCTATACATATTGTATACAATGACTTGCAATGTTTTAAAATGGGGCACCATTTGACCCATAGTATTTTTTTTTATATTTATTTATTTATTTATACAAGCACTGTGCACAGTCAGAAGCATGGGAAGAAGAGAGAGTTCACCAGAGCCAGAGCGGGGAATAGAACAGGCAGACTGACAAGATACACTGCTGAGGGGAGCAGAAGGTACAGCAGGAGAGGTCTGCGCACCATGTGGGACCCTTGTCGGCAGCCAGGGATCAGATCAAACTGGCGCTGCAGAGGCTACAGGCAGCCTTGCAGTCCAGCGCTCAACTGCTGTGCCACCAGGGGAGGCCCCTGACCCATAGTATTTTATTTATTTTTTTCATGCACTTTCTTTTATTTTTTTTTAAATAATAAATTTTATTTTTATATTCCCCATACAATTGCAGCCCCCCCCCATTCTGACCCCAATCCCTCCTCTCCCGCCCCCGCCCCTCTAAAAGTGTCTCTGGTTCATAGTTTTTTGTTGATTTTGATTTTCACTTTCTTATAGTTATTCATTTTCCTGGTCCCTTATTTAAGTTTTCTAGATTCCTGCTATGAGTGAGACCATCCGGTATTTATCTTTTTCTTTCTGGCTTATTTCGCTGAGCATGATCCCTTCCAATGCCATCCATGTTGCTGCAAATTGCATGTGTTTATCTTTTTTGAATGCTGAGTAATATTTCATGGTATATATGTACCACATCTTCTTGATCCAGTCATCTATTTTTGGGCATTTGGGTTGTTTCCAAAGCTTAGCTATTGTAAACAGTGCTGCTATAAACATAGGGGTGCAGGTGTTCTTTGGAATTGATGTTTCTGTGTCCTTTGGGTAAATACCTAGGAGTGGAATTGCTGGATCATATGGAAGCTCTATGTTTAGTAGGTCCAGAAATCTCCACACAGCTCTCCACAGTGGTTGGAACAGTTTGCACTCCCACCAACAGTGCAGAAGAGTTCCTTTTTCTCCACACCCTCGCCAACATTTGTTGTTGCTAGTTTTTTTAATATGTGCCATTCACACTGGTGTAAGATGGTATCTCATGGTAGTTTTGATTTGCATTTCCCTGATGACAAGTGATGTTGAACATTTTTTCATATGCCTGTTGGCCATTTGCATTTCCTCTTCAGAGAAGTTTCTTTTTAGCTCTTCTGCCCATTTTGTGACTGGATTATTTTCTTTGTTGTTGCTGAGTCTCATCAGCTCTTTGCAGATTTTTGTGATCAGTCCTTTATCATTAGTGTTGGGTGCAAAAATGTTCTCCCAGTTGGTGGTGTTTCTCTTTGTTTTTGTTATTGTCTCTTTTGCTGTACAGAAGCTCTTTAATTTGATGTAGTCCCAGCTGTTTATCTTTGCCTTCACTATCACTGCTTTGGGTGATGTGTCTGTAAAGATGTCTTTGATGTGCAAATCACGTAGTGTTTCGCCTATATTTCCTTCTATATATTTTATGGTTTCAGGTCTTATGTCTAGTTCTTTAATCCATTTTGAGTTGATTTTTGTGTATGGTGTGAGGTAGTGGTCAAGCTTCATTGTTTTGCATGTAGCGACCCAGTTTTCCCAGCACCATTTATTGAACAAACTTTCTTTGCTCCAATGCATAGTCTTTGCTCCTTTGTCAAAGATTAGTTGACCATAAATCTGTGGGTTTATTTCTGGATTTTCTATTCGATTCCATTGGTCTGTATGTCTGTTCTTGTTCTAATACCATGCAGATTGGATGATTATGGTTTTGTAGTATAGTTTGAAGTCTGGGAGTGTGATGCCTCCAATCCCTTCTTTTTTTTTTCAGGAGAGCTTTGGCTATTCGGGGTTTTTTGTAATTCCATATGAATTTCATCAATAATTTTTCTATTTCTTTGAAGAATGACATTGAAATTTTGACTGGAATAGCATTGAATTTGTATATTGCTTTTGGAAGGATGGCCATTTTAATAATGTTTATTCTTCCAATCTATGAGCAGGGGATGTCTTTCCATTTCTTTGTGTCTTCTTCTATTTCTTTTAACAGTGTTTTATAGTTTTCTTTGTATAGGTCCTTTACCTCTTTTGTTAGATTTAGTCCCAAATATTTGATTTTTCTGTTTCAATAAAAAAAGGGATGGTGTTTTTGATTTCTTCTTCTTCAGATTTATTGTTTGTGTATAGGAAAGCTACTGACTTTTGCGTGTTGATTTTGTATCCTGCCACTTTACTGAACTGATTGATGAGTTGAATTAGTTTTTCTGTGGAGTTTTTGGGGTTCTCTATTTATATTATCATATCATCTGCAAATAGTGATAGCTTGACTTCTTCTTTTCCTATTTGGATTCCTTGGATGTCTTTCTCTTGTCTTATTGCTCTGGCTAGGACTTCCAGTATTATATTGAAAAGCAGTGGTGAGAGTGGACATCCTTGTCTTGTTCCAGATCTTAATGGAATTGCTTTCAGCTTTTCACCATTGAGAATGATACTGGCTGTTGGCTTGTCATAGGTGGCCTTTATGATGTTGAGGTATGTTCCTTGTATCCCAAGAATTTCAAGGGCTTTTATCATGAATGGGTGTTGCACTTTGTCGAAAGCTTTCTCAGCATCTATTTATATTATCATATGGTTTTTATATTTCTTTTTGTTGATGTGTTGGATAACGTTGATTGATTTTCAGATGTTAAACCATCCTTGTGTCCCTGGAATGAATCCTACTTGGTCGTGGTGAATTATCTTATGGATACATTGTTGGATTCTGATAGCTAAAATTTTATTGAGGATTTTTGCATCAGTGTTCATTAGGGAGATTGGCCTGTAGTTTTCCTTTTTTGTGTTGTCCTTGTTCGGTTTGGTATTAGTGTAATGTTGGCTTCATAGAACGTGTTTGGTATTGTCCCTTCCTTTTCAATTTTTTGGAAGAGTTTGTGAAGGATAGGCACTAATTCGTCTCTGAATATTTGGTAGAATTCATTTGTAAATCAATCAGGTCCTGGGCTTTTGTTTTTGGGGAGGTTTTTGATTACCATTTCAATTTCGCTGCTTGTAATTGGTCTGTTTAGGTGTTCTATTTCTTCTTTATCTAGCTTTGGGTGATTGTAGAGTTGTAGGAATTTGTCCATCTCCTCTAGATTGTTAAACTTGTTTCCATATAATTGTTCATAGTAGTTACTGATTATTCTTTTGATTTCTGCTGCGTCCATTGTGATTTCTCCTCTTTCATTGATGATCCTGTTTATTTGTGCTTTCTCCCTTTTTTCCTTTGTGAGCCTGGCTAGGGGTTTGTCTATTTTATTGATTTTTTCAAAGAACCAGCTCTTGGTTTCATTGATCTTTTGGATTGTTTTTTTTAGTTTCAATTACATTTATTTCTGCTTTGGTTTTTATTATTTCTTTTCTTCTACTGGTTTTGGGGTTTTTTTGTTGTTCTTTTTCTAGATCTTTGAGCTTCGAGATTAGGTTGTTTCTTTGAGTTCTTTCTTGTTTCTTGATGTGAGCTTCTATTGCTATATATTTTCCTCTTATTACTGCTTTTGCTGCATCCCATACATTTAGGATATTGGTGTCCTCCTTGTCGTTCAATTCAAAGAATTTTTTAATTTCTTCTTTGATCTCCTCATTAGTCCAGTGGTCTTCCAGTAGTGTGGTTTTTAATCTCCATGAGGTAGGAAAGTTCCTTGCCTTCTTTTTATGGTTTATTTCTAGTTTGATGCCTTCATGGTCAGAAAAGATGGTTGATATGATTTCAATCTTGGTGTATCTGTTGATGTTTGTCTTGTGCCCCAGTATGTGATCGATCCTGGAGAATGATCCGTGTGCTCTTGAGAATAATGTATACTCCGTTTTTTGGGGGTTTAGTGTTCTATAGATGTCTGTTAAGCCCAATTGCTCTAGGTCCTTATTTAGAGCTTTGGTTTCTTTACTTATTTTTTGTCTTGTTGATCTATCCATTGTTGATAGTGGTGTGTTGAAGTCTCCCACTACGCATGTGTTTTCTCTGATGTCTGTTTTCAGAGAGGACAACAGTTGTCTGATATACTTTGGTGCTCCTTCGTTTGGTGAGTATATGTTAATGAGTGTTATTTCTTCTTGAAGTATTGTCCCCTTGATCATAATGTAGTGACCATTGGGGTCTCTTTTTATCTTTTTGAGTTTGAAATCTGTTTTATCTGATATAAGTATAGCTGTTCCTGCTTTCTTTTTTGGTCCATTTGCTTGTAGGATTGTTTTCCATCCTTTAACTTTGAGCCTATTTTTATCTTTTGTAGCTAAATGTGTTTCCTGGAGACAGCAAAAGGTTGGGTTTTGTTTCTTAATCCAGGCTGCAACTCTGTGTCTTTTTATTGAAGAGTTTAGTCCATTTACATTTAGAGTTAATATTGATATGTTAGCATCTGTATTTGCCATTGTGATTGTCTTTCCTTTGATTTTATTTATTTATTCTTTTAATAACTTTTTTTTTTTTTGGCCTTCTTTCATTGTTATTCGCCCCTCAGAGGTTCTGGCTTTAGGACTCCTTGTAGTATTTTTTGGAGTGGGGGTTTAGTTGTAATGAAATTCCGGAGTTTCTGTTTGTCTGGGAAGGTCCATATTCTTTCTTCAAAGAGGAAGGAGAGCTTTGCGGGATAGAGTATTCTTGGTTGGCATCTGTTTTCTTGGAGTCTGTTGACTATGTCCCTCCACTCTCTCCTTGCCCGTAGTGTTTCTTCGGAGAAGTCTGAGGTCAGCCTGATTGGCTTTCCTTTGAATGTTATCTGTTTCTTCCCTCTTGCCAGCTTCATTATTTTTATCTTGTCCTGGATTCTTGGGTGCTTTACTATTATGTGTCTTGCTGTATTTTTCCTTTCGTCGTGGAAGTTTGGTGTTCTTCTTGCTTCTTGTATATCAATTTTCAGCTCCTTCTTCACATTTGGGAAGTTCTCTTCAATTATCTCTTTGAATATTTTCTCTGTTCCTACATCTCTCTCCTCTCCTTCTGGTATTCCTATAACTCTTATATTTCCTTTCCTCATGGAGTCAGATAGTTCCCGAAGTCTTTCTTCGTTCTTTTTCCTTCGTATTTCTATTTCCTTTTCTGTTTTGGTTCTTTTTATTTCTGTGTCTTCAAGAGTACTTATTCGTTCTTCCATTTCATCTATTCTGCTTTCATTGCTTTTCCCAGAATTCTTTAGTTCTTCCATTAATTGTTTGATCTCCTGCATTTCTTTTACTTCCCTCTTTAGGGACTCAATTTCATTCTTCTGACTATTGTTTTCCCTCTCTAGGGACTCAATTGCATTCTTTTGATTGTTGATTATTTTTCCCTTATCATTGTTTTCCTTTATGACTTCTGTCAGTTTTTTAATCACGGCAATTTTAAATTCTCTTTCTGGAAAGCTCAGAAGTTCTTCCAAGTTACTGTCGTTGCAATCTGGGGGCTGGTTTTCTTTTTGTGGTGTGCTTTTTCCCTGGGGAGTTGCTAGGTTGCATGTGGTTCTTCTACTCCCTACTGTCTGTTTTCTAATTTGCCTTATGCATTGGGACACTGTGTTGTTGGGACTGGCCGGCATCTTGGGTGAGCTTCTCTGCTCCCCTCTGGTTCCTCCAGGAGCCATATGTCAGTTTCAAGCAGTCTTTACTGGAGAAAGGTCCCTGTTCTAAAATGCGGATGTGGGGACACACTCCCCTGTGCGCCTGGTCTGCCCCGGCGGTGGGTTCCTGCTCCCCCTCTGGGCTTGGACTGCAGGCCATAGGGGGTCTGGTGTGGGTGAATTTCCCCCGCTCACCTCTGGCTTCTGAGGAAGCCTTCTTTACTGAAGAAATGTCTCTGTTCTAAAATGGTGATGTGGGACACACTCCCTGCACGGCCGGTCTCAGGCACACTCTTCTGCGTGCCT
This sequence comes from Talpa europaea, assembly GCF_964194135.1. NCBI lineage: Eukaryota > Metazoa > Chordata > Mammalia > Eulipotyphla > Talpidae > Talpa > Talpa europaea. Next base: position 110,398,397 of record NC_140071.1, on the reverse strand, counting down.
GGTCTGCCCCGGCTGTAGGTGCTCGCTCCCCCTGTGGGCTCAGACTACTGGTTGGAAGGGGCCCGGCGTGGGCTAACTCCCCAGCTGGCCACTGGCTCCTCTAGGAGCCTCTGTTTCAAGTCACTAGGTGGCGCCAGAGATCTCTCCTAGAGCCCTTGGGGAGCTGATTTTCCACCCCGTGGGACAGGGAACAGAGCGGGAATGGTAGGGTACACCTCAACGGCTTTGGGGTGCTGTGTCTGCCTTGTGCCCCACCGTTGTGGGGAACCCATGCCCCTAATTTCGTGCCCCGGGTCTCAGTTCCAAAGCCCTCAGTTCCAGGACGCGGGCTGTAGCCCAGTTCAGTGGCGTGGGAATGGCGCCTTTTGAATCCCGCTCCCGTGCCTGGGCGCCTGGTTCCTGCTCACTCAGTGAGGGCCTCCGTGCGTCTCCCCGCAAGCCTAGGTCGCAGGCGCGGGGACCTGGGCAGCTTCGATCGGGATCCACGTTTGCTTTTCAACCACGCTGCTTTTCCGCGTGATCCCGATTCTGGTCTGCGCTGCTTTTCCGCGCAATCCTGATCCAGATCCGTGTCAGCTTTTCCAGCGCGCCGCTTTTCAGTGCAAGCTTACAGGGCGGCCCGTGGCTGTGTGCTGGTGCTGGCCTCCTCCTGGGGGGCGGGGCTCTCTTTAATGGCGCCTGGAGCTCACCTCTGTGGCGGAGGATCCTGCAGGATTCTCCACAGCTCCCGTTCACGGGGTGTGGTGGCTGAAATAGTTCCTTTCCACTCAGTCCCGTTTGCTGCGTAGTTTGTTCTTGTTGGTCGTTTTAGTTTGTTTTTTGTTTTTTTCTTTCTTTTTTTTTTTTTTTTTCCTCCTCTCTGCTGGTTGGAGAGTGCCGACTCTGTGGGCGGGGGAGGGGAGCAGGGTTCTGCGCTTTCCTCCCTTCTGGTCCTCTTTTATTGCAACTTTCTTCTTTGGGCAGTTTGGCAGTTTGCTGGCGTCACCCGTTTATCTTCTGTGTCCCAGTTCTCACTGGGACCTGCCGCTTTTCCTCCCTATTAACTTTTTTTAATGGGAGATCTTACTCGCAGCTTCTCCTTTCCGCCATGTTGCTCCGCCCAGTCTCACCCATAGTATTTTAACCTTTATTTCCTAACATAAAGAATCACTTACACAGGGAAGCATGTGAAAAAATTCTCACTGTAATATTGTTAATATTTGCTAAAACAGAAAGGTATTATTGATACCTAATATTAAAATATAATTAATACCAATACCAATATTATATAAATATAACAAATAATATTGATACTAGTATTAAGGGTTTATTAATCCTTGTGTTAATTTAATGCAAGAAAAAATCAAACAGTCACCTAAAAATTAGGATAGTTGTACATACTAATATGGGACATCTCCAATATATGTTATTAAAGGAAAATGACAATGTTTGCCATATTATAGAGTTTTTCACAATAATTTTCTAATATATTCCACAACATTTGCTTGACTACTTTTTTTTTAAAATTTGGATAAAAGGAAACTATTTTCTTCTTTGTGCAGGGGAGAAGTTACTCAAGAACACAGAGGCGAAAACTGAGCAGCAACTAATTTTGTTCAAAATAATGTATATTCAGTAATTATAATATATTGATAAATATATTTCTGGATTCCACTCTATCACATAAATTTAATTCTATATTTGGGTACTGATAACACATTGCCATAATTATCTTACAAAGAATTTTGATACATGGTTTGCCTGACAATAAAATGGTCCGCCTTTGCTGAGTGGAAACTTTTTGATTTGATGATGTGACCTGACATGTAGCTCTCTTGGGGAATGTTCCATTTGTACTTGACAGGAATGTGTTTCTGGCTGCTGTTAATGGTTCAAGTCAGCTGTTTATTTATTGAGTTCCATTTGGAGAGCTTATCCATCATTCTTACTCAGATATGGAAGTTCCCTACTATTACTGTATTGCTGTGAATGTCTCCCTTCAGATCATTCAATATTTTCTTTTCATATGTATATATTGTGATATTGTGTGTGTGTGGTACATATGTAGGTATGATAGGATAATTATATTTTCATTTTTAATTGACCCTTAGCATTATACAATGATGTGCTTTGTCTCTTGTGACAGTTTTTAACTTAAAGCCTATTTCATCTGACATAAACATTACAACCTCAGCTCTCTTTTGGTTCCCACAGAGTATATTTCTCCACACTGTTACTTTCAGTCCATGTGTGTCCTTAAATCTGAAGTGAATCTCAGATAGCATATTGATGGATCTTTTCATTTATCCAGCCACTTAAGCCTTTTAATTGGAGAGATTGGTCAATTTACCTTTATAATTATTATCCATAGGTGAGGATATATTATTGCTATTTTGTCAATAGTTTTCTATTTTGCCATTGTTTGTCCCTCCTTTGCACTCTCGTCATTGTTTGCTATTTGATTATTTTTTACTAGTGATTCCCTTTGATTTTTTCCTCTGTATCTTTTGTGTATTATAGGTTTATTTCCTTTGTGTGTGCTCAATGCCTGCATAAAATATCTTGCAGTTATAACTATGTCTCACCAAACATTCTAAATTCTAGCCATGTTTCCTTTTGTTGTGGGTGGTTCATGAACTGGCAACATCAGCATTTCACAGGAACTTAACAAAAATTCTAATTTTCAGTTAGAAAGCCAAACTTACTGAATCAGAATAAAGGGTTTGTGAGACCAGGTTTGTGAGCCTTGGCATCATCTTTCAAAAAGCCCTCTAGGTGTTTCTAATGCACACTTCCATTTGAGAGTTATTTGTCTAGAATTATTTTAATTTAATACAATATCACTTCACATTTGTTCTTTATCCCTACAATTTTCTCTCCAATTAATTTGCTCCCATATTCTCCCAAACTCCTCTTGGTTAACATGTACTCATCTTTCAAAATATATATCTTGTTAATTTCCAATAGACAACTTTTTTCTCTCCCAGATAGGCCTTCATTTCAAACTTTTGTGACAACTTCATACATTTCTTATAAAACTACTATCTTTTTTTGCCATTTACTCATTTATTTTACTTAAAATTGCATTACCTCATCATTTATGGTGTTTCTATTGCTTGAAACAATGTACAACAAATTTTAGGTCAAGTAACCTAGTTAAATAGGAAAAACATACTTTTATAAACTGGTAAATTTTGATTATCTAAAAATGATGATATAATGGACATAAAACAAACTTATTTTTATTTTTCTATTTAGTACCTCAATCATCCAAAGATAAATTGGGATATATATTTAATACATTGAAGTTTATGAGACTTGCATAATTTACTGTACTGTGGCGTAACTAAAATGGTAAGTGAAATTATGATTAAATATGAAACATTACTTTTAATAGAAAGATATTTAAGGTTCATTCAAGTCTCCATGTGAGTCCACAATGTAGCCCCAGGCCCATCTGTTATCTTTTTACTTTATTCATTTGCTATCAATAGATGCCAAGGAGGAATTACTACTTCTATATGAATCTTACCACCAAGACTTTAGATAATTAAAAATGATAGAATTGGGACAGACTGCTAAACATAAACAGAAGGATAAAAAGATATTTGGCATAATTAATAGTGAATAAACCTGGTTTAACTAGCCTGGAAAAAAATTACACTGTAATATCATATAAAACTACTGTCAAGAGGCAATTCTGCTGATATATAAGTTAAAATGTTTCTCTTCAGTTGAACTTTTATTAATTAGGATATCTGTATAAGATGGGGTATTTGGTTTTTAGATTTTATGTGTTCCTGCTGTTCATTTCTCAGTTAAACACATAATCCTTTGTTTGTGACACTGAAATTGGCTTATATAGAGATGATTATGATGTACATTCAGAGAATTGTGACTTCAGGTGAGAAATAAGCAGCAGGAACAGATGAACTCAGAGCAACAGAGAAACTATTTTCATGCAAATATTCCCACAGTGACAGAAAGATGAGAAAAGAGAATTATAGAACACCGAGGGCTTACCAAAATATTATTTCATAATATTGAATGGTATTCTATTTTTTATGTAGAAAAAATCAATCAAAGGGTTTTAGAAATATATTCAAATGTCTTTATAAATACCATTAAATCTGTTATCCAAGAGAAATTACATTCACTTGTTTATATTACTAAATCAAATACACTATCAGCAAACATGTCTGTTCAGGTAGTTTTTGAAAATCATAACTAGAAGCAGTTCTACAGTTTAGGCATTTAAAATCTGAGATGCAAATTCATACAGCAAAATGAAAACTTGACATATAGTCTGATGATGTGTTTGTGTTTGACTGTGTTGTAGAGCAATCTTTTTATAAAAAAAGAAAACTAGAAATGGATGAAACAGTGATCTAGACTAGATAAAGATAAATATATAATCCAAATATAACAAATTAAGATAATCTATAGTGTATGCAGAAGAAATCTTAATGGTGCTCATAATTAACCTTCACAATTTTAACTATTCATCAATTATGGCAAATATGATCTCAATAAAATTCATATAGATGTGGATGCCTCGGACTGAAAAAATTCTTGGTATTTTTCTTGAACCTACATTTATTAACTCCTCTAGAAAGTGTTTCATGGGGAAATATATTCTCTGTTTGTTCCTCCACACAAATACAAAACTCTCTAAACACAGTTTATACTTATATACCTTTACTAATTTTCACCCAAAAACATTTGCTAGGCACTTGCTATACATAGGGTGCATGGTAGATTTCAAATACACACTGGTCTTCAAAACACACATGATCTCAATTCTCAGGAAACCTATAGATCTGTGGGAAAGATAAACATTCCAAATATTAGAATAAACAAAAATATTTAAAACATTGTAAGTGACTTAAGGGAGATAGTGTAATGGGTGCATAAAGAAAAAACGTTGTCCGAGTGAGGAGTGGTTGGGGCGGATACTCTAAAGACCTGATGATGAAAGGGAGTCACTGGGGAGTGTCAGGTTACCTAGTGAAGATGGTGAATGATTGGTCAAGTGTTCCTGGCACAGGGAACAGCAGGCTCCAGGGCTACTGTCTAGTGTGTACAATACCAAGTTGGGGTAATTAGATAAAGAACAGTGAAGTTTTACCTTCACAAAAGGCAAAGATGTGAAATGAACTCTAGAGAGACAGGTAGGGCAGAATATAGCTGAAGCATTCAAACTTTATTAAGGATGTGGCTGTTTATCATCAGAATGGTGGACTGCTCTATTGAAGCAATTAAGTAGGCAAAAGAAGTGGTAAGATTACAACTTCAAAAAGATCCTTCAGGTGACACTATGGATATGGAGAATGGTTTTTGAGGATAAAAGAGGCAACAAGCAGATTTGTTCTATTCAGTAGTCCAGGTAAGAGTTAACTATGACTTGTGGATTTATCATTCTTTAAGCTCTATTTTAACATCTCTAAGTTTTACATATATTTCTGGGGAAAATAAAAACAGATTTGCTATATATTCTCGAATTAGCCCTTTATAAAAGCAATCTAAACCCATGTAGCATGTAACCTGGTATTTCTTCCATTTACTTTTTTACATTAAAAAATTGTGTATGGGTTTACATTAGACATTTAAGATAATTTTCTTATGTTTTCATGAAGTAAATAAAGCACATAGTAGATTCAAATGTGAAGATAGGTATTTAACTAAGGAAAGATATTTTCCTTTAATAAATTACATCATTTAAATTGGAAAGAAAGGAACATTCAAATGGAAATTATGAATGAACATTTGCATGTATTGATGAATATGAGAATTAAAAGAAATTTGAATGCATTATTATGTGACTGTATAAAAGAGGCCTCAGCTATGATTAAACTATATTTATAGATATGAAAAAAAAGAAAACAAAGGTAAATCTTAAAGAACTTACATTCTTTTATCTTTAAACCACCCACCATACCTCATCAATTCAAATATATTTACGAGTCTAAATTAAAAGGATTCATGCCTAATGGGACAATTCAAAAAATGATAGGCCCTTTGTTTACATTTGTGTATCTGCTATAACTCTTTAACCATTGTTGTTTTCATAATTTTGGTTTTGTTTTCTACATGAATTTTCACAAAGTGTATCTAAAAGAGAAAATTATGCAAACACATTTCTATTAACCATTAAACATTTAATTATTTTCCTTCTGTAAAAATTCTCACATATAAATTTTATGTTAATTAGCTAATATTAAACAAAGGGGCCTTAAGGGGTGGTAAAATTGTTAAGGAGGTTAGTGACAAAGGTGGTTGAGTGGATAATTTGCTATATCAAAAGGTTTAAGACTGGAATGAAAGGGAGAACAAATTGGGTTGGTCACTGTCTTCCTCTCTTTAACACGTTTTTCCCCTTCACGTGCATATTTCATGATTTCTTGATCTTAATTCTAATAAAACAAGTTTCTCTGAATGTAGCTGAAATTAATTAGATCTTATCTACAATTTTTAAAATGCTAATAAAAGTAAATGAGAAAGGAACAGAAGAATTAGCACTTCAGCTTCAATATTAATGAACATTTGATCTATTTATTGCAATCAAAATAAACTTTGGAACTGATTATAATCACTCTAACTTGGATAGTCTTGGTAGCAAATAACTCTCATTAAGTTTCAGAAGAGAAACCAAATGGCTATATCGCATCAATGTTCTAATTTAGCTTAGAAAATTAAATAACACCACATAAATGAGAGGAAAAAAAGAATGTTATTTTATGCATTCAATCAATAGTACTGCTCTTTCTCAATATGCAAAGCATTGTGCTTGTCATCAAATTTATATGAAAAATTGAGACTTTCTGGAGAGATAGAACTGGTTCTGAAAATGTCTTTGTGATGGTTAATTATCTGTATCAACTGACCAGGTTACAGCACCTAAATATTTGATCAAACACCAGACAAAATTTTGCTGTAAGGGTATTTTAAAGATGAGGTGAATATTTAAATTAGTAGCCTGTGAGTAAAGCAGATATTCTACATAATATGGATGGAACTCATTCAATCAACTCAGTGCATTAAGAGAAATAACTGAGGTTGCCCAAAGAAAAGGAAATTCTGCTTCCAGCTTAACTTCAGAATCAAGTTGCAACATCAACTGTTCCTGAATCTCCAACCTGCTGACTTCAAATTTTGAACTTGCCACCATACACAATCATGTGAGCCAATACCTTAACACTCTCTCTCTATAAGACTGAAATATTTTAGATAGGTAGACAGATGATTGATAGATGATAGACATGATAGGCAGATATAATTGAGGTATTCTATCGGTTTAATTTTTATGAAGAATTCTGACTAATATAAGCAAGAACAATGACATGCTTATGCCTTGTGGTTATGATGAATGTTCAACAATGAGAGATGATGATGATGATAAAATGCAACTGGAACAAAGTGACTTAAGTAACAATAGAACTATTTTTATGTAAGAGTGTTGCTGCTATTGCCATTCAATTTATTTATACACAGATGTAAACAAGGGGGTTATATTATTTCCTAAAAATGTTGATCGATATAACATTAAACATTTATTTTGTCTTGTTTTGCATTGCTTTGAGAAGACTTTATCATCCATTATTGTCTTTATGTTGGCTTTCATAGTGCTGTAAGGAAGAAGTCACTAATGACCTCTACTGAGTGACGGTGAAATTGTCCAATCTGGGGACTTGCCAGGACTCAAGTTGGAAATTGCAAAAAGGTAAAGACAGAAAACCATCTTCCAAAAATAAAGGAGCATTTTCTTTATCCATTCATCTAATGATGAACATTTAAAATGTTTCTGCATTGAATAGAATATTATTCAGCATTAAAAAGGAAAGTTTCCTATATGTAGCAATATGATTAAACATGGAAATTATTATACTAAGTCAAATATTCCTGTTACAGAAATACAAATTGCTACTTAAACACACTTACAGGAGAAATCTAAAATAATCAAACTCTTAGATCGGAGAGTAGGATGGAAGTTACCATGGAGGAAGATAGAAATGAAGAGTTATTTTTCAATGGATATAAAGTTTCAGTTACATAAAATAGATAAATTCTAGTTATCTAGTGCACAACATTGTGTTCATAATTAATTCAAAATTTTAAAATTAGGGTCTCCCTGGTGGCACAGCGGTTGAGCGCCGCACTGTGAAGCTGTCTGCAGCCTGTGCAAGGCCGGTTCGATTCCCAGCCGGCCAGGGAGAACCCCACATGGTGCAGCAGACCTCTCCTGCCTCGCCCGCTTCTCCCCTCAGCAGTGTCTTCGGTCCGTCTGCCTGTTCTGTTCCACGTGTTCTCTGATGAATTCTCTCGCCCTCTCACACCTCTGACTTGTACCCCAGTTCTGGTATAAATAAATAAATATTAAAAAAACCAAAATTTTAAAATTAGAAATTTGTTTTTAGGAGGAACCTGAGTTCACCTCCTCCCACGGACACAATTCTATAACAACATATGGGATGGTTTATGTGGAAAATGAGCCAGAAACAACAGAGATAGCTAACAAAGAATAAAAGGGACAGCATTTAGATACCTAGGAAAGACATAAACCCTCACCCACAAAGATTCATCACCCCAGTTATTGAGGGACTCCAAAGGTTCTAAACCTTGGAGTCTGGGAAGGGAATTGTCCGGCACTAGGCGCCCCAACATTTTGATTCTACATAGCAGAGCTGAATACTTAAGAGCCCTGGCATTGAGTAGTAGGAAAAATACCCAAGATAATCTAAGACTATAGAGACCAGAGAACCTACCCTTACAACATCTGGCTACAGATTCAATTACCCAGGCATGCAACACAGAAACACCAGTTTAAGAAAGTAAAAGAAATTCATTTCCCACTTTCATAGTACATCACCACCAGTACAGTTGAAAATGTGGTTGTGGTAGCTGCTTTTTCTACAACTGCCAACTCTAAATCAGTATGATTAAAAATGGGGAGAGTAAAAACAATTTTTGTAAAAGATAGGTGGGCCTGGGAACAAGTCCAGAAAGCACACATAATTAAATAACAAAATGAGTAATTTAAACACTAAAGTGTTGGGCAGAAAAAAATGAGGATGAATGAAGAGGACATTATGCAAAAGGTGTGGTCTCTTAAAGGTCTTTAGGGATGAACATCATTTGGAGAAAAACAACACACCATATTTATTATTAACAGTATAAAAGTATCAGAAATGTATTTCCTTTGAATTAGCAAATGAATGACTGTTAAATACCTGTTAATTAAGCTAATCTAAAGCAACTTTCATTGGCTTTCCCACTCTTTAACACCAGTGCTACGAGTGAAAATGCTTTATAGGAAAATAACTGTGATTAGCAGCAAGAATAAAAATATTCAAACTGCTGAACACTTTATTCTCTAGTCCCTTGCAGTTTTGAAAAACTAGAAGAGTTTAGTTTTAATGAATATGTTAGATTTACTGTAACTGCATTAATGCCCAGACAGGTTATCACACTTTAAAACTGGGAGGTATTTATTTTAGTAATAGGTTACAATTTCTTTGAAATATATACACACTGAATAGGTTATCTGTAGGATATTTATGCTTTCAAACTCTCAAATTAACTGTTACAAATCCTCTAAATTTGAAGTTTTGAAGGAATATCATAATTACAATGTGTGTGTGTTTATATTATGCATCCTATATTACACTTAATATCAGGAGCAGATGTTTTATACCATTTCCTTAGGTACTAATATTCTCCAACTGGTTCTTAATTTTGGTCTTATAACTTGATTTGGCCAGCAAATTATGGTGGAAAATTGTATGCACCACTACTCTTTCCCTCAACCTTTTCAATTAGCAATTTCTGTGACAGAAGTCCAGTCATTTGCTTGAACTCCAAGGGCAATCCATGTAAAAAAGGTCCATAGTTAAAACTGTTCTTCCTGTAATTCAGAGATATGATTCTGTTATTACTGTAACATATAATGTGACAAAAAACATAAACCCAGACTACATCATAGATTAATCAATCAATATCAAAATATTATTAATACTCTCTCATAACATGCACTAGAACTGAGGTTCTAATGGGTGAGTAGAAGCAATATTGTCTTGCAATCATGGAACTTAGTCTGGTGTGACATGGATCATGATGATGCTTTGTATTATAAATATAGACACATATATATACACACACATACATGTATATATTTATTCAATATGCTGACTGTGACAGCCTCGGTGTAGTTATATTTGTCAGAATTTAAAAGTATCAGTATCTGAACAATAAGAATAGAAGGAATTTGATAAATGGAAGAGTAGGAGGGGAAATCCAGTCAGAGAATGATATTTTAGTCCATCCAGACTGGCAGATGTCATTGTATGCATTTTTGTCTTTATGAGGATTGATCAAAGGAGATGAATTTGTAGCCTTATTTCCTTTTTTTTTTTTTATTTTTGTGTTTAAAAAAAAAAAAAAAACAGGTGTAGGCCAGATGTACAGAGGGTGAGAGGATTCACCAGAGACAGAATGGAGAGCAGAACGGGCAGATGTACTGAAATACACTGCTGAGGGGAGTAGCAGGCAAGACAGGAGAGGTCTGCTGTACCACATGTGAGTTAGCCCCCTGGCCAGGGATGGAACTCAGGCCATAGTGGTGACAGAGCTGAGACTTAACCCCTAGGACACCAGGGAAGCCCCACTGTATTTTTAAGATTTATTTATTTATACAAGAACCAGGGTACAGGCTAGATGTGCGGGAGGGTGCGAGGATTCACCAGAGACAGAGCGGGTGAACCGAAAACACTGCTGAGGGGAGCAGTGGGCCTGAGCAGCAGGCCAGAGCTCCCGGGCTGGCAGGGATTGTACTGGCACTGCAAAGGCTGTGGACAGCTTCACAGCACTCGCTCAACTACCTGCAACACCAGGGAGTTCCCTGGGGCCCCTCTATTTATTTTCTCTTAGTATTCCTCTCTACAGGCAGTTCCAAGTTGTCCTTTAATCATTTTATGTCGTACCTTAGGTTCAGCATTGAACTTCCTTCCTCATTCCTAGGTTTAGAATTAACAACATTCTATAACTGTCTATAACAAATACAAATCTCTACAAATATAGAGGTTGAATTATGGTGTAAGTTATTTTCCTGGGAATTTCTGTAGTATTAAAACAACATATCTCACTGTAACTGCAAAGACCCTACTCGTAGTTTATGTTGCAAAATTTCATAGATGACATTATGTTATATGTAATCTATATGTATTATATATTATGCATCTACCTACATCTATTTATCTATCTATCTATCTTTCTAATCATCCTCTAGTTTTGGTAGAATTTCTCTAACAGATATCTTTCTTATATTGATTTTCTCAAGAATTTTGAAATCCTGACAAATGCATACCTCTATAAAAGATAAACGGTGTGGTTTAAAATTTTTTCTATATTTTTCCAACATAAGGGGAACATGAAAATTGACCCTGCTGAAAATCAGATCAATTGAACATAAACAATGGTTTTCACAGGACAGAATCAAGGCTATAATGACTAACCCCTTCTTTCTGAGCAATGATTGATGTGTTACCAGTGTTACCTCTTGACTTAATTTAGTCATTCTTCTTCTTGAATATAAATTCTTAAGACATCAAAAAATAATTAAGATATCAAATTAAGATGTCTAATTCAGAACCGGTCCATCCTTTTCTTATTCTTAAAGCACTGCAAATTCCCCAATTTCAGATGCTCCCCAATTTCCCCCATGTGTGTTCTGTGTGGCAGACAGCTAAACAAACTATTTCAATTCAAGAGTGTCCCATTTGATCTCTGGTTGATGTATTTCAACAATATATATTTTTTTTAAATATTTATTTATTTGTGCCTCCCTTGGTGGCACAGGTGGTTGAGCGCAGTGCTATGGAGTTGTCCGCAGCCTCTGCAGCATTGGTTTGATCCCGGCCGACAGGTGAGGGTCCCACATGGCACAACAGACCTCTCCTGCTTCACCCACTGCTCCCCTCAGCAGTGTATTTCATCTGTCTGCCTGTTCTGTTCCCTGCTCTGTCTCTGGTGAATCTTCTTACCCTCCCGTGCATCTGGCCTGCACCTGAGTTCTTGCATAAATAAATAAATAAACAAATAAATAAACAAACAAACAAATAAATAAATCTTAAAAAAGATTATTTATGCACACAAGAATGGGGGTACAGGCCAGAGGTGCAGGAGGGTGAGAGGATTCACCAGAGACAGAGTGGGGAGCAGAACAGGCTGAATGACTGAAATACACTGCTGAGGGGAGCAGCGGGCAAGTTAGGAGAAGTCTGCTGTGCCATGTGGGTAGCTCCCTGGCCGGGGATAGAACTCGTGCTGCAGTGGCTGCAGATAGCTTCGTAGGTTGCATCTTAACCCCTTGTGCCACCAGGGAGGCCCCTCAAAAATAATGTTAAACAGATCAAAGGTACTCTTTTTTTTAATGGTTAAACACACAGTTGCACTGAGATGTTTACCAAATGTCAATAAATCTGTACACTAACAGGAAATATATTTGTATATTTTATGTAGGAAAGCAAATGGCAAATTTTCTGAGAAAGAATATATTAGTCTCATTTAGATTTAAAATGAGTGGAGAACACTCCTCTGTGTATGTTCAAACCTCTGAAGAGAGTCCATTCTCTTGGATGCCTTACAGGATTGGTCAAGTAAGGTGCTAAGCCATTTAAAGTAATGCTGGGACTACAACTCAGTAGGCACAGAGAGCCCTGAGATGATCAATCTTATTGTGTTTACTGCTAAAACCAGTATTTTCATTGTTTATCCTTTCTTGTTATTTTGACCGGATGCTTTCTTGACAGAAACAATGACCTGAATTGGATACAGTCTCAAAATTTTACTAGTACAAAATATATGTGAGACATTATTCACACAAAATATTTATCCCAGTGGAAAAAAGTGGGATTTATATATTTTCCTCAAAAAGAATGAAAATTTTTGAATGTCTAGTTTCCTGGTCAGAATTCTATGAATGTTTTCTGCCATAGTTACAACTTGAGATTTGTTACTTTAAGGTTATAAAGAAGGCTATAAAAAAGATTCATAACCTCAAATTACATTAACTGTACATTAAGGGAGATGCACAAATCCCAAGAAATAATGAAATGTCAGGGTAAGAATCATCCCTTTTCAGGTTTAGTGCTCAATCTCCTATGATCTTGCATAAAATGCTACTGCTGTTCACCTTACTTTTAGGAAGTACAATTGATTTGTTTGCAATATTTATTAGTGCATTAGTCATGTACATTAGCACCAAACTGGAAACAAATAATGCTTTACTTCCTCAAGCCTGGCAAGCCAATGCAAGTAAAAATATAGGTGCCCATATAAATACAAGTGTGACTCACACTGCTGAAATAGTCTTCCTTTACCTAGATTTACCAGAAAAAGTTACAAAGATAAATATACTCCAACCATTTAATCTTTGATGAGTTAGAGCAGTTTACATTAATCAGGTTATATTGTGTTCTTTCAGTCGGTGTGCTTTGACAAATTATCAATAACAGGGGGTCACAAAAATAAATCAAAACTAAATAAATCGTTGGCCTGATATTAATAAATTGAATAGGCTAAAACTGGAAGGTATTTTGCTTAATAATCATTGTAGCTCAGGTTGGCATAATAAATTCTGCATAAGATGTGGTCGTTGGCTTTTAAAAAGAGAAATGTGTCCTCAGTCAAATAAAGATAAGTTTTATAGGTCCAATGTTGTTTATAACAATTGGTTCCATCACCGCCACTACCACCACTGCTATCCCATACATAGAGGTAATTCAAGTCAGCGTCAAATAATTTACTCCATGACTCCGTATATCAGTGCCTATATATGGTCACTGGCATAAGGAATTTCTCTGTAATAAAAATGAAACTCTCTTTTCCCAAAGGACTTTGGATTTCCCGATTCCTTGATTCTTATTGTTCTGAGTTTTCTCCAGTAGAAAGCTTTCTTTTTGCAACTGTCCTTTAGATCTGACACTTCAAAACCTCCCACACAGGTTAGCCTTACAATGTCCTACTCCGCTAACTTTATTGAGAGTGATTAGAACAATAACAAAGAAGAGTTGAGAGTGTTGATGGCCTTTATAGGAACTGATTTTAAAATTGTAATGTAAGCTGATTTATACTAGAATCCTATCATTTTAATTTTGCTCATCTTGATTTAGCATTATTGTCAAATTGCATTATTTTTGAAACAGCCCTAATTTCTTTTTTACTATTTAAGAATTTATGAAAATCCAAACGGGGCTGTTGCCATTTAATCTAGTAAAAATGCCACCACTTATTAAGTGCTTAATGGATGCCAGAACCTGACATATCTTTTGAATTTTACAAACCCTCCTCCAAAAGTTAGGCATTATTATCCCATATGGCATTTTGTTTTCTTAAAAATACCCATAGTCAGGCCTCCCCTAGTGGCGCAGCGGTTGAGTGGTGGGCTGCGACGCTGCTCGCATCCTCTGCAGCACTGGTTCGTTCCCTGGCCACTGGCAAGGGTCCCACAAAAATAAATAAATAAATAAATAAATAAATAAATAAATAAATAAATAAATAAATAAATGATACCCATAGTCATACATCCTTAGAAATGCTTTTTTTTTTTGCAATATGACTTTTGTCGTTCCTTCCATATCATCCAGTCCAATCTACCCCTTCATTCTACCTTCATAAAGACATCCCCTGCAATTTTAATTAAGGAACTCAGTAGGAGAGGCATTATACCATTTCTTGCAATAGCCGTTAAACTAGTCTGGTAGTTTCCACTTCCCAACTTTTTGAAATTAGTCACCAGGTAAAGTATTGTGATATCCCTAATACTACCATACTGTAAAAAATCCAAGCCAATTAGAAAGATCCTAAAGCATGAGATGCTTATATGGCGAGAGGTCAAGGATCATTAAGGTGGCAGGCCTGGTCTTAACCTTCAGAGTTCAGTCAAAGCCAGAGCACAGACCCTAGATATTTGTGAATCAAAATTCCACTGTCCCCTTCTACCAAAGATGCATTCATCTGCTATAGAACTGTGAACATCTGAAATTTATTGTTGTTGGTTTTATCTCTAAATTGGAGGTGGTTCAGTAAGAAGGGATAAATAGTCCATACATCACTGATTTGAAAAGGAAATAAAGTTCAGAGAAGACAAGAAATGTGCTGAAGTCCACACAGATATGAGGTGACTGAGCAAGGATTTCAACCCTATTGTCCTCAGTCTATATTCATGCCTTCACCACTATGTAATGCAACCCTCAATATATATGCAGGGACATTATTTTCTGAAAAGACTCAAATTGTAAGCAGTACTATAGAGAATATGTTATTTAAGAGATAATCTCAGTTTATAGGCTATAACATGTGTTGTGTTTATAACCAAACAGATGCTCCTAATTACAAATTTATTTTATTTATTATTGAAACAAGCTAACATTGTCTTTCCTTAGAGGCACTTTTATTTAAAATATATATTTTAAACAAATAGATCTGCATAATTTCCTTTCTTTAAAAAATATTTATTTAGATTTTCACTAATTCACTCTACATTTCCAAATGTTTTTAGCAGTATACTGGACCAGATTTATCTAACTCATGATTTTCTATAATTTATATCTTTACTGCTCAAAAATTTAAAGAAAAAAGAAGTGTTAAAGTAACTTTTTCTGGCATTTAAGATTTGGATGAATTAACAAGAAAAAATTATGCAAAAAAACCTGAAAGACCTCAAACTCAAAGTTTTTTCTTTCACATATGAGAACCTGCTCCAACAATATTATCCAGGTTGAAATCCATGCCGTGTTCAAGTTTGACCAAACTCTCACCACTACTACTGTTAACAGAGATGTTTCCATAAAGAAGAAGTACCATGTTCTCCCCTCTGTCTCTACCCCACTTAACTTTGGGAGGAACTGAAAGCAAGGGGAAACCACATCACACGGAAAGCCAGCGGGCTTAGGGACACACAGGAGGGAGACGTGTGGAGAAGGACACGATTGCTTCTCAGCTTTGGACTTGACCCTGGGGCTTGGGGAACATGGAAGGAGACAAGTAGTGGAGAAAAACTTAGAGTAGACATATGTAGAGGTGGACAAAGGCCGCCATTATCTTGATTTGTATTTTGATTTTGATCCTTTTGTCCCAGACTCACCTGGACCCTTCTGCCCTCTTCTTATAGTTCCCTGCCAGAAGGTGCCTTAGATTTATGGCAAGTTTTAGGGTCTCAGTGACCACTTTCATGCTGACTTTGGTTGGCTGAATATTTATGCAGGAGGGTATGGGTAACTTCGGGTGTTTTATTGGAAAACTATTATCATTTTTCTCTTCTCTCTTTATGCACACTAAATTCAATTAAAGTTCCTTTACATTAAGTTTCCTTTGTCTTTGTGCACACAGACGACTGGACTTCTTTAAAACATGCAAGTTTGGGGGTTCTGGTTACACATTGGTCTGCCTGCTAACGTTACTACAACAAAACTCTCTTAGAAACTAAGTTTACTTTAATCTTAACGAAAGGTTTGAGAAATATAGGCAGGATTATTGTCACTCATTTATTTTCCCTCACATTTTCTTTTATCTCTTGAGGAACTTCCTTGGATTTTGGGCTCCAACAGAGCCCAGTTTTGCTTACTTCCTTTCCCCCTTACCTTTTGACTTCCCTTTCATGAGCACACCAAAGTAATGATCTATCGAATATTGTCTAAAGAAATGCATAGTCCTTCTTATTTTTCTTATTTTTTTTAAAGCTTTTTTTTTTTTTTTAATAGAGGCATGCTTTATTTATTTGTTTGCTGGTTTGTTTGTTTGTTTTGTTTATACATGCACTGGGTACAGTCAGAAGCGCGGGAGGGTGAGAGAATTCACCAGAGCCAGAGCGGGGAGCAGAGCAGGCAGAAGGACCGAAGTACACTGCTGAGGGGAGCAGCAGGCGGCAGGAGAGGTCTGCGCGCCATGTGGGACCCTCCTGCGGTGGCCGGGGAGCAGCCGAGAATCGAACCGGCGCCGCAGAAGCCGCGGAGCAGCTTCGCAACCCAGCGCTCAACCGCTGCGCCACCGGGGAGGCCCATTTTTCTTATTTTTTAAATGTATTTTGAGGGCCTCCCCGGTGGCGCAGCGGTTGAGCGCTGGGTTGCGAAGCTGCCCGCAGCCTCTGCAGCACTGGTTCAATCCCCAGCTGCTGGGCAAGGGTCCCACCTGGCGCGCAGACCTCTCCTGCCGCCTGCTGCTCCCTCAGCAGTGTACTGCGGTCCTTCTGCCTGTTCTGCTCCCTGCTCTGGTTCTGGTGAATTCTCTCACCCTCCCGCACTTCTGACTGTACCCAGTGCTTATATAATAAATAATTAAATAAATGAATGAATGAATGAATGAATAAATAAATAAATGTATTTTGAAAATTCATACCTCCACCTATTTCTCACAGGCCATGTCCTCTGCCTTAAATGGCCCATTAAAAGACATTTCCCTTAACAAGAAAATTCTCCTTCACAAGGAACTTCAGAGCTGTGATGATAAGCAATAATGCATTCACTATTTGTTTCTTGGTTTTGACCACTCTAACTCTGAAACCTTGGGGAAGTTACTTAAGACATTAGCTTTCATGAAATAAATTTTGAATAACAGAAACCTCAAAATGTTGCTGAGAAAATTATGTGGAAGAAGGAAGTTTAAGCCTAACACAATGAAAAGACTTTCTAAATAGTCATTTCCTTCCTGCTAATCTCCTGCCACCTTCCTTGTGCCTTTCATCCATCTATTAAAATCACTCTAGATTGTTTCTTCATCTTTAAAGTAAATGTTACACATTATCACCAAAAGTTCCTGTAATTTTTACATGATATGTTTCTTATTCACTGCCTATTAGATTCTATTTCAGTCTGTGGATATGCTTTATTTCATATTTATTTCATATGTATGCTTTATTTCAGATGCAACCTATTCTCTAGGTAAAGTACATGAAAAATATGGAGCTCTTGTTCATTCTACTTGTAGCCTGTACTTCTAAGCCCTTGAAGAATGAATCTTATCCTCAGATAACCATTTTAACTTACTCTGTTAAACTGACCATATATGACAATCATGCGCTAGTGCTTGTGAAGATTGTGGGGCACTTTTTCACAAAAAAAAAAAAAAAAAAAAATTAAAATGTGTAAGAAAATGTCTTTGAAACATTTAAAGTTCAATTGAAACTATCTTATCAGACACAAGATATTTGTCACTGATTTTGGATTTTAGAAAAATTGGTAAAGATTATTGTAATTAACACAATTATAATTATAATCAATATAATTGCCATGTTTGTTCTCTATATATTTCACCTGATGGGATTTTAAAGCCTTTAAACCTTGATTAAATATATATTGCTCTTTTTATACTCACTGCATTTATATTACTGCACCCTATTCAAAGTAATCTATAAGTCAAAAGGCATTTGAGTTAAAGATGTATAGCAAAATGTCAGGAAAAAAAAAGACAGATTATCAGTGACATTCCATGACTACTGTATGAACAGGGCTTCTCATCTGCTTGAAATCACAGATTCCAGATATCAGTAAACTTTCCTAAAATATCTGCTCAGGATAAGAACAGGACACATTCTCTTTGGCATTCCACACCACTGCCATGAGAAGAGGGCAATCAAGCACACAAGAGATAGGGAAATGATAGAATAAGAACAGTCATAAAAATGTTCTTCATTTAACTAGAAAAAATAATGACAGTATGAGTCAAAACTGTGAATAATGACTGGAAATTTAAATATTGGGTAGGATGAATGCCTATGGATACACTTCAGATACAATTTTGTATTTCAGCATATGATTTTAGATCTCACCTATCAGAGAAAATGCAATGATAGGTAATGTAACAACATAATTTGCTTTTATATTTTTGTTGATTTTTTCTTTTCTAACACTAAATTGCTTTAGTTTGTTTGCAACAAATTGTTTGATTTGGCTTCAATTTGAATCGGTTGGTTCTAAACTTGACTCCAAGCTTCAGGGACATATTGATTAGTAATCATTCATCAAAACATTCATTTACAGGCCACTCAGATACGTGACCATGATTCAGTTTGCTTCAATAAGATGGAATCTATGCAGTTACTAGAGCTTTAATGTTTGTTTTCTTGTTTAATATTTTAGTATTCGGAAAAAAGATTCTCTAAAAAGTATTAACTTGTGTAAAATGAGAACATGGCTTAGCCTCCCAAAGTACAGTATGAACCCTTTTTTTTTTAAGTTTTATATTGTTAATGTACTGGATTCTCAACAATTGAGTTTGCAAAAGCCTTAAGGGCCAATGAGAAGTGTGACTTGCTACAGAGGAACAGATGGTATTCCCTTGCTTTGTGGCTCACTCAAACTTTCAAGTGAATTAGAAGGTACAGAGATAATACACTGAGAAAATTCTACTTATTAAGTGTGTGCAGAAGATATACACTTTTCCATTTAATTCTAAGAGAATATGCAAATATGTCCCCAGGATATTGAGCAACACAATATTTACTAATGTATCTTTATGTAATGATCTCTGAAATATGTTTATGATTCAAACCCATGTGAATAAATTTTAGTCAATACAAGACATATTTCAGGTGAAAGAAAACTTTTAATGTTAACGTTATCAGAAGGAAAAACAAACAAAATACATCTATTTCCAGAGAATGATTGCATGCCAGATGCTAGGAACTAGATTATTTCATTTTTAAATAACTAAATACAAAATGTTAGGGACTAGTATAATTTGCTTAGAAAAAATACCAATTCTGACACAACACTTGTGATAATTATTCTCTGATACCTTTAGTCTTGTACTTATCCTATTGGGGAGTTAAATGGAAATGCTGTAAGAATCACTGTCATCACATCTTTCAAGTTTTTACTGTAGCTTAGTTTCTGGAGTTCCAAGGATGCTAATCATATTCGGTGATATAAAATTCACACAAATGAAATGCCTGGATCTTATGCATGTAACTGATGAATGTTTTGTGAATGTATAAGTCAATGATTTATCACCTCAAACAAGATATAAAGCTTTTTTATCTCCAATGGAATTTGCTTCATATTTCATTTCAATTATACATACAAACATCAACTTACCAACTTACTTTATATTACAACAACAATTCTCAGGGAATATGACTTTTTTTTTAAAATGTCAGAGCACTGTGACTTTTTTTTTTTTAAAGATCCATTCATTTATGCATACAAGAGCTGGGGTACAGGCCAGAGGCCTGGGGGGTGAGAGGATTTACCAGAGACAGAGTGGGGAACCGAAAAGGCAGATTGACCAAAATACACTGCTGAGGGGAGCAGCAGGCATGTCAGGAGAGGTCTGTTGTGCCATGTGGACTGCTCCCTGGCTGGCTGAGGGATCGAACTTCTGCTGCAATGGCTGCAGACAGCACCATAGATTGAATCTCAACCCCTCGCACTCCCAGTTTCCAATATCTCTTTCATGTGCCTTTCTGGTCACACACAATTCCACCTTTGCTTAGGAAAACTCTATTTTGATTAACCCTAAATTAATGATATCTGTACTAAAAAAGGTAAATAATGCAATAATATTTAACTTTCAGGAAATATTTTATAAGATATAAATGCAATATTTAAGTCTTTGTTTAAAAACTGTATTTATTTATTCATGTGAGCCGAGATCCTGGATTCTTAGGAAGCCTTTGTAGCCTATTGATCAGAACAAGCCTCCGAAAAGTCAGATGAAAAGTAAATTTGACCTTACTTGACCTCAAGTAAGGCCAAAATGATCACAAAGAAAACTATTGGTACTATTTTGTATCTGATTATATTGTTTGAAAGAAATATGGCCATTCACTCAAGCTCAGTACTATTTTAAAAAAAGAAGGGTAGATCTACATTTGTAAAGGAGGAGATGTTCATCATACAAAAACTATATGCATATGTTCATCACCTTTCTTCTACCAAGTTGTCCTGACATTTTTAACTATTTGGTGTTGAAATATTTAAGCTTATATTTTAAATAATTCAAGATTTGAAAAGCCAAATTTTAAAGAGGATCCATTTGGAGAAAATTTGAGTAAACTGTTGAAATGACATTACTTAATGAAACTGATATAAGACAAACGCATACAGAACATAAACTTTTCCATTTATAAATCAAAATACCTTTACTGAAAAATGAGGCATTCCAAATTGCAATTTCATAAATTCAGGTTAAATCCACCACATATTTTGAGCTCTACATTGCATTTGTTTAGCTTCCTTGATTTTTACAAAGATCCATTACAGTGTCTGCCTGTTAGCAAGATAGTTTGTCAATAATTCTCTTTCCCTAAAAGCTTGAGAAGTTGAATTGCCCTTGAGCTACATTTGATGAATACTTTGGTTAAAGATTTCCAAATGTTTTTTAACAAAATGTAACCAATATTCAGAGGATTCATTTACAACAGTTCAATGTCCCTGTTGAACACTTTAGGTTGATTTGTAAAGTAATTCTTCAACTTTGAATAATTTCTTCTATGAAGTAATTCTTCAGTATGACTCTCTTTAATCTTCTCCAATCTGTGACTGTTTCACATCATTCCTTGCATTTTATGATCTTTAAATTTTAAAAAAGGACACTATAAGTTAATTGTAGTATGTCTCTATTTGGATTTGACTTTTTTTTTCTGATTAGATTAAAGTTCTGTACTTTTGACAAGAATACTGCAGGAATGATGGTATATGCTTTTTGATGCTTCATATCTGATGGTTCGTGATCTTGACATGTCTATTACTGGTGATGCCAATCTTGACAACTCTCTCGAGTTGTTCTCTGCAGAATTTTTCCACAGAAATTTTTTTTATTATTTCTTTTATGCTTAAAATTACCACAGGAGACACAATTTGAGACTATGCAGAGAGATGATTTTCACACATTTGTCACTGACTATACCATCCATGTGTGGAGTTGCCTGCTATTATTATTAATTTGATGTTTACTTAATAGTGATTTTATATTTGCCTAAATCCTTCACAATTTTAATATGAATTCTTCTATAATGGAGGATTATAATTCTCTCCCACATTTATTATACAGTTATTTTATATTAATATGAACTAAAAGCTATCTTAGGCTATATGTTATACAATATTATCATTTTGTTGCTTACATTGCTCAAATATGGTCTTTAGAGATTTCTTCAGGTTAGACACTTCGGCCTTTTTCATACTATTTCATTCCTTTTGGAATACTTCTGTGCTTCTGACACCACAAGATATTATTAGTTTACTGTATATTTTCACTGCAATAGCTATGGAATCAACTGCATCTCTAAGAAACCATGGTTCTTTTTATTGGGGAATGTTCTTTTCAAATGATTTGGGTTAATCCCTCCCTCCCCTGCTCCAGTTGCACTCATTTCTAATGGGGTATTACTGGCTCTAGGCACTTTCTGTGAATTAAGCATAGATAAATGTGTGTGTGCACAACCATACTAATGTGTGTGCAAATAAATATATATGTATATATGCATGCATGTTTATGTATGTGTATATATATACACACATACACACACATACACACACACACATACTCACACCAATGCTTTAATTCTTAATTCAGTATTACAGAGATCATTCCTCTATCTGTTTATTTCTTATGACTCATTTCCTTAGCAATGGCAAACATAGTTCTTATTACCTATAATGCATTTATGAATTGCTGATTCTTAAATACACATAAAATAGTTTCAGAATTGCCACTGCAAACCCAGTAGAAAATAAATTTACTTATTAGTATATGTAAAACAATTTAATGAACTATATTACATGCATATTTACTGTGATTATGTATCCTGTAGCCAATTTTCTATCAAGTATTCTAATAAGATATTAAATACCAGAACTTCATGACAAAGAGTAGAATATAAGTTGATATGAAAAATAGTCAGTTTGGTGAATTTCTAGATTCAAACATATATGAAGATGCTATTTTAGAAGCAGACTAGTAACCTATTCAATAATACTTCTACAAACACATATAAATCATCCCATGACTGAACTATCAGATTAAAAGCTGCCCACTAATAATAAATTTATCACAAATTTAAAATAATTATCGCATAGAAAATAGATACCATATTTAGTTTATAATTATTCATTCAAAATTATATTTTAATTAGTTCATTATAATAAAAGTAATAGTACTAGATTATAATATTTCTAAATGACAATAGTAAATAATAAATGGAAAATCACTACTGCTTCTGTTGGTTCATTATAATAACACTAATCATGGTAAATTATTTTGATATTATCAATAGGGATGTAAAACATAATACTGCCAGTTTAAAGAATGAATCATTTTCCGAGTAGTTCAGTGTCTTATAAATATCTACCTTATGATTTTTTAAATCATTGCTATTCATGACATCAACATCCAACAAGAAAAATAAATTGGCATTTAATTCAATTGTTTAATGGAATATTATAAATGTACCCTATGCTCAAAATAATGAAGCTGGGTATTGAAAACAATGTCAAATCATCATTCATCATTCAGGTTTCTCTTTTCTTCCACAAAGCATTCCATAATTTATTTTTTCGATCTATGAGGGGGGGGGGGTCTAGCAAAATGGCAGCAGAATAAAGATACCAGGTTCAATTCTTCACATAGTCACAACCAAATAATAATAATAATAATAATAATAATAATAATAAAAAGGCACCATCCCACAAAGAAAAAAGGATTACTATAACACACATCAGGAATAATGGTATGGAAGAAAGGGATGGAAAAAACTACAATTAATCAGTGTATAGAGTGATACTGGAACAGTACAGCCCATTAGAGAGAGATGGATGGCTGATGTAGAGATTCTCTTCTGTTGTTACTCAAAGACACATGTGCATATTGAGGACTTCAAAAACTGGGCACTATAACTAAGAAGGGGAAATCAGAGTAAGCATGCAGGAGACAGGCACACCACAAGAGGACAGTGAGAGTAAGTTAGAGAAAGGTAATTACTAGTTTGAGCCTGAGGCTTCCAACTAGAACAGTTGGATGCCTAACCAGTTTAAAAGCCAGATGGTATCACCTGTGTTTCTTCATAGGAGAGGTTGTTATTTGCAGCCTGAGGTTGGAATATACAATTTGACTGCCATACCACAACTCTGGGCCAGATATTAACAAAGTTATATACAATCTTATTTTAAGGACGATGTAATATTCATGTAGCAAATTGCTTCTGACCTTGTGTTGGTGCATAAACTTCTTGAAATCTGAGTTTGCTATCATGATTTGTGAAGAAATCTCAACTGACAATTTAAATGATAGATATTTTCTCTTTCTCTTCTCCCTCCCCCCTTTAAAAAAAATTCTCAAATCTAATAAGGTTCAAAGGGTATTACATATTTTCAAGCTTCTATAAATACTGTAATCTTCATCTATCCTTCACACCACAGTGAATTAAGTAGATACACATGTCCTGAGAAATTAAGATAGATGATTAGTTTGTTGCCACCATCTTGATGGCACAAAACATTATCACCCTCTCCACAGGTATTTGGCTAAAATAATCTGTCCTCACATTGTCAAGCAGCACCTTGAAAAAATTTCACACATATTGTTGAAAGCAAAGTGGAAGTCACAGATAATATCAGCCATAGTTTACATACCGCATACATAATTTGATTTTGATATGAACTTGAAAAACTAAAGATAATATGCATAAAATGTTATACTTATTTGCAGACATTAATTCAATCAATTTACTAAAAGAACATTGTTTTTCCTTTTTTGTATATATAAGGTTAGAGAAAATAAAGGAAAGGTAAATTAGTTGTCCAAAACCCACACTTGCTTTTAATTAAAGATCTAAAATGCATTTGGCTGCCTCTATGTGTATTAATGAACATTCATTTGAAATATAAATAAAATGAGAAATATATTTTTATTATAAGCATTAAAAGAAACAGAAGAAAAAAAATAAAGGTCTGTAACCTAGATTTGGAGATAAATTTTATCATTATTTTCCTTTTCCCGAAGAGTATTTTCACAATTGGAAAGGCTGACTGTAAATGAGACATATACAGTGTTAATGAAATGACAACTTGGAAAAAAATAAAGTTCCTCAGTGAAGAATTCAAACAAATTCTATTTTGGTAAGTTAGAGAAATTAATTGATGGTTGTCATTCCATCCATCCATCCATCCACCAATTCATCTACTTTATCATTCACCTATCTATCATATCTAATATTTTGTGAAAACTCCATACAGTTTCATAAGGACTGAAGCATTCTTACCAACCGTGTAAGAGCATTCCTTTTTTGTCCATATCCTCACCAACACCTGCTGTTTCTGGACATTTTGATATGGGCCATTTGTATGGATGTGATGATAAGTGATGGTGAACATTTTGCCATGTGCCTGATGGCCATTTGTATGACATTTTTTTGGAGAAGTGTCTCTTTAGCATTTCTACTTTTTTTTTTTGGTTATGTATTTACTTTTTTTTTGCATAGTATGAGCTAGAATATTAGCCCCTTGTATGATATATTATATGCAAATATTTTCTGCCATTCAATAGGGTGTCTTTTTGTTTTAATGATAGTTCCTTTTGCTGTACAAATGCTTTTTAGTTTGAATAGGTCATTTTGGGCATGTTTGTTTTGTTTTCCTTGTTGGAGTCAAGTCCTCAAAGACATCACTGAAACCAATAACTTACAGTGTTTTTACTATGATTCCTTCTATGTTTTATGCTTCTGGTTAGCCACAGGCAAAAAAGAAGGAAAGTAGTATCTTACACCATACACAAAATAACTTTTGGTCTGGTAGGGTGCTGGAAAAATGGCATTTACTGATCTTGCTTTGCACAAGTTGGGTAATAGAATCTGAGATCTACTTGAAACTTTTGATTTGAAATTTACCTTTGAAATTCATATTATACTAACCTTAGAAGAGTGCTTCATTCTCTTTGAATTTCATATGGAAATTCTTCACCCTGCCCGAGTTTTGCAAATATCAACATAATTTTCTGAAGAAAAATGCTGCAGTCATGTCCTCTAAAAACAAACAAATATGCTGTCCCAAACCCGTTGCTTAGCAATATCATGTTCTTAGTCTACAGCAATTGCATTATTTTATGTCATAATATTCATGATGCCTACAAGATTCCACATGATACAAACAAATGTTTATTACTGTCAGATAAAGAGTTTTATAACTAATGCTGGCCTGATTTTTCCCCCACCACCCTACATAAACCTGGGAAATGAAAACATTTGAATCAATAAAATGTTTGTTATTAAAGAACCGCGATACTAGACTGCTTATAGAAAAGTGAATTTGTTCTTAGTATTAGTATAGTTCTTAATTTTTAGCCTTCGTATATCATATAATTATTTTTCACAGTTTTCATAAGGGTTTTATAATGTCCCCAAAAATTCCACCTTTTAAAACCAATTAATGTTTATCACTAATTACAGTGTGATGGACGGGGTATGCAATTTGCAAAAATGTATTAAGTCCAAATCACATTTATATTTTTATTAATTCCATGATTTCTGTTTGTAAGCATAAGCAATTTTGAATGCAAAATGGAAAAATAATTATTAATAACAGTACTAGCAGTAACATTAGTTAACAGTAAGTAGTAGTGTACTATTTTTATAACATTTGTCATACTTAAGGTATGGACTTAAAGATATGGATTACATATAATACTTACACATATGTAATGCTTCAATATATATACATATGTGCATGCATACATATATATAATGTATAAAATAGGTGTTCAATATATAGTTAGAAAATATCTTTAGTCAGAAGACTAAAAAGATTGCTACTCTCACCTAGTTTGTTCCCTTAAGGAATCACTGTGCATTTTACTTATTGTCCAATATCTGAAAGTAGTATTTCTTTGATATATTTATTTAGTTTTATAATCTGTCACAGTGTGGAAGTACATATAATAATGACATTTTGTAACAGATAGTAATAGAAAAATTAAAATATTTTAAAATAACATACAAAATTTTGAATACAATAGTATGGAAAAAACATGCAAAACTCTTGCAATTACCCTTCTCAAATATAAACATATTTTACATTTTGATGTGCATCACCTCAATGTGATGCACATAATACTTTTTATCTATGTTTTTATTTATAAATCGTGTTGTACCTAATTGAATAGTGTTCATTGAAATCCATGTTCATTCAACAAATATAAATGCAACTTAATTTGGAAGTAGTTTTTGCATATATAATCAAGTCAAGGGGCAATCATATTAAATTAGTGTTGGCCTTAACTCCAATCACTGATGTCCTTATAAGAAGGAATTTGTGCACAAAGATACAGTTACACATAGAAGACAACTGTACATGGGAGGATAGAGGCAGAAATTGGAATGATGCAACTGTAAACCAAGGAATTCCCAGAATTCTCAGCAACCTCCAGAAGGCAAAAGAGAAGCAAGGAATATATTGGATCTTAGAGTCCCCCAAAGGAGCTAAATTTCTGGTCTTTTGTCTGTGAAAGAATACATTTTTTTTTGTTTAAGCCAGACAGGTAATAATAATTCATATGGTAGCCTGATGAATGTATTATACATACTATAGAATGCAATATACATGCTAGAGAATATGTAGATATATATATAGTACATATATAGCAATGCATTGTATATGTATAATATATATTTACTATATATATCAACATTTTTACAAAATAGAATTTATTATTTGTATCCTTTTATCCAAAATGAATATTCAATTGGACATCCCTGGTGACCTTGGGGCTAAGTCTCAGTGCTATCACCACTATCGCCTGAGCTCAATCCCAGACCAGGGAGATAATTCACATATGCCCCCAAAGACCTCTCCTGTCTCACCCACTGCTCCCCTTGGCAGTGTATTTCAATAAATCCACCTGTTCTGCTTCCCATTCTGTCTCTGGTGAATCCTTTCACCCCCATACCTCTGGCCTATCCCCTATATCTTATATGCAAAAAATAAATACATAAATAAATAAATCTTTGCGAAATGAGTATTTAATCACTGTCAATTATATGTTATCCTGATATTCAATTGTTTCAGAGTAATTTGTTATATAAATATCTATTATTGTTCACATATTATTACATATTATATAGCTTTTAATTCCTATCTTTAATAAAGCATCACATAATCTGATTTGGTATAAAAGCTTTGTTAATCTTTCATTAATTTCTAAGCTAATTCCTAGAAAAATATTTGTTGTGAATATAATCAGTATCTATGATACATATTGACAAGATTCAAAAAAAAAAAAGACAAAATCAAAATCGACTACACAACACAAAGTACTATTCCTTATATTAAATATTTTGTTATGACAATTGGGCAATGAAATGAAGTCATTATTGCTTTTTTATGCATTCTTTTGATAACTGATGAGGTTTAACATCTTATGTGCTTTTCTGAAATTTCTGTTTCATATGTCTGATTTATGTAAATTTTAAAGAAATTTTGTGTACTTATAATTCAAATATTTCTTTTATTGTTGTTACAAACTCTCCTTTTTTTATCATAAGCATCCTAGATTTTACTAGTATATTTTTAAAATCACCATACTCTCCGTTATGTTTGATAGCAAATTTAATAAAATCTAAGACTCAAAGGGAGTAACATTGATTAACTATATATTAACTATATATTTACCTTTTGCTTAATATTGTATTCCAACACATAAGTTCAAGAAAGTATTTAAAATAATATTCCACAAGAACAGACACATGGACCAATGGAACTGAATAGAAAATCCAGAAATAAACTCACAGAATTACAGTCAACAAATCTTTGACAAAGGAGCAAAAAATATGCAATGGAGTAAAGAAAGTTTGTTCAATATGGTTCTGGGAAAACTGGGTTGCTACATGCAAAATAATGAAGCACGACTACTACCTCACACCATGCACAAAAACCAACTCAAAATGGATTAAAGAACAAGACATAAGACCTGAAACCATAAAATATATAGAAAGAAATATAGGTGAACTACTACATGACATACACCTCAGTAACATCTTTAAAGATACATCACCCAAAGTAGTGATAGTGAAGGCAAAGATAAAGAGCTGGGACTACATCAAATTAAAGAGCTTCTGTACAGTAACCAAAACAAAGAGACACCCCACCAATTGGGAGAAATTTTTTGCACACAACAGTAAATGATAAAGGACTGATCACAAAAATCTACAAAGAGCTGATAAGACTCAACAAAAGCAAAGTTAAATAGCCCAGTTAAAAAATGGGCAGAAGAGCTAAAACAAAACTTCTCCAAAAAGGAAATGCAAATGGCCAACAGTCATATGAAAAAATGTTCAACAGCACTTGTAATCAGGGAAATACAAATCAAAACTACAATGAGATACCATCTTACACCAGTGAGAATGACACATAATAACAAAATTAATAATAATAATAATAATAATAATAATAATAATAAACTAGCAACAACAAATCTTGGCAAGGATTTGGAGAAAAAGGAACTCTCCTGCACTGATGGTGGGAGTACAAACTGGTCCATCCACTATGGAGAGCTGTGTGGAGATTTCTGGACCTACTAAACATAGAGCTTCCATATGATCCAGCAATTCCACTCCTACATCTTTACCCAAAGGACACAGAAAAATTAATTCAAAAGGGCACCTGCACTTCTATGTTTATAGCAGCACTGTTTACAATAGCTAAGCTATGGAAACAACACAAATTGACCCCAAATAGATGACTGGATCAAGAACATGTGGTACATATACACAATGGAATATTATTTAGCAATCAAGAAAGATAAACTCATGCCATTTGTAGCAACATGGATGGAGCTGGAAGGGATCATGCTCAGCAAAATAAGCCAGAAAGAAGAAGAAAAAATACTGGATGGTCTCACTCATATTAGGAATTTAGAAAACCTAAATAAGGGATCAGGAAAAAGCCTAATTGTAATAAAGTAAAAATCAAAATCAACAGGCAACTATAAACCAGAGACACTACAGCGGGGAGAGAAGGGAGCAGGATCAAAACAAGGGGTGTGGGAATTGTATGGGGACTATAACCAATATGAAAATGCATATATTGTGCAAAAATTATGTAAAATATGATGAAAAATGATGTAAAATATATAAAATAAAATTAAAAAAGCAATATTCCAACTGTCAAAGATTGTATGCATATTTTTTGAGATGTTACTTATTTCTCTTTGCAAGCTTTTATATATTTTCATGTATAATGGACAACTGAAATATCAATAAAAGTGAAAAAATATGACAATTACTAAACAAGAAAAAGTGGTCTCACTACATTCAAATTAGTGAGTTGTACTGAAGATTCAGAATAATTTTCTTTGAGATCTGTTTTGATATGAACTACATTGGAAGTATAGGATTTAGGTATTTTCCATAGCTAATGCATTGTATGTATGCTTGACTTTGTGTGTATGTGTGGACTTATTGATGAGCAGAATTTTTTTTTTAAATTTCGCTTTGGGGTTAAATACACTGAAGAGAACCATGGAATACAGATACATGCATATTAATTGATAGTTAAGAAATAAGATCTGCATAATACTTTAAGAATACATTCACATGAGATTGTACACAGGAAGTTTATGCTAATGGAACCCATATAAGAATGATAACCATTTTCAAATAAGCCAATTTTAATTTTTGCTCTGGAAAACAAATGAAAACTTAAAAGATTTGGCAGCCTACCACAATAGGTAAGAAGATAGGTTACCCAATCAAGTTTAGTAACTAATATATAATTTGTTATGTTTGTATATTAATTATATAAAATATAGCATGTATCTATTGATATTCTGAAGATTAAATTATCTTCTTTAGAGTTCTTTAAAGAGTTCTATAACTCTGTTTCATATGTACAGATTGTGTTAAGTCTTCAATTGTCCTAAAACACTACATAGTTTCACGGCATTTATGGTTTGCATACCTGTAAGGAGCTCAATGAATTTCTCTATGCCTGTTATCATGCCATCCTCATATCACAAAGTCTGAAGTCAATTCTGAGATAATATGACAGTTTTAAACAATGAATATTGAGGTTTTTTGCTCCCAAGAATCATAAATTTACTGACTTGTGGTATCTGTATCTTTTTAAGTTACTTCCCAAACAATTGACATTATCACTACGTACATTAGCTACATATTAAATTTATTATCTCTTCTACTTTGCAAGAAAGTCAAGGTAACTCTAAAAACAATGTTATTATTTATCAGTTTTATGCATAAGATTGAATAAGAAGGCTGTTAAATTGACAAAGTTAATACTACCTTAAATGTGATACTTCAATGCTATTTTTTTTTTTTTAGATTGATTGATTGATTGATACAAGCACTGGGTACAGTCAGAAGCGCGGGAGGGTGAGAGAATTCACCAGAGCCAGAGCAGGGAGCAGAGCAGGCAGAAGGACCGAAGTACACTGCTGAGGGGAGCAGCGGGCGGCAGGAGAGGTCTGGGTGCCATGTGGGACCCTCCTCCGGTGGCCGGGGAGCAGCTGGGGAGCGAACCGGCGCTGCAGAGGCTGCTGGCAGCTTAGCAACCCAGCACTCAACTGCTGCGCCATCAGGGAGGCCCTCAATGCTATTTCTATTAACAAAATAAATGGGAGAAAGTATATTATGCCATAATTTTGAGATAATAATTAAATGATTTATAAAAAATAAATGATCAATACTATGAATCTAAATGGCAAAAGTCTAAATCTTCAGAGTGGACAATTGAAAATGGAACAGAGACAGAAGACTGCCGAAAGCATGGAAATTGTAGCCATATTGGCAGAGCCACCCCGGGGTACACCTTAAACTGGCACGTGGAGCCTGCTCCTTATTTCT
This sequence comes from Talpa europaea, assembly GCF_964194135.1. Lineage (NCBI taxonomy): Eukaryota > Metazoa > Chordata > Mammalia > Eulipotyphla > Talpidae > Talpa > Talpa europaea. The sequence continues at coordinate 110,366,581 of NC_140071.1, read as the reverse complement.
CTTCCTTTTTCCAAGTTCACTGCTGGCCCAAGTCAGGGATGATGGTGGGTGATTTCTCAGAATGGAATAAGATGCATTTACTGATTCCTTCAAAATATTAACTCCTCCCTCCCAGCCTCTGATGTAAGCATGCCCCACTCCACCTCCTTATCACTCTTCTTCCCCAAATAAACATCAGCTTCATTTTCTTTCTTTTTTTTTCCCCAAAGATTTATTTATTTATTTATAAAAGCACTGGGTACAGTCAGAAGCGTGGGAGAGTGAGAGAATTCATCAGAGCCAGAGCAGGGAGCAGAGCAGGCAGAAGGACCGAAGTACACTGCTGAGGGGAGCAGCGGGCGGCAGGAGAGGTCTGCACGCCATGTGGGACCCTCCTCCGGTGGCCGGGGAGCAACCGGGGATTGAACCGGCGCTGCAGAGTCTGCGGGCAGCTTTGCAACCCAGCGCTCAACCGCTGCGCCACCGGGGAGGCCCAGCTTCATTTTCTTTTTATACTTTTCCAGGTATTTGGGGCAACAATTATCTGCGCAGAACAAAAACTTGGTAAGTATTTAAAATTCCTCTGGAAGACTCATGGGTTTGGTGAAGTGCAGCTATTGCTATCACATTAGAGTTGAAGCTTGATGTTGTCAATATCTTTGAAATCAGTAATTATACATGGCTTTTTCCAAATCAATTAGTCAGTTCATCTGTGTGTAAAATATTCTCTTTTCAGTTTACTCTGACTATATTCATGGGTAGCCATGTTGTTGTTGTTTCCCTAACAGGAGAAAAGAGTAAATTTTATTACCAGAATGTAGCTATTAATAATTAGTACAGTACCTAAATATGTTATAGGTTGAATTTTGACTTTCTTTTTTTTTTTTTTTTTTTTTTTTTTTTTTATTTATTTTTTTTTATTAATTTTTTTTTTCTTTTTTTTTTTTTTATAGAGGCATGTTTTATTTATTTATTTGTTTGTTTGTTCGTTTGTTTTGTTTATACATGCACTGGGTACAGTCAGAAGCGCGGGAGGGTGAGAGAATTCACCAGAGCCAGAGCGGGGAGCAGAGCAGGCAGAAGGACCGAAGTACACTGCTGAGGGGAGCAGCGGGCGGCAGGAGAGGTCTGCGCGCCAAGTGGGACCCTCCTCCGGTGGCCGGGGAGCAGCCGGGGATCGAACCGGCACTGCAGAGGCCGCGGGCAGCTTTGCAACCCAGCGCTCAACCGCTGCGCCACCGGGGAGGCCCGAATTTTGACTTTCTTAAAAAAAAAAAAAAAATGAAGTCCTTACTCTCAGAATGTGACCTTATTTAAAAACTAGGTAATTGTCATTGTAATTAGCTAAGAGGAGGTCATATTGGAGTAGGCGGGTCTCTACCGCAGTAAGAAATTTTTGCTTAAAAGAAGTGGTCATGCGAAGCAGAAAGACAGGTAGAATACCTTGTAAAGATGCAGGAGTAGAATGATGTATCAATAAACCACGGAACACCAAAGATGGCTAGCAAATCACCAGAAGGTAGAAAGAGCAGAAAATGATTCTGTAACATGTTTTCAGAGGAAGCATGGTCCTGCTGACACCTGGATTTTAGCATTTTAAGTGTTTGAAATGTGAGACAATAAATTTCTATTGTTTTGATCTATTTATGTTGTGGTACTTTAATAATAGCCCTAAAAAACTAATATAATTTTTAAGGCACTTTCCAACATATGGAAGTTTTCATATTTGATCATTATAGGAATAAAAATACTGCTACTCAAAAAGAGCAATTGAATCATGTAAAATCATACTGTAAGTGGGACACCAAAGAACCAGATTTATGATTCTGAGCCCAATCCTCTTTGAACTAATAATATGATAATGATATGACAAAATAGGTATTTCTGGGATTGTTTAGGAACCTTGCCGTAGTTCATATAGGTAATTTCCTTTTGAATTCCAAATTATTATTTTAAATTAATATTTTCAATAAAATGCATTTGGAAATTCTGGATAATCCATGTCTATTCCTTGATTCTAGGTTTAAAGAAAAAAAAAATGCAAAGCAACACAATGTCAACTCATAGATTAACATGGCTTATCTATTATTGAATGCAAAAAATGATAAGAAGCAATAAGGTAGTAGTACTTAATAACATTTGTTCTATTTCCTGTTGGTGCATAAAATTGTGACTAACACAAATGAATTTCTCAATGAGCTTCTCTCAAATGAATGAATGCCTCATCTCATCATCCCTGCACCTATACTCACACTGGCTTAGAAAAATCAAAGATGAACTCTCTCTCTATGTGCTTTGTAAACAGAAAAAAAAATGCAATTCAAAAGAAAAAAAAAGCAAACACAGTAATGAATATATGGTATTTCTATGCTTTTTTTGAAAGACATTTTAAAGTGGAATATGATATCTTTTCTGCCATATATCAGTGGTTTCTAGTTATATGGATGAAAGGAAAATAAAATGAGTACCATAAGAGGAAACAGAAACACTTTTATGTGGGAGTTTATGTTCTGTGTTTGTGTCTCTAGCTGTTGTCATATCTCTTAATAAAACCAGTCAGTCTGTATTCATGTTCTAACCGTATGCCATTTAGCACAAAAAGGAGTAGACATATATCAGGAAGTTTGACTACTTCCCAAAGTTGCTAGAACGAACATACAAAAGAAAAATGGCAGAATTTCTTTTGGGGTTAAAGAGGCTTTAATTCAAGCATAACCACTGTGACCAATACTCACAAATGAGAAACACTTTTTTATACAGATATTCAGTATATATTTAATATTTGTGATTGTGGCATCCATGACTGCTCAATTGAAAGTAATACTTGATTTTAAATTGACCTAATGTCTTCAATTACGTACATACAGAAAAGGGGTAAATCAAAATGACATTTGAAGAAAAGTTTCAGTTGCCCTTTTTCTCTCCCTCAGTAAGTTTGTTTTACTCCATGACCTCAATATTACAAAAAATAACTGAGCAGATCAGTGATTGCAAGACATCATCTTGATGTTTCCTATGTGCAGTGACTAGACAGGAAATTTTCATTTCATACACCATTTGAGCCTAGCTGCGGTGATTTCACAAAAGGCAGCAGGCTTTGAAAAGTTAATGATAAAGAAAAACATTTGTTTTGTTATTTTGTGAAAGTACTGTGTGTTTAAAACTAGAACCTATGGAGGTAGGTTAGCCATAAGGAAGAGCAAAACTTAAACCATTTTATTTGGCAGTGCTTATGTTTATATCACATGAAAAAGAAAAAAAAGTACCACTAAGATAATATCACAATGGGAATTGCATGAAGAATTATAATAAAAATGTGCAATATAGAATAATATATTCACTACCTATAAAACACACAAATATAGTCTGTAGGTAATATAATGACCTTAATTTTGAATAAATGCATGATATATGTTCTAAAACGTATTTGTTTACTTATGTAATCTCCCAAAAGGTATTTATCAATATCCTCTTTCAAAAATAGGAAGTATTTGAACAATTAACAACACAGATTTGTGATTCGTAAAAATCATTATAATTAATGGGTAATGTCCTTAAAATTGTTTTTGTATCATGTTTAAGAAAAGTTTTCTTTTTTCTTTTTATCAAAGTTTTCAATTAGAAGGCCAGAGGACTCTGAGGCAATAACCCAGTTTTGATATGCTAGCTTTGACTTTAACACTAAACCTGGCAATTAGGTGTTGTCCATTTTACCTCCTAAAGGGACATTCTAAAAATGGGCTTGGTTAGACCACAATCATTTCCTTCTGGATTCTTCTTTTTTTAATGTTTATTGATTCAACATTGGTTTATACTACTCTGTAAATGTCAGGAGTACAGTTTCACAGTTCAGTTTTCCTGGATTCTTCCTGTAACATCCTGACAATTACCTCTGCCTTCATTTGCACTTTTATTCTGACCTTCAACCACCCCACAGTTTTTAGATACATTAGTCTTTAAAGAGAATAAAGTGTTCTTCCCAATATATAGGACTTCTAAATTCCCTGTAGAATGAAAATACATCTATTTCTTTTAGATTTAATATAATCAAGCCTTCACCTTCATTTCCCATCTTGCCCCTCCATATATCCTACATTATAATCATCAAATACTGGGGTTCTCCAAATTCATTAATAAAATTCATCAGTACTTTTCATTGATTCCATTTCTATACACATGCTTTTGTTAGGGGGAAAAAGGATGTCCCAAAGCAAATTCCATATAGGCTTTGTGGACTCCACCCCCACCCCAGGTCAAAGCCAAAGACACTGGGAACTCCAAATCCCATCACCACCAAAGGGAAGGTGGCTGGGACCTGAGGGTGGGGTTAAGCAGCCAGGTGGATACAAAAGGCAGACACGTGGGCTTTGGGGGGGCTCTCCATTTTGGCTCTCCGCCAGCTCGCAGCTCTGGGAGTGACTTTGGGTTTCCAGGTCTTCGGATCTCGGGTAGGACGCATTAAAGACTTTATTTCCCTATTTTCTCCCTGAGTTGTACATTTTCCTTATTTCTTTTTCTCTTGTAAATAAACCTTTTATTAACCCTTTTGTGTGTGTCTGTAGTAGAATATTCATAAGTCTCTTTAAAGCGCGCGGGTGAGGACCCACAGCCAGGAACCTGTTTAATATCAGGGTTGCTCTATAACACTTTCTTTTCCCTCAAGAATTCTACGTTATTTTGTCTGGGAAGCTCCTGCTCATTATTTATAACTCAGTTCATAGAAAAGGTCCTCTGAGAAACAATCTCAAATTCCCCATTAGGGAGACTTTCCCCTTTCTACCAATTAATAAAGTTTCACTTCTCTCTAAAGTATCATTGGTAATCCATACCATGATATATTTAACTTGTGTTGTCTTTTTCCTACTTGGGGTACAACCCTAGTTTACTTTGTATCTTCATACAGCAACTAAGATGGAAAGCATAAAAATTATTTCCCCTTTATCTCTAAACAACTTCCATCTAGATTTAATGAAATTCCAAACTCTGTTTTATTTTACCCTTCTTGTAAATTTTTTTAGCACAAACAGTTCAATAACTACATGTTACAATGCACCTAATAGTTTATCCTTTGCTTTTCAATTTTAATTCAGTTGTATATAACTACATGGGCTTGATATAAGACACGACTAATGTTTCCAAATACACACATACGTGCAACATACACACACACACACAGGTGAATGTACTAAGTTGATTTTTCCATTAAGCAGATTGAGCAATTTGGCAGACATTCCTTTTTTTTTGTTGTTATAATGATCATTACAATTTTGATACTTACCAATTATCTCTACTAGTAGGAAAAGGATAAGTAGATATAGAAAGTTATAGGGAATTCTGATTTTCCAAGAATGATAAAGATCACTATAAGCAATAATGCTTTCAAAATAGGACAGATGAAAAAGAACATTCTTTTTTATCTGCATGACATTCACTTATGAAAGTTTGGCATTGTGAAATCATTAATTATTTCCCTGCCTATTATTTATATTTCAAAAGTATAGACTACAAAAGGTAAATGACCCTCTGTTCAGAAGGTACTGTGCTTCAGAATCTTTTAAAACATACATTAAATAGTAATTAGATCTATTTTCCATTCCTATTTAAATTTTTATTTAGCAACTCCTGATTCTGCATCTTCACAAAGGTCAGCATTTTGCTGTGAATGCGAAGATGAATAAACATATGCTTATTTATGGCATACTATATACTAAGCTAGCTGCTAAATGTGGAACACAGAGATCAGTGAATTTTGATGTTCAGAATTTATCCTCATGGATGTTGGAGTTGAGAAAGAACAACTGATATTAAAACACATACATGCACAAACAATCTCATACATGTAAACTGCAGAAGGTCAAGCACCTTGAAGGAAATTCGTAAGGGTTTAAGAAGATATGGTAGGTGTGATCTAAATTAATTAGATTTGGTAACTAATAGTAACTCCTATGAGAAAGATGAGTTTAAACGATTAACCCACACAAGACATGCAACCAATGCATTTGCTCCAGAAATTTTCCAGATTTCAAGAAGTGCAAGTCAGAAAATAAACCTTCATGAATTTGAGCAAATAAAATCTATTTTTGTTACATATATTTTCAGTTAATCTCTTTCTAGATCTCCTATAATTTGAATACCAGACATCCTAAAATGATTGTCTTTTTCCTTTCATATGTATCTTCTTTCTCTCTTTTCCCCTTTTCTTTTTTCTTTTCCTGTCATATTTTCTTTATGTTATCTCTTCAATTTCATTATGTGTTATCTTTACTTAATACTTACATTTATAATTTATCAAAACACTTTCTCTATATGATATTTTTTTTAAAGATTTATTTATTTATACAAGCACTGGGTACAGTCAGAAGCGCGGGAGGGTGAGAGAATTCACCAGAGCCAGAGCGGGGAGCAGAGCAGGCAGAAGGACCGAAGTACACTGCTGAGGGGAGCAGTGGGCGGCAGGAGAGGTCTGCGCACCATGTGGGACCCTCCTCCAGTGGCCAGGGAGCAGCCGGGGATCGAACCGGCGCTGCAGAGGCTGCGGGGATTGCAACCTGGTGCTCAACCGCTGCGCCACCGGGGAGGCCCTATATGATATTTTAAGTCATTTCATTTTTATCTTTATGTATGGAATACCCTCAAATCTGCATGATATATGATATTTTATCTGCTGTTTTTTAGTAACTTCCTCTTCCATCTTTCCCCATGTGTTCAATATCATATGTAGTTCCAGTTACATCCTTGACAAGACAGCCTCAATCTTAAGGTATGTATCACCTTACAGGCAAGCACTCATGGTTATTAATTAAGCTTATAATACCTGAAGAAGAAAATGAGGTTGATCTAATTGAGGAAAAGTTTCTGTCCAACTGATCATGAAGATTTGGTGTCATATTGCATATTTTGTAGAATGTGTAAAGAAGAATCTCAGAGAGATATGTGTAGATAGATGATGGGCAGTAATCTTTTTGTAGAAAGGACAGTGGCCAAATAGAAAAATCAGTTGTATTATAAGAAGATGCTCCTAAGAGAGTAGAAGTAGAAAAATCTATTCCTAAGAGAGTAGAAGTAGAAAATCATCTATGGTAGCACAACTTATTTCCAAAACTGCAACTAGAAAGATTTTTTATTATGGTGGCCCTGACAAACATTTTCTTAAAGGGCTAGATAGTAAATATTGTAAGTGTTGTTGACCATAGGTACTTTTGGATTTTTGTTTTTATTGTAGCAGTCCTAGAAATAGGTTAAAATAATGAGCATTGTTTTGCTTCATTAAAACTTAATTTGCAAACTTAATTTGGCTGACCTGCTAACCATGGTTTGCTCACCCTATACAACCAGGAATAATACCCATTTGGGATAATTTGTCACAATTGCATATAATTATGTACTCACATTTTAAAAAAAGAGGTATACTTAATGAACTATTAAAAAAAAGTTTTGGAAGAGGGCAATTGAAACTTTAAGTTGTCATATTAATTTTAGGCAATTTTAAGGGCTAGTTGCTGATTTTTTTGTATCTCATGAGAATATTTCATATTTTGCTTTAGTTTTTAATTTGTGGAAATAGAAATAACTTTCTCCTTTTTTATAATTTATTTGCCAATATATTCTTTTTAAAAAATTATTTATGCATACAAGTATTGGGGTGTAAGCCAGAGGTACAGGGGATGGGAAGATTCACCAGAAACAGAGTGAGGAACAGAACAGGCAGATCTACTGAAATACACTGCTAAGGGGAACAGCTGGTGAGACAGGAGAGGTCTGCTGCACCATGTGGGTTGCTCCCTGGCTGGCTGGGGACCAAACTAGTGTTGGGGGCAATACCTTGATAGCACAGTCTTTAACCCCCTACTCCACCAGGGAGGCCCAGTTTCCAACATATTCTGCATGTTTAAAGTGTTTTTCAAAAGGCTAATTGCATGTAAAAGCACATCTAAATTTGTAGTAAGTACTTAGGTATCAAATGTTTCTATATGGAGAAAAGAGAAGCACTAATGGAGCTAATGTTGGGAATGCTAAAGTGGGAATGACAGAAGACATGTTGAAATAAATCTTATTTCAAAGTAAGAAACATATGCCACAAACTGTTTAAATCAAAGCTTTAGCATTTATATATGTTAAAAATAGATTTCACCACTTCCCTAGCCCAACAAACACACAATAAGTTGGTTGATGGGAAACATGGAGTTGAGAGCTTGAAATCACAAATTACTTCTGAAAAAGTCTGCATCAGAATTAGTCTATTAATGAATATGGTTCATGGGAAATGGTCTAACATCAGATTGAGAATGTGTGCACTGGGATGTTTATGGAGAAGTTGGAAAAATAAGACCAAATGTGTATTTTGGACAATTCAATTAGCAATTCTATTTTTTAATTTTGTGAATATTTGTGGAAAATGTATATACAGCTATACATATTTGATGATGAACAAATGTTTCCTGGACCCGAAGAATTATTAAAATACAGAAAAAAAGGGCCTCCCCGGTGGCGCAGCGGTTGAGCGCTGGGTTGCGAAGCTGCCCGCAGCCTCTGCAGCGCCGGCTCGATTCCCAGCTGCTCCCTGGCCACTGGAGGAGGGTCCCACATGGCGCGCAGACCTCTCCGGCCACCTGCTGCTCCCCTCAGCAGTGTACTTCGGTCCTTCTGCCTGCTCTGCTTCGGTCCTTCTGCCTGCTCTGGCTCTGGTGAATTCTCTCACCCTCCCTTGCTTCTGACTGTACCCAGTGCTTGTATAAATAAATAAATAAATAAATCTTTAAAAAAAATACAGAAAAAAAGATTGTGTTCATACCAAAAAGATTGGACATTATTTTGGTCAATAGAAAAAAAAAAGAAAAAATATTTTTCAATGTTGCAGAATAAATTCATTTAAAATAATTGCATGATACTTTACACTTTTTATACCTATGAAAAGCAAACATTCATTACCGATAAGTCATTCTTAGGCTGATGCAGCTTTATCACATTAGCTATAATGGGATAACTTTTTCCCAAGTTGATAATCTTGCTTGTTTTGCTTTAGTTTTTAATTTGTGGTTATTTTCTTTTTTTTTTTTGAATATTTATTTATTTATTTTTAAGATATTTATTTATTTATCTATATAAGCACTGGGTACAGTCAGAGGCTCAGGAGGGTGGGAGGATTCGCCAGAGCCAGAGCAGGGAGCAGAATAGGCAGAATGACAAAGTATAATGCTGAGGGGAGCAGCGGGCACAGCAGGAAAGGTCTGTGCGCCATGTGGGACCTTCGCTTGCCAAGGATCAAACGGGTGCTGTAGAAGCTGTGGGCAGCTTCGCAGCCCAGCGCTCAACTGCTACGCCACCAGGGAGGCCCAATTTGTGGTTATTTTCAACAGAGTTTACTGAACAGCACAAAATTGCTGATATTCATAATGATTGATCACAGTGCAACAAATTCATGAGCCACACATACGAAAAAAAAACAAAAACAGAGTAGTAGAGAATGGAATTCATTTGAAAATAATTTCCAAAAGAAAAAAAACACTAAGACAGTTAATGTTTGTTTGTTACAACTCTTGGGGAAAAAATGTTCCTGGTGTTGACTTCTGAAAGGTAGCATTAGAGGAAGACCCCTGCTCCACTCCTGAGGGGATAATCTAAAGTAATTAACGAAGACACTAAAGGGCCTCCCCTGGTGGCGCAGGCAGTTGAGCGCAGCACTGTGAAGCTGTCCGCAGCCTCTGCAGTGCTGGTTCTATCCCAGCAGGCCAGGCAAGGGTCCTACACAGCACAGCAGACCTCTCCTGTCTTGCCTGCTGCTCCCCACAGCAGTGTATTTCGTCAGTCTGCCTGTTCTGTTCCCCGCTGTGTCGCTGGTGAATCCTCTCACCCTCCCGCGCATGTGGCCTATACCCAGGTTCTTGTATAAATAAGTAAGTAAATAAATAAATATCCAAAAAAAAAAAAAAAAGAAAGAAAGAAAGGCACTAGACTCAGGGTCCTATGATTTGGGGTGAAACTAGAGCACCTTTTGGTCAACAATGTTGACTGTAACAGAAGGACTACATTAAATTCAAAATCTTCTGCACTAAACTATCACTAAAATAGAGAAAAAATCTATAGATTTAGAGAAAATATTTGCACATCATAGATCTAACAAGAGCTGGTATTCGGTATCTACAATGAAGCCTTACAATTCAACAAAAAGGAAAAAAAAAACAATCAAAAATGAATAGAAGACATTCAGATGTCCAATGGGCACATAATGTTCACCATCACTTTTATAAAGCAAAGGGAAATCAAAGCCACAAGATACCACCTTACAACTGTGCAAATGGCCCACATCAAAAAAGATCAGAAACAGGAGGGGGCGGAGCAACATGGCGGCGAGGAGACGCTGCGAGTAAGATTTCCCATTAAAAAAAAGTTAATAGGGAGGAAAAGCGGCAGGTCCCAGTGAGAACTGGGACACGGAAGATAAACGGGTGACTCCAGCAAACTACCCAAAGAAGAAAGTGGCCATAAAAGAGGACTAGAAGGGAGGGAAGCGCAGAACCCTGCTCACCTCCCCCGCCCACAGAGGCGGCACTCTTCGACCTGCAGAGAGGAGGAAAACAACAAACCAAAACGGCCACCAAGAACAAAGGACGCAGCAAGAGGGACTGTGAGTGGAAAGGAACTATTGCAGCCACCACACCCCTTGAACGGGAGCTGAGGCGAACCCTGCAGGATTCGCCGCGGCAGTGAGCAAACGGCTCCGGGCGCCATTAGAGAAGAACAAAGACCCCGGGAGACGCGCACACAGCCCGGGCTGCCGGTAAGCTTGCGCGGATAGCGGCGCGCTCGGCGCACTTGAAAACCAAGTGCAGACCAGGATCGCGGCTGCCCAGTTTCCCACGCCTGCGACCTAGGCTTGGGAGACGACCTAGGCTTGCAGGGAGACGCGCGGAGGTCCTCACTGAGGTGAAGGTCCCTCCCTGAGTAAGCAGGAACCAGGCGCCCAGGCACGGGAGCGGTGCAAAAGGCGCCGTTCCCGCGCCACTGAACTGGGCTACAGCCCGCGTCCTGGAACTGAGGGCTTTGGAACTGAGACTCGGGGCACGAAATTAGGGGCGTGGGTTCCCCACGACGGTGGGGCACAAGGCAGACACAGCACCCCAAAGCCGTTGAGGTGTACCCTACCATCCCCGCTTTGCTCCCTGTCCCACAGGGTGGAAAATCAGCTCCCCAAGGGCTCTAGGAGAGATCTTTGGCGCCACCTAGCGACTTGAAGCCAGCACAGGCTCCTGAAGGAGCTAGTGGCCAGCTGGGGAGTTAGCCCACACCCGGCCCCTTCCGAACAAGTAGTCTGAGCCCACAGGGAGAGCGAGCACCCACAGCCAGGGCAGACCAGGCACGCAGAAGAGTGTGCCTGACACCGGACGCGCAGGGAGTGTGTGCCACATCACCATTTTAGAACAGGGACGTTTCTTCAGTAAAGACTACCTGCAGAAGGCTTCCTCAGGAGCCAGAGGTGAGCGGGGGAAGTTCGCCCACGCCAGACCCCCTCTGGCCTGCAGTCCAAGCCCAGAGGGGGAGCAGGAACCCACCGCCGGGGCAGACCAGGCGCACAGGGGAGTGTGTCCCCACATCGACATTTTAGGACAGGGACCTTTCTCCAATAAAGACTGCTTGAAACTGACAGATGACTCCTGGAGGAACCAGAGGGGAGAAGAGAAGCCCACCCAAGATGCCGGCCAGTCCCAACAACACAGTGTCCCAATGCATACGGCAAATTAGAAAACAGACAGTAGGGAGGAGAAGAACCACACGTAACCTAGCAACTCTCCAGAGAAAAAGCACACCACAAAAAGAAAACCAGCCCCCAGATTGCAACGACAGTAACTTGGAAGAACTTCTGAGCCTTCCAGAAAGAGAATTTAAAATTGCCGTGATTAAAAAAGTGACAGAAGTCATAAAGGAAAACAATGATAAGGGAAAAATAATCAACGATCAGAAGAATGAAATTGAGTCCCTAAAGAGGGAAGTAAAAGAAATGCAGGAGATCAAAGAATTAGTGGAAGAACTAAAGAATTCTGGGAAAAGCAATGAAAGCAGAATTGATGAAATGGAAGAACGAATAAATGCTCTTGAAGACACAGAAATAAAAAGAACCAAAACAGAAAAGGAAAGAGAAGTACGAAGGAAAAAGAATGAAGAAAGACTTCGGGAACTATCTGACTCCATGAGGAAAGGAAATATAAGAGTTATAGGAATACCAGAAGGAGAGGAGAGAGAAGTAGGAACAGAGAAAATATTCAAAGAGATAATTGAAGAGAACTTCCCAAATGTGAAGAAGGAGCTGAAAATTGATATACAAGAAGAAAGAAGAACACCAAACTTCCACGACGAAAGGAAAAATACAGCAAGACACATAATAGTAAAGCTCCCAAGAATCCAGGACAAGGAAAAAATAATGAAGCTGGCAAGAGGGAAGAAACAGATAACATTCAAAGGAAAACCAATCAGGCTGACATCAGACTTCTCCGAAGAAACACTACGGGCAAGGAGAGAGTGGAGGGACATAGTCAACAGACTCCAAGAAAACAGATGCCAACCAAGAATACTCTATCCCGCAAAGCTCTCCTTCCTCTTTGAAGAAAGAATATGGACCTTCCCAGACAAATAGAAACTCCGGAATTTCATTGCAACTAAACCCCCACTCCAAAAAATACTACAAGGAGTCCTAAAGCCAGAACCTCAGAGGGACGAATAACAATGAAAGAAGGCCAAAAAAAAAAAAGTTATTAAAAGAATAAATAAATAAAATCAAAGGAAAGACAAACACAATGGCAAATACAGATGTTAACATATCAATATTAACTCTAAATGTAAATGGACTAAACTCTTCAATAAAAAGACACAGAGTTGCAGCCTGGATTAAGAAACAAAACCCAACCTTTTGCTGTCTCCAGGAAACACATTTAGCTACAAAACATAAAAATAGGCTCAAAGTTAAAGGATGGAAAACAATCCTACAAGCAAATGGACCAAAAAAGAAAGCAGGAACAGCTATACTTATATCAGATAAAACAGATTTCAAACTCAAAAAGATAAAAAGAGACCCCAATGGTCACTACATTATGATCAAGGGGACAATACTTCAAGAAGAAATAACACTCATTAACATATACTCACCAAACGAAGGAGCACCAAAATATATCAGACAACTGTTGTCCTCTCTGAAAACAGACATCAGAGAAAACACATACGTAGTGGGAGACTTCAACACACCACTATCAACAATGGATAGATCAACAAGACAAAAAATAAGTAAAGAAACCAAAGCTCTAAATAAGGACCTAGAGCAATTGGGCTTAACAGACATCTATAGAACACTAAACCCAAAAAAAACGGAGTACACATTTTTCTCAAGCGCACACGGATCATTCTCCAGGATCGATCACATACTGGGGCACAAGACAAACATCAACAGATACACCAAGATTGAAATCATATCAACCATCTTTTCTGACCATGAAGGCATCAAACTAGAAATAAACCATAAAAAGAAGGCAAGGAACTTTCCTACCTCATGGAGATTAAAAACCACACTACTGGAAGACCACTGGACTAATGAGGAGATCAAAGAAGAAATTAAAAAAAATTCTTTGAATTGAACGACAAGGAGGACACCAATATCCTAAATGTATGGGATGCAGCAAAAGCAGTAATAAGAGGAAAATATATAGCAATAGAAGCTCACATCAAGAAACAAGAAAGAACTCAAAGAAACAACCTAATCTCGAAGCTCAAAGATCTAGAAAAAGAACAACAAAAAAACCCCAAAACCAGTAGAAGAAAAGAAATAATAAAAACCAAAGCAGAAATAAATGAAATTGAAACTAAAAAAACAATCCAAAAGATCAATGAAACCAAGAGCTGGTTCTTTGAAAAAATCAATAAAATAGACAAACCCCTAGCCAGGCTCACAAAGGAAAAAAGGGAGAAAGCACAAATAAACAGGATCATCAATGAAAGAGGAGAAATCACAACGGACACAGCAGAAATCAAAAGAATAATCAGTAACTACTATGAACAGTTATATGGAAACAAGTTTAATAATCTAGAGGAGATGGACAAATTCCTACAACTCTACAATCACCCAAAGCTAGATAAAGAAGAAATAGAACACCTAAACAGACCAATTACAATTAACGAAATTGAAATGGTAATCAAAAACCTCCCCAAAAACAAAAGCCCAGGACCTGATGGATTTACAAATGAATTCTACCAAACATTCAGAGACGAATTAGTGCCTATCCTTCACAAACTCTTCCAAAAAATTGAGAAGGAAGGGACAATACCAAACACGTTCTATGAAGCCAACATACACTAATACCAAAACCGAACAAGGACAACACAAAAAAGGAAAACTACAGGCCAATCTCCCTAATGAACACTGATGCAAAAATCCTCAATAAAATTTTAGCCATCAGAATCCAACAATGTATCCATAAGATAATTCACCACGACCAAGTAGGATTCATTCCAGGGGCACAAGGATGGTTTAACATCCGAAAATCAATCAACGTTATCCAACACATCAACAAAAAGAAATATAAAAACCATATGATAATATCAATAGATGCTGAGAAAGCTTTCGACAAAGTGCAACACCCATTCATGATAAAAGACCTTGAAATTCTTGGGATACAAGGAACATACCTCAACATCATAAAGGCCATCTATGACAAGCCAACAGCCAGTATCATTCTCAATGGTGAAAAGCTGAAAGCAATTCCATTAAGATCTGAAATAAGACAAGGATGTCCACTCTCACCACTGCTTTTCAATATAATTCTGGAAGTCCTAGCCAGGGCAATAAGACAAGAGAAAGACATCCAAGGAATCCAAATAGGAAAAGAAGAAGTCAAACTATCACTATTTGCAGACGATATGATATTATACATAGAGAACCCCAAAAACTCCACAGAAAAGCTAATTCAACTCATCAATCAGTTCAGTAAAGTGGCAGGATACAAAATCAACATGCAAAAGTCAGTAGCCTTCCTATACACAAACAATAAATCTGAAGAAGAAGAAATAAAAAAAACCATCCCTTTTGTTATTGAAACAAAAAAAATCAAATATTTGGGAATAAATCTAACAAAAGAGGTAAAGGACCTATACAAAGAAAACTATAAAACACTGTTAAAAGAAATAGAAGAAGACACAAAGAAATGGAGAGACATCCCCTGCTCGTGGATTGGAAGAATAAACATTATTAAAATGGCCATCCTTCCAAAAGCAATATACAGATTCAATGCTATTCCAATCAAAATTTCAATGTCATTCTTCAAAGAAATAGAACAATTATTGATGAAATTCATATGGAATCACAAAAAACCCCGAATAGCCAAAGCTCTCCTGAAAAAAAAAGAAGGGAATGGAGGCATTACACTCCCAGACTTCAAACTATACTACAAAGCCATAATCATCAAAACTGCATGGTATTGGAACAAGAACAGACATACAGACCAATGGAATCGAATAGAAAATCCAGAAATAAACCCACAGATTTATGGTCAACTAATCTTTGACAAAGGAGCAAAGACTATGCATTGGAGCAAAGAAAGTTTGTTCAATAAATGGTGCTGGGAAAACTGGGTCGCTACATGCAAAACAATGAAGCTTGACCACTACCTCACACCATACACAAAAATCAACTCAAAATGGATTAAAGAACTAGACATAAGACCTGAAACCATAAAATATATAGAAGGAAATATAGGCGAAACACTACGTGATCTGCACATCAAAGACATCTTTACAGACACATCACCCAAAGCAGTGATAGTGAAGGCAAAGATAAACAGCTGGGACTACATCAAATTAAAGAGCTTCTGCACAGCAAAAGAGACAATAACAAAAACAAAGAGAAACCCCACCAACTGGGAGAACATTTTTGCACCCAACACTAATGATAAAGGACTGATCACAAAAATCTGCAAAGAGCTGATGAGAATCAACAACAACAAAGAAAAGAATCCAGTCAAAAAATGGGCAGAAGAGCTAAAAAGAAACTTCTCTGAAGAGGAAATGCAAATGGCCAACAGGCATATGAAAAAATGTTCAACATCACTTGCCATCAGGGAAATGCAAATCAAAACTACCATGAGATACCATCTTACACCAGTGAGAATGGCACATATTAAAAACACTAGCAACAACAAATGCTGGCGAGGGTGTGGAGAAAAAGGAACTCTTCTGCACTGTTGGTGGGAGTGCAAACTGGTCCAACCACTGTGGAGAGCTGTGTGGAGATTTCTGGACCTACTAAACATAGAGCTTCCATATGATCCAGCAATTCCACTCCTAGGTATTTACCCAAAGGACACAGAAACATCAATTCCAAAGAACACCTGCACCCCTATGTTTATAGCAGCACTGTTTACAATAGCTAAGCTTTGGAAACAACCCAAATGCCCAAAAATAGATGACTGGATCAAGAAGATGTGGTACATATATACCATGGAATATTACTCAGCATTCAAAAAAGATAAACACATGCAATTTGCAGCAACATGGATGGCATTGGAAGGGATCATGCTCAGCGAAATAAGCCAAAAAGAAAAAGAAAAATACCGGATGGTCTCACTCATAGCAGGAATCTAGAAAACTTAAATAAGGGACCAGGAAAATGAATAACTATAAGAAAGTGAAAATCAAAATCAACAAAAAACTATGAACCAGAGACACTTTTAGGGGGCGGGGGCGGGAGGGGAGGGATTGGGGTCAGAATGGGGGGGCTGCAATTGTATGGGGGATATAACAATAAAATTTATAAAAAAAAAAAAAGATCAGAAACATATATGGCTAGGATATGAAGGAAAAGGAACACTCTTACACAGTTATGGGACTGTAGACAGCCCCTGTGGAAAACAGTATGGAGATTTCTCAAAATAATAAATATGGATCTACTGTATGATTCAGCCATTCTACTCCTAGGTAACTCTCCAAAGAATGCCAAAGCACTAATATAAAGAGATGCTGCACTTTTATATTCATTGCAGCACTATTTACAATAATCAAGTTGTGGAAACAACTTAAATGTCCAATGACACATGAGTGGATTAGGGAGACATGGTGTGTGTGAGTGTGTGTGTGTGTATACTATATATAGATTTATATAGTATATATAGATTTATACTATATATAGATTTATACTATATTTATACTATATATAGATTTACATAGTATATATATAGATTTATATATAATATACACACAATGGAATACTACTCAACTATAAAAAAAAATAAACTCTTCACTGTTGTAGCAACATAGAGTTAGAGGGTGAAATAAATCAGAAAGAGAAAGACAAATAACAAATTGTGTCACTTGTGTGTGCAAAATGTAGAAACAAAACAAAGAGTTAAATTAAGCCAAACCAATGACAAATTCTAGAAATCTGACTATAGAATTGAGGTTACCACTGTGAGAGGAAGACAGGTTAGGTAAAAGTAGGGAGGAGGCACAATGGATTATGGTGGAGGACTTTCAGTGACTTAGTGGTGGCTGTAGTGTGGTAACATACCTGATGGGTGTGGTCCCATGTCTCTAAATCATAAAGTTGTAAACCAAAGTTACCTCATTAAGAAACAAAAACTGGGGCCTCCCCGGTGGCGCAGTGGTTGAGTGCTGGGTTGCGAAGCTGCCCGCAGCCTCTGCGGCGCCGGTTCAATTCTCGGCTGCTCCCCGGCCACCGCAGGAGGGTCCCACATGGCACGCAGACCTCTCCTGCCGCCCGCTGCTCCCCTCAGCAGTGTACTTCAGTCCTTCTGCCTGCTCTGCTCCCCGCTCTGGCTCTGGTGAATTCTCTCACCCTCCCGCGCTTCTGACTGTACCCAGTGCATGTATAAACAAAACAAACAAACAAATAAAATAAATAAATAAAACATGACTCTATTTAAAAAAAAAAAAGAAACAAAAACTGTAATGGGGCCTCCCTGGTGGCACAGGCGGTTGAGCACCGCACTGTGAAGCTGTCCGCAGCCTCCGCAGCATAGGTTCGATCCCGGCCAACTGGAGAGAATCGCACATGGTGCATCAGACCTCTCCTGTCTCACCCTCTGCTCCCCTCAGCAGTGTGTTTTGTCAGTTGGCTGTTCTGTTCCCCACTCTGTCTCTGGTGTATCCTCTCACCCTCCCACATATCTGGCCTGTACCCCAGCACTTGTATAAATAAAAAATGTAAGAGGAAATTTGTCTTGGTTAAAGGATCTCTTTTAGTTGTCTTTTATTCCCAATCTAAAATGTTTATTCAAATACCACATATATTGCATCATTTCTACTTTTTTTTTGCTTTCAAAGCCTTGAATATTGTTGAACAGCAAATGATTGTTTCTCTTTGTTTTCGGCCTAGTATTTTATCTTAGAGAAAAAAGAGTGATGTATATTCAATTAATGTCAACCTGAGGTTAAAAATTCATATAAAATATTCAATGATTCTATAAGACATGTGGATCTCTTTTTAAACATGTTTGATAAAAGAGAAGTACTATTTTTATGTAATATGCTCATATCCTTTGCAATGCATTTCATTTGAATCTTTACAAATATTTTCTAAAGAATAATCTTTTTTGTATTATTGAGAATAAATTTATTATACATTTTAAGTTTGTTATATTGATAACATGATTAAATGAGGTAATATGCTACAAATTTTTAGAAAATAGTTTTCTATTGCAGTTTCTTGTCTCACAATTTTCCCATGTAATATCAGTGACTACATTCTCACTTACAAAATTATTACATTTACCAGCATGCAAACAATAATATGTGCTATACTCAATATTTGGAGTGATATATTTTGTTTTATTGCATCCATATACAAATGCTTTTAAAAGGTACTCTCATTTTGGGCAGAAGAGCTAAAAAGAAACATCTCCAAAAGGAAATATAAATGGCCAACAGGCATATGAAAAAATGTTCAACATCACTTGTAATCAGGGAAATACAAAGCAAAACTACAATGATATACCATCTTACACCAGTGAGAATGACACACAATAAAAACACACACACACAAAAAAAAAAAAAAAAAAAAACTAGCAACAACAAATGTTGGCAAGGATTTGGAGAAAAAGGAACTCTCCTGCACTGATGGTGGGAGTGCAAACTGGTCCAACCACTATGGAGAGCTGTGTGGAGATTCCTCAGTCTGCTGAAGATGGAGCTTCCATATGATCCAGCAATTCCACTCTTAGGTATTTACCCAAAAGACACAGAAACATTAATTCAAAAGGGCACCTGCACCCCTATGTTTATAGCAGCACTATTTATAATAGCTAAGCTATGGAAACAACCCAAATGCCCCCAAATAAATGACTGGATCAAGAACATGTGGTGCATATACACAATGGAATATTACTCAGCAATCAAAAAGATAAACTCATGCCATTTGCAGCAACATGGATGGAGCTGGAAGGGATCATGCTCAGCAAAATAAGCCAGAAAGAAAAAGAAAAATGCCAGATGGTCTCACTCATGGCAGGAATTTAGAAAACCTAAATAAGGGATCAGGAAAAATACTAATTATAATAAAGCAAAAATCAAAATCAACAGGCAACTATAAACCAGAGACACAATACAGGGGGGGGGGAAGGGAGCAGGATCAAAACATGGGTGGTGGGAATTTTACTGGGACAGTAACCAAAATGAAAATGCATACACTATACAAAAATGAAAAATGATGTAAAAATATATAAAATAAAATTTTAAAAAAGTGTTATTCTGTCTTAAGAAGTTGGTGCCATTCCTGTGACTTTAGAATTGCTTCAATGAGAATTAATAAATAACAAACAAGCACATTTTTAGAACATAAATTTATGAGGAAATGGTTGGCCTTTCAAGGGGCAAAATTATGTTAATGTTTAACAATAAAATTATAATAAAGACCAGAAATTAGATATATAATTTAAAAGATAAAAGTTTTTATGCTAAAAGACACAATCTAATATTGTTGATGATGATGCAAATAAAGACTGTTAAGTATTCAATATGCAGAGCATGCATGATGACTCATTAGGCAGAGAAAATTATTACTGCCCATTAAAGAATTAGCTTTCACACAAATGGAAAAGTTGATTAGTGCACCGCAGAGTGATTGGTTTCTAAAATTATAAAATTAATTAATGTATGAAATATTTAATTTCACACATAAATATCTGTGAAGAGAAATTAATTGTTTCATACAATAAAAGTCATTTATTTTACATGCAGGATCAAATATTAAGTTTGAAATCATAAGAGAGTTTTTGATTGTATTTGTTCATGCCAATTTTGTAGCAATTTATAATATTCTTATGGTTTTAGAGAAATTACATGAAAAAATGTATAATACAGATGGATATATTGCTATTAAAATAATAGTGTGTGTACATATTGGCATTATGTTAAAAATATCATTGAGGTCAGCACAGTCAAAGATTTTAAACTATACCTCCCAAATTTACATTGTAAAATGACAAAGAGTAAAGCAATAAAACATGCTAATTAGATTTAACCACATTTTTTAGATGATAGTCACAATGAAATGATAACTGATGAAATAAATTTAGTAAATCATAGGTATTTTATACATCATACAGTATCACATACAATATAATACACAGTTTACCTGTGTATTATATTGATATTCTGAATTAAAATGAAAAAAAGGGCTCAGCATAAACTGTGATAATGTAATGTTTTCTTGTATGTAATAGCAAATTCCAAGGTCACGGTTTTGTGTTACAGCATCTACACTATTGCAAGTTCATTACCTCAAAGATATCTTAAAAAGTCAGAAATGCAGAAGTATAAATTTGGTTTATTGACAAATTAAAATCATTTTGTTTTGCAATTAGAGACACATATTTTGATATCTTGCAGAAGATGTGATGTGTCTTTGGAAATGCTTGAGAAGTCACTTAAGCATGGATTGATAGATTTACTGAATAGGATGGACTACAGACAGATAGATGGTATAGATATGAGCTAGATGACAGTTTTTATATGTGTGCATATGACAGTAATATTATAATGATTATGATTATTCTATCCATATTAAGGTCAAAAGTTCTACCTGATCAAGATATTCCTATGTCCCCATGAGATCATTTTGAGATAATTGGGTGTTTATTGAGTCCCATTCTCATTAGTTCAGCCTGTAGACTCTAACTGATTACTGTGAAAGTCCTACTGCAATCTAATGACTGAATGGTCTCATCCTATCCTATTATGTTACCTTGTGAATTTAACCAATTCCTATGTACTCATTAATTATGAAGCTAAAGCATAAAACATTGGAATCAATTGAAGCACTGTAGGTTATGGCCATTTTTTATCCCCTCTATAAAATAAAACATGCAAAAAAATCACAATACTATAATAACCTTTCTTACAAGCTTAAAAAAATAACAAACCACAAAATATTTCTTTTAATAGGATCATTTTGTCAATACTGATGAAACAGAAAGTCAAAATTCTGGCCAGACAACTTACACTAACATTATTTCTGTTTGTCGATGAATTAAAAAAAAAAAAAAACCTTAAAGAAAACATTGTCATTAAAATGGGGTCACAGGGAGAGAAGGAGGAAGGAGTCATGATCATTAGGAAGTAAGACAATGTCTATGCAAAATACCAGATATAGATTTTCAGTGTGGTGCATTTACTTATACAGTGAAAATAAGAAAGAGCAATTTCCTTTCAATAAAAATACTGGCAACTCAACTTTTATTGGAAGTCTTCTGTTGTCTTTCTTAAAGTATAATTCTAAGGGACATAGATCAGATGCGACAATGGGATGAAATTTTATTAGTTCTCTAGGGCAACCTTACTGAATTACTGCTTCCATTATATGAAAAGGGAATAAAAGGAAGAGTTACTCCCTAGTTAACTTATTTTTTCAACCTAACAGTGTAAAAATAAGACTATACACACTGAAACATTTTATTCCTAAAAGAAATGTAAAAACGTAATGATAAAAGTATATTATTGATTTTATTGTGAGACAATTTCATAAAACTAAAACATATTCAGTTACCTTTTTAATTGGAAAACATAATAGTATTTATTGTAAGCTACTATTTGTCAATGTGTGGATGCATATATATATATATATATATGCATATATAGAACATATATATATGCCAAAACACATACATACATATGTGTGGCCTTAGAATGTTTAATGTGGTTTTGAAAACAAAATTAAATTTCTTTTTAAAAGATAATTTTATGATTATGATAATGTTCAAGAAATTACCACATAAAATTGGAGGATATTAACTATTCATCTATTATATAGCACTATTTTTTTAAATATTTTCCCAAATATATTCAAACTAAATAGAAGAAACAATAATCTAAATACAGTAATTTTGAATAGATATTCCAACTAAAAATGTCATTAGAGGTTTCTCTTCTCTATAGCAAATGCACTATTTTTAAAAGTTTACTGGTGATTAAACTTCAGATGATGCATTTATAGGCCCCTCATGCTTTCTGAGAGTGGACTGATTTCTGAGAAGTAATTGACATTCTTTTCCCTGAGTTTTAAATCAAGAAGCTGAATAATGCTTGAAATTTTCAAAAGAATGTCAATAAAACAAAGCTTGCTATGGAATGAAATGCTCACATTCAAAATGGGAAATGACCTGACTCAGAAATGAAAACCTTTATTTCCATCTAATATAGGAGTTATCACAGGAAAAATTCAAGAGAGCAAATTACAGAAAAATTCACGTATACAATGTACATAGACTTTTATAAAATTATTTGGGCCTCCTGGTGGTGCAAGGGGTTAAGTCTCAGCACTATGAAGCTATCAGCAGCCACTGCAGCATGCGTTCATTCCCTAGCCTGGGAGCTGACTCACATAGAGCAGCAGACCTCTCCTGCTTTGCCCACTGCTCCTCTCAGCAGTGTATTTCAGTCAGTCTGCCTGTTTTACTCCCCACTCTGCCTCTGGTGAATTTTTTTACCCTCTTGTACCTCTACACTCCAGCTCTTGAATGCTTAAATAAATAAATCTTTAAAAAAAAATCACAACTTGCATGGGTTATTGAGGCCACCTTGAGGCTGTCATGTTTAAGAATAGAAAGAAATTGTGTGTACCATCATTGTGTTATTTCTAGCATATTTTTTTATTTATTTCTATTTTTTCTGTTTGTGTGATTACTGTAGGACTGAGGTTCTATGTCATTCTACAATGAAGTTATAAAAAGATGAAAATAAAAGGAGGGAGAGAGCAAGATACAGAGGGAGATAGAAACAGAAAGATAGAGAAAAAGAGAGAAAATAAATTAAAATTGAAAACAAACAGTTCTTTATTTCAATATATTATCATTTTAATTTTAATGAATACTATTTTTTCTTGCATGGATGCTGCATGAGAAAATAGCATTATTGGAAAAAACTTTCAAAATAGAGCCTCCCCTGGTGGCGCAGGCGGTTCAGTGCAGCCCTGTGAAGCTGTCCACAGCCTCAGCAGCGCCGGTTCAATCCCGGCCCACCGGGGAGGGTCCCACATGGAGTGCAGACCTCTTCTGCCTCTTCCGCTGCTCCCCTCAGCAGTGTATTTTGTCAGTCTGTCTCTTCTGTTCCCCACTCTGTCTCTGGTGAATCCTCTCACCCTCCCGCAGATCTGGCCTGGACCCTGGTTCTTGTATAAATAAATAAATCTTTAAAAAAAAAAAAAACTTTCAAAATAAATGCCCTATATAGCAATTATTAAATATGATAAAACCAAGGCAGTGTACAGAAGGACCACATCTAATAGTCTCCTTTTTATGCCCCTCATGAGTGAATTGCCACACTGAACTTGAGGTGCAGAAGCAAATGCTAAATAAGTGCAAAGAATCATTGTGCTTGCATTATACATTATAGATTAATATAACACTCAAGAAAATGTACTTTCCCCTGTTTCCATTGACTGTATTATCTAATGTGGTGTGGGTAAGGTTTTCTCAACTGCTAACATTTCCCAAAACTTTCTAATGATCAGGCAGAATAGCATTTTCCACTTATTTTAAACTTTTTAATGATCATTTCCCCCCCAATGCCTAGCAAAGCAGCTGTTTTTCCCTCAGACTGAAACTTATGCCAAGTTTAAAATGTTAATGTTTTTGAGCCATGTGCTCAAGCATTAAGTATCTCCAATTTCTAAACTGAAAGATCTTGGCAGCTCCCACTCACTAAACTCAGATAGAAACAGACTTATAACACTTGAGGGGGAAAAAAAGGGGAACCTAGCCACTTCTTTCCCTACACAGTCCATTTTTAAATGGTCAACATTACTTAGGATATTTTCAATAATCTAAAATCAGTTGAATATTGATTACAGTAATTAGCCTAAATGGTTGGTTATTAAATTAACAAAATTAGATTACTGAGCAGGAAGATAAAATCAGATAATTAAAATTAAGAGTGCACAATATGAAGATTAGATAAGTGATATTATAAAAACAACTGACAGTTTTAAATAAGATCAAGGTTCTTGATTTTGATATTTTTGTAAGCCATAAGGTATCCTTTCAAATATTTCAAAATTATTATAATTTTTAAAAAATTCTTCTCATTTCCAGGAAAGCAATCCTCAGTTTCTCTGAAAGTTTTATACATTTACTATGTCCTCATTTTTTAAACTATTATAACATTGACATTTTGGCATAGAATTTGTCAGTTCTATGAATTACATAACCAACAGAGCAAGGATATAAAATGGTTCCATCACCACAAAAGAACATTCTTGTTGCTATTCCTTTAAAATTGCACCTAGCTAATGGCTTATGATGTTCACTGTTTCATTGCCAGGAGGATAATCTGAAAACAGCCCAGAGGGGAACTGGATGAGAGTTTACAATGAATTGGCGGGAATCTAAACATCTCTTGATCAATAGCACCAAAAGTGACACTGAGGAAATTCAACTCCTTAGATCAAAAGGTGGGTGGAGAGTGATGCTTAGAAACTGCACCAAGATGGGAGCCTGCCACGCATATATAAGCTGTGCTTCCATGTTTTGCCAGCAGCCTTGGGGAGGAGAAAATTTATTACCTGGAGGAGTGACCTTAAATGAGGGTAGATATATGTGGGAACAGCAGTGGCCCAAGTGGACCAGGTCTCAATTGAAGAGCACAGGGCATGGAAAAGCACTCTCCACCCCACCTCCTTGGGACTCATGCTGATGTACAAAAGAATACATATATATTGTTGGAGGGAATGTAAATTGGTGCAGACATTTTGGAAAGCAGTATGGACCTTCCTCAAAAAAACAAAAAACAAAAAACTAAAATCAGAACTATCATTTAATACAACAATCCCACGTGTGTGTATCTATCCAAGGAATACAAAATTGTCAACTCAAACAGTTATATGTTCCATGATGTTTATGACAGTATTATTTATAATAGCTATTATATAGAAGCAATGACACGTCATCTGATAGATAAGTGGATAAAGATGTGAGATAGATAGATAGATAGATAGATAGATAGATAGATAGATAGATAGATAGATAGATATAATGGCATATCACTCAACTGTAAAGGAAGATGGAATGTTGCTATTTGCAACAAAATGGAAGGATCTTGAAGATAGTATGTGAAGTAAAATAAGTTAGGAGAAAGACAAATATTGGATGATTAACCTATCTGAGTAATATGAAAAAACAATGGAGATGAATGAAACTATAAAATAAAAATAAACTAGTGGAGATTAATACTGAATCGGAATTATCAAAATTAAAGAGGGTAGAAGTGGAAACAAGGATGGAGGGAGTATAATGGATTTTGTGGGTTTTTTTTTTTGGTTTTGTTTATTGTTGTTTTAACTTAAAATATTAAAAAAGATCATTAAAAGTGAAAAAAACAATAAAATTACATTTCACGTCACATCACCCCATCCCTAAACCAAGGCAAAGAGGAATAGATGTGTCATTTAGAAAATTTCAGCAAATACATAAATTTCATACAATATATAGCATTTTATTTTTTTAAAGATTTATTTATTTATTTATTTATACAAGCACTGGGTGGGTGAGAGAATTCACCAGAGCCAGAGCAGGGAACAGAACAGGCAGACTGACGAAATACACTGCTGAGGGGAGCATCAGGCATGGCAACAGAGGTCTGCATGCCATGTGGGACCCTCGTCTGGTGCCCGGGGATTGAACTGGCGCTGCAGAGGCTGCAGGCAGCTTGGCAGTGCAGCGCTCAACCGCTGCGCCATCAGGGGAGGCCCAATATATAGCATTTTAAGTCCGCTTCTTTATCTCAATATAACACAATATAATAACTTTAAGATGAATTTAAGTAATTGCAAATATCATAGCTTATTCTTTTTTGCTGAAAAATATATCATATTCCATTTATTTGCATACTAGAGATTATCACTTCTTGAAGGATTTTGTATTCTTTTCAGTTGTTAACAGAGTTGCTATAAGGATTCAAGGGTAAACACTGCAAACTATAGGTCTAAGGCCTCCAAGAAGGGAAAGGAAGAGGAAAGGAGAGGGGGAGGGATGAGAGCACCATTAACCACACAGAAGAGGAGAAATCCTATTTTATCCAAATATTAACAGAGATGTAAAATGATGGTACTTCATTAATTAAAAAAAAATAGATTCAAGGATTGGTTTTGCATTTCATCTACTTAGGACAAAAAAACAGTGGATTATGTCTCATGGTTAAGGAAAAAAAAAAACATGAATCTCAACAGCAGAACAGAAATGACAAGAAAATTAAGAAAAATTAGGAATAAAAGTATTTACATCAGTGGGTTCTAGTGAAGAATTAACGAGAAAATGTTTGAGATACCATACCAGTTGACACATAAAGCGATTTTAAAAAATATATTATCTTCTGGGCCTCCCTGGTGGCGCAGCGTTTGAGCACTGGGTTGCGAAGCTGCCCTCAGCCTCTGCAGCGCCGGCTCGATCCCCGACCACTGGGCGAGGGTCCCACATGGCGCACAGACCTCTCCTGCTGCCCGCTGCTCCCCTCAGCAGTGTACTTCGTCGGTCTGCCTGCGCTGCTCTCCACTCTGGCTCTGGTGAATTCTCTCACCCTCCCGCACTTCAGACTGTACCTAGTGCTTATATAAACAAACAAACAAACAAACAAACAAACAAACAAACAAATAAATAAATAAATAAATAAATAAATCTTTAAAATATATATATTATCTTCTACTAATCTGTGACAGATGCAAGATATGGAAGTTATCAAAAGCTGTTGAAATCAATTATTTCCCCAATTCACAAAAGTTTAAAATGATTAAAATAACTCTAAAGGAATTTAAGAAATGTTACTATTATTCATTTAATGGGCACTATGTATATTTCTAAATGATTTCTACTTTGTTTTCAACAAATGGAGGGTTCTGATTGTCATTATTTTTAAATTCTCTAGATACATAATATGAAATACTCTATATTCTATAAATTTGATATTTACCAGTGTGAATACTGGCAAATAATCTAACATGATACATATTATGATTACATACAATCACAGATTATATATAATTTTATAAAAAGTAGTCATTTTTACAACATAAACTTCATTATGAAAGTCATTTTTTCTCAATTTAGAATTCAAAAATTCTTACATATATTTCACATCTCTTCTTTCATTGTCCTCACATATTTTCTTATAATACAGTAGCATACACATGAGTCTGAAAGGCTTTTGTTGGTGTGGATTCATCTTATTAATGGAGAGTCTTTCAGTATAATGATAATTTTTACATAAATTTAATCAGCATTTTGAATGGCTGTGAGAAACTTAGACATAGCACTGATGCAGTAAAAAATACCACTGAATGAACTATAGGCTTGTAAACAGAAGCCAAGTCTGGCTCCCTGTGCATCAGCATCATTTGAGAAGGCATTCTCACCACTAACATTTGCATGATAAATTTATGGACTCTGACTCTACCAGCTTGATTGAACACATTGCATTTTGCTAAGAACAGCATGCCAACTAGCACAGTCAGCATCCATATACATCTGGGAAAACTGCAACTGTTAGAATTGTGCCATGGGACTGAAGACAAGAAAAGCTTTGTCAGCTGTCGCTTAGACATTCTCTTCCACTATCAATTTTACAGGTGAGGACCGAAATGTGTTACTAATATTCAATGTGATATTTCACATATTACTCTTTGGACTCCACTGCCCAAAAGGTAAGCAGAGGCAACAAGAAAATTCATAGGAAGAGTAGAAATGCTCAACTTTAGTCCTAAAACTTCCAGAGATTAAAAAAAAATAATAATAAGATTAAAAAGCAAGTCTTAGAAAGCAGCTAAGATTGGTTGGCAGAAAGCAATGCTATATGGCAACGATTCACTTTAGAAAAGGTCATTTCCTGTTCCTAAAAACAGAGGCAGAATATTCCCCAACAATGAATTTTTGCCTTATCTGAAATAAATGTGTAATCTTAACCCAGTTATGAATTGTTCAGGGGAATGTCCACAGGCACTTCTGTTTAAAAATGATTTTTACCTTGTTACCTATAATTTAGGCAAAAATTTCATCTAAATGATAAAATGTTCATTTGTTCTTTCCATTTAACTTTTCATGCAATAAAATGCATCAAATTTAGTTTTGAAATCTGAGAATATGGGCCTCCCCTGGTGGCGAAGACAGTTGAGCACGACGCTGTGAAGCTGTCCACAGCCTCTGCAGCACCGGTTCGATGCTGGCTGGCCAGCAAGGGTCCCACATGGTGCAGCAGACCTCTCCTCTGGCGCCCACTGCTCCCCTCAGCAGTGTGTCTCTTCAGTCTGCCTGTTCTGTTCCCCCCTCTGTCTCTGGTGAATCCTCACGCCCTCCCGCACATCTGGTCTGTACCCTGGTTCTTGTATAAATAAATAAATAAATCTTTTTTAAAAATCTGAGAATGGTCATAATGACTAGAAATAAGTCTATAAATTTTGTGAAAACAAAGAAGAAAAAATAAAAGGCAAGGAAAATTGGCCAGGTACTTCTTTTTTTCTATTCTAGAAATATGTCAGTTATGTTGTTAGTGATAAACTGGAAGTCTGTCTGTCTTATTGCAGAATTAGAGATATGATTTTGAATATCTGAATAGCAGGCTGAAGTGGCTATTGTGACTCCAAGTATTTGCTCATGAACATTTATTTGCAAACTAAAAAGGAAACCATACTTTATGTCCTTGGTGCCAGCGACTAGCAATGCTGCCTATGGATAGGATAGGATTCAGGAATATGAGATACGACAGATTAGGAGAAGTCATAATGTTCAGTGCTGATGTTAAATTTCAATTTTCAGGTAAGGTTCAAGGTCACAGTTTGCTCAAAAATATTCAACATATGTCTGGTTATTATATAAAACATTTTTAGTCCATGACATTGCTCTTTTAACACAAGAATCACAGCTTGCTTTGCTGTGTATTTTTTATATTGTATCATCTACACAACTTGACAAGTGCACATATTTCCCCAGTGTGCTTATAAGTGCTTTTGGAAAAATTTCACTCATTAGACTGGCTTGTTTACGACTGCATTCTCCTAGAATAAAGATGTCATTTAAACCCATTGAAATATCTCACAGTGAAAATTCATAAAATGAAATAGTTGTAAACTCAGAGGAATGGTATAATGTCAAGTTGACAAAGTCAACACTAGAGCATAGTTCTGTTCAAATCATGGTCAGAAAAGAGAAAAGAAAATTTCTAGAAAGTGAAGCTAGTCAATAAATTCATGGAACAAATCAAGAATCACTACCTAGAGAAATAAACAAAAAATTAACACAGTACTAAAAGACAAACGAAGATCTTTGGCCCAGATAGCTAAATGTTTAACAGCATAAGAATAGAACAGAGATCCTTTAGATTGGTTCCAAAAGATTAGTTCTGTGACACTTCTTTCCCAGGGCATGCATTCTTCTGGGCTATTCTGTCTATTCTAAAGTTTTGCTTTACTATATATTAAAGCAAATAAATTGCTGGTTTGGAGACTTGTGTGTCATCTATGCCTCCTTTGAGACAGTATATTTGTATAATATTCAGGTACATTTCAACTGTTTTTATGAAGTTAGTGCCTAGTAAGCAAAATATATTTGCTAACTCTTAGTGAAGTATCATAGTCTCACAGATGAATTGTTTATTTGATGTAAAAAAATTACACAAATATTAAAATGTCTGAATTTTTTTTTAATTACTCATCTGTCTTTTCCTTTTTATCTTCTCTTTCTCTTCTCTGCCTTTTCCTGGCTCTTTCTGTTGAACTCAAGTCAGATTCAGCATTCCCTTAAGATCCATGATCTCGCAGGCTCTTCATTTTTGCAATGATTTACCCATGAGCCAACTATTGTGATAGTAGTAAATTCCTACTTTTGAAACTTTTCCAGGAATAAGATGCAAAGGAGAAATTAATCTGTTATTTTGGTAGAGGAGGTCTTCAAAACTCATAAAAACCTCAGTAGCAAATTATTTTAGAGTATAAAGGAAAAGACTTCATTAGTAAAAAATAAAACAATTGCCCACAATATTGCTGGAGATAGTCCTTAAAATGGTTGGTGTCACATGTCTTTCTTAGCTGTAGGAATAGTATTATTCTCATTTGATAGAGACTAACTACTGGATCAGATATAGATTAATTAGCTCAAAATCACACAGGTAAAATATGGTGTAGTTAGGAGTTAGATTTACACACTGGGTATCTAAGCCCATTTTCTTAACCTTTAGTCTCTCCTGACCAACAGTCATTTGATAATTAAGACATACCTCAGATTGTTTTCAATATTTTTACATGGATTTGTAGTTTCAATATTCACAGGACCACAGAAAAATGGTGTTTTTACTAATCTCATTTTTTAGATAAGTTAAATAAAACATATATCTAATATGCAATAGATATGGGATATAAGCCAAGACAATTTGACTTCAGAGTCTCGGTTATATTAACCTATAGCAGGACGGTTTTTAACAGGGGAAATTAGTTTTTAACAAATGAGAACATATCTAATATCCTTGGCATGGAAAATTGACAATAAAGGCAAATAGTGACTGTCTTAATGGAGCTCACAGTCTTGTAAAAGTAATTAGGAGTACATTTGCAAAAAAATTAGATTAGAAAAAGCAGTTTTGAAATTAATACACACTCTCGGGAAGGAATATTTGAGTTAGATTTTAGAATTTAGTAGCAGAAAAATATCTTTGCCAATATATGCCCTATTTACATTCAAAAGTAATATGAATCTTCAGTATATCACAAATATCTTTAATATCATTCCAAAATTCTTTGCTTTAACAGGAAACTTCTAAGTATGAGGAATGACTGGGATAAGTGTGTTGAAAATTGAAAACACAGGATTAACTATTACTGCCATTTAAAAACAAAGATGAAAAATTATAATTTAAGGTACTATTCATAAAGTTTGTTGCTTTTATATTTTTCTACATCTTATTATTTAAAAAAATTGAGTTTATATTAGTCTAATTCCTAAAGAGGCAAATATATTTCCTACTTTACTAGAATAATGTTTTAATATTTCTAGGAGTAATTGCTAGACACGTAGAAGCCACTGCACCATAATAAGAGAATTCACTTTTTAGAGTATTAGTTGTACTTAACGATTCTCCACTTAAAGATATGTCATTGCAATTAAATAAAATAATTGATCACTTGACCCTAGCTGATACCTTTCATAGATCTAAAAGCAGTCATTTCAAAAGACTTAAAAATTTTGTTAAATTTAGATGTATATGTAATAAAATAATTTTCCCTTGTTAAATAAATATGAAATGAAATTTAACTACTGAATCACAATCAGAAACTTGATTTTCAATGATGCCTACAACTGGCAGTGATGATGGTTAGTCTTTTTTTTTTAATTTTTTTTAAAGATTTATTTATTTATGTATACAAGCACTGGGTACAGTCAGAAGCATGGGAGGGTGAGAGAATTCACCAGAGCCAGAGCAGGGAGCAGAGCAGGCAGAAGGACCGAAGTACACTGCTGAGGGGAGCAGCAGGCGGCAGGAGAGGTCTGCGCGCCATGTGGGACTCTCCTCCAGTGGCCGGGGAGCAGTCGGGGATCGAACCGGCGCTACAGAGTCTGCGGGCAGCTTCACAACCCAGCGCTCAACCACTGCGCAACTGGGGAGGCCCGATGATGGTTAATCTTTTCAGTGTTAGAGTCTAAAAGCACTAACGGATTAATCAGTGCCATGCTACAGATACATTAGCTCAAAGATTAAAAATTAGTTGGAACTTATATCTTTGAGATTGATGTTTTTATTGAGTGATACAAATTCCACTGAATTTGATACAAATTCCAATGCATTCCTTACAGTTTAAGAACGACCATTATTTGTTTCTCAGAAGACATCTTTGAACTAAAAGATATTGCTCCTGCATGCAGAGCTGGCTCTTCCTTAAGAGTATGGGTATTCAGGGCCTCCCTGGTGGCGCAGGTGGTTGAGCGCAGTGCTGTGAAGCTGTCC
Source organism: Talpa europaea (assembly GCF_964194135.1). Taxonomy (NCBI): domain Eukaryota; kingdom Metazoa; phylum Chordata; class Mammalia; order Eulipotyphla; family Talpidae; genus Talpa; species Talpa europaea. Next base: position 110,334,142 of record NC_140071.1, on the reverse strand, counting down.
ACAGCCTCTGCACCACAGGTTCAATTCCATCCGGCCAGGAAGATACCCACATTGCGTGGCAGACTTTTCCTGTCTCGCCTGCTGCTCCCCTATTTCAGTCAGTGTGCCTGTTCTGTTCCCCACTCTGTCTCTGGTGAATCCTCTCAATGTCCTGCACATCTGGCCTGTACCTGATTCTTGTATGCATGAATAAATAAATCTTAAAAAAAAAAATGGGTATTCAATTATCTGCATTCATGTTGTTTCGGTGGCTTCATGTTGGTATGGATTTCTATATTTAACATTCTAAAATGTTTACACAATTTGCTTAGGCAAACAAAGCTTCAGAGAATCAAGGGGAAAAAAAAGTTAACATTAATTTAAAGACCCTTCCTATTTCAGGTAAGTTGAATCTATTTCCTCTAATCCCCAAATAACCACGCCAGGTGAGAAATCTGAGGAGTAAAGTAGGCAGAGTTGTGCAGGTTTTACTCCACCTCTGTGGTCTTTCAGTCTGTACCTTATATCTTATTGCTGTTAGTAAAAAAAGAAAGTTGTAATTTGCTTATCCATGGTCTCACTTTATGATGTAAAAAAAGTACATTAATTCCTATAAAACATAAACTTTCATATATCATGGAAAAGTGACAACGCTAGGGTGGAGAAATACCCATAAGCTTACCTTTCAAATTTACTTCAGTTTTGGTACATACTGGGTTTCTCAAACAAACCTATACTCTCTTTAGAAAAACATACTATAAAAAGGGATACTAAATGTTACTTCAATAAAGTTACTGAACTATGTCTCTATGTAAAGAGGAAATGCCTAAACTGTATTGAAGGCTAAAAGGATATTAACAATTAACTTTCATTCTTTCGTTGTTGTTTTGATGCTGACATACTGAAATACTAGGTACATTCTAATAAACACATAATATTAAGATATCTAACTTATAGTTTTATCTTTACTATTAATTATGTGATTAAGACAATTACTTACTTTCCCTGGATATCAAGTTCATTGCCTGTAAAACGCAATATATGACTTGAAGCCCACTTCTGTCTTGAAAAAATCATTGATTAGAAGAATTGCTAGCTACTAACTATCTGGACACATTCAGAATATGTCTATACATTGAAAGCAAAAGTGGTACGTCTTGAATTGAAACCATGTTCATTATTTGCTATATATTATATGCATTACACATTCAGTTACAGACATCTCAACAGATGAGATGCTTGATTCAGCCTTACATATGAAAATTACTGTCTTCAAGGAAGGAGATTGCTGCAACAAGATGACTGAATCCATGAAAATTGCTTGACCATAAATTGCAAGGTTTGTATGCACAGCAAAAAGAGCCCAGTACATTCTAAATGAAGGTTCAACACTGATCCACTTACCTATGGGGACTTTTCACCTCAAAGGTATTCCTATTTTTGTGTAAGATCCTACAATGAATTTGTCATCCACTAAAAATTTCACCCCATAACTCTCCAAGGCTAAAGTGGATTAATTTAGCCATAATTATTTGTATACCCCTCACATCAGTTATCTGTTGTCTTAAATATTGAGTCTCTGTATTGCTTTGACCAATTAAATAGGATTGAAGTTACACTCTGCCAGTTTCTGATTCCAGATCTTAATACTGGCATCTTCTATTTCCTGGTCTTTTGGAACACTTGCTTTAAGGACTGAGCCGCCACTCTGCCAGGGCTGTAGCGGGGGTACACAAGAAGTTCTCCATTTGGAGAAGACTAAGACTCCTGAATGATAACCATGGCTGAGAAACCAGATGACATCATCCATCAACCATGTGTGTGAACCATCTTGAAGTCAAATCTCTAGCCTTATTTGAGCTTCCCAGCAGACCTGCTAATATATTAAAAAAAAAATCTTAATTGGTTTCACACTGCACAAAATGCAATTTCATGAGCAAGATGATTTTTTTTTCTTTTAAACCACTTTCAACAGGATGTTTATAATGCAGCAATAAATGACAGAAACAAAAAAATTATCAAGATAAAGTGCTCATGCTTGTTTTTATTTTGTCTTACTTCACTGATAGTCTAGAGATAAAGGGGAGGTAGAGAGAAAGATAGATTCTATACCAAAAAATATATATATTATGCTTCAGAAGGGGAATTTTTCATTTAGTTCTAGCTACATCTCCCCAACAAAAAAATAAAATCCCCACTGCTGTATTTTATTCTATTTTGAATCTCTAAGGATTTCATTGAGTACTTCAGAATATTTTCTATGAACAGGAACACAAACACTCTTTCGGGGTTTAGGTGAAGAAGGGGTACCACAGAACTCTTTCCATAAATTTGAATAAGTGTGCCAAGTTATGTCTTCTCTTATTTCTGCCCCGGTACTACTCTTCCATGCCCTTCTCATCTAATTCACCACTCTCCCATCTCTTCTCTTTCTTTCAAATTTAAACGTGTTAAAAGTGTCTTGTTTTTTTTTTTCCCCTGATGTTGTGAGTCCATAAGTGAGTCCCAGAAAAATGGCCTTTTTACATTCAAGGAGCTATGTATCTAGCATATGGGAAGCCCTTGAAGCCCTTAGGTTCCTGTATCCCTTTCATCTGAATTTGATATTATCTTTTGCCTTTTATTATCTTCATGGCATTTTTTCATTTACTTAACTTTTCTACAAATCATTTTTCTTTCATCTGTTAAAAACTTCATCTACAATTTGCTGTCTAGTTAAAGTTAAAGCCACTTGCTAATAATAAAACTTTATTTGGGAAATTAGTGTGAAAATTCAATGAGAGAATATAAAACTCTAGTAAGTATCATACAGATACATCTTTAGTGTTTCTGTTTACAGTAATATTTTCTACATATGAGCAATGGTTGAAATGGGAAAACATGACTTATTACAAAAATTTATTTTGAAGTTACAATTTCCTATTTAGAATAAATGGAAATATAAATTATTGAATCTGACACTCAACTATTAAATTCTATACAAACAGAATAAAAGATTCATTTGGATTCTGCTTTTCAGAGAACTGAATAATTGATATAAAATATTCATAAATCTTAATTTTAGGATTATGTTATATAAGACAAATTTGAGAACTTCTTGAAAAGACATGTTTATGATAGACAGTTATTGCATGATTGTATGAATATTCAATTCATTGGCATGAGATCCAATTCTAAATCTGCAATTTAGTGTTGAGTTGCTAAGACCTCTCCAGGCATAATTTTGTTATATGGATTTCCCAGAACAGATCACAAAATGGGGAGGGGGCATTCAGGTGATTGCAGGCAGAAGTTATCTTGTGGAATGTTCTTGGGATATACATCAGTAAAGAACTCAGGAATCCATGATTAAGATGATAGGAGGTGATGACCAACAATGTGGTGACAGTGGAAGGGGGACTCTGGAGATGGGATGGGTATTCAACATTGTCCCAAAATGATTCATGGAAGTTGAACTTTTATATTCCCTCTCCTCTACTGGACAGTAGTTGGCCTCAGACTGCATTCTGAAAATGTCATTCTCTTGAACTATATCATTCCTTGTGTTTAAGGTCAATTTCCAATTTAATGATGCAGGTGTGAATGGCACAGCCCTGCTATACCATAAATTGGGGATACTAGAGCTATCCCCAAGGTGACTTGGAGGTGTAAAAGAGGGCATTTGGACAGTTTCACAGTAAATACTATAATACCCTGGATCCAAAATAATATTAAGATGGTTATTGGGTTTTGGAATTTTTCCCAAAAACATGTTGACATAAAGTATAAAATAAAAATATTTGATATATAAGGGCCTCCCCAGTGGCCCAGCGGTTGAGCGCTGGGTTGCGAAGCTGCCTGCGGCCTCTGCTGCACCTGTTCGATCCCCGGCTGCTCCCCAGCCACCAGAGGAGGGTCCCACATGGCGCGCAGACCTCTCCTGCTGCCCGCTGCTCCCCTCAGCAGTGTACTTCAGTCCTTCTGCCTGTTCTGCCCCCCACTCTGGCTCTGGTGAATTCTCTCACCCTCCCATGCTTCTGACTGTGCCCCGTGCTTGTATAAATAAATAGATAAATAAATAAATAAATCTATCTTAAAAAAAATCTTTAAAAAAATATTTGATATAACTAAGTAGAAAATTATATAAAATCAAAATTAGGAAAAGAAAAACACAGTTTTGTTTTATAATTGCATTGTATTTGAAATGGCTGGCAATGCAATACAAACTTTTAACAGTTTTTTTTTTTCCCAAATGAAGTCCCCAATGATGTACTACACTGTAATTAACACTGAAATTCTGGGAACTACTTTATCATTTCCAGGCATTATACTTCCAAAGCTGGGAAGTGAACACTGTATGTGAGATGATTGATTTCTCATGGATTACAACAGGCTGAAGTTCCCTTAATTATGCAAATTAATAAAATTCAAACTATACAAAATATATATTAGTCATTGAGGATTAATTCATCCATATTTCTGGGTACTGAGAGTGTGAAGCACAGATTTTTTAACCTGTGCAATATGGAAATATTTTGTGTTATTTACTTTCTCCTTTATAATCATAGATTGGAAACAAATGTAAGTAAACTCTAAAACTGTCATATAGTGCGAAAATACTTCAGCATGTGTGTGTATATATAGATATATGGATATATCTATAGATATATGTAATTTTTGATGCTTGAAATAGAAGGAGCACTCATGGTGATTATTACATAATTTTTGGAACAGCATAAAAACAAATATTTAAAAATATTGCTATATAAAAAAAACTACAATTATTTTTTGTGCTTTGAAAACTGAAAAATGAGTAAGTTATGGGAGATTCTGTTTTGTAAAAAGTACATTTCAGACACTTGCAATGAACACCTACAATGGTAGGGGGAAGGAAACACTTCAGCAATAATAGCACGTAACAGTTCAAAGTAGTCACAGATCAGGCATTACTTTGAAATGCCCTACTTTAACAGTATACCTAGGGGCTTTGCCTTCTCCTCCAAACTAAGTTTAATATAAAGCAAATCCCACCACAGCTGTCTTCAAATGCTCTAGTAAAATGACTCTACAGGAAGATGATCTTTGACATTAACCTCTGTCAAAATGACACTTTCCCAAATTGAGAAGTCAATTCATAGGAAAAACAACAGAAAATGTGACTGAAGCTTATTAAAACAATAAAATTCTAAGTGTTTAATGGTACTACCTTGTGTATAGCATTTTAATTCTTTTATATGACAAATCCATTCACCTGGATAATTATAATTCATGGTCTTTATTATGGTATGTCACCCTTCCCTAAATTTGCTTCAATGAACTGGAGTTATCTCTGTACAATAACAACATTCGTAATATAAACGTCATCATCTTCTCTTTGTGCTTAATATGCCATGAAGTGAAAACCTTTTTGTGGTGTTATTATGTCTATATATAGATACATATAACTTATACTCTCTAAATGTTAGCACACTTAGTGTGAAATAGTAAAATTGATAATACCTTCAATAGAACTAAGCATTCTTTAGGGTCAGAAAATAGAACTAGTTTACATTTAACTCACAATACATACCTGTTTATTTTATATTTGTAAGTTGGATCTGTAATAAGTGGGTTTGGAAGGAAATCCCTTTTATTCACTCTGCAAACTCTTAACTACTACTTATCACAAAGACCTTAAAATCAAGCTTAGGGAAACAAAACAGAAGACTGAAGCAATTATTCAGATCATCCAGTCTAAAGGAAACATGTCAATCTTTTAATATTTCAAGTGAAATATGTCCAATATCCCCCATATATATTTCTATTACTATAACAGTTATTAAAATTATAACTAATCTCTTTAAAGCTCTTTGCTGACAATATGAATATGTCTTTGAATCTTAGCAGTTTGTGTGTGTGCATGTGTACATTCTGTATATTACTCAGTAGACCTAAATTACATGTGACTAGAAAGAACTACTAATGTGATAATGCAATTAGATGATGTCTTGGTTATAGATTGAGAGGAAGTATCTTATACATTTTCAAAAACTATAAAATACTAATTTTACTGTATTATAAAATAGGAAGTATATTTGTAACTTAATAAAATACACATTTTATGAATTTAGAGTAATGGACACTTTCCAGATACTTTGAAACAACATATTCCCACCTATTACACATATAAACTACACTATTTTATATCCTTTAGATTTGAAACATTGTTATTATTATATATCCTTTTATATTGTTTATTTGCAATATCTAAAAGTCTTTTTGTTTACAAAATAATGTAAACATGACAGGAAACATGTAATATTAGAGAATGCTTATTTCTATGCCTGATTTCCAAGTAAAAACTAAGAAAACTATAATCTTCACAAACAGAGACATGAATACCCAATGACAAATGAGTTGATTTAGAAGATATAGTATGCTTGTACACAAGGGAATGCTACTCAGCTATTAAAAAAAAGATGAAATATTGCCATTTGTGACAAGATGAATAGAACTGGAGTAGATCATGCCAATTAAAAAACAGATGTCAGATGATTTCATTCATATATTAAATAGAAAGAAACCAAACAAAAGAGAAGATAAAACTAAATCAAAGCAAATTCTGAGAATTTGACTGTAGAATTGAGGGTACCAACAGGGGATGGGTTGCGGGAAGTAAATGTGGAGGCATTTAATCAACTAAAATGGAAGACCATGGGTGCTTTTGTGCTTGGTGTGGTTTGATAACATTCACCTGAAGAGGGGTAAACCTGTACCTTTAAATCATATGAAGTGTTGTAAACCAACATTAACTCATAAAAATAATACAATTTAAATAAATCAAACTGTTTTCAAATGCTAGTTCTATAATTTACTAGCTGTGAAAGTTTGTGGAAGTTGTTTATTCTATTTATGCATTAATTTCATCAGCATTAAAATAAAAATTAATCCTAGCACTTCTTCATAAAAGAAAAAGCAAAAGAGTTATATTTGTTTTCTTTCATAGATGACTTATTCCCTATAACTGTCTCTTTCCTAATAGGTTTTCTATTTATCAAATCTGGATTGTTTGATATTTCCATTATTAGTTTTTTGAGAAATGTAGATACTAGTTTCCATAATGGTTTCACCAAATAACATTCCCACCAACAGAGTAAAGGGCTCTCTTCTTTGTACATCCTTTCTAATGCTTGCTTCTTGTGTTTTGGAAATACTCATCCTCTCAGATGTGAGGTGATGTCTCATTGTTATCTTATTTTTCCTGATAATAAGATACCTCCTTAAAAGGAGAGTATTCCATCATAATTTGCTGATACTATAAGGGTATAAAGGTCACATTTCCTAGCCTTTTCCTATTATGTCATAGTTTGTCATTTCCAAGAGGACAGAGATCTGTCTTTTGTATAATGTGTAGCACATGCTTAATGCTTCCTATATTAAAACTCAGAGCAGTGACTCCTCAATAATTATGTGTTTTCAGGGGCCTCCCTGGTGACACAAAGGTTAAGACATAGCTTGTGAAGCTGTCCACAGCCTTTGCAGCACGAGTTCAATCCCTGGCTGGCCCGGGAGCAATCCACATGGTGCAGCAGACCTCTCCTTACTCGCCCGCTGCTCCCCTCAGCAGTGTACTTGGATTAATCTGCCTGTTCTGTTTCTCGCTCTGTCTCTGGTGTCCTCTCACCCCCACCCCCCACACCTCTGTCCTGTACCCCAGCTCTGGTATGCATAATAAATAAATCTTTAAAAAATAATAATTATGTGTTTTCAGGAAACAGCATAAGAAACACCATCTTTATAAGAAACAATATCTTATATTACTTAGCAAAATATCTGGCAGATGATCAATATTATAACTTGACTATTATTATTTCTGGATACATCTAATTTATCTCAATATTTTCATCTTCAATAAAGGGGACAGTAATATCTACCATACAACAGCATTCTGAAAAGTCAATAAAAGTAAAGTCCTCCAAATATCAGAACTATGATTAGCATATAGAATGCACTATGTGTTAGATATTTCAGTATTGTATTCTTTGTTTCATTATAATAAAATTGATTTTCCTCAATTTTTCTTCAAGTTTTATTTTTCTCAAAATCTGATCCTCCTCTTATATCTTCTATTAACTTTACTTTCGGAGTGTTAATAGCGCCATGATTTTCCTATGGGGATTACAAATCCTCACTTATAATCTGAGTGTTTTGGGTCTGATTCCATCCATGCCTCCATAAAATGTACAAGATTCATCACTTATACCCCCCACGCATTTTGCTAAAACTTTTTGGGAGAATTGCTCTATTTTGAGTCTGTTTCCAAAATAATAACGGTAATTTTTCTGCCCCTTACCAAGTTGCTGCTTGTGATGAAGGAGTCAACATGAAGGTTAAAATCTAGGAGAGGTAGAGTCCTGATAAACTCTAAATATTTTAAAGTCAGCTAAATTCCAATTAATTATATTATTTTATTGTATCCCAAGTCAACAAACTTCTGTAAAGGACTAAATTGTAAATATTTTAGGCTTTATAGATCATATTGTTTCAGATGCAACTATTCAAATTTGATGATGGATATGATTGTATTGTAATTAACTTTGACTTGCAAAAACAGGTGGCAGGATAAATTTGACCAGTGCACCATATTTGGTGACTCCTTTCCCACCTGAATAAGGCCCACATTCTTTAACGGACAATAAAGAAAATTTCATTTTATGTATTATAGCCACATAACTTTAAGATGTTCAAGACTTTACTATAAGTAGATGTAGAAAAAGTGCAAGAGTACTAGAATTATCTTGGTGATGGGTGTGGTATGGTAAAATATCTGAAAATGTGTGATCTCACACTTCTGAATCATATAATGATGTAACCAACATACCTCAATGAAAAAAAAGTGATGTGATAGAATGGCTGCAATCACATGCACAAATTTGAATGGATAAGGCATTGCTTCTATGAATGAAGAAAGAAAGTGGTGTCTTGAGATGGAATTTGCTCCTGGGAAGATGTTGTGAATAATGTTGCAAAAACAATAAAGAATACAGAAATTATAATAACTTGCTTGATAAAACAGCAACAGGGTTTGAGAAATTAACTCCAGTTTTGAAAATGCTACTGTGGCTAAAATGTTATCAAACAGCATGCTACAGTGAAATCTTTTGTTAAAGTCAATCTATGTTGCAAACTTCACTACTATTTTTTTTTTAAGAAATTGCCACAGCTCTCTAATGTGCAGGTACCACCCTCTTGATCAATAAGGAACCATCAACAAGACTATCCAGAAGCAAAATGTTATGATTTACTGAAGATTCAGATCATGGTTAGCATTATATTAAAAAAAAGTGCTGTTTTTTTTTAATTAGGCATATACATTGTTTTTAGAAAAAACATAATGCTACCGCATACTAAATAGACTAGAGTGGAATATAAACATAACGTTTATATGAACTGTGAAAATAAAAAAATCATGAGACTCATTTTATTATAATATACTTTTCATTGTAGTAGCCTGAAACTAAACTTACAATAGCTTTGAGGTATGCCTGCATTAAATCATTGTTCTTGTTGTTTGAATATAAATTCTCTGTGAGCCAGAGCAATTTTCTTGTCTATGACTTTGCTCAATTTTCTATATATTTGTCTAATACAAGTTGATATTCAATATATAATTCTGAAAAGAATGACAACTGATTCATCAGGGAAAGTAATCATAAAAATAATGTATTGTTTCTAGAATAATGACAAATTTCAACAACTTAGCTTTGAATTTATAAAACTATTAATATATGCTTTTGTATGGCATTCTGTGGGGGGTTTTGACCTATATTACCATAATTTTATTGGAATAATGAGTGATTTTTACAAAATTTTTATTTCATATATTTAATTTTCCAACTGTCTCTATTCCGTTTGACTTCCAAAATTTACTTATTATCCAATGTCAAGTTTGAATACAAATTCACATTATTTTCTAATTAAGCCCTTATAGTCTGTTCTTATATTTTTGTCACTTATTTTCTATATCATACATTTGCATGTTTCAAATGTTATTGACTTAAACTGTTTAACTTTCTTCATGTGTACATTTACTTCTTTTATGCACATGCACAGTGAATGTTCTGAGAAGGTAAGGGATATAATTTATACTTTTTTGGAAACGAGTAATTTCAGTTCAAAACAATGTACATAGATGATATTAGTTAAATTTCTATTAAATGAGTAAATTGCAAAGTAAACCACAAAATGGATGAACATAAAGTTACATCTGGAGAGAAACAATGCCCAGAAAATCATCTAATGATTTTTGCAACATTATGAAGTAAACAAGTATATTACATAAATATGTAATAGAGCAGATGGTTCGTTTATACTTCACATCATTCACTTTGTATCTTGGTGTGAAGAAATTATTGATGATAAAGTTATATCACTTTTATATTTCTTCATTTGATCTTTAAACTAACTGATATTGATAGAAATGATATATAAATTTCACAAGTTGCGTATATTTCTTCCAAGTTATAAAAATGTTGCATTGAAAATATTTACATTAAATTTACAATAACATAAAGAGAATATGGGATGCTTGTCAGGAAATAAACAATAGTGTTATAATTAACCAAATCTTCAATATAAACCAAAGATGAAATGTCATTTTCTTCTTTAAAATTATATATTCTAAGCTAATCAAAACCAATTCCAGAAGAAATACTAAAACAATAATAATACAAATGAATACATTAAAATGAGAAGTCTATCAAAGAAATACCTCAAATAAAGTGTCTAGGCAATAATTTATATTTCTGAAAGCATGAGAACATAAACCTATACAAAACAAAGAAAAATAAACTAAAATTATATTTTTATAAATCTATAAAAACTTCATAATTGTATTTACATATGGTCATGTACAGCTTATAGGACATGTATTCACCAATATATACCCACAAACCAGAGTAATCTCACTTTGAAATATGAATGCAGAAATCTAGTAACAGAAACAGCAGAAAATAAAATAAGTGAGTGATTATCTCAGGAGAAGATCAATATCAGAAAAATATGTAGAATAAAAACACATCATACTTTCTAATAAAGACAAGCAATAATGATACATCTATAACCATATCACTGAAGACACAAACACAAATCTCCAAACATAATTTTAAGTGTCCACATGTAACTGATATAAATATAATTAAATAATAACAATGCATTGGTTTGAAGACCAAATTAGTAAATATGAACTATAGTATATATACTTAATTTTGCTCTTCTAAATACTTCAATTTTTTATTTTCAGAATTATTATTTTGGTTTAAATTAACATTGTTATCATGTTTAGATAAATACACGGTTTAGAAAATATAGTCAAGGATTCTGGGTTTGTACTTATTTCAAGTTTCTTTGCATTTCCACTCCCACCCCATCTAGTCTTGCAGATACAATTTAGAAGTGGGTTGTTACCAGTTTCCAAAAAATATCTTCTGACTTTGAGTAAGTCAGAAGGAGCAAAACAAAACTGGATGAGTCACTTATATGTTGAATATAGAGGAAAAAGGCACAAAATAAACCAAAACAAACCCTAGAAACATGACTTCAGATTTGAAACTATCAGAGAGAGGGAGGGTGGAGGGTATCAACAAAGTGGAGTGGTAGCCAGTGGTCTAAGATAAAGGATTATAGGTGCTTTGGTTCTGTGTATGGACTGTGGTATACATCTGCACAGGTGTGAATCTACTCCTCTAAATCATCTACAGTGTTTTAAATGTCAACATATTTTTTTTTTAATTTTCTAGAGGCATGTCTTATTTATTTATCTATTTGTTTGTTTGTTTGTTTGGTTTATACATGCACTGGGTACAGTCAGAAGCCGGGAGGGTGAGAGAATTCACCAGAGCCAGAGCGGGAAGCAGAGCAGGCAGAAGGACCGAAGCACACTGCTGAGGGGAGCAGCGGGCGGCAGGAGAGGTCTGCGCGCCATGTGGGACCCTCCTCTGGTGGCCGGGGAGCAGCCGGGGATCGAACCGGCGCCGCAGAGGCCGCGGGCAGCTTCGCAACCCAGCGCTCAACCGCTGCGCCACCTGGGAGGCCCTGTCAACATATTTTTTTTAAAGATTTATTTATTTAGACAAGAACTGGAGTACAGGCCAGTGGAGCAGGAGGGTGAGAGGATTCACCAGAGACAAGAGTGGGGAACAGAACACGCAGATCGACTGAAATACACTGCTGAGGGAAGCAGCGGGTAAGACAGGAAAGGTCTGCTGCACCATGTGGGTATCTCCCTGGCCAGCTGGGAAATGAACCCAGGCCACAGAGGCTGTGGACAGCTTCACAGCGCGGTGGTCAACTCACTGCACCACCAGTGTTTTATTTTTTAAAGGATTTATTCATGTATGCATACAAGAACTGGGGAACAGGCTAGAGGTGTGGGGGGTGAGAGGATTCACCAAGACAGAGTGGGGTACAGAACAGGCAGATTGACTGAAGTGCACTGCTGATGGGAGCAGCGGGAGAGTCAGGAGAGGTCTGCTGCGCCATGTGGGTTGCTCCCTGGCCTGCCGGGTATCGAACTCATGCTGCAGTGGCTGTGGATAGCTTCATAGGTTGCATCTTAACCCCTTGCGCCATCAGGGAGGCCCCTTAAAGTGTTTTAAATTTAATATTACTTCAATTAAATAATTATATGTATATATCTTAGAGGGAAGTAACTGATAGGACTTTAAATTAAATGCATAGACTTGGAAGAATTGAGGTATTAAAATAATGAGTTTCACCATACATTAGAAGTAATTCTTGTAATTTGTTTCTTTTATATAATCTAACAAATACTGCTAGGTTATTCTTACATAGTTCTTGTTAAATTCATTTTTTGACAATATGTTGACAGACACATGTTTGCTTCTATTCAATGATTTAATTTTTAAAGTTCTTTTTAGGTTATCTAATAAGTTTTATTATTTATTAGTTAATAATCATTATGACTTAAACGTGATTCATCAAAAGACTACCCTCAGTGTAAGCAATTTTCAAGACTGTTTGCATCATTTAGTATAATGCTGCATTAGCCAAGTCAAGTGATAGGACTGAGAAAGATTCAAGAGATTCACCTCTACATTTTAGTAGCATAGCTAAAAAAGAGGGGAAATTTGGGACTGTCTTTTTAAAAATGCATTGCACCAAAAATACTACTATATACTACTATAAATATAATACTATAAGGAAATACTGCTGTTTTCATCTATTAATTTAGGAGATTAAGAAGCAAAATCATTTAACATTCCTAGGGGCATAGTGAAGTAATCTTCAAAGTCTTTGAACATCCCCATTGTATCTACTTTCCTATTTTACAGTTCACTAATCTCTTGACTAGTGAGATCTATGAAAGAAAGGAAATGTGTTATATTCACATTCTCTAAATATATAGCTCAAAAGCTTGGCAGAGGATAAGTGTTCAATATTCATAAAAAGAGTAACCATTCCTCAAAAATATAAAGATAGAATTATGGTATGACTCAGAAATTCCACTCCTGGCATGTACTTCCCCAAATTGAACGTATGTTAGTTTGCTAGGGCACCATAACAAAATACCACAGAGTGTGATTTAAGCAAAAGAAGCAGATTTTCTCACAATTCTGGAAGCTATATGTCAAGATAAAACACTCGGTAGCATAACTTCTTCTGGAACTTCTCTCCTTGACTTATCAATGTCCATGTTATCTGTTTGTCTTTACACAACCTTCCTTCTATGCTTATGTTTGTATTCTAATCTCCTAATAAGGACACTAAAGTATAAAGAATTGGGTCCTTTACTAGCTACTAATCTAAACTACTGCTTTAAAGATTTGGTCTCCAAACACTGTCACATTCAGACGCACTCTGAGTTAGGACTGAAACATAGAAAATTTGACAAAACATATTTCAGCCTATAATAGTAAATACTAAAGTAGAATTTTTCACATTGTGTTACAGTATTATTCACAATATCTAAATAAGAGAAACAACCTAAGTGTCCATCAAATAAATAAACACAGATATTTTTATGTTATTTATTTTTTTTTATAAAGTTTTTTTTTAAAGATTTATTTATTTATTTATACATTTATACAAGCACTGGGTACAGTCAGAAGCGCGGGAGGGTGAGAGAATTCACCAGAGCCGGAGAGGGGAACAGAACAGGCAGAGTGACGAAGTACACTGCTGAGGGGAGCAGCGGGCGGCAGGAGAGGTCTGCGCACCATGTGGGACCCTCACCCGGTGGGCGGGAATCGAACCGGTGCTGCAGAGGCTGCAGGCAGCCTCGCAACCCAGCGCTCAACCACTGCACCACAGGGGAGGCCCTTTTTTATGTTATTTAAATATTGAAAAAATAAAAGCAGTATAAATGGTTAGCAATAAAGAAATAATGGAACCATAGTACAACAAATCCACAAGAGATTAACATTTTTAGAATTCAAATAGGATTATAGGGCATCATATACTATTTCTATGATAAAATAATGCATGTAGAACAAACTATGAAAAAGAAAAACTGCATATAAAACTATAGGAATAAAAGGACTGTTCTAATTCATCTTAAAATTCTGTTAAAATTTTCACTGTTTTCTATAATAGCTAATTAAGCATACCAAAAATGGCATGGCTCTGCTTTACACCACCCAAAATTGACATCAAGGACTTAAGCTTGCTAATATGTACAATGATTTTATTTTTCATTTGGCCCATGGAATACTCCCAAATAAAAAACTGGAAAACAAAACAAAAAATACACTCTTAAAGACTTTACTGCTTTGAATGATTACGTAAAGCCAAGGATAAGGATTTTAATGCAAGAAGAATTTCCTCCTCATATGACATGTAGCTATATAGTGTTATTGTCTCTAAGGAAAACTATAGAAAAGGATTTAAAAGGATAAGAATATCCAAGATTACTATTTTCATTACTAAGAATATTAAATTTCCAGTTTCATTGGATGGATACATAAGCAATGCAGCAAGAAGATTTACCTTGTGAAGACTAAGCCAGAGTGAAAAGATACAGTACATTGAACAAGCAGTGACTTGTTCAAAATACAAGTTCTTTGGAATAATATTGCTGAAATACCAGAGATCTGTTAAGTCAACCTTAAGAAACAGCAAATGGAGGAAGCTGGGAATAACAATAACAACTTCCATAAAGTAAAGCTACTATTCACAAAACACATTAATAAACAATTCCTTATAACAAGGCAGTTCACAGTAACAGCCAATACTAAAAGCATCCTGGGCTTTTCTTTCCCTTACCTACACTATTTGATACCTGTTGTAAATTTTTACATTACATTATAAGCTCATGCTTTAAGTTACCAGTTCAACTTGGATCTTAAAAGAAAAAAAAAAATTATATCCAAACCAAAGACATCTACCTATCACTCTCTAGGTGTTTTAATATACTATTTATTTTGTCCTTTTTCCATGCCTATTCTTTTAATGAGATGGTGAATTACTCTGTCATCACCTTTCTGAGGTTATCATCATTTTATAGGCATTAGACCGACAGGCCAATTGGGGCACAGAAAGGTTAAGTGGCGTCTATAGTTTTAGCCTTTCTGCTGACTGAGTTACAGATGAAGCCTGAAACTGTGTCCTTTGGTGTACTTTGCCCTAATCAACTGACAATCGAGAAGCATTTTTAATTAAGTTTTCACAGTGACATGAAACAACAGTTTTACCTACATTAATTACATTATTTCTGAAGGAATAATTATAACTTATTTAATATCACTGTGAGATAGCATTAATAGCATTCCTAACAATAATTTGAACACATACAAATATAGTAAAGTCGTCATGTGGATCACTTAAAGACAACCTGGCTTAGTTTTCCAATCCCTCTAATTTCATAGTATCTCCAAAACTAGTTGCATAATGTCTCATTAATTTATTTGGCGATTGATTTTTGATATTCATCAAAACCAATGATTGTCCTCAGTCCTGTAGAGCTGCTAAAGCTCCCTCTTCTTTAACTAACTTCTAAATATGAGAATGCTTCAGAATCCAATCTTGTATCTTCTCTTCTCTATCCATATTCTCAATTTATAATATTTTATTTAACTCCATGACTTTATTATTCTTGGTTGATACACTGCAAATGTATTTCTTTAATTTTTACTTTCATCACCACACTCGCATATTAAAATGCTAATTTTAATTACTTTTATATATAATCATTATTTCAAAAATAGCATACTAAATTGAATTATTACTTTCTCTTACTCAAATCACCTTATATTATGAACAAGGCACTGTATTTGTGATCACTTCAAAAAAAAGATTGCATTTATAATATCCTAAAATTAAGATGATTATTACACATCCACTTCAATAAGCCCCCTTAAAACAATGATAAAGATTAGACAATGAGTGAGAAGTTTGAAGGACACTGCTCTTCCAGAAGATTGTATTAGCTAGACTAGGGGTCAGTAAAAGAAGAAAAAAGAGATAAAATACTACTCTGGTAGCACATAATGCAAGAACACATTTTAATTGGCTTACAACATCATTTGTTGAAGCAAACAAAAAAAGTAAAAATAATGTTGTGGAAATATTGTCCAGTTTGGAAAAAAGTGTCCTTGGACTAAACAAAGTTGGAACATGGTTGTAACGTCAACTTCAAAAATCAATTCCTCTTAGTTTCTGCCAATCCTTGGACCTTATATTATTTCATTTAGATTTATATAAGGTGCTGGAACAGGAAATAAAACTAGTTGCTATCTTATATTTAAGTTATCAGTAGGGGATATATTTCAAAATGCAAGTTTATCATCAAATGGATAATACCTTATTCAAGATAGCAGACTAATAAAAAAGGAAACTTGTATGTCTCAACAGTGGTATGAAAGTTGAGAAAAATATTTCCCTTGAAAATCAATAATTTGAAATCTGTTATTAGGTAAATTAATATTTGAAACCGTGCCACCTTGTAGAAATAATTTAATTAATATGGTTCTCTATTGAAAGACCACTCAGACAATAGGGAGATGAAAACACAATTATCTCCAGAAAATTGAACATGAACTTTTACATAAAATTCTTGTTAATATAGATGCATGTAAATTGCAATAACACCAATATGACTAATAATATTAATAAGAATAAGACTAAATAGAAACAATATACTATAAATAAAAGCCAACAGAAACAAATGAATCCTATAAATATCATCGTTATCATCCACAGATAATAAATATGACTCTGTTTTATGATATAAATAGGAAATTTGAAAACAAAGAAGAAATAAGAGCAAATAAAACTCATGAATAAGATTTAACATAAACATAAAATTGAGAAATGGAAAGTATAATATTGAAAGTAATAGCTAAATGAATATTCTATTATTTATATATATATATGTATATATAGGGGGAGAGAGAGAGAGACATATGTATATCAGTATCAGAAGAGAATTATTGAAGTTTGAAGAAAAGTTGAACATTTTATCCTTTGTTGATGGTATAAAGTGGAAATAATTTCGAAAAAAAGGTTAAGAAACAATTAGTTGGTGTCAGAAAGTTAATCATTAAGACTTTTATAAACTATTGTCAACCATATAAATTTGCTATTTTGGAGAGGCATGAAATGGTTGAGTGCCAAGGAGGCTTTGGTAGTTAACCCTATAGGAAACCCAAAATAAATCACTCATAAATTATTCAACATCAGTAAATGAAATTACAAGGTTATTGGAAGCAAATCATTATGCAACTGACAACTGTGTGTCAATATACCAACAACAATCAGCACAAGCGTGTAATTGAATCAGCTAGCATGTACAAATAGAAGCAACACCAAAAAATACCTGGGGACAAACTTGAAATAAGAGATCAACAATTTTATGAAGAAGAAATGTATTTACAATTATTGAAAATCATTAATGAATTTCAAGATAAAGAGAAGGGTACAGTTATAAAACTGATTTTCTCTCTTCCTTCTCTCTCTTACCTCTACATAAACATACACTCTCTCACACACACACACACACACACACAAATATACAACAAGACTATTATTATGTGAGAAAATGCTTATCTCTATTTTTTCACTAGTTTAGTTTCTTGTTATTGCAAAAAAGATGTAGCCTGATTGATTTAAATAATATTTTTCTTATGCATGAAGTTTGCAGAAACTCTGGGTATTCTAAAGAAAGATTCAAGCAGGGAAAAAAAGTGGCAGAATGAAAAAAAAAGTTTAATTGTTCAGAAAGTTTATCATGCAGAAATACTCATATTTGGCATAAAGATATACAAGAATGGTCACTGCAGCATAATTTATAATTCAAAAAATGCTTATATACTTGTACAATACATGCTTACATACTTGTACAATATTAAGTCTACATTTTAGAAAAGGAATATATTATATATACTTTAATCATAATTCTGAATTTTGAAAAACATAATTATAAAATAATTTGTGGCATAGATCCCATTTATGTTTTATAAAAGACAAGTGTAGATACAGCTCTGCAGAAAAGGGATCTAGGAGGGAAACCAGAGAGCTTCTAAGACAGCTGTTCTCTGTGGAAGAGAATAAAAGTGGGGGTGAAGTGAGACTTAACAGGTTTCTCTTTATAAATTGTTGATGAAAGAGGGCCTCCCCGGTGGTGCAGCGGTTGAGTGCTGGGTTGCGAAGCTGCCCGCAGCCTCTGCAGCACCGGTTCGATCCCCGGCCACCAGAGGAGGGTCCCACATGGCGCGCAGACCTCTCCTGCCGCCCGCTGCTCCCCTCAGCAGTGTACTTCGGTCCTTCTGCCTGCTCTGCTTCCTGCTCTGGCTCTGGTGAATTCTCTCACCCTCCCACGCTTCTGACTGTACCCAGTGCTTGTATAAATAAATAAATATTTTTTTAAAAATGTTGATGAAAGAGATTCAATGTATGTGTATGCTATTAAGCCACATTATATGAAATACGTTTCTGATTCTGCTGATTTTTTGCAACCTCAACTCTTTATTAATTTTCATTATTTAAAATATATTTTTAAATGAGGTAACATTAGTTTACAATACTGTATGTGATAAAGAGGTGTAGATTCACACTTCTATAGAGGTGTATGATCCCACACACTCATCTCAAGGCAACTCATAGTCCTCCATCATAATCCATTGGGTCCCCTTCCCATTTTGTACCCTTACTTTCCCATCCCACTCTGGTTACAACAATTATACAGTCAGATGTCTAGTGTTTGTCTTGGTTTCATTCCATCTGTTCCTTTGTTTTGTTTTTCTATATTGCACATATGAGTAAAATCACCTGTTATGTGTCTCTTTCTAGCTTGTTTCTCTTAGCATAATCACCTCCAGTTCTATCCATGTTGCAGCAAATGGTAAGAGTACCACTTTGTTTTTAACAGCTGAATAGTATACCATTGTGAACATATTCTTAATCCACTCATCCATCTTTGGGCATTTAGGTTGTTTTCTTAATTTGGATATTGTAAATAATGCTGCAGTGAACATAAGAGTGCATATTGTTTTTAGATTCTTTTGGTAGATAGCTAGGAATAGAATTGCCATATCTATGGTAAGTCTATTTTTGCTATTTTGAGAAAACTCCACAGAGTTTTCCATAGGGCTAGACCATCTACATTCCCACCAAGAGTGGGTGAGGGTTCCATTTTGTCCATGCCCTTTCCAACACTCTTTGATTTTAGTAATTTTGACATGGGCCATTGTTTCAAGTGTGAGATGATAACTATTGATTTAATGTGCACTGCTCACATGATAAGTGATAATGAGCATTTTTCACATACTTGTTATCTTGATTAACTGTATATTAAGTTATGTTTCCTTGATTAACTGTACAGTAAGCTTTTCTTCCCACTTTTTAATTGTTTTTAGATATTGGAATTCTTTGTAGTTCTTGGATAATAAACCTTGGTAAGATATATGATATACAAATATTTTCTCCTAGCCCTTTTGGTGTTTTTATTTTAAAGACAATTTCATTCTTTTGTTTTGCAGGAGGTTTTTAGTTTGATGTAGTTCATTTTTAAATTTTTGCTTCTAATTCTCTTGCCTTGCAGACTCCAAAGACATCCCTGAAAGCAAGTCACGGAGTGTTTGCCTGTTTTCTTCTACATACTTTATGATTTCAGATTTTACATGGAAGCCTTTGTTCTACTGAGTTAATTTTTTGTATATTGTGTGAGACAGTGATCTAATTTCATTCTTTTGCATGTGGCTGTCCAGTTTTCTAACACCATTTGTTGAAGAGACTTTCCTTTCTCCAAAGTGTACTTTTGACTCATTGGTCTTAGATGAACTCCACATGTATGTATGGGATTATTTCTGGATTCTCAATTCTAATCCATTGGTCTATGTGTCTATTTTTTATTCCACTACCATATTGTTTTGGTTACTTTATTTGTAGCATAGTTTGAAATCTAGAAGTTGATAGCTCCATTTTTCTTCCTCTTTATTTCAGAATGTCTTTGGCCATTTGGGGTCACTTGTAGTTCCAAATAAATTTCAGTAAAGTTTGTTCTAGTTCATTGAAAAATGTCACTGAAACATTAATAGAGATTCTAGTGAATTGTTATATTGCTTTGAATAATATGACCATTTTAACAATGTTAATTCTTCCAATCCATAACAGAAAATAACTTTCCATTTTTTGTGTATTTTCTTATATTTCTTTAATAATGTCATAGTTTTCATTCTACAGGTATTTTACTTCTTTTGTTAAGTTTATTCCTAGATATTTAATTATTTTTGATGGGATTGCAAATTTTTTTCTAACAGAATTATTTGTCTTCTAGTTCACTGTTTGCATATAAAAAACAACTGACTTTTGTAAATTGAGTTTGTGACTTATCTCTACTGGTTCACTATTTCAATTAGGTTTTTTTTTAATATATTTTTGAAAGATTTATTTATTTATGATACAAGAGCTGGGCACAGGCCAGAGGTGTGGGGGGTGAGAGGATTCACCAGAGATAGAGTGGGGAACAGAACAGGTAGATTGACCAAAGTACACTGCTAAGGGGAGTAGCAGGCAAGACAGGAGAGGTCTGCTGTGCCATGTGGGTTGCTCCCTGGCTGTCCAGGAATCTAACTCATGCTGCAGTGGCTGCAGATTGCTTCATAGTGTGGTGCTTAACCCCTTGCACCACCAGGGAGGCCCTATTTCAATTAGTTTTTCAGTGGAATCTTTAGAATTTTCTCTGTATATTATAATGTCATCTGTAAATAGTAATAGTCTTACTTAATATTTTCCAAATTTGGATGTCTTTTTTTTTTTTTTTTTTTTGGTGGGACCCTCACCGGTGGCCGGGGATTGAACTGGTGCTGCAGAGGCTGTGGGCAGCCTCGCAACCCAGCACTCAACCGCTGCGCCACCAGGGGAGGCCCAAATTTGGATGTCTTTTTATATCTTGTTCTTGTCTAATTCTCTAATGGGACTTCCAATACCTAAGTTGAATAGTAGTGAAACTGGAATCCTTGTCTTGGAATCCTTGTACCTGATCTTATAGGAAAGACTTCCAGGATTTCATCATTTAGTACAATATAAGCAGTGGACTTGTCATACATGACCTTTATTATATTGAATTACTTTTTTATTTTATTATATTGAATATAGATATAGTCCATCTGTCCTTTTTTGGGGGAAGGTATTTATTGTAATTGGGTCTTGTCAAATGCTTTCTAGGCACTTATTTATATGATTTATGATTTTTACCTTTCTTTTTGTTGACATGATTAACTACATTGATTAATTTTTGGATGTAGAACTAGCCCTTAAATTCCAGTTGCTCCCAAATATATGACCATAATGATTTTAACTTGATTTGCTAAATTTTGCTGAGAATATTTGCATCTATGTTCATGAGGAATATTGAACTGTAGTTCTATTTTTTTTTTTTGTGATGTCTTTGCTGGTTTTGGTATCAGAGCAATGTTGGCCTTATAAAATGTGTTTGGAAACTTTCATTCTTTCACAGTTTTTGGAGGAGTTTGAATAGGACAGTTGTTAGTTCTGGGCTTGGGCTTTTTTTTTTTCTTGGTACACTTTTAATTAATGTTTTAATTTCCTTGCCAGTAATTAGTCTATTCAGGTTTTCTATTTCTTCCTGATGTAATCTCGGATGGTTGCATATTACCAAGAATTTGTCCATTTCTTCTAGCCTATATAACTTATGTGATACAGATGTTCACAGAATATTTTATGACCCTCTGTATTTTTGAGATGTTTGTCTTAACTTTTTCAAAAACAAGAATAAGCATATTGAGAAAAATAAATTAAAAATTGTTCAGAAGACAAATGTTCATATTTTATAGATAAACAGATCATGTGGTCTGAATTATAGGTGACGATACTAAAGTATTTTAAAACTTACTTCTTGGCAATACCCAAGATACATGACAAATGCATTTAGTAAGTTGTTAAGGTATTCTTCTTTTAAATATGCTATTTCCTGAAAGAGATAAAAATAATCTTAGCAATTATATCTGAGTATTTTAAGTTTAATTTAATGTAGCTGTTAAAGGGCTTCCCCAGTGGCGCAGCGGTTGAGTGCTGGGTTGAGTGCTGGGTTGCAAAGCTGCCCGCAGCCTCTGCAGCGCCACTTCGATCCCCGGCCACTGGGTGAGGGTCCCACTTGGCGCGCAGACCTCTCCTGCCCCCAGCTGCTCCCCTCAGCAGTGTACTTCGTCAGTCTGGCTATTCTGCTATCCGCTCTGGCTCTGGTGAATTCTCTCACCCTCACTGTACCCAGTGCTTATATCAATAAATAAATAAATCTTAAAAAAAATGTATAATGTAGCTGTTAAAGAATAGAAGCTCTTGAGATGAGGTTACCTCAGTTGCAAGTAGTGATTGAATTTAATTTTAATAACAAAATGTGGTAGGAGAATTTTATAAGCAACAGCATGATTGACTTTATACCAACATTTTAATGTGGCTAATTTACAAGATCATCCTTTTTTCTACATATTCTCTACCAAAGTGTGTGATCAGTCTATTTTTTTTTTTAAGATTTATTTATTTATTTATACAAGAACCAGGGTACAGACCAGATGCACAGGAGGGTGAGAGGATTCACCAGAGACAGAGCAGGGAACAGAACAGGCAGACTGATGAAATACACTGATGAGGGGAGCAGTGGGCATGAGAGGAGAGGTCTGCTGCACCATGTGGGACCCTCCCCGGCCAGCAGGCCAGGATTGAACTGGCGCTGCAGAAGGTGTGGACAGCTTCACAACGCTGCACTCAACCGCCTGCGCCACCAGGGGAGGCCCTGATCAGTCTATTTAAATAGAAATAGCTAACCTCTTAAGTGGTACAGAAGATAGAATTTGTAGTTCCACCATTTGAACACTTTATCAGTTTGTTAGATATAGCACAAGTAACAGCTCTCTCTGTGAACCTACTTATTGGAGACTTCTCCCCAACTTTCATACGTTTCCCCAGCTTCCTTATAAACAGGATACAATGTCTGCTGTACAATTTTTTTCTAACCACGAAATCCTACTTATGCAAAACAGATGTAAATTATTATGTGACTCTATAAAGAGTTCCACAGCAAATGGTATCAGGGTGAAATACATGAATGTAAAATAAATAACTACCTGCAGCTCAGGTGTGTGACACCCCCCCCCCCGCCTCAGAAGAGGTTACACAGGGCCTGTAATTGGTGAGTCAAGTGTGGCTGAGGTCCACCATACTCTGAAAGTTACCAGACATTCACTAGACACCAAATTCAATACACCTGAACTTAGAATTACCATTCTCTAAAACTGTGAGAAATAAATGTTTGTTGTTTTAACCATCCAGTGTATGGCATTTTATCTCCTTAGTAACTAACTCATACTGACTAAAATAAAGTCTTATTAGTTCAAACATAGAAATTATGCTCTGTTATGAACTTTATTTTATAAAAGCAACCATGGCTTCTGATCAGTAATGTAGATCACAGTATAGTAACAGTGAATCTAATGTTGAACTATTGCTGCAATAGTAAAATTTCTACATCTAAATCAAATATGCACAAATTAACACTGATCATCAAGTGGTTCAGTTATATTGAACATGTTATTTTCCATTTTCTTGAGAAGAAGATAGCAAAAGTCGTCTTCTACCATAAACACATTAAAGCTGCACATCTTAAATGTATGTATTCTTATAATGACTACTTAGTAATATAAATGCAAATGAATGTAAGTAAAAGCATCTCAAATCAACAGTAAATAATTTACTATGGTATAGTAAAGTATTTATTTATGAAAGAGATTAAAGATGCTTTACTATACATACACACATACACATATATTTCATTTACTATTATCCTCAAAACTTTTAATACTGAAATAAGACACAAAGCTAAAATAAAATAAGAAGAAAAAGGAGAAACCTCAAAACTAAGACCAGACTTACATGGTAAGTTTAGAAAAGAAGATGACTATAATATAAATCTGTGAAAATCCACATATTTTCTTTGTATTAATATTAATGAACTAGAACATACTGTAAAACCCCACATATGCATAATAAATATAACAGAAAGATAACCAGAAATAAATAAAATATAAATTTATTGGTCTTTAAGAAAATAAACAATAAAACTACTGAGTTATGGAGGAAAAATGTTCAAAGCAAGGAGAGAGATTATTTTCATGGATGAGAAGACTAAATAATGCAAGAACTGTATGACAGTAGTTGCTAGCACATATTGGATATATTTTTATGTTATACTTTGTAAGTTTTTTACAGAATATTTTTGTTGCAGAGTGTAAGAATTTGCTAATGTGATGAAAACAAAGTTTGGAGAATAATACCTATAAAATTATTTAGAAGAGTCAAGATATGAAATTAAGAAAGTCTGAGCTTCTACATTCCTTTATTGGTTCTCCTTTATTAGTTATTAAGCACAGATACTGAAAAGAAGCAGCTTTTACCGAGTTCTATCATAACGAGGTATGTCATTTTCACTAAATTTTAAAATGATTATAGTTCTATAGTCAACTCATACTGACAGTTTAATTTAAGTGGGACTTTAAGAACATAGGAGATTTTTAAGAAGATAATAGTTATGGACTGCTTTTTATTTTCATATAATAATTAATTTAGTACCATAGTATCATACAAGTTATAAAATTAATATAATTGACCACGAAGCCAATGCAATTAGGATAAAGACAAGATTAAAAGTAAAAACTTATAATGCATATCTGATATCATGAAATTAGAAACTTTGTATCTCTCAGCTCTAAAGATATTTTAATTTTGTTCCTATTATTTTATTACTTATACTCAATGTGTAGCCATAACAATTCTAAAAATATGTTTTCTGTAACTAATTATTTAAAAATCCATATAGGGCCTCCCTGGTGGTGCAGCAGTTGAGCGCTGGGTTGCGAAGCTGCCCGTAGCCTCTGCAGCGCCGGTTGAAATCCCGGGCCGGTTCGATCCCCGGCCCCTGGGCGAGGGTCCAACATGGCGCACAAACCTCTCCTGCCGCCTGCTGCTACCCTCAGCAGTGTATTTTGTCACTCTGCCTGTTCTGCTCTCCGCTCTGGCTCTGGTGAATTCTCTCACCCTCCTGTGCTTCTGACTGTACCCAGTGCTTATATAAATAAATAAATCTTAAAAAAAAATATAATCATGACCATTACAACTGCTTTTTTAATGGAAAGATTAAAAAAGGAAAATATAAAAATGAAACAAAACTTGTGAAGAAAACTTGAATATTTCCACAGTGGCTAAGAATATAATAATTGGCTTATGTTTACCTTTTTATTTAATCTACATTTTTTTCTGTGCTCATACTACATACCCCTAGGAAAAAAAGGAGTATTTAAAGCAGTAAGTAGCAATTACATGAGCAATTATGTATCACTCAGTGCTACTGCAATGAGTGGTATCACAAGAAAGAACTCAGGACCTGTTGCTAGTACAGAAGTTTCCTTAGTATTGCCTACTGAGAAACAAGAGCAATGATGTGGGAAAACATACAGAAAATATCCAGAAATACAATAAACTCTTCAAAGAATATTAATTTTCAATTTAACTTGAAAATTGTAAGACATACATGTAAGGTCTCTTTTGCCTGATACTTAATTGTGGTCCTGAGGAACATTCTGTTGACTTTATTTTTTATTTATTTATTTATTTTTTAATAGAGGCATGTTTTATTTATTTGTTTGTTTGTTTGTTTTGTTTATACATGCACTGGGTACAGTCAGAAGCACGGGAGGGTGAGAGAATTCACCAGAGCCAGAGCGGGGAGCAGAGCAGGCAGGAGGACCGAAGTACACTGCTGAGGGGAGCAGCGGGCGGCAGGAGAGGTCTGCGCGCCATGTGGGACCCTCCTCTGGTGGCCGGGGAGCAGCCGGGGATCGAACCGGCGCCGCCGAGGCTGCGGGCAGCTTCGCAACCCAGCGCTCAACCGCGGCGCCACCGGGGAGGCCCAACATTCTGTTGACTTTAAATATAACATTTATTTATGCAATTGTTGCTAGAAATGGTTTTAAATAACAATTTAATTTCACAATAATATGGGTGGAACTAGAGGGGATTATGCTAAGTGAAATAAATTACAAGATATTCAAATATACCAGGTGATTTCATGCATGTGTGGATATGGAAAAAAAAAAGGAATATATAATAACAAATGAAAACAAGTTTTGAAATTTGATTGCAGAACTGAGGCTAGGAGAAGGGAAGGTGGTGACTGAAAGAAAACAGTGGAAGTGGCTCAATGGAATATAGTTAAGATTATTGGGCTTTGCTGGTGGACGTGGAGTGATAACATACATTGTAGAGGGATGGCACAATACCCCTAAAGCCAATATGGTGTTGTAAATCAATATTACCTCAATAAACATAATTTTAAATGTCTCCAAAAAGAAGTGCTTTATATAATTAAAATAATAATATGCTAACGCATTATCATATGTCAAATTAGTACATATTAACACTTCTAAATGTACACAAAATAATTTTTTGGAAGCAGAACTCTAGCAATCAGTACTTCAGTGGCTAAAGCAAATTTTTACTAAGATGAAATTTAAAAATTTAAACAAAATTACAATAAAGACTAAATGACAGGAGAGGCAGAATTTCGCTTTCTGTGTCACTTTTTTTTTAATCTACAATTGATACCTGTCCAAATGTCACCTAGTGAATGCTGATGAACAATGCAAAGCAGCACTACTACCATTTACCATCAATTACATACAAAGTGAAAATAGAAGGACATGATATTTAAAGTGTAGTTTACTTCTTAGAATTCAGTCTGTGACATTTTTCTTTATACTATCAAAGCAAATTGTGTTTCTCAATTAGTTCATCTTTTTTTAAGATTTATTTATTTATGCATACAAGATCTGGGGTACAGGCCAGAGATGCAGGGGGTGAACAGATTCACTAGAGACAGAGTAGGGAACAGAACAGGTAGACTGAAATACACTGCTGAGGGGTGCAGCAGGTGAGACAGGAGGGGTCTGCTTCGCCATGTAGGGTGCTCTCTGGCTGGCCAAGGATTGAACTCCTGCTGCAGAAGCTGCGGATTGCTTCATAGTGTGGTGCTTAACCCCTTGTGCCACCAGGGAGGCCCTAGTTCATCTGTTTTTCAATAGGCAACACTAATAAAACATCTGTAATAGCAACAGGTCATGCATTGTTTCTTGTGCAGTCTATGCAATAGTGACTGTGTGATACTATTACAATGGCTACCCTTTTTTTTCCTCTGTAATGTTTCCAATGTAATGGAAAAACTTTTCAAATGTCCTGATAAAAATCATATTATAGTATTTGTATTATGTGACTCCCAAGAAAATATATTGGATGGATTTTTTTGGAAGTTATAAAACATAGCTTGAAATTTGGTATTTAATAAAACCGCCTCTGTCAGTACCAGGCTTACACCAGCAGGGGGACCTGGGGTGGTGGTCGCTTCCGCCCAAAGATGAGTCACTTCCGCCCAAAGCGGAGGCTGATGCAACAGTAACCGGATGTTGCAAATCCACGTAAAGTGCATGCGCAGGCTTTCTGAGATATAGCCCCTCCCCTAAAATAAACAGAGTTCCTGCAGCCATCCATGTGAGTAGAAGCGTCTTTTCATCCCCAGCCCCTCCGCCGTGTTCCTGAACCCCGTCGGCCTGCAGGCAGGACAGGCAAGTGGCGCCCGAACGTGGGACACGAGTACGAGGGATCCTCTGAGGGACCGATCAATCAGTAAGGTAAGGATTAGGTAAGTGATCGGCATCATGGGCAATACCATGTCCAAGGGCCAACTTGTTAGAGCCCTACAACTTCTGCTTAAACATTATGGAACTCCCATTAAGGTTCAGACCCTTAATGATCTAGTCTCAGTCCTCGCAAATACCAGCAAATGGTTCTTTCAGCAGGACACCGTCTCAGTAAGAAACTGGGAAAAGGTCAAAGCAGACTTCCTTCTTTACAGGGACCTTTATGGACCCCAAACTATCCCCCCACGTATATTTTCTGTGTGGCAGCTAGTCCATGATGCCCTTAGTGATGGGGGAGCAGCTGCTTATGAACTAGTGGCTGAGGTATTGCACTCTGCAGCTCAGTCCGAAAGCAAAAAGCCTGCCACATACTCGGCTGCAGCAAGCTCAGCCACAGAAACCCTCCCTTCTCAATCCTCAAATCCGGGGGTAGATTCCTCTTCAGACGAGGGGAATGTGGAGGACAATACAGACTATCCACCTCCCTATGATAGACCACCCCCATCAACCAAAAATCGGCGGCATCCCTCCCCCACCACTCTCCCCTCTGCCCCTCCACTCAACTCCCATGGCTCTGACCCAGACCTTCCTGGGCTTATACAGTCCCTAACTTCTGTTCTTTCAAGATTTGTACCCTCCAACTCTGAAAATTCTCGGGAATCCCTTCTGGCCTGCCCGGTCTCGGTTGTTCAAAATGATCAGGGACAGCAGGTCCGGCAACATTCGGCACTGCCTTTCCAAGACCTCAAGCTCTTGAAAGAATCTATCAGAGACTATGGACTTCAGAGCCCTTTTGTTCACCAAATGTTAGACACCTTTGAAACCTTTATTATGACACCCAATGACTGGAAGGACACTTTCCGCGCGGTTTTGAGCCCAGGGGATTATCTTTTGTGGAAGGGTCAGTTTACAGAACTCTGTGACCAGTATGCTCAAACCAATATTCAAAGAGGTTTTCCCCAACAAACTAAAGAAATGTTAACCGGGGAGGGTCCCAATTATAGTACTAATCAGCAACAATGTTTATATAATCCTGTTGTTTTTGCACAAGTAGCCTTGGCTGCAAAATCAGCTTGGAAGGCACTGGGATCCAGGAGACAGCCTCACCAATCCCTTACAAAAATCCTCCAGGGCGCCTCAGAGCCATTTGCTGACTTTGTAGCTCGCCTTCTAACAGCAGCCTCTCGAATTATGGGTGAGGGCAAGCCTACCTCTATACTCGTCAAACAATTGGCATTTGAAAATGCTAACAAATGGTGCCAGGAGGCCATTCACCCATGGAAGGATAAACAGGATATTTCTGGGTACACACGCTTGTGTAAGGATATTGACGGGGCTACCGTTACAGGCACCATCATGGCGGCGGCTCTGCAGCCATCAGCCCAGCACCCCCCCTCCTTTGCAACATGATTCATTGGACAATAGTTAATAATACCCCTTTCCTTCTGCAAGTTTCCAGAAAGGGGGGTATTCTCCTGTCACTCTTGTCTACCAATTCCACCACTGGACTTCCTTCTATAGTGTCTTTCATTCTATCGTTCAACAATCAATCCTCCCTCAATTGTACCTGTCACCTTTCCTCTTGTTGGTCCAGAACCCTCAGCAATTCCTTTGTTGTCATGCGTTTCCCTAAGGTCATTATTATGCCTGTCAATGTGTCTGAGTCTACTTCTCAGGTAATCATCCGAAATCGATAAGCAGGTCCGGCATTGGTTGTTGGCACCTTTCGTGGTCGGGGGCCTAGATCTATCCAACTTCGTACTCAATGCAGATATCAACAACCATCTCGCAGTCGGACTACTCCAGAGTCTCCAGCACCTTTCTCACACAAAATTCCATCAACAACGATCTCACAGTCGGACTACTCCCGTTGAATCCACAAGTTTCCTTAATACAGGAAGAAATTGACTTACTGACTTTAACTGCTCATGTTCCTTGTATTCCTACCTATGCCTTCATGTGTGTTACACCTGCCATCCTTTTCAACTATTCCTTTCAAGTTCATACCCTTAATGCCTACCTGCGCGGCCCGTGGAACCAAACCTTTCTCAATTTTACTGCACAATTGGCTAATCAAATTCTATCCATTAACAACATCCGTGCTTCAGTACAAAATCCTTGGGGGAAGCAATATCACTCCTAGGTACAATCCTCTTCTGCCTGGAAATCATTTTCTACATCCTGTGGTGCCAGTGGAATAGACGTGGTGCAGTGGAATAGACGAAAAATCTGCAAGTAGCTCTCCAAAACGTGCGCCATTCTCCATTACAGCCCACTGAAAATCCCAGGGTGTGGATAAACACTGCCCTTGACCACCTGTAGGCCAATGACGGGTAAGATGGTGGTGTACCCGTAGCAACCTAAGACAGCTCCACTACCTTACCTAGGATCCTGGTAGTGGGTGGCTATGACGGGTAAGCACGTGAGTACGACTGCCACAACCTAAGACAGGCCGAGTGTGTGTCCCTCCCCATCAATAAAGTAAAAACGGGGGAGATGTCAGTACCAGGCTTACACCAGCAGGGGGACCTGGGGTGGTGGTCGCTTCCGCCCAAAGATGAGTCACTTCCGCCCAAAGCGGAGGCTGATGCAACAGTAACCGGATGTTGCAAATCCACGTAAAGTGCATGCGCAGGCTTTCTGAGATATAGCCCCTCCCCTAAAATAAACAGAGTTCCTGCTTCCAGCCAAGAGAGTGCACGTGTTTTTTCATCCCCAGCCCCTCTGCCGTGTTCCTGAACCCCGTCGGCCTGCAGGCAGGACCGGCACGCCTCCAAATAAAAAAAGAAGGAAAGGAGGGTTTAATAAAATATAAAAAAATAGGTTTTTAAAAAAATAGATTTCCATTCTTTCCATATTTTTGTGTAAGGCCATAAGCAATCATAAAATATGTGTAATGAATTACATGATGATTTATTATTCAATCATGATGAATAACAATGATTGAATAATTTATTTTAATTGTGTTTATTATAAAAACTTTAAGGTAAGTAAATTTTATTTTCACCCTGAATTTGGGACCATTCTATAAAACTGACAATATTTTAGGTCTAGCTTTAATTCTAGAGGTATTAAATACAATTTTTGTCTCCTATTTTTAAGACTGTTTGTCCATCACAAATTTGGTTGTGATAAATTAATTTTACTTTTGTTCTTTTTAAAGGAAATGGCATTGAAAATATTTTTGAGTTTATAAACTTGCTTAAGACCAGGCAGATCAGAACATACATCTTTAACATATGTGATTTTAAAATAGACAAAGCTAATTGCCTTCATGAAATCTGTATTATTATTCTTATTTTACATACCTTGAGTTCAAGGCAGAGGTAGATTAAGTCATTTCACTATTAATAGACAATTTGTAAGAGACAGTACCAATTTCAACAAAAATAAATCTTTTTACAAGTTCTATGATCTTGGCTATAACACTGTGATCCTTCCACATTTTCTAAGTAAAACACTGACGCCTAGATAAGTCAAGTTACTTATCAAAGTTCATAGAGTAATAAAGTTACTTATTTGGTACAAAAAGTAAATTTTGTGATTCTTCCAGTATGCATACATATGTACTTAGACAGGATCGTCTTTTACTAGTTTCAGTTTGGTAAATATACTATCTCTCATCCAATATTTCATTCTCAAAATGGTTTTCATACCAATCAAAACTAACAGTACATTTAAGTTTATTTAGCAGATTCTTGTGCAGAATAGTGGAGATGGTAGAAAAAATAGACATCAAAATTATTCCACACATTTAACCACTGCAGAAACAGATTAGATTTCTGGGAATATTTACAAGGTGCCCGGGAGAACTTAGGTTCAAATCATACCCTATATGTCAGTTGAAACTGGAACTATCACCAGAAAAAGCTTTTCTTACTTATTTGTAAGAGATAAGATTTCCTTTACTTTAAGTTTTCATTTGTCAATTAAACAATGTAATTGTGGATTTCTATCAATAAAAATACAATCTAGCCCCCACCCCTTCATTGCATGATGGAGCCTTTCTCACTATGAAAAACATAATACTAGTTATTTAAGGGTTTTATTTTTAGCAACAATCTCTTTTAGTCTAAATTCCGCAGTAATAATTACTGATAAATGCACTGTTTTTTTGTGATTTTCCCACTCCTAAATGATTAATATTATTTTAAAAAAGAGATGATGGTCCAATATTTATAAAGTCTATGCATTTCCCCCATTCTAATGCCCCTTCCCAAATGATTCAATAATCTGAGCCTAAATCCAACTCTCTTCATTTTCACCTGACTGTCAATTGTCAGTTTAAGCAAGTCAGCTATATATACGTTTTTCTCTTCTTCCTATGAAAAACGATGGAAATTTTTGCATGACAGTTAGTAATTGCAGAAGTTCCTCAGGGACTAATATTCAGTGTGCTAGTTGAAGCAAGAAAGTCTGGATACAATTATTGGAGTCATTTCCCAGTGCACCGCAGGTATCCTCTAAAGATGAGGGGTGAATAGATTTATTTATTGCTCTCATCCAAAACTTCAGTTTGATAAATAAACCAGTTTGCATCCATGTGAAGCTTTCTTCCACATTAGATTCAGTCTGTGCCTACTCTACTATCTAAAAATAGAAATAAAATTCCCTTCCCCTTCCCTTCCCTTTAGCAGGATATTATGACCCTTCATAGTATAATACTTCCATCAGATGCATATTGACTATTATTTGCCATAGCTACAACAATCAAAGAAATATAACCCTTATGCCCTAATTTTTTTCAAATATAAAAAATAAAAATTCAGTAGTGATGAACCAACATTTTACTCTCTACTTTTTACAAGATTGACTATTTCAGATATCTAATACACATAAATTATGTAGTATTGTTCTTCTGTGACTAGCTAGTTGTGGCTATCGGAAGGAGTGTAAATCAAAGGAGAAGAAATAACATATCTGCAGAGAAAAAGTACTTAGTCTTTTCAGGAAAGATATGTGTTCATCCTCACTAATGTAAGTCATTAATAACCACACATATCGCAAATATAGTTCCCTTTAAATTTTGGGAAAAAGCTGATAATATAGAAAAATATCTAGCACACAAACTAGCAATGCTTCCTTTTAAAACTGACAACTGAAAGGAGAAAAAGCAAAATCATTCAGGAATTAGGGCAAACTTAAGTTTATTATTTTTGGCTTTCAAGACAGGCAAAAATCACTTTGGATTTCATCTATAAGTTCCTGAAAATGGTTATCTAACACAGTCTAATTACCAATCCAAGTTTTTTCTAAACATTATATACAGATATAACCTGAGACAGGTATATATGATTTCTTTTTAATGAACAGAAATGCAAGGAAATGGACAGCAAATAATTCAGAAGGACATCAAGATGAAATGGGAGTCAAATCATGACTAAATCCACATCCCACATACTTATATGGGCAAATTTTTAAATACAAAATAAATATGATGTGTGATCTTTTTAACTTAAAAAAGTATATATTTTCTATGTAAGTCACTAGGGAAGAGGTGATATGTCTAATTTTTGCTGATGCTCAATAATTTTATGTAGTAAATGTTAGCGAATATGGATGATGAATAAATAGAAGATATTTTTCCTTCTGTATAAAATAGATTTCTCTTTAGTTATATGCAAATTTCAGGACACCATTGTTAAAATTCTTATTAAATTGAAATATCCAGATAATTGCGTTTAGATAGCCTGGGTTCTATTTTTATTCAGTTGACTTATATATCACAACTAGTGACTTCTCCTAACTTTGAAGAAATAACTTGAATATATTTAGGACCTTAAAATGTTTTCTTTAGATAAATATCATTTCAACTTAGACAATGTGAACTTCCTTAACTTGCTTAACTGATTTATATTTGTATTATATTTCAAATTTCCTAAGGATTAGATGTTACATTGTGTATTTTTAAAATTTTTATTTAAATCAAACAACAGTAAAAAGTTCAACAGAAGTTTACTCAAATCTGGTGAATTATAATAAGAAACAGGAAATGTCTAAGGAAAGTATATACTTAAAAATAAAATACTGTAATGAGAACTTTAAGTCCTTTAGGAAAATTTTTAAAGTTCCTAATAGAAGAAAGGAAATGATATTCATATTAGAATACTTGAGAGAACGTTGGGAAAATTTCTATTCCTAAGGCAGTCTTCAGAGTATCAGATGGTGCCCTTGACAAAGATTGACATCTAAAATGAGGAAGTTACAGAGAAAGTAGAGTAATTCCAGTCCAATAAATCACCAGGACCATATGGTACATATCCAAGATTTCTGAAGGAAATAAGTGTGAACTAGCATAGATAGAAGGAGAAAAAAACGCAGTGTGAAATATAGCCTTAATGGTAGCATCTGCTTTTGAAGATTAGAAGATTACTAATTTGGTACAAAGAAAAAAATTAGAATAACATCAAAAATAGTTATCTCCTATATAGCATCTAATCAGTCTGTATTAACCAGTGATGAGTAACCTTGCATATTTCCATGCAGCAGGCTGCACTACCCATGCTGTCTCTTGACAAGGTCCAGGCATGGGGGAGACTCCCAAGAAGAGGGGAGTTCCTGTGCTCCCCAGAAGAGGGAAGTTGTACTTCCCAGAAGAGGGGAGTTCTTGCACTTTCCAAGAAGATCTGAACTAGGGACTCTCCATGGCAACGCCTGCTAATGCTCTCCTCTTTGTTCTTGGTTAGTGCTGAAGTAAGTTAGTTATTAATTGGCTTGTGAAAACCCAATTCAGACCTAGACGTTAATTGATTTATTGTTCTTACACTTGAATCAGTATCAAAGAAAATACAAAATGCTAAAGGTATAGTTAGAAAAGAAATGTTTTGGCCCTGAGAACTATGGAGAACAAGCTGCCCTAAGCCAGCTGTGATTGGAAACCATAGCCTAACCTGGAGGGTACCTGTTTGCAGCAGCAGTACATTTTCTGGTGTATGCAAAAGGTCAATAGTCCGCAGGCCGTGTGGAGGTTGGGTATTTCTAGTTAAAAGTTAGACTTCTGTAGAATTAAAACAGTATTGATGAGTAACTTTAGACCACTTTGACATAATTGATAAATAGGCTAGATGAATTGAGTACTAGGGAATGGGTTGATTTTAGTAAAAGCATAACAATGGACTTTCATGTCCACTCTGAAATTAGGAAAGCTTGACAGGATGATTGATTGTTACTGAACATTGTACTGTCTTAGACAATAGATCATGCTAGAAAATGAGTTGTACCAAGAAAACTAATTGTCCCTGATGTTTTTCTTAAGGTGATCTAAGAAGTGCCCTTTTTGGTATAAGACCAAGAGATTCTCTATAGTTTCAAAAGAAAATATGTAATGATTGTCTTTGTTCTGCTTCAATGCTTATGCTGATGTAATCTCACTGCTCACCTTAAGGTATAAATAAAGACCTGCTGAGACCCTCAGTAGGAGATACTTGCACCAGAGAGAGTGTCAGTATCTCCTCACTACCTCATTTACCTCACTCCACTTCCCCTTAGCCCCCCCCACCCAAGATTTCACCTCCTCTCCTTTCTAAGACCCCTGACACTACATCTAGCTGGAGCTGGTCTCCAGCATTTCTATATGATCCTTTCTTTATGTTTCCTGGACACCTTTTATAACCAAACTATTCTGCCCTCTCTCTTCTTAGTTTGACTGTTCTTTCAGCCACATAATGCTTTTTAAGCCAGAAGCTAACAACCCCGGATCTTAACATTTATTCTCATCTGTCAGGGGCAAAAACAGTTTAATTAGTTCTATTATCACACTAGTTCTTCATCAGAAATTTCAGGGACATTTTCTTTTACAGTTTTTTTTTTTTCCTGACTATAAATTGGATTATTCTGGATTTCAAATAAATCCAATTTTTTCAGTCTTTAGCTCATTCTGTTACATGACTTTATTTTTTTTAAGAGTTATTTATTTATTTATTTATGCTTACAAGAACACAAGAACGGGATGTAGGTTCAGGGGGTGAGAGGATTCACCAGAGACAGAGTGGGGAGCAAAACAGGCAGAAATACACCGCTGAAGAGAGCAGCAGGTGGTACAGGAGAGGTTTGCTGTACCATGTGGGTTAGCTCCCTAGCCAGGGATCGAACTTGTGCTTCAGTGGCTGCAGATTACTTCACAGCGCTGAGACTTTACCCCTTGCACCACGAGGGAAGACCTGTTATATGATTTTAGAATCCAATTAGTCTTACTCAAAATATGTAATAATTTTCAATTTTGAGAATGTGAAAATCCAAATGAATTTGTTGACTTTTCATTGAAGTGGCAAATACATATAGTAAATGATTTTAATCATTTAAAGTCAGTAATCTCAATTAATTTTTACACATCCATGCACCTTGTAGCTAAGTATAAGGCACATAACAATCGTCAAGAAATTTCCCTTTATCTTCTCCCAGTCAGTACTACCTCCAGAGTGACCATTCCTCTGACTTCTAGTACTATCAATTAGTATTGCCTATTTTAAACTTCAAATACTTAAAGCTCATACCAATTATTATCTGTCTACTTTTACTCTAAATATCTGTGAGAGTCATTAATGCTGTCATGTCTATCTATAGGTTAGTTTTATTTTATCTTTAGGCATAATTTTATTTTATAGCATGCCATATTTTATTTACCCCCTTTATTTTAATCAATAAAATAATCAATAAGGAATTTTAATATCTCCATTTTGTCTCAATTATAAAGCTATAATATCCCTGTATCATTCTGTTACTGAATATATGTACTGCTTTCAGTTTATCATAAGCTTAAAGAAGAAATTATTAGAGTAGGCATTTAATTAAATTTAGAAAAAAGTCAAAACTCTAAACTGTTGATACATTTAATAGTCAAAGAACAATAAGAAAAAAAGAGTAAAATTCTTTCAACTTTTCACCAATACTTTGTATCTTTTATATGATTTGTTATTTTTAGCTACTGGGTAAGTGGGTATCTCATTTTATTAATTTGCAATTCACTGAGAAGTAATGATAGTAACATATTTTATGTTTATCAGCTATCTGAACACACTCATTTTTAAACTATAAAGTTCATTTTAAACTATCATGTCAATTATTTTAAAAGCATAAGATTTTTTATCTTTCTCTGATTTCTAGGAAACATAAAGATTCTGTAGTTGACACTTGTTGAATGTATCAAATAGCTTGTACATTTAACTGTACATGGATGTTATCAATTTTATTGACAATTTTTGAAGTTTATTTTGCACTTAGGCTTTTTTAATCCTCTCTAAAGTATCTCTGTCAATATGAATATCATGTAGACATTATCCTATAATATTTTATTTGCTCAAAGATTTTTATTATAGCAGTATTTATAAATTAGAAATAACATCCAATCTTGGGAGAATGATTAAATAAGTAGGGATCATATCCTGAGAGAATGTTATACAGTTATTAAATATCATAAAACCATATCAATACTGACATAAAAGTTAAAAAAAGGAATAATGGAACACAGATATGTGATGATCAAAAATCTCCAAGAGTAGGACCCTCCCGGGTAGTGCAGCAGTTGAGTGCAGTGCTGTGAAGGTGTCCGCAGCCTCTGCAGTGCTGTTTTGATCCCAGCCAGCCGGCGAGAATCCCACATGGCACGTAGAACTCTCTTGTCGTGCCAGCAGCTCCCTTCAGCAGTGTGTTCTGGTTGTCTGCCTGTTCTGTTCCCCCTCTGTCTCTGGTGAATCCTCTCACCCTCTGGCCTATACCTCAGCTCTTGTATAGAAATAAATAAATCTTAAAAAAAAAAAAAACTCCAAGATTAGTATATGCAGACAGACTGGAAGACCAAATGTAAAAAAATAAAATCAATATTTTTTTTTATGGTGATGGGATCTGGGATCCTCTATAGCCTTATTAAAAATTATTGTGTTTAAAGCATTGTGTTTACAATGAAAATTCTTAAAAGAGCTAAAATATCTTTTAAATGCAGCAAAACAGAATAATCATTCACTATTTCAAAGGGTGGGATACCCAATAGACTGTTCCAAGATGATTGGTGAGAATGTGACATTTAAAAAATGATGGTAAATGAACTCATTTGATTCTACTCCAATCCTTTGCTAGCTTAGGTGGATGGTTAAAGATGACATTTTTCAGACTTTCTTGGTAACTCAGGTTCTTTATGTGACCTACGTTTCACCAAGCAAATTTACTCCAGCAAAAAGATATAAGAACAGAGGTGAAGGTGTCTCATTCTTCAGTGACAACATTACCTATGTGCAGTCCTCACATAATAGTCCTGATGGTGTCAGCAGAGGTGGTTTCCCCTCAAACTGTGCTGCAGAGCCTCCCCTGGTGGCACAGGTGGTTGAGCGCAGCGCTGGGAAGCTGTCTGCAGCCTCTGCTGTGCCAGTTCCATCCCCGCCAGCAGGTGAGGATCCCACATGGTGCGGCAGACCTCTCCTATCTCGCCCACAGCTCCCCTCAGCAGTGTATTTTGTCAGGCTGCTTGTTCTGTTCCCTGCTCTGTCTCTGATGAATCCTCTCACCCTCCCATGCATCTGGCCTGTACCCCAGGTTCTTGTAAAAATGAATAAATAAATCTTTGAAAAAAAAAAAAAACTGCTGCAATGCGCATCACCACTACAGCGCTCCTGACTGTCAGGTGGCTAGTCTGTTTTTTCCCCACCTCCCATACATAGCTTTTATGAGTAAACCCATTGCCTTTGAGCTACCAATTTTGTGTTTAAAAAAGCTGCAGTGAATTCTGTTGTCTGTGACTTAGAATTGAAACATTTGATTTCAAAATTAGATTTCAATATGAAACCTTCTTACATGCCCTAATAACAAAAGAAAAAAAATGGATAGTGTAATTCACACTTTAGAACTGTTAATATGTGATGAGAGGTACCCAGGGACCCCAAACAGTTAATGAATGCACACTTTAAAGGGGGTTTGGCTTTCCATGAACGCAAAAGCAAATGAAACAACTCTTAATGTTGTTATTTCAATTTATTTGGTATTTTCTTTGTTTGTTTTTATTGAGGTTAACATTGATTTACAAGGTAGTTGTATTTCAGAGGTATAGGATCCATGTGGTCTATAATACTTTCATAGCTTGCTTCAGAATTTTTTATCATTTGTATTTATCTTTTTACATCTGCATCCCCATTATTTTCTTATTTAATGCATGAATTTCTTTTTTAAAAAAGATTTATTTATTTACTTACTTACTTATTTATACAAGAGCTGGGATACAGACCAGATGCACGGGAGGGTGAGAGGATTCACCAGAGACAGAGCAGAGTACAGAACAGGCAGACTGACAAAATACGCTATGGAGGGGAGCAGAGGGCGCGAGAGGAGAGGTCTGCGCGCCATGTGGGACCCTCGCCAGCTGGCGGGGATTGAACCTGCGCTGCAGAGGCTGTGGACAGCTCACAGCACTGCGCTCAACCGCCTGTGCCACCAGGGGAGGCCCAATGCATAAATTTCTAACGTGTGTTCATTAACTTTATTTCTCAGGACATTTATTTGCTTTTCTGAGTTTTCTTGTACATCTTTGAGTAGCATTTGTTTTCTTCCTCTTTGATTTTTTTTTAATGTATTTATTATTATGGCAATTTTGAACTCTGTATCTGGTAGGAAGACAAGATCTTTCATATCTTTGTGATCAGTTTCTGGAGAAATATTAATTCTCTGAGATGACGTAATTTCCTAAAGACACAAGTTGCTATTTATTGTAGTTTTACATATCCCTATCATTATTATTTTAGGATCAATTATTTGTTCATGTTCTAAGGGTGCAGGGCTTTCATTGTTCCAGTAGATGGTGCTGTATGTCAGAGAGAACTAATCTGTAACTGCTCCTTCTGGGGGTGGGAGATAGGTCTGCAAGGGGCTGGGTTAGTGAATGTTATGTGCCATGTGAACAGGGGATAGCTCATGCCTGTGGTACCACTGTTAGACCGCCTCTCTGGGTTTCAAATCCACATCTCTATAGTCTGTAGACAGTACTTAACTATACAAGTTCATGGCTGAACTGTTAGGTGCCTATTGGCTAGAGTCCCAAGGGTGGTGGGAAGAGACATTTGTGCCTTGCTCTACTTTGTGTCCTGTACTGGGTTCCTCACTACTGAACTTGATTTATCCCAGCACTTTCACATGACCCTCCCCACTGTTAGCGCCATACTATATTTGTAGCTTTGCCCTCCCTAATACCACCTTATCATGGAATGGCATAGGAAAAGTTTCTGCCCTAGCCTGTGTGCCTCTTGCCACCAATTTCTGTTGTCTAGATTTGAATTTCCTCAGCATCTCCCCTGGCACAAGTAGTCAGCATTGGTCTCTGATGTTCAGGAGATGCTCCAGTTTCAACCTGTATTACTAGAACCTCCAAGTCCAGCTAGTGGCTGAACCACCGAGACAATTCCACTGGGTGAGAAGCAGAGAACTTCCTCTGATGACATTAGAGAGTAGATAATAATCCATTTTTCAATATTTTAATGCAAGGTTGTTTTTTTCACATTTCACATTTAGATTTATTATTGTCTAGAAATATTTTACTCTAACAGTATGGACTAATGTTTATGCTTTTCCAAAGGGACATCAAATTACTCCTGCATTATTTGTTGAAAGTACCATTTTATCCCACTGAATTTCACTGGTATCTTTGTGGGAAATCAAACTGAACTTAATGTTCTGTTACAAACAATTATTCTATTTCCTATATCATGCCCCTGAAAGGAATTTAAGACCACAGGCTATAACCTCTTTTGTGTCTCTAGAAGACCCTTGTATTACAGTGCAGTTTCCACAGATTCCTCATATAAATACACACAACACACACACATGCACACACACACATACTGAGATACTGAACAAGGAACATATACTACATTTATAGTAATACATTTGCCAGTTGATAGCAACCATCTGAAAGAAAATTTAAAAGAAAAAAAAAACAACTATTGTCCATACTACAGCCAGAATGATCTTTTAAATATATACATATATACAAACATATATATCAAATAATAATACTCCTCTGATCAAACATCTTCTGTGATTTTCCATTGTACTTATTTATTAAGCCACCATTTTTCCATGACCATTTAGCTTCTACATATTATAGCAAACTCTGCCTATATAGCAAACTGCAACCTCATCTCAAACCACTTTCTTATTGACTTCAAATGTTATAGTCACATTGGTTCTTTTTTTTTTCTCCAATAAGGCTTCTTTCCCATCTTAGAACTTTTGAAATTCATATTCATCTGAGTGATGTTGCCTAGATTTGTGCTCTGCTACACCATTTCCATCACTGGTTTCAAATTACATTTTCAAATCGAAAATGCCCTTCACTTATACCTACCAGTCCCACATCACCTCACCTATCCCAAAGAATTCCTACTGCATTTTCTCATTAAATTTTATGAAAGAATTGATCAACCTCTAATAGGATCTCATTTATGGATTTGTTGTATACTTTTATTTGTTAGTATTATTCAATTATCTTCTCATTTTTCTATATGTCTATAATTTTTGTATAAATTAACTTTAGTATATTAATATTTCTTATAGGTCATATCTATCCATAATTTATGTTTTATTCAGGCCAAAAAAAGTTTAAAAGCAGGATATAACATATTGAAAACTAACAGACTAACATTTCAATAAGAAAATAAAGGTTTTATCATTCTAAAATACACCAAAACATGAAAAGTAATTCAAATACACCTTCTAATTATTTTAGACTTAGATTTATTATGCAGAAACCTGTTAAAATCTGCACATGCCACTTTAAAATAATATAGAAAAGTTAATCCAGAATGC
Source organism: Talpa europaea (assembly GCF_964194135.1). Lineage (NCBI taxonomy): Eukaryota > Metazoa > Chordata > Mammalia > Eulipotyphla > Talpidae > Talpa > Talpa europaea. Next base: position 110,292,203 of record NC_140071.1, on the reverse strand, counting down.
TTAAAATACTATACAAATGACAGAAAACAATTTACTGTAAAATTTTATAGTAAAAATTTACTGTAGTTATTTAACTTATAATAAATGCATGTATGTTCATACTTATGTATATATGTGTTTGTGTGTTTTCCTGTAGAATCTAGGCTCCTGAGAAGGAGCCTTTTTTATTCTGAGGGCCAGATGGTGTTTGACATATAGGATTTGGTAAATAAACCTCTGTTAAAGCTATAAATTAATTGTAACTTAAATATTAAGTAAATTATAATCAAAGTGAAATAAATATTACTTAACATGCTTTCGCCTACATATTAAAAGCTTGGCAAGAATTATATCATAATATATTTTTCTCCCCTCCATGCCCACCCAGTTTCTTCGTACTATGAAATAATCATATGCTAATGAAGAAAAAAAAAAAAGAAAAAGCAGAGCTCTCCAAGAAGCTCATATTAATTTTTATTATTAAACATGTCAGAATATTTCAATTCTTAATGTATGGGGTAAAATCTTTAAAGACCCACTTTACAGACAGAAGGCAATATACTGTAGTGGAAAGAGCATATTAACTGTATAAATAAGATGAAACTTTTCTTAGTTTTCCTTTTCTAAAAGAACAGAACATTAGACCATCTCTCTACGGCAATTACTGCTCTCACATTGAATAATTTTATGCATTTAAGAGAAATAGCAAGGTACTTACTGATAGTCTTCTTGACTGCATAGCACTCTCCCTTTGGATTAGCAGAAACAATCCTATAGGCCTCCAGTCTTCTTGGCAAGGGCATGGTGGAATTCTCCTAATATTGACTGTGGCTGCTGATGGGATACACATATCCAATCATGAACATATTCCCATGTTTACTAAAGTTTCAGCAATGTGTTTCAGAATCAGTGGCAAAACACACATTTTCAGCAGCATCCGTGGCAGCAACTTGAGTCAATTAGGTCCTTACGTAACCAGGGCCATCAGCGTGGACTGCAGAGCAAGTCTAGCATGTCCCCACTGCCGCCCAAGCCGTTGGAAAACGTGGTGGTTTCCCCACCTGTGCCAGCAGCTGCTTCCTGTGGGCGGCCCCTCCCCGGGTCCAGGTTGTGAATACGCGAGTCCCAGTGGGAGTCACCTGCTGGCGGCCCAAAGCTCTCCTCTAGGCAGCAACAAGGGCACCAAGTCGCCAGGGCTGTGGGACATTACACCAGGTCTGCGCTGGCAGCATTCATGGCTCCGGTACTGGCTGGTCGTACTTGGCGCCTGGATCACAGAATGCACCGATGAGGTTCCAGCCAAAGGAACCAATGATGTACATTAGCTCATTAGTTAATTTCCTGGGCCAGATGGGCCTGTTGGTCCTTACATGATCCAGTTATTTAAAATTGAAAATTGTCCCAAAATGGCAGGTATCAACTAGGGTGGGGGGGCCCTAACTGATATAAGGTAGGACAACTCTGGAACTCTGAGACTCCCATTTTGTGTGTGGGCTTCAAAGAAGAAAGAAGCAGCACCCAGCAGCCGACCTCCAAAGAGAGAAAGCAAACAGCTACACAGTGACCTGGAGGCTGCATCTGCCTCTGGCTCTGCCACTCTCACAGCCTGTAAAGAATACCTGGTATCTCAAAGAGCTGTTTGTTGTTGCTGTGGGCCAACAATTCACAAACAATTCACTGGTGTTTCTAACACTGTGTCTCCTGGCAGGGTGACCAGCACTACCGGCCAGTGCTGCCCAGCACTGCTGACAGGTGACTGGCACTATGTGTCTGGGTCACTTGAGAGCTGTTAACTCGATGTCTGGCATCGCCATCCTGTGCTGCTGCCTCTGTTGCTGTCTGGTCTAGTGCTCAGCGCTGCTCATCCCGACCTCCAGCTGCAATGAGTTGGTTCTTAGCCTGCAGCTTGCCAGCTGCCACGAGCTCCAAGTCTGCCATCATGGGACGCGCCATTCTGAACAAGGAACTCTGGACACAGGGTGAGTTAGCTGGCCACCTGTGGCCTTAGAACCTCTTTGTTTCACCTGATTTTTTTAATAATCTCACTGTTTTTCCCGATAACCAAGTGATCTTGCAATTGTGTAAGCAGGTAAAAACCCATAGTGATCTGTCCTTTTCCAGGATACCATTCAATTACTGGTTTCTACTCAAAACAGCACATGGTGGAGCTTCTAAAAGATAATATTGCAGTTGACCCTTGAAAAACTCAGGCTTGAAAAACTGTGCTGGTCAATTTGCATGTGCAAATTTGTGCAAAAAATTTTTGTTTTTGTTTTCTTTCTATCCACAGTGCAGCACTCACAGATCAGTTATACCTGGATTTTCAACTGCAACTGTATCCCTAACCCCTGTGGTTTAAAGTTAACTGTCAGGGCAGGATGGTCACAGGGCAGGTTGTAGGATCTGAGCAGACCAGGTAAAAAAAGAGTCCTGGAGCCCTCAGTGGCATTACATGTAATGTGGAAAATGGGTAAATGGCAGGCAGCGGTGCCGGGGGCCAGAAGGCCGATAGGCCTCCAAGCCCCAGCAAGTCTTCACTTTGGGCTTCTCTGGCCTTCTTTCTCCCCTTCTCTCTTCTGTTTCTTTCCTGCTGCTGCTTCTTTTGGGGACTATCTCAATATTCCTCCCATGGACAAAAAGTAAGTAAGATAGTTTGCAACAATGTTACAACTGCAGGTGCCCCCATCAGGCAGGGCAATCCTAATGGTGGGAGGACAGAGAAGCCTGAAAAACCATTTACCCTGCACCATCTAGGAAGAGAAAAGATCTCACAAAGCTGTAAAGGCAAACCCAGAGAAAAGTCATATGTTTCAGTGTGAAAAACTTGAGCCCGACAGCAAAGGAAATAAGCATTAAGTGACTTCTGAAATGGGTGAAAATAAAACTTCTGCTCTGTTAAGGTCTAAAATCTGATGAACTGTAACAACAAACTGTTGTTTCATAGCCTCAGGTGAAATTTGAAACTGACCCATTCCATGGAGGGCAAAGAAAAACCAAAGAAAAAGCAGCCACTGCAGATTGGCAGGTGTTAGTTTTAATAAGGAATGGGGCATACAAGGTTTGTCTTGGGCAGCTGCTACATAAATAAGCCTTTGCATACACCCTCCAGAATCTTAAAAGTTTATATAGGGGTAGAGGGGTCTTGACAGGTTTCAATCACATATATGCTGCAGATGGTCTGGGTCCTAGTCTAGGTCAAATGGAGGTCATAGCCTTTCCATGACCTCTTCTAACAAAGGATATCAGCAAAGAATTGTTGTCTAGATGCGATCAGAAAGAAATGTCAAGTAGGGCAAAGAACCATTACAAATACAGACTTTTTATTTTTTCCATCTATATTTTTTGTAGTGACAGCTAAGCTTTCTCAGTAACAGCTTTTTAAAAATTGGGAAAGCTGTCTTTTTGATGAAGTAGTTTGGCTTCAGCTTGTTAGATACTAGACATGCTATCAGGAAATTGTAAGAGTTTTGTGTGACTCTAAAAGACAAGGACTTTGTTTACTATCATTATTAAGTTTTCCTTGATACTATAATATAAAGTTTTAACTAGTAAGGCTAGGAAATACCTTAATAATACAAGTCAAGTATAACTAAATCTTATATAAATTCTTAAAATATATTCAATAAAATCATCAGTGATGTTGATATACAAGGCTGGAGATAGTTCCAGGTCCCATTCAGTCCCTCTGAACTGAGCTGGTTTTGTTACAGGGCAGAAAGAGGGGCACCCCAAAACTCCCAAATATGCCTGCTCTAAAAAAGTTCTTCCATCTGCTGCATTAAGACAAAACATATAGACCTTTAATGGAAAGGAACTTTAATACAATTAGTGTGCAATACAGAAAAGACAAATAATATAGTTTGCAAATCAAGCACCAAAAGTTACCCATCCCCTCGATGGTAAATGCCCAGCTAAACAGGCTTGGCTCCAAACAGGGCCTGAAAACCTGCCACATTTCTAAAGCACCGTCTGGTGGGGATCCATAGAAAAGGGTCAGACACAGTCAGACAAGTCTGGAAAGAAAAGAACAAAATGAAAATCAAGATCAACACTGCCATTGTTAACCTCCCCGGGGTCTCTCACTGTAGGGTAAGGAAAAATGTCAGGCTTTTCTGCCCTCCCGCCATCAGGATAGATGATGGATCCTTGCGGTCCTGAATGCATGCCTGATGGCGGGCACCTGGAGTAGGGTGTGGGCCTGGGTAGATGGGATTCACCTGGGCTAAGACTGTGCTTTAAAGGGCGGCATCACCGGGACGCCAGTAGAAGCTGAGAAGCCGAAAGAGAAGCCAAGAAAGAAGCAGCAGAAGCCGAGAGAAGTGGAGAAGGCTGGAGAACCCGGCTAGAGTGAAGACTTGCTGGGAGCTGGGAGGCCTGCCAGCCTCCCGGCCCCCTAGCAACTCTGCCTGATATATGCCTGGTGAACCCCAATAAAAGACCTACAAAAGCCATTAAGGACTTTGACTCCTCCTTTACCCAGTCTGCTGGATATTAGAAAACCTGCACCATGTCTGTTCCTGGCCTTACACTCCCCCACATCTGTTTCAACTAGTCCAGGACCAAGAAGCAAGTGCAACTTTTTCAAGTGTCGCTCTGCTCCAAGTGCCTCCTCTAGGACTTTTTGTTCTCCACTCTCTTCCTTCCTTGTTCAGTCTTCTCTCTAGCTTCTTGTTCTACCCACTCATCTCTACCCTCCTTTGGATGGGGAAGGGAAACTGGAACCTCCCCCTTTCCTGAGGACCACCATGTTACAGTTTCACTGAGACAAAAAAATCTTCTACTAACCTGTAGCAATTTGGCCAATGTCTCCTTTTAGAATATATTTTCCCTTGTGGAAATTTGGGGATTTAAAAATTAAATATAAAGGAAGAAAATTTTATTATTTGGTAAACATTAGATATCATAAGTAAGTCTGACAGGGATTTCTTATAATGTTTAAGTGTTTATTAAGCAATTTGTTTGAGGCCTCCCTGGTGGCACAGGGGGTTGAGCATCACAATATGAAGCAATCCACAGCCTCTGCAGCATGAGTTCGATCCCTGGCCAGCCGGGAAGCAACCCACATGACAAAGCAGGCCTCTCCTGTCTTGCCTGCTGCTCCCCTCAGCAGTGTGTTTCAGTCAGTCTGTCTGTTCTATTCCCCACTCTGTCTCTGGTGAATCCTCTCATCCCCCGCATCTCTGGCCTGTACCTCAGCTCTTATATGCATAAATAAATAATTCTTTAAAAAAAGGAAATTTGTTTGAAAATTTTTATTAGGAGTTTACCTTAATACAGAAAGATAATTAGTTGTCTCTTACATAACTTCTCTGTTTTAAATCTTCAGGTGTTTTTTCATTATAATTGCATTAAAACATAAACTCCATATCTTACCTTTCTCAGTTCTCTGACCTCACCTCCTACTTTTATTCTCTTGGCTAATTATACCAATACACACTAGCTTTCTTTCTATTCACTTCTATTTCTATATCAAATTTATTTCTAACTTGGAACATAAATATATGTATCATTTGCTATTCTGTGCATTGGTAGAAGTTTTTTTCTCATATTTTCCTAAAGTTGTTTCTTCTTCACATTCTGTTTTCAACTCTTCAGAGATAATTTCCCTGACCACCCAAAATATATTATACCAACTGCTGTTATTCTAATTACTGTCTTTTTTGTTAATAGCTGCTAGTTGTAATTAGTGCCTTCAAAAAAGTCATAGTTATTCCCTCACTTAATGTAATTCACACTTTCAATAATTACATTTTTATTTTATTTACTTATCAATATTTTACACAGGAAAAGTAATGTCATTAAGAATAGAGATTTTGTATTATTATTTTTTTAATGTATGTATGTAAGAACCGGGGTGTAGGCCAGAGGTGCGGGGTGAGAGGATTCACCAAAGACAGAGTGGGAGAGGTCTGCTGTGCCCTGTGGGTCTGCAACCTGGCCTGCAGTGGAAATCATACTGCAGTGACTGCTGATCATGCTGACTTTAACTCTTGCACCACCAGGGAGGCACCATGACTAGATATTTTGTATTTTTCAATGTTTGTATCCTGACATGACACAAGAACAGAGAAGACACACTTTAATCTAGGGGGAGGAAGGAGAAATGGCCTCATGGAATAAATATCCAGAGGCTTAAAGTATGACTATAAATGTAATCAGCTAAAGGAAAGGCAGATGAAACAACTGAAAATGATTAGAGATTAAAAAAAAAAAAGAAGATAACCATAATTCATTCAAGGATCTTATATATGTGCTGCCAAAGTGAGCACTCAAGGATCTTAAAGACAACTACAGGAGCCATATTTATATTACAAGAAGGGGAATAAAAAAAAATAAGGTTGAAGAGGTAGATATTTATTTATTTATTTGTAGAGTGATCAACACAGTGTGGAATAAATCTGTCTGCATCATATATCATAGTCCTTAATTTTACTCAAATCATTAAGGGACTATGTGGCTTTTAAAATATAGATTGTGGGGTCTCCCCGGTGGCACAGTGGTTGAACGGTGGGTTGCGAAGCTGCCTGCAGCCTCTGCAGCTCCAGTTCGATCCCTGGCTGCTCCCTGGCCACTGGAGGAGGGTCCCACATGGCGCGCAGACCTCTCCTGCTGCCTGCTGCTCCCCTCAGCAGTGTACTTCGGTCCTTCTGCCTGCTCTGCTCCCCGCTCTGACTCTGGTGAACTCTCTTACCCTCCCGCACTTCTGACTGTACCCAGTGCTTGTATAAGTAAATAAAAAATAAATCTTAAAAAAATAAAATAAAATATAGATTGTGTTATTTTTATTGAATTAGCATTGTATATGATGCAAAGGTATAGAATCACACCTCTTCAAATGTGTATCACAATACCAAATATTGTCCACAGATTTGTGTTTTTTAATAGAACTGTCTCTCACAAATGTAAAAAAAGTAGCTATTATTATATTAAACATTCACATGGTATGGCTTAATGCTATCTCAGTATTCAACTGTATTGTTTCATTAACCAGTGATTTCCTCCAGGTATTCACAGCACATAATGTAAGAACATTCCATAGCAAACATGAGGAAAAACACTTCAACACTTTATGTCAAGTACAACCATATAGGGCTTAAGTATAAATACCCCATGCAACAGACTAGAAAAAAAAAGTCTGAAGATATTACACAAAGAGAAAGCAAAATGCCAGTAATCACAATATTTCTATGGTTGACATTTAATTTCCTTTTTTTCTGATACTGATTTAATTTTTCAGTACCTTTGTTTCTTTAACAAGCATAAGGCTGTTTAAAACCCTGAGTTGAATGATGTTCTTTTTAAGTTTCTGAAGGAGAGCTATTCCTAATAGTAGTGATGAAGGGATTCTTTCAGTTATTCAGAGGCACAGGCTTGAGTATCAGCAAGAGGAGAGCACCTGGTATCCTTCTGATGGGAGAGCAACATATACTGACTTTGCCCTTTTCTTCTGAGTGAGATGAAAGAGCTTCATCTCCATTATGCAGCCACATGTTAACTTGCCTTTTTTTTTTTTTAATACTATGGGATATTACATCAGAGAGCATATTTCTAGACACATCAGGACTGAATCTCCAAACTAAGGTCCACCAACCTCACTGTCAAATTATTTACCTCCTTTGTTTCATTACATATGATTAGAAAGAGGTTTAAACTTGTTTACTACAAATACAAGTTCCCACCCTTATATATATATATATATATATATATATATATATATATTTAATTTTAAGAATAACACTCCTCAGAGAATCTCAGTTATACTTCTGAGAAAATCGCATATTGCTGGGCTTCCCCGGTGGCGCAGCAGTTGAGCGCTGGCCTGCGAAGCTGCCCGCAGCCTCTGCAGGGCTGGTTTGATCCCCAGCCACCAGGTGAGGGTCCCACATGGCGCACAGACCTCTCCTGCTGCCCGCTGCTCCCCTCAGCAGTGTACTTCGTTAATCTGTCTGTTCTGCTCCCTGCTCTGGCGAATTCTGCTCCCTACTCTGGTGAATTCTGTCAACCCTCCTGCGCTTCTGACTGTACCCAGTGCTTGTATAAATAAATAAATCTTTTTAAAAAAATTGCATGTTGCTGTGCTCAGAACGCGAGGGCGAGGCACAAGTTCCTTTGCTGTTTTTGCTTTAACCTCATGGTCACCTGCCATCAAGACCCCAGGAGCTCTTTGCCCTCCTTATAGGGACAGTCCTCCCCTAATAAAGTGTTCATGGCATTATTTGAGGTAATGTAAAGAGGAACTTCTCTTTAAGTTTCTCTTGTCTTTAAACCAGGTGTGAGACAAGCCCCTCTCTTTAATCTCCCATATCACCACAGAGATTCCACACAAACTAATAATGAGTTGTACTGAAAGTTCATGAATAATGAAAGGAAGTTAAAACAAGGGGAATAACTTCAAACTACACTGTCAGCACCAACCACTAATAATTGTTTCTCACGCTTGATACTTCCCCACACCTACGGCCATCCTAACCCATAGTTGGCCAAACTTTCTTCAAGTTCGAAGTTCAAGATGTATTTTTCTTAATTTCACTTTAAGGACTCAGGCTTCTTGGCCCTTTTGTACTTAATCTTAGGAGTAATTAAGAATCAAAGATATTTCCATTCAAGAAAAGTTATTTTTTGCACCCTTATGAATATAATCTAGACGTATGACTCCAAGTGTAGCCTGGTATTTATTATTTTCTTGAAGTTTGAGTAAATGCAATTTTTTAAAAAGATTTATTTACTTATGTATACAAGAACTGGAGTACAGGTCAGAGGTGTGAGGGGTGAGAGGATCCACCAGAGACAGAGTGGGGCGCAGAACAGGCAGATCGACTAAAGTACACTACTGAGGGGAGAGCAGTCGAGTCAGGAGAGGTCTGCTGTGCCCTGTGGGTATCTCCCTGGCCGGGATTGAACTCATGCTGCAGTGGTTGTAGATAGCGTCATAGGTTGCATCTTAACCCCTTGTGCCACCAGGGAGTCCCTGAGTAAATGACATTTAAAGCAAACTACAGAAAGGACATTAGAAGCAGAATTCAGCTGCAGCTACATCAAGCTCAGTCCTTTTTTTTAACCATCTTTGATCATAAGAACTCTAAAAAACTTAGGGTACAAAATCATTGGGTTTAATATAACATACTTTTGATATATTCATTATATTTTGTTCTTTTTTTAAAAGATTTATTTATTTATGCATACAAGCTGGGGTACAGGCCAGAGGTGCAGGAGTGAGAAGATTCACCAGAGACAGAGTGGGGAACAGAACAGGCAGACCGACTGAAATATGCTGCTGAGGGGAGCAGCAGGAGAGACAGGAAAGGTCTGCCTTGCCATGTGGGAATCTCCCTGGCCAGCCGGGGATCAAACTCGTGCCACAGAGGGTGCGGATTGCTTCATAGTACAGTGCTTAACCACTTGCACCAACAGGGAGGCCCTATATTTTGTTCTTAATAATAAAGAACATATTGAGTAATAAAATCTTCACCAAATCAGATACATTGATATTAAATGGTTTGATTATCTCAGACTTTAATGATTTCTGTGCCTTCACTGAAGTTTTGAAAATTATTCCCTTTAGATATTTACTTTTTAGTCAAGTCTATTCAACATTGTATAGTTCACATTCCTTTGATAGGACCATATAAATAAATATTATTATAACAAATATTCCAGTTTTGTTCTGACTGTTTTGAAAATAGTAAGGGATCCTTTCACTTCTGAATAGATAGGAACAACTTGAAGAAAGCTGTATCAATGTCCTGATTGCCTTTTGATTATCCTCAGTTCCCTTGAAAGGAGACAGATAAAATGATAATTTAAAAGCCTTTTTAAATATTTAAAATAGTCATTTATACATTAAAATTTTAGACTGGCACGTAACATAGAACCATTATCTTTCATCTATCTCCTTTAAAGCTTGCAAGTTCAGTTTAGAAACATAATAGCACTATCCATACTCAATTTATAGACCCAGTATTTCACTTTAAATATTAGAGAAGGAAAGTCTTATGAATTAAAAATATAGAGAGGGTCAGATATAATGATATAAAATAAACAAAAAAAATTTTTGAAAATAAATTTAAATTAGAAAATATTGATATATAGAATTATTCATTTGCAATTACTTTTTATTTAATTATGCAAACAAGAACTGTGTTGTAGTGCAGAGGTGCAGGGATTGGGTGGCGGGGCAGTGAGAAGATTAACCAGAGACAGAGTAGGGAGCAGAACATGTGGATTTACTGAAATACACTGCTAAAGAGAGCAGCAGTTAGACAGGAGAGGTCTGTGCCCCAGACCTCTCATGAAATCTCTCATGAAAAATACCATTCATGTGGGCATGAAAGGTAAAGTTAATAACTCTTCCCTAATTCAGTCAGCATACAATTATTGCTAGCTTTTTCTTAAAATAAACACTTGTTGATAGAAAGAAGGAAATTGGGACCTCCTTGGTGGCGCAGGCGGTTGAGCACCACACTGTGAAGCTGTCCTCAGCCTCTGCAGCACTGGTTCGATCCCAGCCGGCCAGCAAGAATCCCAAATAGCGGGACAGACCTCTCCTGTCTTGCCCACTGCTCCCCTCAGCAGAGTGTTTCGTCAGTCTGCCTGTTCTGTTCCCCACTTTGTCTCCGGTGAATCTTCTCACCCTCCGGTGCATCTGGCCTGTACCCAGCACTTGCATAAATAAAAAATAAATTAAAAAAAAAAAAGAAAGAAGGAAAGTGACTATTGCTTAGGTTTCCAGCACAAAATATAGGAAGGTCAGCTTGCTCTGGCGTTCCATCTTTACAATAATTGAATTCATTCATGCAATAATTATGAGCCAAGATTTTTCATTGTTAAAGAAATTTTAAAGTAATAAACTACTATGTCATAACTAAAATATTTACTAAGAGTTTGAATAAAACATTACAGTAAGATCTAGGGACACTTGTATTTTAATATCTATAAATCCGAAGGTGACTATCATCCTAGGGAAAAAAACATGAATGTGTATTATGTACTATAATATCAGTAGGCTGGAACTTGGGTGAATGCAGTTCTAGGGAGCGAAAGAAACAATTTATCCTGAGTGATACCAAAAGTGATACATAATGGAATCTGTCTTTTCCTTAGTGTCTGTTCTCCTCTGGGTTGTTGGCATTCTCACTCTTCGGAAGAATCATCTCTAATTCATTTTCTCTCTATGTGTTGTTTGTTGCCTTCACTCGCACCTTCCTTGTACCATTTTCTGACTCCGGGAATAAACCCATCACAAAAGTCAAACCTATCAATAGTGTGTGTTTTCTTGAGCATGCTCATTGCTGGAAGATGGGTACATGACACAAATCAAACCAATTAGACTCCATTTTGACTCTTGAAAAAACAGCAACCATCTCATTGATAACTATATTAACCTGCAAATTTCAAAATCTTGTACATGAATAGAACTTCTCTGGGAGTGAAAGCAAATTAGGGAAAAAAGGATAGAGAGATTGGGGCACAGAAGTTTGACCGACTAATACTGTTTTGAGTGTCTGAAGGTGGATGTTGCTAAAAGTGTCTCTAATGTAGTTTTCAGTTGCATGAAATAACGAATAGTTCCTTTTCATTACTTGACCCAATTATTCCCTCATTGTTCTGCCCCATTTTTAAATTAAAATAATTTTACTAAAATCAGCTTTTTTTTTCCTTTTAATCACATTTCCAAACCAGACTAATATTTATCAGATAAAAAGATAGGAATAGCTTTCAAAAGTCAGAGAAAATTCAATGATATTCAATCAAAGAGAAAAAGCAAACAAAGGAAATAATCCAGGAAAATGAGTTTAAGGTGGGGATGCGGGGGTTACCTTGAATATAGCATAGGGAATGACTGTATATCATTGTGGAAAATTTAACTGCACAAGTATGTCAGTGGCGAGATTATGCACATTCTTTAATGTTAGCGCCAGAAATTAAGATTTTTTTTTTTTCTGCAGGCAAAATGTGTCATAGACTATTTTAGATAGAGGAGGAAAATGACATGATCAGCTCTGAAACTTTGAAAGTTATGCTGACAACATTGTAGAAGAAATTCTAGAGCAAGAGTTACAGGGTCATGTGGCTGACTCAAAGGAATAAAACACTCCTGTGAAGGCATTGTACCCAGAGAGTGGGGTGATAAAGTCTTCTGTTTAATTCAGGACTTTCCAATGTTATAGACCTGTCATTCCCTTCTACTTTACGTGTCTACAAAGCATATTAAAGATCTTGATAGTTCTGTGTCAGTGATAACTGATCTGTAAAAACAAGAAAGAGTTTTGTACTCAGTTTTGTTACTAATAAACAGAAACAAAAGGCATCAAAAACATCTCACATTAAATGAAAATAATAATGCACTAAAAATCAGTTTATCCACAATAAAAAATAAAGTGTACAACTTAAATTTTATAAATGATAGTAATATTATGGACTTTTTCAAAGTCTGTGGAGTATAGTTTGAAATGGCATTTGAAATGATACATTTCTATTGGAAATAACCATTGAGTCTTTGCTTAAGGCATAAATTTTTTTAAAAAAGCTTAGAGAAGAGTACATTGCAATTCATTTTGCTTTGTAAAATGTCAACTTTCAACAGAGTGGTAAAACATTTAGAAAATTATAATACAATAAAATTCCAGGTTAAAATTATAGTTTAAACTAGAGCACTGTTAATGGAATTAATAATGTGTGGATAGCTATGGAACCATGACAGAAGTAGAACAGTGAAAATCTCAAATGACTGCTTATATTTGGGAAATAATCATGAAAATGAATTTTGATAGATGAAGGAAATATGCATTCAATGGGCCCTATGTATGCATTCCTTTAATGGCAAATGTTCAACTCTTTAATGGTAAAAGGCCAGACCTATTTATACCACTAATATAATCCAAAAATATGAAAATAAGGAAATGTGACTATTAGGAGATTTAATTAAAGCTAAAGGAAGAGAGACAAAAATTGGGAAGAATCTTCAAAGTTTTAGTAACATAGAATATGCCAAAAGTTTATTATGAACCTATTGCAAACACTAAATACATACATATATACAAACATGCATAAAATAAGAAGACAGCATACCTAATAAACTATAAAAAGATAAATTAAAATTTTCTCAAATAATGCAAGTGAAAAAGAGAAGGGTATTAGTGGGGTTCTACAGAGAAACAGAACCAATGGCTAGGAGGTAAGGAAAAAACATCAATCAGAATGAGAAAGAGAAGTGAGTGAAATAGAAAGAGAAACAGGAGTGTTTAGATACAGAATCCAAACAATATCTGTCTTCCACTTTATCAACTGCTTCAAAGCCATTCATAGTCCAAGAAACTGTAAGCAGGTATGAGATGGAGCTGTTTCTATATATAATGGACACAGTAGCCAGAATTGAACAGATGCATAAAAGAATGAAAGGAGAGTACCCGGATGGCAAAAAGTTGTTAACATTTTCAAGGTCTGAAAAGTTTTAGATGAAAACTGAAATTAAGTTAAGAAAAACTTTGTTTTGTAGAGGCAGCCTTTTTTTTTTTTTTTTTTTTTTTTTTGCTGTTCTGTATGTTTATAAGAATATCGTTAAACTGCAGAGACAGACAGAAAGAGAACTGGGGAAATGTCACAATGTCTTTGATTAGGTGAAAGGAAATAATATATAATTGAAGGGATGACATCATCTGTAAACATGAATAGTCATTTTTATTTGCAGGAGAGGAGGGAAAACAGGAGAGGAAAAGTAATAAAATTGTCATCTCAGGAAGAAGCAGACTGAAATGATTTGGAAAAGAACCCACTTGAGGTTAATATTCATGATTATAATATGAAGATATTCAGCATAATTTTGTTTGCCAGCCCACCACGTTCAGCTGCAAAAACTTGCTAGAAACCTGCCTTATCTTTTAAGTTTTGTCAGCTGAGTTGGACCACACTAGAGAAGAGTATGTGATTTGTTGGTGCTTGCAAGGATATGACTATAATGATGAACAATGAGTCATGAAGGAAGGAGAATATGATGTGTGTTGCACTGATCTATTTATATTGGTTAACGAGTTATAAAACACAGGAGTCATGTCTCTAGAAGAAATAAGATATAAGCAAGTCAGTAACTAGAGAGTTGTAATTTTGAATTTGGGGGTATGATAGTGATTTGATTCCTAGAAATAAGATTTAGGGAGTGGTGTCCAATAAAAATTTGTGTGATGATGGTAATGTTTAAGACAGAATAGTCACAAGACAGAATAGTCACAAGAACTGCTGATTCTTAAACCTTTGATATGTGGATACTTTAACTAAGGAACTAAATTATTTGAATTAATTTAAATATCCATATATAGGTATGACATTGGACAATTGCTGGTGTGAGGTGAAACGTCTTAGAGGAATGAAATATAGAGAATAAAGAATGATCAGGGAATCCTAGGCTGTTTATGAGAACTGTAAATAGGGATAAAAACGTATGAAATCAATCTTCATTGTCAAGGAATGGATAATTAATTTTGAAATTATCCAAAAGTCGAGGGAATAAGTAGACAATATATAAAATGGAAATGGTTTCCTCTCATATATTCTGTCAAAATACCTTTTAGGGTAACAAGTTCCACAGTTATTATCTGCTATGTAAATGAGTACTTTGTATGGTGGCATTTTTGTTTTCAGATATTTTACTTATATCAATTGTCAGTCTTTACATTTCATGAGAATCAGTGTATTATTTTAAATTCTCCTTAACTTATCACTCCTGGTGTTACGTGCTGAAATCAATTATTTTAACTCTGAGTTGCAAGCCAGTCTCTAGTTGCATTATGATTTTTAAAAAATATTCACAGTGCTCTTGGAAAATAGAAAGAGCAAACATCATGACTACTTGATAATTAAGAATATTGAGAACAAAGAGCAAAATAATTATTATTCCAAATATTACAGAGAAATGTCATCATTGGGAACAAAACTGAGTATTATTCTAAATGCTAAACCATTAGTTTTACAAAATGGTTTGAAACTGTTTTTGTTTTAATTCCAATATAGAACATCCCTTTGTCCATTTTGGACACAGAAACAACTGAGCTTACTTCCACATAAAATCACAATAGGTGATGAATAACCCCTATTTGAGAGTAACTATAATACAGAGAGATTTTTCATAATCCACATCATAACTGGCAGTGCCAGTAATTAACTAATTGATAAATGCAATAAATATTTCCAATTATTTTCTTAGTTTGTTTCTCTCTTTGAAGACTTTAACATTTCCTATCAAAAATAATTTCTTTGGACATTCATGACACCATCCATTTTCTCGCCATTTTTTAACAAAGTTTTTTCCTAAAAGTTACTGTGAATAGACCTTTCTTTCCTTTATCACTCCTACATTCCTTTCCTTTCTCATTCACATTCTCTCTCATTATTTCAACTATCTTGTTGATAACTCCAGAACTAATATTCATGATTGAATTTGAATCTTGAATGTTAAACTGCCTATTGCATGTCTAGAGCGGGATAGCTAAAGCATCTTAGACTCACCATTTTGAAATTCGAACTCATTTCATTACCGCTTTCCAAACATGTATGCTGTTCTATATTTGTTACTATGTATGTTGAACTCAACGTCCATTCAATCTTCAGACCAAAACCTAGTCTTTACTAATTTCTTTTATTCCCGTTTCTGTCATCCTGTGATGAACATGATATGTCAAACCAGGGACCGGGGCTAGTGTAACAAAAAATTGAATTATCACACACAAACAGCAATAAACAAGCAAGCCAAAGGAAGTTTATTTAAAGATTTGGCCTCCCTGGTGGTGCAAGGGGTCAAGCACCACACTATGAAACAATCCACAGCCTCTGTAGCATGAGTTAGATTCCCCAGTCAGCCAGGGAGAAACCCACATGGTGAGGCAGACCTCTCCTGTCTTGCCCGCTGCTCCCCTCAGCAGTGTATTTCAGTCAGTCTGCCTGTTCTGTCCCCTGCTCTGTCTCTGGTGGATCCTCTCATGCCCCCCCATCTCTGGCCTGTACCCCAGCTCTTGTATGCATAAATAAATAAATCCTTAAAAAGAAAAGGTACATGCCATGGCCTCCCTGCTGGCACAAGTGGTTAAGCTGCAACCTATGAAGCTGTTCACAGCCACTGCAGTACAAGCTTGATCCCTGGACAGGGAGCTAACTACATGGCGCAGCAGACTTCTCCTGACTCACTCACTGCTCCCCTCAGCAGTGTATTTCAGTCAATCCACTTGCTCTGTTCCCCACTCTGTCTCTGGTGAATCCTCTCACCCCCACACCTCTGGCCTGTGCCCCAGTTCCTGCATACACAAATAAATACATCTTTAAAAAAAGTAAAAATACAGGCCAGCTCGTGGAAACAAAGCCACGAGAGTTAAAGAAACAGGCCAGCAGCAAGCAAGCCTGAGATTTACCCAAGGCAGATTAAGAAGCTCTCAAGCACACCGGAAGGGTCCTGAATAGGTTGCCTCTGGTGAAATCAACTTTGTGGTTTTTATAGTTATGCTTATATTTTGGGTCTAGGCGATGAGCTGTGGTGATCATGCGGTTTTGTTTTTTTTTTTTAAAGATTTATTTTTATTTATACAAGAACTGGGGTACAGGCCAGAGGTGCAGGAGGGTGAGAGGATTCACCAGAGACAGAGCAGGGAACAAAACAGGCAGATTGACAAAACACTCCACTGAGGGGAGCAGTAGGTGAGACAAGAGAGGTCTGCTGTGCCGTGTGGGACTCTCCCCAGCAGGCCAGGATGGAACCCATGCTGCAGAGGCTGCAGACAGCTTCACAATGCAGTGCTCAACCACCTGTGCCACCAAGGAGGTCCCCTCTAGATATTTCCTTCTCTTAGAGAACTTTATTTTCCTTTCTAATGTCTGACACTTAGCATGATGAATAACTTCTAAATTGAATTGAATGCCTTAAACTCTTAATACCAGTGTATTATGCAGAATTTCTCCAGGCTGCTCTAACATTTCAATGGCTATAAAGTATTCTCCAGTTTCAAAGAAATTTTTAAATTTTAAAATGTTTTTTCTTAGCTGCTTTTTTATATTATTTTGGTTTTTACCTTTATGACAAATGAAACTCCCAGTTACAATTTACTGAACTAAGTTCACAGATAGAAAATTGCTCACCACGTGAATGACCTACTTTGGCCGATTCACCAAATTCTCCACAAATATGTGTTTTTTTTTTTTTTTACACTATTGTCATATGATATAGCGCTATTTTAAAATAAATAATGGAAAACAATAATTAGATATAATATCTATTTTGTAATATTATAATAATTTATTACATTATTCCAGCCAATTTTCATGTTCCCAACATAACAGCTATTGTGTTAAAATACAATTGCTAGAATGAGGAGACATGGACCCATACCGAGGAAGGTGCCACAGCAGCCAGAGGCCATGGGACCTCCTGGGAGACCCTGCCAGCACTTGTCCATACCCTTGAGACCCCTGAGCAGTGAGGGGGGAGGCACAGCATCCAGAGGAAACCACACATACAGCAGCTTGGTCTCAAAACTAATAAGGGGATAAGGGAAAACCCAACAAATGGCAACATGAGTCATCAAGGAAATAATATGATACAGAGAGAGAACAAATCCCCATGATCCAACTTCAAACACATGAAGCCATGTCCACTCTGAGAAAATTCTAAAATTGCAAAGATAAATAAACTCAAAGAAATGAAAGAAAACTTAGAAAAACAAATGACTGAGCTTAGAAACAAATTCAGAGAACTGAAGAAAGCAAGTGAAGCTCTAAATAAGATAAAAATTGCGTTTCAAGATTTAAAAAGAGAAATACAGAAGAAAAAAAACAGAATTTTATTCAACACTAGACTCTCTTATGAAACTTTATTTTAAAATATGATTTTTGCATAAATCTATGTTAATGCATGACCTGTGTAGCTAATGCCATGAGATATATATGCAGTACTGACTATTTTACATAATAAATTCCCATAGATTGACTACAAAACTTATTGTCTAACTTATTATGTTACACCCTCATGTCTTAGGATTTGTAGCCATATAGCAAAATGGTTAAAAGAGCTGACTTTGAAGTTAGACTCCCTGCATAACAATCTAAGTTTCCAACATGTTTTATTTGTGTGACATTACTAAAATTAATTTCCTTGATTTTCAGATGTTTAACCTAAAATTGGAAAAAATTCCATTATTTTTCTCATGTAGATATTGTAAAACAATTAGACAACTTAAGTTAAAATCAGACACAAAGTAAGTGTTCAGTAAATGTTTGCCATTATTTTACATATCAGGTTAGAGTATGAAATATCATAAATTATTCATTCTTACTGAGATAAAGTGATTCTACAGAAACTAATGCATGTAAAGTGCTAGAAACAGAAACATCAACAACAACAAAATTTGAGCACTTGCAAATTAATGTCCACACATTATTTTGAGAAGCCATAAATGAAATTATCTCTCAGTGTTGCCAAGACTGGATCTAGTAAATACATTATTTCCAATATAGGCAGGCAGGCAGGTCTGCAGTTGTATTAGTAAAGTCAGGTGGTACTTATACAACTTTAAAGCTCAAAAAGTAGGACTTTAAAGATCAAACCAGTTTCAAAATTAATGATGCAGTTTATGAAATGATCATAGAAAATGATAAGATAAAACTGAAATGGTATTTTGCATGTCCTAAATGACAGAGGAACAAGGACTCCATAAAAATAGGTGCATTCTATAAGCAAGCATAACTTGATAATGGCAACAAAATACTTTTTTTCTGAGAAATGGTAGTGGTGTTGATAGAAGAAATCAAATAAAAATGATGTGAGTACTGTGCCAGAAACCCATTTGAACCTCCTTTCATATATGTATAGATGTTAACATTGCATGTTCTAGGACCCTTGAAATTTAATTGAAATACACACAATGCTATTTTCAACTATTGAGTTTTTATTATATTTACATTAAAATTATACATTTATTGGCTGATGTAAGTATAATTAAATAAATAAACATATTGAGATGGAATGGCTGGTAGAGTACACTGGATAAATGCTATTTAAATCAATGGGAAAAGAGAGAGGAAACCACAGTAAACCATACGTTACCTACATAATCAGTGTCTTTATATTGAACAAACATATTAAACTGATTATTAGATGTATCATCTTCTTTGCGCATAATTCTATTGGCCAAAAATAATTTAAAAAATCTCCCCCAAATTGTTAACATAAATCTTATAAAATAGAACAGGGTACTGTTTATGGAAGAATCATGCATGTAGGATCTTGAGGAATATAGATTAGCATTGACCATATCAATCAAGCGATTGCTAAATTCTCATTTGCATAATATGTGGATAGAAACATCATAAATAATAGATAAAAGCATAAATAAGTCCAGGTTGATATAAGTTTATAACTTATTTGCATTCAGTCTTGATTGTAAATATTTGTGAAGTAGTTAAAAGCAAAAGGGGTAAGAAGAATCAAAATTGAGTTTGAATCTTAATCTGTCAACTTCCAGCTTTTAATTCTTAAACAAACTATTTTCCTTTCTGCATCATCATTTTTAATGCAATAGTGATATTTCACATAGATAATGTTTGTTGAGAAGTTAATCTTGGCAGGCTCTTTTAATGAGTACATTTTAGAATATATTTGATCATTTATATAGTGTCATGCCCCTATAAGCAGTGAAGAAATTTGCAAATTGTCCTATCTGATTGTTCATAGACTAAAACTTATCAGGGGACAAAGTAAGGGCTTAGTGGCAAAAAATTGAAGATGAAATCAAAGAGCTAGTGATATAATAGAATCTGAATAATTTTCTTTAAGGTTTATAAGCCCATCGAAAATATTGAATTTTTAGAATTAATAAGATAAAAAGTAATAAAAATGAATAAGAAAACACTATTACAAAATAGATTTCTGTCATTTATTAGTTTTAATTATTTATAATAACACTTCATAACAATTTATGTCCTTTAGCATAGTATATAAAATTAATGACAGATGAGACTTAAAAGTAACAAGTAACTAAGCATTTTAAAAGTATTTAAAAGTGGGCCTCCCCTGGTGGCGCAGCCATTGAGCACTGGGCTGCGAAGCTGCCCGCAGCCTCTGCAGCACCGGTTCGATCCCCGGCCCGGCAAGGGTTCCACATGGCGCCACAGACCTCTCCTGCTGTGCCCGCTGCTCCCCTTAGCAGTGTATTTTGCCAGTCTGCCCATTCTGTTCCCTGCTCTGGCTCTGGTGAATTCTCTCACCCTCCCGTGCTTCTGACTGTACCCAGTGCTTGTATAAATAAATAAATCTTTAAAAAAAAAAAGTATTTAAAAGTAACAAGTAGCTAAGCATTTTAAAAGTATTACAGTGTACATTTTATCTTATTGAAAGATAATTTTTGACTGAGATTAATCAGATTAAAATAGTTGCGTTCTGGCATATTTTAATTAAAATGCTACATGTATTTACTACAGAAATGTCTTATTGAATAAACAGATGAAAGCTTAAGTCCAAAAAAAAAATATATACTACAGAAGTGTAAGAAATTATTTCTTATCTAAAGAATTACAGATTCAATATAAACTAATAATATGGGCAATCAACTATTCAGGCAAAAGTGAGAGGACCAGAAAAAAGTATGTTAGGAATTACAAAGCAACTGCTGAGTCAAACAGATTGGAGAAAATTATGTAACATTTATTTTCCTTGTTATTCCTTTTATTTATAGTTGATTTAAGAGAATAAAACTAAAATTTTACGCAAATTTACCTGAAACATAGGTGTATTTCACCCTCTGTGTATAGCACATACAATGCCAAATACAAATATTTCCCTTTTTTTTCCCTTCATTGGTATCTTCAATTGCATTGTTAGTGATATCAACTCTTCTTTGTTTGCAAAATATATTTTTATTGAGAAATATCTTTAGATTAATGTGTAACATTAACATTATGAGATTAATGTGTAACATCACCTAGTGAAGGGGTGAGTTAGATAAACAAATTTTGGAAGGTATAGGTTAAATAGGAAGGTTTGAAATGAAACAGAATGAATGAATAGAGGTTATGTGATGGAGGATAATATTCAAGAAGATTCACAAAACCATATTTCAAGATTTCCAATTAGTGTCCCTAGAAATAACTAAATACATAGGTATCATGAGCTAAGAAATAATATAAGATCTGAATGTCATAAAGGTAACACAGCTTTGTAGATAACATTGGAGGAGCAACTTGTGCCAAACTAAAGTAAAATGTTGCAATTACCCCCTTGCTTACTCTTATGGGACTTCTAGGAAAATAATTAGCCTTTCCAGAAATCAGGAAAAGCAATTCTCTAGAGGAGAGTTGCTTGTAGTACAAGTGGGCAGAGGAATGATACTTGAAAGTAGAGGAATGGGATTTATTAAGAGAGTTAATTTCAGAAATTCACAATGAATTGAAGGTTCCAGATGGTGCAGTACAACAGAATGAATGTCAGAGAAAGTGTGCAAAGAAAACCCTGGCACGAGCAAATACAGGGCCTATGAGGATGCTGAATGACAGACTTCCATTATAACTCATAGCCCGAGATGGTGGCAGTTTTGTGGCCTGCATTTGCCTGTGTATCATGAATAGAAGAAGTTTCAGATCCTGGACAAAAGTCCCTCAGCAATTGTCCTGTTGAGCAGTTGTCAGACACTCCTTAGAAGTAGAATGAGGGCCTCCCCGGTGGCGCAGCGGTTGAGCGCAGGGTTGTAAAGCTGCCAGCAGCCTCTGCAGCGCCGGTTCGATCCCCAGCTGCTCCCAGGCCACCAGGGGACCTCTCCTGCCGCCCGCTGCTCCCCTCAGCAGTGTACTTCGGTCCTTCTGCCTGCTCTGCTCCCCTCTCTGTGGCTCTGGTGAATTCTCTCACCCTCCCGCGCTTCTGACTGTACCCAGTGTTTGTATGAATAAATAAATAAATCTTAAAAAAAAAAATAAGTAGAATGGGAAGGAGCATCAGAAGGAGACTAAACATTTAGTAATCATCTTGTTAAAGAGTGTTAACTTGTCGATTCTCAACAATGAACACCTCAAACTCACATAATGTTATAATGTGATAATATGTCAATTAATTTAAAAAAAAGCAGATGTAAAGAGCATTTGAAATAACAAATAAGCCTATGCTTTGTGGATTAGAACGAAAATGATTAATCTCAGAAGGAAACTAGATTGGAAAGAGCAGGAATTCCAAAGTCAGGCAGGGAGTTGTGGGTCTTAACCAAATGAAAACAATTACAATGCATACAATCATGGGAAGGTTATTTAAACCTCTGGTGTTTAATTACTTATTCCTAAAATGTAGACAGAAATTTAGGTTGTTTCTGAGATACTTATATGAGCTAACCATAACAAAGCATGGCAACTTCTTTTTTTTAATATTTAAATCTTTTTATTTATTTATTTATTTTATACAATTGCTGGGGTACAGGCCAGAGGCGCAGGAGTATGAGAGGATTCACCAGAGACAGAGTGGGGAGCAGAACAGGCAGATAGACAGAAAGCACTGCTGAGGGGAGCAGCAGGAGAGATAGGAGAGGTCTGCCGCGCATGTGGGAATCTCCCTGGCTGGCCTGGAATTGAACCCACGCTGCAGCGCCTACGGACAGCGTCACAGCACTGTGCTCAACACACTCTGCCACCGGGGAGGCCCATAGCAACTTACTTAATAAGTGTCATTCTCTACACTTTGTGATATTGAACTCATGATATCCCATATATACTTTTTACTGAGAAAAATGCCTTTTCATGTTGTCAGCTTCGTGAACTCCCATTCTGTATGCCTTAAAATGAAATTCAGGGCCTTTCCTGGTGGCTCAGCGGTTGAGCGCTGGGCTGCAAAGCTGCCTACAGCCTCTGCAACGCTGGTTCCATCCTCCGCCGGCGAGGGTCCCACATGGTGTGAAGACCTCTCCTGCCGCCCGCTGCTCCCCTCAGCAGTGTATTTTGTCGGTCTGCCAGTTCTGTTCCCTGCTCTGGCTCTGGTGAATCCTCTCACCTCCCATGCTTCTGACTATACCCAGTGCTTGCATAATAATTAAATATATTTTTAAAAAAATGAAATTCAAACATCACTTCTAGTAAACACTTTCCATAATTTGTTGTTAGTACTCTCATAAAATCTCATCCTGAGTGCAATTGTGAAACTTACCACAATGAATCACAATTATTTGCTTACAAGTCTTGCATTAAGTGATGAAATTTTTGAGAATCCTGAATATGCCACACATATTTAAAATTTTCAGTTCCTAGCAAAGTTTCTTAAAAACTGTAAGTGCCTAAAATATTTACAAGGTAAGTTGAATGAACCAATATGCAATAATCTTATTTAATTTTAACTAAATTCACATGAGAGACTTGTAGAAAATACAATAAAATCAACATGGTAACTCAGTACACATTGAGTAATATGATCACATACAAGCTGTATTCTTACATGCAAGCTGTATTCTTACAAATCCAAAGGGATATATATACTCCTGTGTTCATTGCAACCCTGTTCACAGTAACTAAGCTATGGGAACAGCTAAGTGCTCAAGTATAAAGAAGGGGATCAGGAAATGTGGTATAATATATACAATAGAATACTAGTAAGATATAAAAAACATGAATTCTTGCCATTTCCATTAACATGGATAGAACTAGAGATGATGAGGCTAAGAGAAATGTCAGAAAGAGAAAGATAGATTGGATAGTCTCACTTATATGTGAAATACAGAGAAACAAAACATAGGCTCAGTCAAAACTAAACCAATAATAAATCCTTGACATCTAACTGCAAAACTGAGACAATTACAAATGTAAGGTGGGAGTTGGGGGAGCAATGGGGGCCAGTGGAACATGGTGGAGGATTATCAGGGCGCTGGAGATGGCTATGGTAAGAAAATATATTGTTTGTAGAGGTTACATCATATAAAGATGTAAGCCAACTTTACCTAAATAATTATTTATAATAATACTTCATAACAATTGCACATGCTGTTTGCACGTGGACCAGTTAAGTCCCCAAATCACCAGGGTTTTTATGTACCATTGAATGAATAAAACATAACTCTTAGTGATGTGATTCTTTTGATGAAACTGGACATATTCCTAACAATGAATCATTTTGCTTGTTTAATAATTGCATACTTGTTATGTCCTTTAGCATAGTATATAAAATTAATGACAGATGAGACATAAAAGTAACAAGTAACTAAGCATTTTGAAAGTATTTAAAAGAGGGCCTCCCCTGGTGGCGCAGTGGTTGAGCACTGGGCTGCGAAGCTACCCGCAGCCTCTGCAGCACCCGTTCGATCCCCGGCCCGGCAAGGGTCCCACATGGTGCAACAGACCTCTCCTGGCGTGCCCGCTGCTCCCCTTAGCAGTGTATTTCGCCAGTCTGCCCGTTCTGTTCCCCGCTCTGGCTCTGGTGAATTCTCTCACCCTCCCGTGCTTCTGACTGTACCCAGTGCTTGTATAAAAAATAAATCTTAAAAAAAAAAAAAAAGTATTTAAAAGTAAGAAGTAGCTAAGCATTTTAAAAGTATTACAGTGTACATTTTATCTTATTGAAAGATAATTTTTGACTGAGATTAATGAGATAAAATAGTTGAGTTCTGGCATATTTTAATTAAAATGCTACATGTATTTATTAAAAATATACTTTGGAAGTGTAAGAAACCTAACTGAATTGTGTTGAAGCTATTGCTGTTGTTCTAATAGATGTTTTAAAATCTTATCATGGCAAAAATGAACAATTTGGGTTCCTTTAAAGAAAGAAAACAGCTAAAACAATCCATAAGTTTTGTGATTTGGGAGTGAGTTTTCATATTATGTAGCCAACTTTGATGCCAAACATTGTAAATTGTCTGTTTCAAGGCAGGAAACATGCAGTGTCTTTGTAAAAAATGATAGTGCATCATTGTAGGAAATTTGGAAAAAATACAATATACCTTGTTGTGACTAATTTAGAAAGAACAAAACAATTAATATGGAAACCAGTGAGTCTCACAATTGAATGAAATAACAAGTATGCAATTATTAAACAAACAAAATGATTCATTGTTAGGAAAATGTCCAGTTTCATCAAAAGAATCACATCACTAAGAGTTATGTTTTATTCATTCAATGGTACACAAAAACCCTGATGATTTGGGGACTTCACTGGTCCACTTGCAAACAGCATGTGCAATTGAGTAACTGACAGGAAACCTTTATTTATTTTAGGTTATTTTAGCAAAATGTTTGTAGTTGTTTTATGAGGATGAGTTTTATTTAAGTATAAGATTTGGGTGAATTTTTATATGCCCACCTGGAGCTTTATATTTACCCAGACCACAAGTTCAGTGAACAGTCACAAATATATATATATTTGAAGCATACAATGTCTGACTCAGTGGTAAATTAAAGAAAATTGATAAATGAATACTCCTGAGATCGGTTTGAGCAATAAAGTTTTCCCAGCAAGACTCAAAAAATACAGTTATCATTTGCTTCATGAAAGCAGTCCCATTATTTGAATATGGTCTTGCTATCCAGCACTGTAATATAAGATTGTCCTTGGGATTTCCAGATAATCAAGAAATTTGTGCAAAGAACAATCATTCTAGATTTCTCTACAATATCCACATTCAAATTAATCCTACTCAATAGAACTAGCTTACTTGTGATTTGTAAGCCAGTAAAACAAGTCAACCTTTGTTATGGAAATCATTCTGATTTTTACCATGAAAAACATTTGCTTTCATTACCACTGATAGCATTATATTAAACACTCTTTAGAGAAACCAATTCCAGGTAGCATAGTTTCCACTGTGATTCTCTTAGTCTAACAACTATCATTTAAACCTTTGAGAAAATTCTCAAAAACCATTTGCAATGTTAGACTTTATTTACCCTAAACAAATACAACTGAATGGCAAATATTCAACATCTATGATGATATGATCATCTCTGATTTTTTCATTACAGAACAATAAATATAATGTTACTATTCAGCAACTATTCTGTGTGCTCCCATTCATAACCTCTATGCTAGTTAGGCAGAAATCAGATTTTTTTTTTTTGTGGGGGGGGTTGTCTCAAATATATTGGGAGCGTAAGTGGTGGAGAGCCCTATCTTCTCAATGGGAGGTAGGCATATCTTTTGAGAAAAGAGGAATTCTGGTTAGACCTTGGGGTCCATTGAGGATCAAAGCTTTCAAAGCAACACTTGAAATTTCAAATCTCATGTTTTCTCCATTCTTCTTAATTATTGCTCTATGAAGTAGAGGTTACTTGTCGAAATTGGGTATTACAAAATGAAAGAAGTCTAGGTCATCAATATCATTGAAAGAAGATATCCCACAAAACCATACCTGATTTCTTCTTCAGGGATAAGTCATTCATTATGTTTTAAGTCAGTTTTGTTGTTATTAAAACAACTTGTTCTACCTACATGTAGGAATATCCAAAATTGAAATGAAAGATGAGGTCATCTACCCAGTAATTTGCAGAACTATGTCCTGAAAATTTGTCTTCTGACTTTAAATCCGAGCTTTTATTTTATTTTTATTTATTTATTTATTTATTTTTGTCATTTAAGCAAACTTAGAGTTAGGAGGACACGCGTGGTTATATGTGAGATATTGGAGAGACTAGTAATGCATAAGAGCTGAGAAATTGTTGAAAGGTAATTTCAAAATATTGAGTAAGGTATGGAAAGGGTAGAACATTAAAGGGCTTGGATTTTAAAATAAAGGAGTACCTTTTAATATGTGTGCTAATTTTTAAAAAAAGGTGGTTTAAGATATATGCAATCTGTATTATTAGGATTGATATTTCAAGTGTTATTTTGGAAATTTTAATTCTCAAACAACCACCAAGGATTACACAGAATTCCCCCATTCTCACCAGCTATGCCTCCCACTCAGCAGGAAAGACTCCCCACCAGGCCAAATGTATCATCAGACAAAACTGTGTGAAAATTTCTGATTTTTTGTATTTATTGAGGGCTTAGTTACTGTTTTATGATCAAAGGTACTAGCATATATTCTTTTCTAAGATTCATATATTAGTATATTTAATTGAGTCAACTTGGTTAACTATGTGATGCACGTCCTTTATATTTTATTCCTTTTAAACTTTATGAGCTATCAAAGATCATGATAGGTTTCCTAAAATATGTTAGTAATTTGTTTCTCTTTTTCTTTTTCATGGAATCTAAGCCGTTATAGCATGCTTCAAAGATAGACTTTACTTTTACACAAGTAAAAAAATTGTTCCTCAAGGGCCTTCCCTGGTGGTACAGCAGTTGAGTGCTGGCCTACAAAACTGCTGCAGCCTCTGCAGCGCTGGTTCAAGCCCAGGCTGCCGGCAAGGGCATCACAAGGCACGCAGACCTCTCCTGCCGCCTGCTGCTCCCCTCAGCAGTGTACTTCGGTCCTTCTGCCTGTTCTGCTCCCGGCTCTGGCTCTGGTGAATCCTCCCACACTTCTGACTGTACCCAGTGCTTGTATAAATAAATAAATAAATCTTAAAAAAAAATCGTTCCTCAAGTATTAATGAGATATTTTTGTTTATTTGTTTGTTTGTTTGTTTATTTAAAAATTTATTTATTTATGCATACAAGAGCTGGGGTACAGGCCAGAGATGCAGGGGGTGAGAGGATTCACCAGAGATAAAGTGGGGAACAGAACAGGCAGATTGACCAAAGTACACTGCTAAGGGGAGTAGCAGGCAAGACAGGAGAGGTCTGCTGTGCCATGTGGGTTGCTCCTTTGCTGGCTGGGGATGGAACTAGTGATGCAGAGGCTGTGGATTGCTTCTTAGTGCAGTGCTTTAACACCTTGTGCCACCAGGGAGGCCCCAAATGAGACATTTTTTGAAATTGTTTACATCTTGGCCTAATCTTAACAATTTTTTTTGTTTGTTTTCTTTTTCACACTTGCCTGTGATATTTTCCCCAATTCTTTCATTTTAAATATTTTCTGAAGAACTTTAAGAAATTCCTGTAGCCCAGAAAACTGATATTTTACTTTGAGACAAAATATAAAAAATCTTTAATAAGTGAGTTCAGATCACATTTTTTTTTGTTTGTTTGTTTGTTTGTTTTGTTTATACATGCACTGGGTACAGTGAGAAGCGCGGGAGGGTGAGAGAATTCACCAGAGCCAGAGCGGGGAGCAGAGCAGGCAGAAGGACCGAAGTACACTGCTGAGGGGAGCAGCGGGCGGCAGGAGAGGTCGGCGCACCATGTGGGACCCTCCTCCGGTGGCAGGGGAGCAGCCGGGGATCGAACCGGCGCCGCAGAGGCCGCGGGCAGCTTCGCAACCCAGCGCTCAACCGCTGCGCCACCGGGGAGGCCCGGGATCACATTTTTTTTGTTAGACAATGTGTCATATAGCTTTATTTTCACCTGTCCTTTGAAAGATCTGAAAATAAATTTTATTTGGGATTTTCAATAAAATGAAAAAGAATTCAGAAGAAAATTGGGAGGGTATGCAAAGGATTAAAATGAACTTTGATATATAATACCTAATCCTAACATATGGACCAAAAGTAAAACTTTTGTATAATAATTTGATTCATTTGAATATTGGGGTGATATTATGGCATTATTGTTTTACTGCTGATTTGGAAGGTGGGCAATGGCAACATTAGACTTATGTTTAAATGGTGAAATGCTTATCATTATTAATGCATGACAGTGAATTCATCAATAAAAAATGATACCATTTTTGAAATTTTCTTTGCAATAGTATAGAGAAAATTTTGACTGATGATAGAGCAGAAAGAATATTGTCTATGAGTTTAAACATTTAAAGTTTTATAAGGAGCACATACATTTTATTTTACTGTTTATCCTTTGTACACATTTTCCTTTAAAAATGCAAAATTAGGGACCTCCCCAGTGGCACAACGAGTTGAGCACAGTGCTGTGAAGTTCCCCCAAGGCTCTGCAGCACCGGTGTGATTCCCAGCCGGCCAGGGAGATACCCACATGGCGCAGCAGACCTCTCCTGTCTCATTGCTCCCATCAGCAGTGCTTTCAGTCCATCTGCCTGTTCTGCTCCCCACTCTGTCTCTAGTGAATCCTCTTTCCCTTCTGTGCCTCTGGGCATACCCTAGCTATTTTATAAATAAAAATAAATAAATCTTTTTTAAAAATGCAAAAATAAATCATCCCTGATTAAAGAATTTTTGTTCCTTTGTTTTAAAATGAGTCAGAATGTAAAACTGAAAAATATGTGCAATGTATTTTTATGAAATCAATTTTTGTATCTGTACCTAAAATTTTGATAGTTATCATGTATGTTATGGATTAGAAGAAAAAGTGGGACCTCCCCGGTGGCGCAGCGGTTGAGCGCTGGGTTGCGAAGCTGCCCGCAGCCTCTGCAGCGCCGGTTCGATCCCCGGCTGCTCCCCGGTCACCAGAGGAGGGTCCCACATGGCGCGCAGACCTCTCCTGCCGCCCGCTCCTCCCCTCAGCAGTGTACTTCGGTCCTTCTGCCTGCTCTGCTCCCCGCTCTGGCTCTGGTGAATTCTCTCACCCTCCTGCACTTCTGACTGTACCCAGTGCTTGTATAAATAAATAAACAAAAAAATCTTAAAAAAAAAAAAAGAAGAAAAAGTGAATGTACTTTTAAAAATGAGCAAAAAAGTTACCTGGTTTAGCATACTAGATAAGTTTTTTGTTGATGCTGTTAAATGTTCAGCGGTCCCAGATATATTTTTTTAAAGATTTATTTATTTATGCATAAAAGAACTGTGATGTAAGCCAGAGGTGTGTGGGAGGTAAGAGGATTCGCCAGAGAGAGATTCATTCAGGCAGATCTCCTGAAATACACTACTTAAGGGAACAGTGGGCGAGACAGGAGAGTCTGCTACGCCATGTGTGTTGCTCCCTGGTCGGCCAGTGTTGAACCCTTGCTGTAGTGGCTGGCAGTAACTTGACAGTGCTGACTTTAACCCTGGAGCCAACAGGGAGGCCATGCCCCTCATATTTTTTGGACATCTCACCAACAAAGTCTCAAGAGTAAATGACAAAGTTATCTACAATTCATAATCATTTAGATAATACCCATATATGAGAAAAAGATCATTAAATATTTTAAGAAAATAAAAGGATTTGAATGAGAAATCATTCATGTTATTTATCCTCATGCCATATAAATTATATTTTCTCATTCTACCAGATACTGTAATTTATTTTTTAAGAAGATTTTCTCTGTAAAATGTGCAATTCAACAACTATTGTAACTTTTATAGTGTTTATTACGATTATTTTAATGAATTTATTTGTCTTTCCCTAAACCAACCGATACTCTTCTTAGGTTGCATAATAATGTCAGGCAAATATTATGCACTTTCTATTTCATGGCGACAATATATAACATGATAGGCAAACCATCTTATCTAGTTTATCAAAGTGTTTATGATGGTCATGTTGATATTAAAATAATTTCATTGAGTCTTTTTATGTAAAAAGAACTCAATAATAAATAAGATTAAATAATGATAAGTATTTGAATAGGAGATTAAAGTACATAGAACAAATTCAAATTTACAAGATGTGAAGTTCTCTAACATTGTGGCAATTTTATTCTTTCACATTCACATTATTATTTTGTGATCAGTAACTGTTTAGTTATGAGAGGTATGTTGTATTTGTGTCTATTTTTGACTGAAGGAAGAGAAGAGAAAGTGAGTAAAGAGAGAGAGGCAGAGAGATGACACTAGAGAAAGGAGAGGAAGAAGGGAGATGAACAGGACAGGGAGAGAAAAAGGAGCATAAATGATGAAAGATGAAAGATTGAAGTTCAAATTAGGAATTACCTTATGTATCAATATTGATCAGTTAGTGTAGCTTTGTATTTTTTCCAAAGATGGCATTCTATTTGTTGTTTTTTTTTAAGATTTATTTATTTGTTTGTTTGTTTGTTTATTTATTTATTTATTTAGACAAGCACTGGGTACAGTCAGAAGCGTGGGAGGGTGAGAGAATTCCCCAGAGCCAGAGCAGGTAACAGAACAGGCAGACCAATGAAGTACACTGCTGAGGGGAGCAGCGGGCGGCAGGAGAGGTCTGTCGTGCCATGTGGGACCCTCACCGGCAGCAGGGGATCTAACCAGCGCTGCAGAGGCTGTAGGCAGCTTCGCAGGCCAGCACTCAACCGCTGCTCCACTAGGGGAGGCCCTGGCATTCTATTTGTTTTTAAGAAAAATCAAACTCACAAATATTTTAGGGAACTATTTACATTATTTTGGTAATTATTTCCTCGCCAATTTTTTTATGACTTTACAAGTAAAGGATGTTCTCCCTTTCATTTGGAGACAGAATCAAAATTCTTCACAATTAGTTATCACTGAGGCAAGCTTCCTTAAATAGTTCTGAAAATAAATATGGAAGCATAATCAAGCTAAATTCTTTTTTTTTTAAGATTTATTTAAATATTTACAAGCACTGGCTACAGTCAGAAGCGCGGGAGGGTGACAGAATTCACCAGAGCCAGAGCGGGGAACAGAACAGGCAGATGGACCAAAGTACACTGCTGAGGGGAGCAGCGGGCGCAGCAGGAGAGGTCTGTCGCGCCATGTGGGACCCTCGCTGGCAGCCGGGGATCGAACGAGCACTGCAGAGGCTATAGGCAGCTTCGCAGCCCAGCGCTCAACTACTGCTCCACTAGGGGAGGCCCTCAAGCTAAATTCTTACTAAGCTCAAGAAACTTTCATGTTCCATGTATTTTTAAATAAATCATTATTGAATATGATTTTATAGTTTGAACATGTATTTTAGAAGTTTCTGATGAAATACATTTAAATCACTCTTAATTCCAATATGCATATATATATATATTCTTTAAAATCATTAGCCACTGCATTAGTGATTCTAGAGTCATTTCATTCAGTCATTTGGTGTTAATTTGTATTTTTATTATTAATAAGTGACCACTAAATATTTTTTACCACTAAATAATTTAATAGAAAAGTGGTATTCAACTAGTCACAACTTTCTTAAAGCATTCTTATGTGATTGGAGATTGTTCTTCAGTGATCACTTTTCATCAAATTTGATCAAAGACAGCAAAAAATAAAAGAGAATGCAAAATGATAAAGTAAAATAATCTACCTATGATAAAAGGTACTATTCTAGTAATAGTAATAGGATATACTATTATAGTAATAGATAGCATAAATGCATAAAAATATAAATATGATTCAAGGAAGTAAGCATCTAATAATATAAGAGATACTACTCATTATTGATGAATCTAACATTTTCTAACATTAATCAAACTAAGTAAGAAGATAATAGTTTTAGGTGGCAACTGAATGGCTCTCTTAGACTATATATATGTGTTACTGGCATATTTGTTCATTTTTCTCTTCGTTGTTCATTTCCCCCCTTGTACTTTGTGAAAATAAAATGGCAAAGTGTAAAGAAAGGATTTTTAGCAGACTGAAAAGAGTTTGAACATAAGATGCTTTTCCTTACCAATGTCAAAAGTTGCAGTGAGCAAAACCTTTTCAGGATATATCACATTAAGGATCCCTGGTGTGGAGATGGTAACAGTTTATCACTTAGGTTGTCAGTGTGTTTGTTTCTGAGAAAATAGGGAAAAGATCAAGTTGCCTAAGATCCCCTAAGTGCTGAAGGGCATCACTGCACTCCCTGGGGCAAGCAGAATATTTGTTCTGATATAAAATAAACATGGTTGGGTTCTTATTTAAGTGGGTAAATTCCAACTAGATACAAAGTATCATCTTTACTATGCTGAATACTAAATGTTCTCTACAATGTTGTAAAATAAATAGGTATTATATGAAGACATTTAAGCACTCTTTAATGGACTGCTTTTTAATTCATCCACTTATATATTTAAGCAGAATAATCAAAGTACAATAAAATAAATAGGGAGAAAGTTGAACTACATGAAAAACAAGGACTAGAAAGAGAAATACCTAAGTGATACTACTATATGTGATTGGAAACACAGTGGGTGTCTATAAAGCAATTGGTCATTGAGATACTTGATTAGCTTTCCCCAATTGCTTGGGTGGTTGAGCAGAGAAATCTGATTGCTGATTGGGTTATCCAATCTGGTTGCTAGAATGACCTAATAACCAGACCAATCATTTACAGTCCAGTTATTTTGATTACCCTGTGACTCAAATTGCCCATTTCATAAACGTATCCAGTGCTCAAATCTCAACTTAAAAGTGATTGAAGTGATCAGTCACATAGAAATGATCAGAGTACTGAATTTTAGACATAAAATTGGTGAATATACGAGCAAATGAAAAGAACCCTTATTCTCAAAATCTGAAACTTATATAATGAAGAAAATCTCCTCACAATATAAATGCTCTCAATGTTGTTCTTATTTATAAACTAAAATCTGAACTTTTTTTTTTGAAACTTTTTTTAACTGACCAAAAAACAGATTACTGAGAACATTCAGGGGGAATCTGTATATTCAGCATATGAATGAAATGCACTGCATTATTCATGATAGTTGAGCAGCATTATTTAACTAGTTATAATTACACAACAAATTAAGTATTTGTTTAATTGAAATTTGCCCTAGGAAACATTTCACAAATTTCTTACAAATCTGGTTACTGCTAAACTTCAATTGCCATGGAATTGAAAACAGCTCACTAAATATTGTAGGTACTGCACTTCTGTTTTCCCCTAGGCAGCTTAAGATTTTAACTCTTTTTTTTGTTTGTTTTTTTTTTTTTTTCCAGAAGGGATTTTTAGAGCAAGAAGAGCATTGCCCACAAAGACTTTTCAATAGATTGTAGAGACATGAATCTAATTTGGGTATGTTTTTATCAGCATTTCGAAAGTTAAATGACCTGCTGTACTCCTGTATGTGTTCAATCCCATCTTAAACATATAGATCTTTCAGCCCCTAGTTCTGATAATTCTGATTTTGGCAGCTTTCCCACAGTCGCAAAACTCCATACAGGTGTTTTATCAGATATGTTGGTATATTTTAGTCTTTGAGCTAGACATTTCTAAAGAGAATTTTCATAAAGTGACTTTATCTTAAACCCTACAAAAGATATACATCAGGCATGGTACTTTTAAAAGTTAGAAGTATTTTCTATTGAATACCTTGTACAGTAATTGCATAGTTTGAGATTTGTGCTTAATGTTAAAAATAATTATGTTACCTAGCTTTTGTTACAAAATTAACTAAGAAAATGAGGCACAGAAAATAAGCTAAGAAATCTTGATTTCGTTAAAAAAAAAAAAAAAACTAATTGTGTACCTTCTCCCTAGAGATTCTTCTTTCATTTCTGGGGGATCAAATGACATAGGATACTAGTGGTCACAGGCAAATAAAAAATTTACTTTCCCAATATTTTCATCCCTTTGGGAGAATAGAAGACAAACATGCAGACCAAAGTACTACAGTGAGCAAGTCCACAGGGATCTGTGAAAGACACAGAAGCTCTCAGAAAGGACAGGCAGGAGTAACTACAGAGATCCCTAGATTATTGGTTTCCTTTTATTAAAACCTACATATTCTGGGCCTTCTGCCTTGACAGATGGTTCTTACTCAAAATTACAGCTAATTTGCAGGAGGCACTCTCTCAGTTTAGAATTTAGGAACTGTTTTAGTTTATAGACCTTCTGCCATCATCTTAGGTCTTATACAGAGATGTCTATAAATAGAGAAAATCTCATTCAAATAAACTGCTAGTGTATAATCCTCATTAATGTTGGTGCAATTTGTGTTCCTCAATAAGTGGAACTTATCTAGAAATGTTTCCAGAAACGCCTAAGGGGTAAGAAAAAGGAACAAAATTATAGTGACAGAAGCACTGGGTTCTACTATAGTCACGATGCCTTAGGTGACCCCACAATTATCCGTGATTCTAGAATAGCCCTTGCAGAGTTGTCATGGTGGGGGGCAATATTATTAATTTCAAACCAGTCATTTTAAGCAGGCATTCCCCAGAAGGTAGAATGGCATTAAGAAGTGGCTCTCTGTAACTGGTTGTACAGTTGTGATTGGCACTTATAAATATTTTCATCCATTACACATTGTGATTCCCTTTGCTTTCAGAAAACATCTCAGCTGGTTGTGGTTCTTTATTTGAGGTGATGACATAAACCTTCACTCCTGAGTGGTCTGCTATAAGTTGCCGTTCCTGGACAGAGATGTTGCACTTCCACGGACCTTAATCACTTTAAGGGATATTTGTATTCCAGACATTTTCTTCCTTACCTCTATGGTGTATTAGTAGACCAGTTTCTTCTTTCTAGTCAGGATCCATCACTCCTTTCTTTGCCTGTTGATTCAGAGGCAAAAGATGCTCAAATTGGTTAGGTGAGAGTCTTTACAGTTCAATGGAATTGTTTTATCTCCTGGTGAAAGTATTCTGGAGCTAAGACCTCTAGGTCAGTAGAGCATACGTCTCAGAAATAGAAGTAAAAACATTTTAGTGGTTTATTAGGGATAATAGTTGACTGCTAATTCCATTTCTGCCCACTGATTTCTGAATAAGTTAATTCTATGTAGAATTAACTTAATTAATAGAAACATATATTAGATGCATTTTCAGATCCTATACAGCCTTCTAAGGAAACTTGCCTAGCTGTACAAGGTATTAGCTGACATTACAATTGAATCTTTGAGAGACCATTCCAGTATGCTATCAAGCCTGTTTACTAAATGTGGTGGGTAGCGTGGTAAGATCAGTGAGCTCCATGAACATGGGCCCATTCCCAGTTCTTTGCTGGGAAATGAGTTGTTTGATTACAAGAAACACTGTGGAATATAATGATATTATGATGGTATAGATGGCATTCTGTAAATCCACAGATGGTAGTTTTGGCCGACATACTCTGCCTAGAAGACAAGTCTATAACTAAAGTGTCTCTTCCCTTAAGAAACATTGCAATTTATGATGTTTAATTTTATGATATTTAATTTCATAAGGTGATCAGACATTTGGCGAAAAAAAACAAAATGAAACTTTCTGTTTGTCTATGAGGGTGTTTCTTGGTGACATTAACATTTGAATCGTTACACTGAGTGAACCAGATTGCTGTCCATGGTGATG
This sequence comes from Talpa europaea, assembly GCF_964194135.1. NCBI lineage: Eukaryota > Metazoa > Chordata > Mammalia > Eulipotyphla > Talpidae > Talpa > Talpa europaea. Next base: position 110,256,182 of record NC_140071.1, on the reverse strand, counting down.
ATGGATCTCACCCAGCCAGTATGAAGTTTTTTTTAAAGATTTATTTATTTATGCATAGAAGAACTGGGGTGAGTGGATTCACCAGAGAAAGAGTGGGGAGCAAAACAGGCAGATCTATTGAAATGCACTGCAAAAGGGATTAGCAGGCAAGACAGGGGAGTTCTGCTCTGCACATATGGGTTAGCTCCCTGGCCAGGAATCAAACACAGGCCATTGTGGTGGTGAGACTTAACACACACCACATGGTGCTGAGACTTAACCCCTAGCCACAAGGGGAGTTCCCACTTTGAAGTTTTGAATAGAATAAAAAGATTGGGTATGAGGAAATTCCTCCAGTCTGACTGTTTTAAGCTACCATGATTGTTTTCTAGCCTTTGGACTTGAACTGAAATATTGGATCTTCTTGTATCACAAACCTGAGAGCTTTTGGACTAGAATTTACATCAATTCACAGTTGTTCTCTCTCTCTCTATCTCTCTCTGTCTCTCTCTCTCTCTCTTTCTCTACTTATCTAGGAAAGAGATTGTACATGAATATTCTGATTTGTTTCTAATGGAGAACCTGAGTTATTAATACAATATTCTTATCCATTTCCATATATTTTAAAAATTTATTTTATTATTTATGCATACAAGAGCTGGGGTGTGGGGGGAGAGGATTCACCAGAGACAGAGTGGGTTGCAGAACAGATGGATTGACTGAAATACACTGAAGAGGGGAGCAACGTGCAAGACAGGAGAGGGAGACTGGGCCTTATAGGTTCAATCCCTCACCAAGGGTTGAACTCGTGCTACAGTGGCTGCTGACAGCTTGATAGTGTTGAGACTTAATCCCCTGTGCCACCAGGGAGGCCCTCCCTTTCCATATTTATTTAATTCATTAGTGTATTTATTCATTTGTATGAAGTCTTAATTAAAATACTTATCTCAAAAACAAAGGACATGATTGATATATTTAAGAATATCACAACATTCCATATTATAAAAATATTATAATCAAGGATAAAGGCAAGTGATTGCTTGTGTGAGAAAAATCATTTACAGTATGTAAGTTCTGAATACACAATTCACAAATTATTTTTATAAATCAGTAAGAAACAAAATATGACACCACTGGTGAGCAAAAATAGTATGGTTAAATAGAAAAAATATAAAATTTAAATAAACAAGAGAAAGTTGTTATCAGATTGCCACATATAATAATCTCAAGATCTTTTGAATAGAAATGGTAATTAAAATGAAATAAATCTGAAGGATAAAGACAAATACCAGATGGTTTTGTTTCACTTATGTCTGGAATATAAAGAAACAAAACAAAGGGTCAGAAAAATCAAACAAATAACAAATCCTCTAAGTCTGTCTGTAGATTTGAAGGTATCAGAGGTGGAGGAAATGTGGAAGACAAAAGTTGGAGGAGGGCCAGTGGACTACAGTGGAAGACTAAGGGGCCTTACTGGTAGGAGTGTAATATTATATTCACTTGTAGAGGTGTGATCCTAGATCTGTGAATTATACACAGGGATGTAATCAATGTTACCACAATTTTAAAAAAGAATGCAATATAGGGCCTCCCCTGGTGGCGCAGTGGTTGAGTGCTGGGTTGCGAAGCTGCCCGCAGCCTCTGCAGCACCGGTTCGATCCCCGTCCACCAGCGAGGGTCCCACATGGCATGCAGACCTCTCCTGCTGCCCGCTGCTCCCCTCAGCAGTGTACTTCATCTGTCTGCCTGTTCTGTTCCCTGCTTTGGCTATGGTGAATTCTCTCACCCTCCTGCGCTTCTGACTGTACCCGGTGCTTGTATAAATAAATCTTAAAAAAAAAAGAATGCAATATATATTGGTGCAAAGTCTTTTTGGAAGAGACAAATTTGTATAGACATGTACAATATGTATAGACATGTACACTCTCTCTTGCCTAGTAAGTTAACTGCTATAACTTTAATATACAGGTTCATTGCCATAAATTTGCTATTAACTTTGTTAGAAGTTTTAATCAGAAAAAGAAATCAAAAATTAAAACTAATTTATGCATACCATTTTGTAACATGTGTACTAACCTTAGTTGAATATATTATAAATAATATTCAGTATTCAAACACATATTTAAGTGTTCATTTAAACATGTGTACTTCTACTTCAAATGTGCTATATGATACATACTAAATTAATAAAGCATATTTCCTATTTTTGAGACTATCAAAGGCTAGTGAGGTTTAAAATGGAGATGATAGATAGCAAATTAATAACACTAAAACCCCCAGTGAATAAAAATAAGATATTATATAGCTTCATATTTTTGTCAAACAATCTAATAAGCTTGATCATGGATATATAAGGAAGTCTTCTGAGATGCAGCTGGAATGGGAGACATGGCTCAGATCAAAAAACATTCTCTTTGTCTTGGTACTTGGCTTTTATGCTTATATATATAGAAGCCCTTGTAGAATTTTAACCTAGAAAGTAAAAATATTTTATTTATTTTTAAAGATTTATTTTATTTACGCATATGAGAGCTGGGGTGCAGGCCAGAGGTGCAGGATGGTAATGAAAGAATTCACCAAAGACAAAGTGGGCAGCAGAAAAGGCAGATTGACTAAAATACACTGCTGAGGGGAACAGTGTGCGAGACAGGAAAGATCTCCTGGGCCTTTTGGGTTAGCTCCCTGGCCAGGGATCAAACTTCTGCAGTAGCTGCCGGTAGCTTCATAGTGCGGAGATAACCCCTTGTACCACCAGGGAGGCACATAATTAGATTTTATTTTAAGGAAAAAGAAAGACTCTGGAAGTCAGGTACATAAAACTAGGAAGTGTTGATACTGCTATAGATTCAGATACAAAGTCAATGATTTTGACAGTGGTTTATGTATTTATTTTCAAAGATTTTATTTATTTATTTATATAAGAACCGGGACACAGACCAGATGAACGGGAGGGTGATTCACCAGAGACAGAGTGGGGAACAGAACAGGCAGACTGACTGAAATACACTGCTGAGGGGAGCAGCGGGCAAGACAGGTGAGGTCTGCCGCACCATGTGGGACCCTTGCCTGCTGGCCAGCCGGGATCAAACTGGAGCTGCAGAGGCTGTGGACAGCTTCACAGCGCGGTGCTCAACCACCTGCGCCACCAGGGGAGGCCCAACAGTAATTTAAATTAAAGCAAATAACAGTGGCCAAGAAAGAATACAAAGGTGAACTCTCTCACATATTACTAAAATCACAAGGAAAATAATAATGAAAAAGTTTCCTTTTATTTCCACATTAGAAAGTTATTGATGGGACCTCCCTGGTGGCACAGGTGTTCAGCACCGCACTGTGAAGCTGTCCATAGCCTCTGCAGCTCAGGTTCCATTCCCGGCCGGACAGGGAGATACCCACATGGCACAGCAGACCTCTCCTGACTCGCCTGCTGCACCCCTCAGTGGTGTCTTTTGTCAGTCTGCCTGTTCTGCTCCCGCTCTATCTCTTGTGAATTCTCTCACCCTCCCGCGCCTCTGGCCTGTACCCCAGTTCTTGTATAAATATAGTAAATCTTAAAAAAGAAAAGTTATTGATGATGTTGGTAATAATAATTTTGTTAGTGGATAAAGACATCCATTTTATTCACATAAAATGGATAATAATAAATGGAACCATCCATTTTATTCACACTGATTTGGAAGTTATGGAAGGTGAAACTGTAATCCATAATAGATTATTTTTTCAAGAATTCTATGTGAAAAGAGGAGAACATACTGTTATCCAAACGGAGGTCAAAGTGATAAATTCTTATCTTATGCTTGAAGATGCTTAGAAAGTGTATTTACAGAAAGAAAGGCACAAGGGTTAAATGAGTTTGGGAAAATAAGGGATATATCCCTTTCACAGATTTAAGAGAAAATGAGAGATTCGAGAATCTACATTCAAGATTAGTAGTCATTGACAATTTTGTGCTCAAGTTGTAGTTTTCTAAATCCCATACCAGTTTTATTTGTTACATGGGGAGTGAGAAGAAAGACAGAGTTAAGTGGGTATCTTTTAAAATTAGACATCCAAGCACATTAATCGATGCCTCTCTGCTTAAAGCACCAGGTCTGTGCTGAAGGTGACAGTGACATGCTTCTCTAGATCATTCATATTTAGCCAACAAATACAGAAAAGCACTGAGACAGACAACTAATATGTTTTCTTAATCATTCCAATCATTTAGAAGTTTAAAACAATGCAGCAATGTTCTCTATTTATATGTAACTGCAGTTCTATATGACCCAACTTAAAAAAAAATTTTTTATAGCAATAATGGTGGAAAGATGCTTAAGATTTACTAAGACCACCAGATATCTTATCTGGCAGTTCAATATCCATGTGCTACCCAGAGAAAAATATATCACAGCAAGATGTACTGTCAAGCATTAGGCTCATATTTCCTATTTAAAAATCAATGAAAATTCACATTGTAGGAAATGTGATAAATATATTTATGAAAGAATGAAAACTTTTCATATTAAAATAGCATAGGTCATCCAAATCTATATCACTATTGATAAATAGATGAATCCATTATATATATGAAAGATTTATATTAAAGGCAATGGTTGTAATTAGCTTGCTAAGGCTACTTTAACTTTTCTCATTTTTGTCCTTTATGTTACATTAAGCAAAAAAACCTTGTCCTCTATTGCAGCTTATACAGAAAAATATTGTGTTTTGCCTGAAGCAAATAGAGTACAAATAACAGTGGAAAGGAAAAAGAAAAAAGAATAGCCATTGCCCATGTTGGCTCTTACCAAAGTGGAACAAGAATAGTGTCTTTCCCACAGATATATCTAAATTGCTTTTCCTGCATGAATTCTTTTCTTCCTAAAACTCTCATGTATGAGTTTCTGTATGGCTATGCATGTTTGTTTAATTTTGTGAGGTACCACAATATATATCTTGGTATAATATACTGATATAAATATATAAAATATAAAATATATTATATATAATATATATAAAGCATATACTGTATAATTATATACTAAACCATGTATTATATATACCATATAATATATATGATCTAATATATAATATAATATATAATATATTTATATATAAATATACAGTATACATATTTATATTATATTTATATAATATCAATATATTATATCCATTTATCATATACTATATTTCATATATTATTAATATTATGTTTAATATTTACATTAAATATTATATGTATATAATGTTTAAAATATAATATATGATAAATAATGAATATATTATATTAATATTATATAATTATACATAATATATAAATATGTATAATATAAATGCATTATATTTATATATGTATTATATATTATATTATACATATTATATTACATATGATATAATAGCATATTACATATATTATATATATTGCTACAGCTACATTTTTTTATATTTCATTGTCTTATACTAAACTAAAGTTCAGAATTTACTTTTACTTCTTGTAATATTTCAGTTATATTAATTATACTTATTGTATGTTTCATTAAAAGCTTCCTGGTGGGACAATATTTTTGTTTGTACATTTTCAAGTTAAAATATAATATAATTAGTTTAGATTCATCATTGCTAGTCTCTACTCTATTGCTAAGGGTTTTACAGAGAAACAAAACCTATAGGATATATAGTGAGATACATATAAAATTATATGTTGCATGATATATATGTAATTCATATATGTATATATGAAATATATATACACTAAAATTACACATAAGATCAAATTTATTATAAAATTGATTCACACAATTAGGGAGTCTGAGAAGTCCTACAAACTGCTGTCTGCAAGCTTTAAGTTTAGGAAAGCCAGTGGTGTGATTTGGTCTGAATCAAAAGTCCTGAATACCAGGTCCTGAATACTTCTGCAGACATGGGGCAGAAGTTGGAAATCTCCTTAAGCAAAGAGAGCAAATTCTCCTTTCTATCATTTTATTCTATTCAGTAACTTAACACATTGGATGTGTTAAGGTTTATCATTATTGATGTACCAATGCAAATGCTAATCTCTTCCAGATATACCCAGCAATAATTTTTTGCCAAATATCTGGCTTTCCCTTACCAGTGACAAATTGACATGTAAAATTATTCATCACATTTGTCAACAGGAATGAGATTCCGCTGCTGGTTATTTATTTTTTTTCTCTTCATGTTGACAAAACTGCTCATATTCACTATCCAAGACCAATGAGAATTGGTTCTGCACAATTCACTTAATTGTGTACACACACACACACACACACACAGAGCAGGGAATTTTTGTGAAATTTTTCTTTAGTCCTCAAAAATTATAACAAATACATACATAAGGTGCCAATCTGCAGAAGAAAAACCTTAGACATGAAGATACAAATGTTAAGCAATTTACCCATATTTATATGCTATGAAGTAGCTGTGCTCAGGTAATTTAACGGAAGAGAAATAAGATAAATTCAAAAACAGACTTGAAAATATCCAAGACAGTTTACCTTCCCTTAAATTATCTCACTTTGGGACTGAAGCAAGAGCATAATGGGGAAAAAAATATTGCTGAGATACTTTCATACTGCTAATTTGTTGCAAAATGGTAAAGTAAAGTGAGAGTAATGACTATTTTATAATCATGTACTTTTTTTTCACTTCATGTTGTTTTGCATCATCAATTTTTTGATAAAGTCACTCTAAGCAGATACAAAAAAAGAAGCGATCATATTGAATGAATGATTATGCCTTTACTACAATATTGCAAGTTAGAGCTCTCTGCAACGCAGTGTAACTATTAAGAGGTTGGCTTTAGATAAATGCTACTTTTCAGACTTGAAGCCACTTCGAATGCAACTGAATCCTTAATTTACAACCCTGCTTCTTCTCTACCCTAAAACCCCTAAAACCTGTGGGCTTTCAAGGAGCATTTTATCCTTGTATACTTAATATCTTTTAAATATTTTCAAATATGTGGTGGCAGAAGGACATGTGTTTTTCTTCTTGTAAGCAACTCTCTACTAGAGCATTTTTGGACACCATTTTCACTTGTTAAAAGAAAAGTAATTCCCCAAACTGTTAGAAAATCTGAAACCATGACATTCAAGCAAATATAAATCTACAGGCATTTTTTAAAAAGCCAGCTGTAAATTCTAACTTGTCAGATCTAGGAAATCAGCCATCAATTCAATCAATATTTAAAGGAAGGATTTCACATTCAATTTCACACTCTCAAACTTATGTTTCTTTTTCCAAACAAAATTCACTCATAGAATTGTTAATGATATAAAACATAGAGACACTTAGTCAATTTTGTTTCTATTGTAATTTCCAGTAAAATAAGGAAAATTCTGATTTTGAATGATAAAGGAATTCAGTCATCCTGCTATTGAGTGTAAAGACTTTGTTGTTGTTGTTGTTGTTTTCAGATAGCAAGGCTTAGCATACCCACAAATATACACACAAAATTGCCTAAGCACTTTTGAATTTAAAGATCTATGACAGTGATGTAGCTAAACCTGGTATTCTTTATTATCAGTCTTACTAGCAGCTTTCCTTAAGTACCTTTAGTGTTATTATAATATCACACATCTATAAAGTACTTTCATCTTCTGCAGATTTAGATAACATGTCAAATGGAATTTTAGCTATCTGAGGAACATATAATACCCAACATTTTCTCTCACTGATTTAAATTTTTCCTAATCCTTGCCTTTCTCATATTATGACTTCTTTCTTTTTCCACTCTGACTACACTGCCTTTTCCTTCCTTTGATTAAAATAGTCTCCCATAAGTGTATCATCATTTGGCCTGACGTTTTATTGCTTCTTGCCTTATCAAACGTCCAATATACTATTAAACCCTAGCTCCAATTCTAAGAAAACTCCCCTTGAATCTAATGGAATTTTAACCTATCATCTTTCTAGTCATTTTACCCTATCATCATTTCATTCTCCTTCACATAATGACTAATTCAAAATGGTAAAGCAGAAATAGGGGATTTCAATATAGAGGTATTTATTAAGAGTTCACTTATTCTTCAGACCTTTCTGAGCAATGTGCATATATAATAGAAGCAAAAATATGTTCTCTCTGATGTTAATCAACATTAGCGTAAATAGTGCTGAAAATCCAAAGCAGTGTCCACCAGCTCATTCACATAATTACTACTAGCTCTGCACTCAGCACATTATTAAGTAATTTAAAGTGATAATATAAATAGATTAAATTTACATGATAAACAAAAGTAAGCAATATTATCAAGTCAGCGATCTAAAATATACATAAAACAAAGAAGTAATTATTAGGAAGTAGACTATACATAAGTTACTCTGTGCCTGAGACTTTAAAAATATAATCCCACTTAATTCTAATAATACCCCTAGAAAGTGTCCTCTTATGATAATATATATTTACAGTTGAAAACAACCCTGCAGATTATACTTCCTTATATAACAGCATCACAGGCTCAGAAACATCTTCACCTAATGCCAGCATCTATGTCCATAACAGATATATGTTTCTATTTTAAGGTGCAGGGGAGCAAAGTATGCCAATCTCCAACTTAATGAACTGTTGCTATAACATAATACACTATGCAACAAGAAGAGGGGTTTAAGTTGGATTTTAGACAGCACAGAATATAACTACACATATTTTTCCATCACAGTTGCATTGCATTCCAATTTGATAGGCACTTAGCCTTTGTTTCACCATTCTCAAATATAAAAATCTCATTTCCTTGTACTGTTTATTATTTCATTGTTGGTCAGCTGTATCTGTTAATATGTTCATTGATTCAACATTCATCTTTGAAGAAATTTCATGTGTGGGGCACCATGCCAAGTATTAAGAGGGACATAATGATGTGTTATGACATAGATCTATGTTCAAGAAGTTAATAATCTATTATTTTTTTCATACTTGGAGTCAAAATTTCTTCCCAATTATTTTCATATGCCAACCCTCAAAATGCTTTTGAGAAAAATAGATAATGAGATACTACAGATTTCTAGATGGCAGTCCTTCAAACATAGGAAAACAGTCATCTCTTCTTACTCTCAAACTAATAATTTTTGAATCTTTCAACTATATTAATGCCCTACCATCCATATTGTTCTCATTTTTATACAGTATGATTTTTAAAGATGTGAAATTTCAAAATACACAGTGTTCTTGATGTATGGTTATGGTTACTAAATAAAACAGAAAGTATATTTCACATAATCTCAACATAATACATCCTTTTTTTTTTCTTTAATAGAGGCACGTTTTATTTATTTATTTGTTTGTTTGTTTTATACATGCACTGGGTACAGTCAGAAGTGCGGGAGGGTGAGAGAATCCACCAGAGCCAGAGCGGGAAGCAGAGCAGGCAGAAGGACTGAAGTACACTGCTGAGGGGAGCAGTGGGCGGCAGGAGAGGTCTGCGCTCCATTTGGGACCCTCCTTCGGTGGCCGGGGAGCAGCCGGGGATCGAACTGGCGCCGCAGAGGCCACGGGCAGCTTCGCAACCCAACGCTCAACTGCTGCGCCACTGGGGAGGCCCTAATATCAACATAATACATCCTTAAAGCAACTTAATTATAAACTTTATCTGTAACATTTAAATCACAATCATCTCTCTCATTAATCTTACCACCAGATATAGCACTTGTCTTCTTCAACTGATTATCACCAAGGTAAGTGACCACCTTATATTTATGCAAAATGTGGAATTTCTATTCATACTTGTATATTAATAGGTGACCAATTTTTTTTATAAATCAATAATTAGTATATTGGAAAATTTTGATACCCATTGTACTTATTTAATATGCCTCAATGTCTCAGATTTGCTATAACCTCTTTTATATGTATGCTTATATTTATTAAGAAATGCAAAATACTTTAGAACTATCTTCCCATCATTTTATAATCATAGTTAGAGAAATGTGAAGTGAAAATGTAATTAGAGAGAAAAGATGATTTTTTTTTCTTTTTGGTCTTGTTTTTCTTTAAAGAAAATTTTCTTGAAGTGTGTGTTATTTGCTTTGTTTTATGGAAATAATGAATTTGATTGGGTGAATACAAGTTTTGATGAAAATAAATGGTGCTAATTTTGCACAGGACAATCAAACTGATGTTGATTTATATATATTTTACTAATTGTATAAGTCTCAAAATAGTACATAACCACTAATGCTAGCTTAGAATGAAAGTAATATAAGACCAAAAAAAAATACATTATTTCCATTCCCCTTTGCCTCCCTTACATTTTGTGATCAAATTTCAAGCACATACATATTCCCAACATAAGAATCCTAAAGATCCACTTTTTTCCCCAGTGGTTTCAATGTTATATTATCTCAGCAATAACTGTTCAATATTCTCAAATCCAACTCAGTGCTCCAGTCTCAAAGTTCTTTTAAGAAAACATCTATATAGATAAAAATAAGAAAATTTTAAAAGATATAAAAATAAACAGAATAATGTTTTGTGGTATTTTTTTTCTAGTATAGGTGATTTCTATTCTTTAACATCTTTTGTTTCACCTTTTCCCAAAATAGTCTTCATTAAATATTTTCATATAATTAACAAAAGTATATTTTCTTCTGTATTTGGTGTTTATTTTGGAGTTTTGGTTGTGGATGATAAAGATGGAGGACCAAACCCTGTAGGTCCAACTAGCTCTTCTTCAGCTAGAATAGAGTGATTTTAATAAGTAAAATAATTTTGACACCCATAGAGTTCATACCTGCTCGAGGGAAACATTTTTAACAGAGTTAATTGCTCATAAGAAGGTCCCATCTAACTATTAAATGATTTTCCTTTCAGTTATGGATAAATCTTTTGAAGCTCAGTCTACTGGTGAATTGGTAAATTGAGAATTGTTCCATTTTGTGCTTTACTCTCTTAGAGTCCTTAGTCTAAAATGTGCAATTTGACCAAGAAGTATTATATTCTTACCATTAAAACATGTTTTTCTAGAACTCTGATGACTTCATTTCCTATGGCATTTCCTTTGCTATACACTAAGTAAACTCTGCTCACCCAAAAAAAAAAACTCATGTTAGACAGTTAAAAAATTAGTGAAAGCAAATACATAAGCATATGATTATACATTTTTGATGTGTATTTTAAAGGGAAATGAAAGAGTACCAAGCAATAGTTAGGAAAAAATGAATCTTCACTGAACAGGTATTAAGCAGATACATCAAGGATAAATAAGAATTAACTGGGCCAAGAGGAGAGTAAAAGTATACTCTGGACAGTTTTATAAATATAAAAGCCAGGGGCCTCCCTGGTGGCACAGGGGTTATAAGCAGCTCTGTCAAGCTATTGCCAGCCACTGCAGCACAAGTTCTATCCCTGGCCAGAGAGCTACCCACATGATTCAGCAGACCTCTCCTGCCTGGCCCAACCGCTGCTCCCCTCAGCAGTGCGTTTCAATAGATCTGCCTGTTCTGCTCCCTACTCTCTTTGATGAATCCTCTCACCCCCCCCACACCTCTGGCTTATACCCCAGTTCTTGTATGCATAAATAAATCTTAAAAAAATATAAAAGCCATATGGCAAGAAAGACTAGAGAGAATAATTAGAATAATTGGGTTATCATTGTTATGACTTAAAATTAAATTTAAATGTGCACATTTTTAAATTATTAATGCTATTTAGAAAGTAAAAATAAGTTACAGCCATATTTAAATAATTATTCACTTCATGTGTTAATCTCTTTGCTATACTTGTCTATCTATTTAGCAATGACTTTATTGATATAATTAATGGGATTGAACAGGCCAGAATAGGACAATTTTCCCTAAATTTAACAATTATTTTGGTAAATTAATCATATGTCACTGTTCTTCCATCTTTACCTGGATCTCACGCTATATCAGGATACAAGTGAATATATTTTGTTTATGTTCCAACCAAACTTTCTATTTTCTTGACAGATTTTATGAAAAACTTAATTAAAACTGCCTCTTAAGCAAGTGAATACCTAAATGTCTTCTTTCAGTCATGGTAACTTTCATCTGTTCCCTTATTCAATTTCAGGAAATATGTCGGCTGTTCTCTGTGGCCATGCCTCATGTCTCTCACTAGTTCTCTCTGTTACCCATGACAGTTCCCAGCAGCTGTCAGTGGCTTGTCTCCTTAGAGTCACAGAACTCAGAAGCTCTTACCAGAAGTTCTTCAGCTGCAACTGGGGAGAGTCACAACAGGCTCTCTTTTACAGTTTCTAATAGCAACAATCTGTAGCATGGTTCTTTAAAAATGTGCATCTGAAAGAGATTCTTCAAATTGCTTTACACTTGCATTAGGGAAACAGATCTCTGGATCACCAGCTGGTTCTCTTCCTAGAAGGGCCTTTGGAAAGTTTTCCATTCTGACAGTTGTTGATATGTGAAATAGAATACATCATATCTATAAACTGCTTATTGATTTTACATCCAGTGAATTTGTCAACATTTTTATGGAAAGAGTAGCTAGAAAGTCAGCCAATTTGCTGACTGAATCTGAAAAGCAGAACAAATGTGCCTATAGAATAAATGGAAAACAATACCAGATTCCCTGACTTCTGAAATGTCATTGAAAGATTCACAATCTGTTTTAACAGCCTAAAATCAAGATTTACCAGTATAGATGAAACAATCTATATAGAGCTGCCTGTGGAAAATTGTAAGTTAAAGTCTCTCTTTCCTTTAAAAATAAAACCCTAATACTGCAGTTAATTTTGGCAATAAAAAGGAAGAACTGACTTTGAGGTTTTCCTTTTGTGTGTTTCAATTCCAGCCAGGCAAAACAGAATAAAATATAAAGTGATGATAGGACATCTCTAGTATACACCAAGGAGCTCTACAATTTCACTCCTATGATTTCAATTTCTAGGGTCTGAGGGTTTTTCAGGTATAGTAATGATAAACCAGACTTTCTCAGTGTCTAACTACCCAAAACATTCCTTTTAATCAAGTTTGAAAGCTGCATTAACTCTTTCAGTGGAGTAATTTTCCCAGTGGTGTCCTTGCAGCCTGAAAACCCAGAGAGTTTTCCCATGTATTTCTCTACAATTTGCAGGAACAAGTGCAACCATCCTCTCAACTGCTGGAGAATTTGCCTATGTAAAATTGCCCCAAGACAATCCAGTCATTCACAAGTTTATAAAAGTTATAAGATCTATATACGTAATAAGTAGTATAGTAAATAAAGAATATCTTGATTTAAGCTTATTATGCTAGTATTCATCATTATTTTTACTTCAGTTTATTCTTAAGGGATATCCACATTTGGAAATAAAATATGACCATCATTATTATTGTACCATAAAAGACTTCATGAGTTGACATTGCCTAATGCTTCAGACTTGTCATCTCCCTGCCTTGAAAGAATCCAGCTAAATTGAAATTCTTGTTATTGTCTGAATGGGAGATATTCTCTCAATTTTGTGTTTTTACCTATGGATAGATCACCCTACTCAATGCTTCCTCTCAATGGAGGACCCTACTTTCCACTCTTCCTTTTATACAAGTTTCTTTTAAAGAAATGTATTGAAGTAACATTGGTTTAAAACCCTTATAGGTTTTAGGTATACATCATCCCTGATATGTCACTCTGGCACTTCCTGTGTATTCCCCCAGGTAATGATGATATCTCTGATAGACTCCTCTGAGCCTTATGCAAGTTCTGTAACTTTTTTCTTATATATTGCTTATATATGGGTGTGTGCATATATGTGTGCATGTGTGTGTGCATTTACCTGACTGTCTCCTGGACATAGCAAACTTTTTAAGGGCAGGGTGATTTTGGATCATTGTTCCCTAAAGGCTCTTATTTTTGACATGTAATAAAAGATGATCAAACTTTATATGTAAATTAAAAGGAGAATGGGCAATCACTTATTTTCAATTCCATTACTATTTTACTCATTATTTTGAAATTCTGCAAGTTGGATATGTTTACTTACATTACATGGAGTAAGAAATGAAAGCTAATGTGTGATGTGTTATTTGACCAAAGGCAGATTTTTTAATAATTGAATTTGAATTCAAATGTTTTCCATCTACATTAATGATTCTATTTTATCTTCTCTATTTAATGGTATAGTTTCTCTTATTCTTCATATACAAATTACAAATTTTAATGAAGGAAAAACAAATATTAAACCAATTCTTAGTCTATGGACAATCTATTAACATATAGATAACATATTTTTAAAATCACATATTTTCGGGCCTCCCTGGTCACACAGGGGGTGAAGACTCAGCCTGTGAAGCTGTCCGCGGCCACTGAGATGCAGTTTCGATCCTCAGCTGTCCAGGGAGCAACCCACATGGTGTGGAGACCTCTCCTGTCTCGTCCGCTGCTCCCCTCAGTGGTGTACTTCAGTTGATATGCCTGTTCTGTTCCCCACTCTGTCTCTGGTGAATCCTTTCACATCCCTGCACATCTGGCCTGTGCCCCAGCTCTTGTATGCATAAATGGATCTTTTAAAAAATAAATAAATGAAATAAAATCACGTACTTTCAGGCATTACTCAGATACATGAGTCATTTGGCAACTCCCCTAATATCACTTCTCATTTCCTCCTTTCAGGTGGAACTGCTTTGGTTTCCATGATACTAAAGATATCTCTTTAGATGACTTAATTTGCTTTCCATCAAATTTGTCCCACTTTTCTCTTACAATGCACAAACATTCTGCTCTAATTCACTGTCCTAGATGGATACTCTCTTCACAGCAATTGTGCTCTGACACCTCACCTGGATTTTGACTGTGCGCTTGACCCATTCTGTGAACATCCTTATTATATTTCTCAGTCTCCAGCACCTGAACCTGAAATCCCTCTCATACCACTTGCCTTTTTAAAACATTCTGGTCTACTTCCAATATTCTAAGCTGACATGCTTACTTGCATGGGTTCTCATAACCTACACTGGTGTCCTTTTAAATCTTTATGGGTCTCTGACACTTCTCACTAGACTGTTCCCCTATGTGAAACCCTATTCATTCTGATTAGATTCTGACAATACAAGCCATGCTATCTCCCTCTCCAAGATAGCCCACCTTACTTGATCAGGAATCCATGATTCTTTAAGATGTTCTATGATTCCCATTCTTACCTCCCCAGTGGACACCCTTCTTACCTCACTTGGGTTCTAACATCTGCTCTGGGCCACCACAACGTGCCAGCTTGTCTAATATGTCAAGCCAGGTTTCCCTCTCATGCAATATCCTTCTTGACACAAATAATCCCCATACCCTCTATAATTTACTTCCTTATATAGTCACCCATATTAACCCTCAGGCTCCTATATCCTGTGCCAGCCCTGTCCCACTCAGAATTTTTTTCTCATCCCACTCAGAATCCGATAACTTGTTCTGTGAAGTTATCTTATGTGAATGTCTTTTTGTGATGTTCAGACTCTGATACTGACCATTGAGCTGTTTGCTGTGTGAAAAGTTGTCATATTCAATTTATATTCTGACCTCTCCACACCCACAACCATTATGTAAATATTTTTTCCAGCCTTCTGGCCTCTGAATCCAGTTCTGAACCACCAATGTTCCCCAAGTTCTCATACACTAATGCTTACTTTACTTGACTCCATCCAATACTTGGGTTGGATTGTTAGCAAAGAAAGAGTAAGGGGGAGGGGAGGGGAAAAGGGAGAGGAGTGAAGGGAAGAAAAGTTAAGAGAAGGGAGAGGAAGAGAAAAAGATCAGAGATGGATATTTATTTCTAATTTTCATATTTATACTGCATTTTGTTTAACCTATAGAATACCTGACATTTTATTTTAAAATTCATTTTTTTCTTTTTTTTTTAAGATGTATTTTTATTTATTTATACAATAACTGGAGTGTAGACCAGAGGTGCAGGGGTGAGAGGATTAATTAGAGACAGAGGGGTACCAGAACAGGTAGCTCTACTGAAACACACTGCTGAGGGAAGCAATGGGTGAGATAGGAGAAGTCTGTTGTGCCATGTAGGTAGTTCCCTGGCCTGGATCGAACTCAGGCCATAGTGGCTGGCAATAGCTTGATAGCCCTGAGACTTTAACTCCTGTGCCACCAGGGAGGCCCCTATTTTAAAAAAATCTTTTTTTTGAAGATTTATTTTATTTTTATGCATAAAAGAGCTGGGGTGCAGGCCAGAGGTGTGGGGGGTGAGAGGATTCACCAGAGACAGATTAGGGAACAGAACAGGTGGACTGACTGAAGCACAATGCTGAGGGGAGCAGTGGACGAGACAGGAGAGGTCCCTGGTTGGGGATCAAATTTGTGCTTGCAGCGGCTGCAGTTAGCTTCATAGGTTGTGTCTTAAACCCTTGTGCCACCAGGGAGGCCCCTAAAATTTCTTATAGACAAAGAAAATATGCCACTTAGTTTTAAGTGGGCTACATAGAGATTTGAATGTATTACCATGCTATTCAACAATTTATATCAAGAAAGTGTATTTGTGAGAATGATATTTTACAGATCTGTGGTTCCAAAGATGACTCAGATTTAAGTAATATTCTCTTGGATAAAGTCCAGTTTTCCTTTAAGATTTCTGCTAAAAGGCAAAGAATTGAAGCACAGTGATGCCATTATCCCCACTCCCATTGTAAGCAGCGGACTTGGACTATGAGTCTCAATATGGGATGAAATGGACTTCCTAACCCAGGGAGGTGCTGGGAACTAGGGGCAGACCTGAGCAGACTATGTAACACAGAAAGAAGGGGGTTCAGGGATCTTGCTTTTCTGGCTTTGTCTTCTACCCAGGGACTTGTAGAGACTTGAAGGAGACATGTGGAACAGAGACATGTAGGACACTTGGAAAAGACACGTGGATAAGAAACACTTGGGGAGATTCTTTGGCAGAGAAAATCCATCTCTTATCTTGATTTGTATTTTTATTTTTGTGCCCCTCCTTTGTTCCAAATCTGCCTGGTACTCTTTCTGTGGTTCTTTGCTTTGGTATTGTGGTAAACTTTCAGGCTTCAGGAGCCCTGCTTTGGGTCAAGCTTATTAGGACATTTACCCACAAAAGGATGGGTAATTTGGGGACTATTCTTGGGAAACTATTATTAGGAATATTCTCTTTTCGCTCTCTGTTCACACTAATTCTATTAAAAAAAATCTTACTACTAATCTGCTTCATTTGTGTTTATTTAGTAGATGGCTGAAACCCTTTTAGAATGTGCACCCCTTAATAGTTTGGGGTCCCTGGTCATACATTAGCATCTCTTCAAACACTTACCTCAAATTTCTTATGAAAATCACAAGTTCAATTTCTACTCATGTGGTACTGACAAGAGCTACTGTGATTTAAGAGTGGAAAACAGTGATAATCAGATTGAAATAATTAGTGATAAACAGAATATAATAATGATCCTGAATATTTTAAATACCATGTCTTTCAAGAGCTACAGGATCAAATGCTAATTTTTTTTTTTTGTAAATTAAGTTTGCATTTATCCACTTGCAGAAAGAATGTTGGCCCATTAAGTGTCATTCTATAATGGAAATGAAAAGGTCAAAACTAAATTGGAGAAAGGCTTTTTATCCATTAATGTGCAAATAGCAGTAGCACCTGCTCCATCACTGCTATGAATCAGCATGAGAAATTCCCATTAGACTGAAATGACAGCAGATTTCCTTTCAATATGTTGATTACTACCAACAGGTTTATATATTTTTATACTGCTGACCATCATTGAATATTCTGCAAAATAACTGAGATATAATCTTTAAGAATTTTACTTATGAGATCACAACTGTCCTATCTGAACTCTCCATTGATTATTTTAATCCTATACCCTTAACTTTCTTGTATTTTTCCTTCTGTTATAATCTCTCTCTCTCTCTTTCTCTCTGTCATTCTTCTTTCCCCTTATTCTATAAGCGTAGACCAATATAATACTGTTGTGTTTATACCTTGCTACAAAACAAAGTACTCCAAACTTAATGACTATACATAACAACAATCATGAGTCTTAGTCCTTACTCTCTTTCGAAAATATTATTTTACAATGTGTGTGAATTATTCTTAATGTGATTTTGAATTTTGCCTTTGTAAATGTACGCTCTTTTCAAATTTGAAACTCATATCACAATGAAACTATCACTGTCCTATCCTCATTCTTTTTTTTTTTTTGTGATAACACTGATCAGAAATTCCATCACTCTTATTTTCACAAATTATCAGTTACCAAGTCCTCAAGAACTTAAAATACTTCTAAAATCTGCTTGTTCCTTTGTGTCTTATCCCTGTGACTTACCTTAGATTTGTCTTCTTTTCTATTGGAAAACCTGCTATCCTATCATTCCATTTCTACTTCTATTAGAAATCTACTGCCCATTGTAATTAACCCTAAAACATAAATGTCATTATTTTTATTACTAAAAGTTTTCAAAGACAGCTTATAAAAGTAAGTCTAAGAGAACTGGCATCATATCAATACTCTGCTATCAATGCTATTCAATCTTCCATTCCCAGTGGCTCTTCTCTACATACACCTTAAATCAAGTTACAATTGACAATGATCTTTCTGCCTCTCCCTCAGGCTCATACATCAATGACTGCTCAAAGGGGGGACTTTTTTATTACTAAAAATAGCTATACAGCTTCTTTAGTATTTCTCTAATAAGCCTGTCACAAAATTTAGCAGTCAGTTTTCAAAATTTATTCAGCAAAATGATATTCTTCCCATTAGGATTATTATCTCATCTTTTTAACTTTACCCCTCAAGCATGGGGAATTGGTCATCTCAGATATACAATATGTATGAGTTAAATATGACTATGAGTTTTATAAAAGTGATCATGCAATGAAACATGGAATGGATTCATAGAGACATGCATTTAAAAAATGAATCTTCACTCTTATCTCATTAAATAAACAAAATAATTTTAGATAGATTATAAATCTCAGCATAAAAGTAAAATAGTAAGGTTTACAAAAAGACAAAATTGGAGAAAATATGACCAATCATATTTTCACTTCATTAGTTTGCTGTGCAGGGGTTGTTGCTTTTGTTGAGGTATAATATGGCTTGGAAACATGTGGAAGAAACCAGTAGAGTCTTCACTCTGTGGCCATCTTGTTGGACTCTACAGATATCAAATTAGCATTGTTACCTAAGACACAGTCCCTTTGGAACTCTGCCTTTTAGACTCCTGTCACACATAAAAATATCAATGTATATTAATTAATGCCATGGAGTATTTCAAAATAATTTTAGCTACTAAATAAGAAAGGGTTCCTTTTTAAAGAGCAATTGAACCACAGCCTTTAACACAGTAGGTTGACAAACTAGTAAATGAAATATTTTTCATTCCTATTAGGAATAAGAAAAATGAGCGGTTCACATTCAAACATGATATAGAAATGAATGAAGTTGCAGACTTGATCTAGGAAAATGCAAAATATCTAAAAGGACCTAGACAATAATATAAAATTTACTGAGCATCACAATGATTCTTAAATCAGACCAGAGTGAAAAAGTTGGCTAGTGCACTGGACTTGCTAAGACACGTTTTTGAGAAGGTAGGAAATAAATATTTTTAATTCAGAGATACGTCACATTAGCGGAATTTTTTTTGTTTTGTTTTTTGTTTTAAGATTTATTTATTTACACAATCACTGGGCTACAGACCAGAGGTTCAGGAGGATGAGAGAATTCACCAGAGGCAGAGCAGGGAGCAGAACAGGCAGAAGGACCCAAATACACTGCTGATAGGATCAGCAGGCAAGATAGGAGAGCTTTGCCTCGCCATGTGGGGATCTTTCTGGCCAGCCAGGAATCGAACCTGCACTGCAGAGGCTGCAGACAGCTTCACCAAGCTGAGTTCAACCCGCTGTGCCACTGGGGAAGCCCTAGTGGAGTTTTTAAGGGTTTGATGTTGGGTGCATGTTTGACATCCTGTTCAAGGACTAGAGCAAATTAATGCATCTCTTAACTACTGCTTCTTGGAAAGAAATTTTGTAGTTAAGGGATCATACTAGGTTCTAGAAAATATTCCAAATGGGGCCCAGAGGAAGAAAGGAATTTGTAGCGACTTCAGGTTTCAGTGAAAGCGGGTTGAATTCTAGGCATCACCACCTTTCATACCTTAGGACAGTCAACTACCTGTGATTGGAAAAGATGCCCCAATAAGAGAATCTCTATTTTATGGGTTTGTGTGAATGTATGAAATAAAATGCATTGAGTTAAGATACTGACTTTTGTAATAGTAAATTTCATCTAGTAAGGCTTAGAGTAGTCATAAAAATATACATTCCTAAGTAGCTATATTTAATTTCTGAATGATTTATTTATTTAGCTTTTGTGTTATTTGGTACAAATAATTTTATTATGCATTTTTCATTATAAATTATGTTTTAGATTGTGTTTGTGAATGAGAGAGGGAAGTGGAATTTCACATTAAATGACAGAGAATAAAGAGCATAATATATTAAAGTTATTTTAGAAAGTCAACTACATATTCACTATATTCCCTAAATCACTCTTTTGAAGTTATTAATTATTCTAAAGAAATGTAAATGTTACAGAAGTTTTGAGAGAAAAAAATTGTTTTTCTCCTAAGTTAATTAACATTTTAAATCATTCAAATTTATGTTGTTCATCTTTTCAACTTCATGACTCTATTATAGTTTATCTTATAACCATGAAATATGCAAAATGATATGTAATTATAAATTTATGTGCCCAAGTCATTTTAGAAAACTGGGACAAAAATTTCCCAGAAGGAATTTTCAGACAATTATGGCATTAAAGAATCATAATTTAATATTAGCCAAAGGATAAGAGGTCTAAACATATGCATAATATTCAGAAATATGCTGATTCATTTTCTTTAAGTTTGTTGTGATTTTACATGCCTTATATTTCTATATTAAGTAAAATTTTGAAATAATCCTCCACTTATGTCTCCATTTTCCTCTTATTTCTATATTCAATATAGCTGTATAAGTATTTGAATGTGTTTATTCAAGATAAAATATAGTTATTAAGTAATTTTGAGTAAAGAGTGGATTTTAAGTACTGAAATTAGCAAAGTTAATTTTACTTTTTCTACAAGGACAATAGAGAAGAACCTACTTCTTAAAATTAACAAAGAATCCTTTATAATTGAAATTAAATTGGTTAATAAGTAGGTAACATCATTCTGCTTTTAGTGAATAGACTATTCCCTCTTAATGCATAATATTTAATTTTTCTGATTATAAATGTGCTAATATGTGCTAATTGGGAAAGAAGAAGGTATAGAATATGTACCCAAAATATGAATACAAGAATTAATCAGATCTTAGGGATTATCTTAACAAATATTTCTGTATATTTCTTCCCTATGGATTTTCTTTGTATCTCTATATATATGTCTCTTTGTATACATAGTGTTATATAGCCTTTTAAAAGAAAAATCATTAGGTCATGAGTATCACTTCATATCTTCAAATATTATTTGAAAATATAAGTATTTTGGTCAGTGAAAATACTCTGCATGATACTGTAGAGATGGAGAGATATCATTTATCAATGTACAAAACTGTGGAAAGTAAAACACCAAGAATGAAGCCTCATGTAAACTGTAAATGATTGTGATATGTCAGTACAGGTTAAACAATGGTGATAAGTGATACTTATCACTCTGGTAGGAATGTTGATAATGGGGGAGGCTATTCATGGGTACTTGGGTATATGGGAAATCTTTGTAATTTTCCGTCAATTTTTTTGTGGACTTTAGCTTGCTCTAAGAAAACAAAATCGTAAGATCTAACTAATAAAATCATAACCAGTCAAGTAATATTAATGTATACTTTAAATACACTTCAAAGGCTAATAATATGAAAAATGGATTCCCCCAGGATGTGTAATCTACCAAAGAGAAAGAACAAGACACCAAGACAGAAATCTAAATGAATTGCAGATACCTAATTTCAGAAGTGAAACACTGCACATATGTTAAATCTATTGGTCACATAAACAAATCAGACAATTGAATAGAAGAAAATGCAAGGTAATGAATACACAAATGTTGGGGATCAGTGAGAACAATAATTGAGAGTGATACTGAAATTCACTCTCTGCTTCCCAAGTTCCACCATCGATTAATCCCATTACATGATCAATTCAATGTCTAGAATCTTGTCATCTAAATCAGATCTAGATACAAATGAGACTTCTTTGATATACTTTCAAGTATAGCTCTTTGATACTGTTCCTCTTAATCTGTAGACCTATGAACTAAAGAGACAATGTTAAACACACACACACACACAACCCCACCACCACCAAGAACAACAGCAACAACATATTATGGTAAAATAGACTTATAAACTACTGAACAGAATGAGTCCCTTTTTTCAAAAAAGGAGAGAAACCTCCCTAGTGGCACAGGGGTTAAAGACACAGCTCTATCAAGCTATCCAGACACTGCAACATGAGTTCCATCCATGGCCAGGGAGCTAATCCACATGGTGCTGCAGACCTCTCATGTCTCACCTGCTGCTCCCCTCAGCAGTGTATTTCAGTGCATCTGCCTGTTCTGCTCCCTATTCTGTCTCTGGTGAATACTTTCACACATCCCCACCCATGCACCTTGGTCCTACACCCCAGTTCTTGTATACTTAAATAAATAAATCTTTTTTTTAAAGAAAGGAGACTAGGGATGAACTCAGGAATCACTTATCCATCATGTATTTGAAATCCGAGTAGGCAAATATAGACATTAATTAGAATTCAATGCTCTGCCTAGAAGTTATTCTTCATGGCTCTTTGTGAAGAACTTTCATTCCTCTCTTTACATATAAAAAGTGGCATTTGTGAGCAATTGAGAATTTTCTCACAAATTAGTAGAATTTTGAGCACACAACAGTTTCTTGCATTCTGTCTTTCAGTCCAAATTGGCAGGGTATACTGATGCAATTCTTTTTAAAAACTTTGTAGTTATACTGTGAATATTACTGGTGTTCATTCCATTTGGCAAACCTATATCCACAAAGAAAGTTTAACTAATTGGGAGATCCAAGAAGTATTTCTCTGAAGTCCTCTGAAGGACATTTGTCTATCTCAGTTCTCTGAGGAACTATGTTTGATCATTCTGATACGCCAGCAAAGGATTTTATAGTCATATCCTCAGCTCATGCTTTTGGAGGAGCTCTGGCTTCAGTATTTGCTTGAAACAATTGTTACTTCCAACATCATTTGCTATGTAAAGAGGCTGAGAAATTTTCAAAACCCATTAAGACCTGTTTCCTTTTTTGTAAACAGCCCAATCCTCCATTTATCTCACTCATCTAACATTTTTCTAGAAGCATCAAAAATAATGCAGGTGTCACATTCAACACTTTGCTTGGAAAGCTCATTAGATAGATTGCTCTGTGCATTGGGCACATTATTTTCTTTACCTCTTCCTTCAGGCAAGTGTGCTGCTAAACTTTCTGTCTCTGCTTAATGATGATCCCTTTTTCCAACTTCTAGATTATCCTATTTTTCTGAAAAAGTGTACTGATTGCCTTATCAAAGACTATGTAACTTCCAGTAAGAAGTCTCTTTCTCTCTCTCTCTCTCTCTCTCTCTCTCTCTCTCTCTCTCACACACACACACACACACACACACACACACACACCTCTACTAATCTAACTATGGTTCATTATTTACTCTTAAACATGATTCTGCAGCATCCTAATATGTGTAAACATTACAAAAAAAACCAATAAGAACTTGCCTTGAGTCTACTCAAATTGTTACAGGGCAGAACAAGGGATACCCCGGAACCCCCAAACATGCCCACTCTAAATGGGTTCGGTGATCCACCACATCAAGACAAGACATACTCAAGTGCTTGAGATCTTCAATAGAAAAGAACTTTAATACAATTAGTGTGCAATTGAGATGATTAGCCTGCAATAGAGAGAAGAGAAAGAGAAAGAATATAGTTTCCAAGTCAAGCACCCAAAATTATCCAACCCCTGTAAGCAAAGGCCCAACCAAATTGGGTTGGACCAAAGCAGGATGACTGAGGCCCCAAAACTTGTTACAAGCCTAAGGGAACTTCTGGTGGGAACACACAGGAAAGGGCCAGACAAATCTGGAAGGAAAAAAATAAAATCAAAATCAAGATAAAAAGCTGCTGTTGTCAGCTTTGCCTTGGGTCTCTTACCTATAGAGTCTATTCAGAGTGTCTCATTCCATGCCCCCAAGTCCCAGTGGAAGTCCAAGGCTGAGAAGTAAGCACAGCTTCTTCACATGGCCCTCTGTCCCCTGTGCCTCCTCCAGACTTCTTTCTCCTCCATCTCTCTCTGCTTCTTTTTCTGCTGCTTCTTTCCTCACTCCTTTTTCCCACTCCTTAGCTCCACACTGTTGTAATCCTTAGTTTCACCTCTCTGCCCAGCTCCATCCTTCGTCGGTAGGGCAAGGAACTTAAACCCTTACGAAATGACTGAATTATTTTTCTCAAATGAATTTATTAAAGAACACTATTTGAGGGCCTCCCCTGGTGGCGCAGTGGTTGAACACAGGGCTGCAAAGCTGCCCGCAGCCTCTGCAGCGCCAGTTCGTTCCCCAGCCGCTGACAAGGGTCCCACATGGCATGCAGACCTTTCCTGCAGCGCCCACTGCTCCTCTCAGCAGTGTATTTCGTCAGTCTGCCTGTTCTGTTCCCCACTCTGGCTCTGGTGAATTCTCTCACCCGCCCGCGCTTCTGACTGTACCCAATGCTTGTATAAATAAATAAATTAAAAAAAAAATACTATTTGAGGGCCTCCCTGGTGGCACAAGGGGTTGAGCACCGCACTGTGAAGCAATCTGCTGCCTCTGCCGCAAGATTCAATTCCCGGCTGGCCAGGGAGCAACCCACATGGCGCGGCAGACCTCTCCTGTCTCGCCCACTGCTCCCCTCAGCAGTGTACTTCGGTCAATCTACCTGTTCTGTTCCCTGCTCTGTCTCTAGTGAATCCTCTCACCCCAGATCTTGTATGCATAAATAAATAAATATTTTTTAAAAAGAATACTATTTGACTATTTAGAATCTGCTATGGCCTTAGAGACCATAATTATTTTTTGTTTGCTATATTTCTTTTTCCACTCTGATTGCATATACAATTCCTCAAATTATCAAAACAATTATTTCTTTGCCTTTCAATTGCCAGTCTTAGAAATATGGAAATATTGTACTTTTTTATTTTATCCCATTCTTCTTTGAATGCCATTGTTTGTGCAAACTGTGGGCAAACAAGACTACAATGTTAATTAGCATTCAAATAAGCTAATGATTCAAATATTTGCATATTGTGAAATATATCAGACTCTAAATTAAATGTAATGGGATTTTAATAATGCAATGAAGTAAAGAACTACAATTCCCAGTTAGACATAAATCCAGACTTAAATGTGATAAGTACTGATGACACTATTAAACCCACCTGACCAAACTTTTAATGTTGTATTAAAAATACATAGATATTAGAATGGTTTCTCCAAAATGTTCTGAGAATTTAAGAATAGTAACGATATATATATATATATATATATATATAGATGTATATATATTGATGTTTATATTGTTGCAGGGCAACCCCTATGTGAAATAGGTTGTCCTTTCTGTGGGTCTTCCCCCATACTCTTTTTTTTTTTTTTCCCCAGGAGGGTGAGAGAATTCACCAGAGTCAGAGCAGGGAGCAGAGCAGGCAGAAGGACCAAAGTACACTGCTGAGGGGAACAGCAGGTGGCAGGAGAGGTCTGCGAGCCATGTGGGACCCTCACCTGGTGGCCGGGGATCGAACTGGTGCTGCAGAGGCTGCGGACAGCTTCACAGCCCAGCGCTCAACCACTGTACCACCAGGGAGATCCCCTCCCCCATATACTTAAAGGGTATTTATAAGGAGACTCAACTGCAGGCACCCACAAAAAGAGAAAAATGAATAAAGGAATAACTCAGGGAGAAAGAGAGAGAGATAAATTGTGAATGCATCCTACCAGTTCTACTGAGCTGGAACCCCAACAGCATGCCTTAAGCCTACGAAAACCAACCAACCTCCCGGCCCACATGTCTGGTTATATACCAGCCCTGGCTGCTTAAACGCCCCCCGCCAAGTTCCCAGCAATCCTTTCTTCAGTGGTTGATGACATTATGGGATTTGTAGTCCTTGGTATCTTTTATCTTTGGTTTGGGGTGGGGGTGGTGTCCATAAAACCTATTTGTTGAGTTTGTTCAGGACATCCTGTTTTCCTTTACAAATAAACCTGTGTTGGAAGACTTTTTCAAAGTCCAGTTATATTGCTATGATAAATGCAGAAACTCCTCATTATGAAAACTATTATTTATTCTGTACAAAGAATAAAATGTGAGAATACCATTTTCCACAGAGAAATTGATAAACATTTGTAAAAATAAATGCCCTCTTGTGAAAAAAAAAATGAATATTGTTAATAGTGGGACAATGCCATAGGATTTCCTACCTGTTCCACTGGTTTCTGTTTCTTCTTCCCATGAAAACACAAATCATCAGTTTCCTGGATGTTTTTAAAGGCAGTTGTTGCAATATAAATTTGCTGTCTTTGTTGGGGATAGAGGACTCCAGATTCTTTATAGCCCACCCTTTTGTCTTTTCCCCTGGAGCTTTTGAATGCCATCAACATCTGCAAATAGATTCTTTTAAATATATAAATATATAGTTTTTTCAGGTGCCTAATTATACATATACAGTGTAATTATGAGCTTATGTAGGGGATAGTTATATATAAGTTTTAGTGAATCAGAGTTTATTAAAGATAATCATTTTCTGAGTTGTTTTCAAAAGGGTATGACTGATTTCTCATAACTGATTCTAAGAATATCTATAATAATAAATTATAACACCTTTGATTCTTGGAAAGAATTCTAAAATGTATCATGATACAATGTGATAAGCTAGAGGTTTTATTAAATATTTTTTATAGTCTCTAACAATGAATTGACCCACGCTTGTCAAGACCTGATAATTATTGAGATTAAATATGATAGAATGAGACAAATTGGAAATGGCAAAAATGAAACTATTGAGATGAAGCAAACATTATCAGATTTATGTTATCAGCATATCATATATCTTTTTGGAAGAATACTATAAACCAGTAGTTTTCAATATTACATTAATTAAATCCAGAGATTTTGGCAGGAAGATACTCTTTCCATGTTTTATAGGCCCTGTCAGAACTTTAAGAAAATACACAGAGGAAGCAGGACAAGGGGTGCTTCACATATTTATAAGATAGCAACACTATGAAAAATGTAACCAGACATGGACAGTACCAAACAAATTTTAACTAATTTTACCTTTACCTGTGTATTTATTTTTAACTTTGCAAATGTCTCCTTTTTACGGAAAAATGTGAACTGTTGCATATACTGAGAATTTGGAATATATTTGAAAATAAAAATGCTATTTTTCTTCCATAGCACTTCCCCAGATCACTTACTTCCCAAATTTATCTTATCATTTAAAAAAATTCTATAACTTAGTCTGTGTATTTATGATTATTATCTGTTTTATTAGGTAATCACATATACATTTTAAAACTAGCTTTTAAATATGTGTCTTTTTATCTGAATGAATTTTTTTAAAGATTTATTTTATTTATACAAGAACCGGGGTACAGGCCAGATGCATGAGAGGGTGAGAAGATTCACCAAAGACAGAGCAGGTAACAGAACAGGCAGACTGACTGAAATACACTGCTGAGGGGAGCAGCAGGCAAGACAGCAGAGGTCTGCCGTGCCATGTGGGTTGCTCTGAGGCCATCAGGGATTGAACTGGCACTGCAGAGGCTATGGACAGCTCCATAGCAATGCACTCCACTGCCTGTACCACCAGGGAGACCCTATCTGAATGAATTTTTAAAGACTAGCCTAATTCCTACTTTATTATGACATTTTAGGCTAAAGAGTCCATAATTTCTTGAACACACAATCATATAGACTGTCCACCATTACATTTAAACTTTATTTTAGTAAACCACATATTAGAGTAAAAGAAAGTGATTTAAGTAAGAGAATTTCATCCTTTTATACAAGTGAACATATTTGACCCAGGGACAAATGTAATTTTCAACAATTGATAAGTAATAATAATACAACCAATTAACTATCTCTGTAACAGTCTCTAGTTTAGAAACTACTGAACATATAGTAATATGTTCAAATGTTATTAAAGAACCACCTTCAAAGGAAATGGGAATAGGTGGTTGAGGGGAAGTTGTTGTTATAGTTAGAATGATGTGAGAAGAAATCTTCAAAGTAGGAAAATAAGTTTAAATGAAACTTGTCGCAGAGTTGCATAACTTCTGCAAACATTTTTGTGCTACACATGAGTGTACGGATTGTGATTGGGAGAAAAATACTACTTTATTATTTTTACATTTTATTAAGATATTACTTTATTTAATATTAATTCCATTAATTCCAGAATTAAGAAATATTTTCAAATGGACCTTGACATATGCTATGTATTAACTGAATTTTCTCTTTGACCTTTTTTTTTATATTCATCAGAAACACTTCCTTTAAATATACACTTGGCATTTCAAGAACGCGTTTGCCGTTGATTGTCAATTTTGTGGATCATTGGAGAGGGAGTGTTTTTTTCCAGCTGCAGTGTGCATCAAGGCAAATTGCCACTAACCACATGTGAAAATATGGAGAGAGCATAGATCTATAAGTCTTCTTATAAGTCTTCATTAAAATCATTAAGAAGTGAAAGATTATTGCAATATTGCATTTCTTCTGGTTTAATCATGATATTTCAGGAATTTCATACTAGTAAAAAATGTGTAATCTCATCTAAAAATTGTAAAAATTTTTGTTTGGATATCTTCAAATTCTACACTGGTAGAAATATGCAATTTGAGATAAATAGCACAAATTATTTTGCTTAACTGTAAGCAATCTTGTGGTTTTCTCGAGAAATCTATTACTAAAAAAAGAAGTCAAGAATAGAAGATATTTTAATTAAAAAATTTAAACAGAAATATTAAGACTAATAATAAACCATAAAATGCATTTAGACTATGTGTATGATATTCATTCCATTAATCCCAGATAATAACTGCATGAACAGTTTGAAAGTAAGTAAGAAAAGGCTAAATTTTGTTGAAACCATAAGATGATTTTGCATTTATCTGCAATTCAGGAAAATATATTAAGAAATCAGCTTTTCAAAGCAGAATACAGGTATCCCATTCCATATGTGATTTATACAACATATATCCCTCCCTGTATCCCATTTCTAAGCTTGCAGAACAAAATCAGTGTTACTCAGGTATCAGGTGCAGGTGAGTTGAGAAAAGATGAAATTTTCTCCAACCCTAGGGAAGAAATCTCAATTAATCTGAGTTAATCTTTACAACACCACATCCTTTGATGTAAGTTGCATATCTTACTCAATTTAGCTATTTGATATAATGGCCAGACTGCCAGTGGGGTAGAACTTTTTGAAATTCATTTGACCAAAATAACCATATAAAGAAATACTGAATGAGCTCTATCATTTATTCATATTATCTCTACCATCTCTCATGTTCAGACTCTTATTTCTTCCATTTCGATTGCATTCTACCTAGTTTGAAAGTACCTTTCTTATTCCACCCAAATTCATCTTCTTTACAGTTGGTAGAATAAGATATTAAAAATGCAAATCATGATAATCCTCTGCTTAAATTCACTCAGTCACTCCCTAGTAATTTACAAAACCTAATCTTCATTTTTCAAAAGGAAATACTCCTACACCCCATCTTTTTTTCTCCATGATGGTTAACATGCCCATTTGTAAGGCACTTTTCATATTTCATTATAAATATTAGTGTATGTAACTTCTCAGGAAAATGTCAGCATCTCACCTACAATAGTAATATATTTATGTCTCATTGAATCCTAGGGCAAGTTAGGGATAATTAGGCAGCCTCAAAGACAGTGCAGGGACTTCAGGAGAGTTAGGGAAGGCTCCGAAGATAAGGACAACACATTCCAAAGGGGACTAATCAAACACCCCAGAACTTATGACATTAGGGACTTACTTTATGACCTTAGGGTCAACAAGACATTCCAAATAGAGGACAATGAGGACAAGGAAGAAAAAAAGATAAGGGCTGGGACACAGAGACTTAGTCCTGGGCACAGAGACATTTAGGCAGTGAATGAGACCACCGTGAACTAACAAATTGCAGAGAGACTGGTGTTGCTTTAGAGTAATTAGGGAAAGAAGGTGCATATTCCCTGAGACAGGACTCCACTTCTGCTCACTTGCCCTGCTCTGGCCTGGTTCCACCGGCCTGGGAGTCCCACTTTATTTCTGTTCCTTTTCTCCTCAATAAACTTTTTTCATTCTCTAAACAAACCTGCCTCTTCTCGCCTGCTTGCCTGAGCGTCTGTAAAGTTCCTGCTGCGGCTTCATGAGACACCAACCCGTGGGGGTCTAGTGGCTGGGACTCAGTGCTGCCACTGCAGCCTGGATCCATTCCTGGCTAGAAGACTAGGCCTGAAAACCTACAATTCTGGTATTGGTATGATTTGGTGGGTTATTTTGGAGGTTCTGGGAGTGGAGAAATTTTCCACATATAGTAATGGTAATAGTGTTCCCAGACTCCAAAAATAACCTACTTATTCTTCTTTTGGATAGCAGGGCAAACCTATATAAAATATTCTCTTTCTTAGCCTTGTAAGGTGAAATAACAGATGTCAAATGGTTATGCTGAGATAATTTGGCTTGGATGATGCAAACATGTTGAAGAAAAATTTGTCAAGAAAAATATTTTCAAAATATAATTTAATAGCTAAGAAAATATTTTAACTATAATAGCACTTAAAAGTTTTCAGTGAGATTGCTTTCAAAGTGGCAATTTGTAAAGTGCCAACATATAGTCTTATGAAATCAATCTAAGAGTGCGTAACATTGAAGAGGAATTTGAAGTTGTGACAATAACCATAGCTGACTATTAAATAGTTGACATTAAAGACAGAAGTAGCACTATATATGTGGAGAAATCATAATTCCACTGAACAATTTTCCTCAGGATTGAGCAATATTTAAACAATACAATCTATTGGTTGAAAATCTTTGAGTCAATCTGTGACTAAAACATAAGGTACCTTGCAAAAGGCATAGCACAATGTAAATGTCAATAGAGTAGACAAAAGCAAGCCTGGGGGAAACGATGGAAAGAATGTGACCACCTATGTGACCTGGGAGTTGGAGTTCAGGCATCCTGAGAGATGGAGTTGCTAGCAAGGAGGCAGAGCAGAATGGCCATATTGAGGAGTCTTTAAAAGGAAGCCATACACATGGGTTCATTCTCTGTGGAAGGCAGGTGCTTTGCTGACCAGGCAGGTGGTAGGACATTGCCCCCCAGATTGCCAGCCCCCCACCTCAGCAGTAGCAGGCCTCTGCATGTCTTACTTGGTCCGGTGGCAGCAGGACTTGGGGAGTCTGTGGAGAGGTGCCACAGGCTCCGATGGTCAGGGCTTTCTGCACCCCCCCACCCACCTTCTCAGCTGCAGCTCCATCTCACACCATCTGTTGGTACTGGGCCTTCTCCTTCTCCCTCTACCAAGTTAGTTAAAATAGATCTTTTTCTTTTGCTTCACCAAATGCACTTTTGTTTGCATTATGTGGCCACTAGTGTTTAGGACCCAGAACTGGTGAGAGGTTCTGACCTGGTGTCCATTTTCTTAGTCCCCTTGCCCAGTAACAATTGAGACTTTAGGGACTGCACATTTCTCTGAATACAGTTAAAGCCTCCATAAAATTTTGACATTTGCTTGGGGTGGTGTAGTGTATTGAGGTTGCCTAAGACAAAGCCTCTTAAGTAAGTTTCCTTGTTTAAAATAGCCACCTAAACTGGAGGGCTTGCCTCTTTCTTTGTTTTCACCTTGCTCTTTGCATACTACGACCAGTTACAGATTATACCTGGGAGGTTCTCCTGGGTTGTACTCCAACAACATATTATTGAAAGAAAGTGAGCTGTACAAAGAAAAGAAAGGGCAGAGGGAATGTGGGGGCACAGTTTCCTGCATTGAGAAAATCCTGAATTTAGGGTGAAAGGTATTATCAAAAGAAAATAATAACAGCTCATATTTCTTGAGCTTTTCTGTGTGTTGGACTCTAAAGGCTGAAAATGCATAATTATTTGTATCATAAAAAACCCATGAGTAGTTATTGTGTTTTCACAGGTGTGTTCCTCACCTGTTTACAGGTGAGGAAACAGAGGCAAATGAACAATATATAACTTTCTTAGGGATACAGAGCTAATAGACTGAAGGGCAATTATTTCTTTCCAAGGGGGCCCTTCTCCAGAAACATTGTTAGCCTTTGTGTTACCTACCACTCACTTCTTCCATAAAGCAAGCAAAAATACATAGTGACAAGGAGAAGAGGCAAAATTAATGAAATGAATATGATGTATTGTAAAGAAGGAGGGAGGAGGAATGGGAGTTTTTCTCCCTCCCTCTTGTTGGGGTGGTGACAGTATTGTTTAACTTGGATGTGGAATGGTGTGATGACATATATCTTTTCAGGTGTGAGCCTATATCCATACAAATAAAATATATGAAGTGTTTTAAATTGTTATACCAATAAGCATAATTTTAAAAATTGGTAAAAATAAATAAATGAAGATGTAATAACATAGCAGGAAAACATGTTGAGAATTGTGGGGGATAACATCAAAGTAGCAAAAACCTGTCTCTGGAGAAGGTGGGATTTCAGCATTCTTTAAAAATGTTATCATGTTCGTGTATTATTTTCATAAAAGAATAGTTAGAATAGTTTCAACTGTGTAAGAGCATCAAAACATGGAATTCAAAATCCTGTTTACATATCTAACAAACTTGTTCAACATTTACCTTGTCAGGATTACTCTTTTTAATTCAAAGAGCTATTTTGGGAAAGAAAAAAAAAAAAAAGGTCAAGTAGTATGAATTTAAAAAAATTGGTAACAGGTGACATTGTCAGACATGGCAGAGAAAGGGTCCGGGACAATTAGAAGCAAATTGGATTCCATCCCTGCTCCTGAGAAGCAGTTCTGACTACAAAGGGCAGGCGATTCTGTGCAGCCAGAGAGCAGCAGCTTTGATCCTCTGGAACTGTAAAAACAACTTTGAATGAACCAGGCGGCAGGGTACCTAAGGAGTCCAGCAGCCTCTCTGGATGGCTCTCTTTGTTTTCATAGGACTAATCTCATAAATGGTGCACTAGGCACAGCGTTGTGCATTTTTAGTCTCGGTTATATTGTTCCATGTATTTACTTCATAAAAGTAAGCTCTTTTATATTATCTTTAAAATGGGGTTTTCTATTTGAATTGCTTGTCAAAGGTGATCAAATCATATTGCCTAAAGAACTTATCAAGCATCCATATTTGTGTAGATGTTTTATCTCCACCCACCATGTATCTATCTATCTATCTACCTATTTATCTATGTATCTATCATCTATCCACCCATCATCCATCATGCAGCCATCCCTATCTGCCCATCCTTCCATACAATCTATCCATCTAGCCCTGTATATAGTGTAACAATCGTTTATAATGCACTTGTCTATATTATTTTATCCTTCCAAATATCTTGAGGTAAATAGGTCATAGAAAAAACACTGAGTTCACTGAGAGACTTGAGGGTTGAATCAACTGTTTGTAAACATAACCAGTAAATGGTGTGCAGGGTACTCAACACCTTTTCTCTAACTTCTCCCCTCCTAGTCCCTCCTTCCCGACTGTTGACTCTAGTCCAGTCACATTAATTTACTAACTGCCCCCTGAAGATATTAGACCTATTACTTTTGGGGCCTTTTCAAAGATTATTCCCATTATAAAGAATGCTTTCCCCTCAGATGTCTGATTAAATTACCTCTCTTTAGACTGTTCAAATCCCACCTCCCCAGTGGAACTTTTACTGTCTGTTTAAATTGAAACCCTTGCTTCTTTGCCCACAATCTCAATCCTCCATATACTGCTTTATTCTCCATAGCATTTGTTTCTGGCTAACCTGTCAGATAATTTATGTGTACTCACTGCTTCTTTTCTCTCCTGCAATGAGAATACAAGCTCCACAGTGTCTTTATTAAGTCTAGTGGGGACCCAATAGAACTCTAAGGTCAGCCTGCAGTATGTGCAATTTTAACTCTTGCGATTTGATATTTTAGTGGTTTAGACTAGAACTAGATTAAAGAGGATGTTTTCTGATATTTTTAAGCAAAATGATAAATCCTAAGTCATCTTAAATTTCTAGTAATAAAGTAGGCATGACCTCTTTCTTCCTTTGCTCCTCCAGATATAAGAAACTTGATACAAAACCCTTCCTCTGTGGCTGGGTGGCAATGTGTGAGGATGGTCTAAGATTTAAAGACTCAAAAAAGACATTATACTTTTTAAAAAACTAAAATCATAAAGTGTAGCTTCCTGTTACATATTAGGGATTATCTAGCCACCAGTGCTATCAGAGTGTTAGGAGAGAAAACAGAAACCCAGAGGGAAGGGTCAAGGATGAGCCACCCATTTTCTCCCTTCCATGGCTCTCACTTCCTCCTGGGCTGGCATCCCTTTCATGCAAAACACAGAGATCTCAGAACTCAGCAAATACAGTCATAGAGTGTGGCTATTTCCACATCCCTGTCACTGGAGCACAAGACATTTTGCATAGTTGAGTCTGGCTCAATATGTCACCACTCATATATGTCAAACTATATGTCCCTCTATAGCTGAATTAAAGTGTTAAGACATGAGTAGAGGCAGATTAATAAGAACACATTTTAATATATATATGTATATATCGATATATACATTGATAAGGGAAGGAAGTAGGCGAGAGGAAAGGAGGCATCTATAAATAGAGATGCCAGTTCAAGACTAGAAAGAAAAGGTTAGTCAAGTAAGAGATGTTTGACACATACTCCTGACATGAGGTTGGTTGTTCCTCTGGCTTGCTTGTAGGAAGAGAGTAGATTTTCTCTTAAGGGACTAAGCCATCCATTCATATCTCGACAGTTTGCAGAGGATGATTTACTCCTTACTTTCGAAGAGTCCTAATAGAATTGTTGGGTAGTTTCTACAAAGTTATGGGAAGGTTAAGGGAGTGATTCGCAAGAAAAGATGCCATCGGTTACATTCAGAAAACCAGCAGTTACTCTGAGCGGGTACCTCTCCATAATCACAAGTAGTACAAGTGTTTTGAGAGGATTTTTCCTAAAATCCCCTGGCACTCTATCCCATCCCACCACTTACCCCTGTATCTGCAGGGTCCCAGGTGCTTTGTATGAATGGTGAACCATAAGCATATCCAGTTGCAGTAGATGTGGAGCTATCCCCCACAGTATTACCTGTGGCTTGGGTAGGTGGGTACCAAGTATTCTGATGATATGGGGGCCACCCATGACAGCTGAGATGTTATTTCCTCCAGTCGTACTCTGTGTATTAGGTTCAAGTGGTCCCCACTGATGGAAATTAGGAACACCAGTCTTGCAATTGTGAGAGTACTGTTGTCCCCAACAGAGTATTGGAAAGATGGGTTCCATGTGTGGCGGATGTACGTGCAAGTAGCAGCATGTTTACACTTTGGAGTGGGGCTGGCATTTGAGACCACAGTGGGTGCAGTATGGCTAAGTGAGCCCCAGTTGTAATAATCAGAGTTGTTAGCAGACTTGTCTTTTGTCCCATATGTGTTGTTTGTTGTGAGAGTTGTTCTAGGTGTAGGAGATATTCTTTGTCCAGCAGGGCCCAAGATGTTCTTATGGAAATTGGGATCACTGGGGTCTCCAAACATAGGAACGCTGCTGTCATTTCCTGTTGTGACACCCATATTTCAGTAAATTGAATTCCACATGTGCCAATCATAAGTAGAAGCAGACATGTTTGTGGTGACATTTTTACCAGCTATAGGAATGGTGTTGTCATTTCCTGTCTTGTTACTTGTATTTTGCATCATAGGTTGCCTCCAGGTTCATGGATTTATGGTGGATCCCTAAGTGCGTGCAAATGCAGGCACATCTCTGTGTTGTCCTACCACAGTTGTACTCGAGTTAGATGGATCATGAGCAATATGAGGAGGAGCAGGAAGCGGGTTGGAGGCCCTTACTTTCCTACTTTATGGTTGGGCATTCTTGATGTCAGAGAAGGAGTGGGGCATGTGTTGGATATACTATCCCCAGAGCTCCCACTGTACATTGGGGCCACATGTCCCATCACCCCAACTGGGTCTGGGCTCATGGTGGCATAGTATAAATTATTGTCTCCAGTGTTAGAAACACTGGTAGCAATTCCAGAATTAGTGATAGTGGCTATGCCAATGGAGATACTTGGGTTAGCAATCAAAGCCTGCTTGTTATTTACAGTGGAGCCAGATGTGGAATCTGACAATGTCAAACCCAGAGTCTTGTTTCATTGTGTTGCCAACTGATGGTTGGGCTGCTGCAGGAGAGCCTAGGCCCATAATATTTGCTGGGGCTACGACTAGCTTTCCCAGTTGAGAAGAGTTGTCATACCCATTCATATCTTTGGTGCCCAACTTAGGCAGAGTGAGGGCTACTGAGCCTGAGACGTTGGAAGTCATGGTCAGTTGTCTGTCTGATTTTTTAAGTAAACTGGTAGAGACATGGCTTGAGACAATGTTGTCACCGGGTGGAGGCACTGTGCAATGTGGGATATGGCTCTCAGAGGCAGGGGGAGGTGAAAAGGTGGCTGCTTGGTCCTGAGGCGTGATGTCCATATCTTCAGTATCGGTTTCAATGGCAGGTGCTGAGGTGCTGCCTGCTAAACTGGGAGTGGCTGTAGACCCCATGGGGTGTGGGCTGGAGTAAACAGGAACCTTGGGTAGAGGGACTTTCTGCTGTTTGTCATGAGTTGTCCCAGATTTGGGAGGGGAGGTATAGGGGAAAATGGGATAATTCATATATATGGGGGCCATATTAGGGGCTCCCAGCATGGGTGGGCTTTTGGGGACTGGCATTTTGGCAGCATGCTGCTGCTGCACACTGCAATGAATTTGGGAAAATGAGGAAGATCCCTCACTCGAGTGTCGGTCAGATCTGAAAATAACAGCCAGCGAAGGGGAAGCAGTATCCATGTCGGTGATGTCATCTGCATGTAAAATAGTTTTCGCAGATGGTATGGCAGATTCCTGCACTGTAATGGTGGGAGGGGAAGTCATAGGTGTGATGGGCTGGACAGCAGAAATAAGGTTCTGGGTAGAAGGGTCTGAGGAAGTGGAAGGGAGGACAATGGGAAAGGGAGAATCTACAGACATAGGTGTTGGGGATTCATTTTTGCAGGCACGTGGCTGGAGAGAGGTTGAAGGGCTCTGAGGTATGGGGATGTCCAAAATACGAGATGTTGTAACTATGACTGCATTTGAAGTGCCTCCAGTATTATTCAGCGGACTCTTCCAAACAGGATTACAACTATTTGGAATAAAATTATCAACAGCAACAGAAGGTGAATTAAAGACCTTGCCTCCTCTTTACCAATATTTGGTATCTGAGGTGGAAGAACAGGCACAATCTGTGGCCTGACAGAGATGTCAGCCAGGGCAGTAGAAGTATTGGGGACATGCACATATCTCTTTTGGCAGAAGAAAGAGGTAGGGTGAGTGGCACTATGGTTTGAAGTGACCTCTGTTTCACCCCCTGAGATTTGGATCAGTTGACCCGCAGTGTTCTCCTGTGTGTCCAGGATATCAGCCACAGCTAGACAGGGGAGCTTAGAGGGTGGGGGCATCTCACCTCTATTCCATAGAAGCTGCATTGTCATGGGCAGTGGAAGTAGAAGTGGCATGGGCCTTTTCCGTTTGCAGGCCTGACTGCTGGCAAATTCTGGTGAAGTGGAACTATTGATTGGCTATCTGAAGACTTTTTGCCCTGTATCTCCTTCTGAGATATCGATGTGATTGGCAAGCTAGGCAGGTGTTCTTCCTCTGTTGATGTCTGTGGTGACAGGAAGCCACCTAATGTTGGGCTAGAGAATACGGCTGCATCCTCTTCAGGAAAGCAGATCATCCCCAACAAGGTCTCTCAGCAGATCATCCCCAACCTCGTGGGAGGCTTCTGGGAGTTCTCACTCAAGCTTTCTTCGGGTATGTAGGAAGGAGAGCCAGAGATCCAGGGTTACATCTTCCAGAAGCGAGGACTCCATTGGTCAAGGATGAAGATGTCAAAGGCATAGCCCCAATGTGATCATCTTCCTCTGTGATCTCTCTGGATACCTCTTCCATGGTCTCTCTGGAGATCTCTTCCTCTGTGATCTCTCTGGAGATCTCTTCTTCCATGGTCTCTGTGGAGATCTCTTCCTCCATGGTCTCTCTGGATACCTCCTCCTCCTTTGTCATCTTGGGTTTTTCTTGGACCCTCATTTCAATATCCTCTGGGGAAAGACTTGGGGACAGGTGACTGGAGTATTCTCTTTCTTAGACTTGCTTGCTAAGTGGCAAAGAGGAGAGATTAAGTTTACCTGGTATTAGTGGTATACTTCTGGCTCATCAGTGTCCAAACATCATAGAATTACGAGCAGACAGGACAGGCTTCTTCAGAGGGTTCCCAAGTGATGCCAGTGGGAGACTCCCCAAACTGGAGCACAAGGCTGGTGGGATGGGATATTGCCTTCAGGGTGCTATATGAAAACCAGTTGA
Organism: Talpa europaea; assembly: GCF_964194135.1. Lineage (NCBI taxonomy): Eukaryota > Metazoa > Chordata > Mammalia > Eulipotyphla > Talpidae > Talpa > Talpa europaea. The sequence continues at coordinate 110,217,606 of NC_140071.1, read as the reverse complement.
TAAAGGCAAATGCTCCTGGTTGAAGTGCCTGGGAGCTGCTGGGTGGACCCGACCAGGTGGAGCAGAATGGAAGTTAGGTTGTATACGAGGGTGCCTGCCAAGCAGGGGCCTGTGGTGGTACAGTCGGTACAGTCGGCGACACAGAGAACAATATTTACTAAGTAAATTGCCCATCGAGAGCTATTACTGTGCCAAACGATCCGAGTATTCAGAAGCTCGGAGGGCTTTCCCTAAGCTTCCGACTACTCTGGAGATCAAGCACACACTGGCCACCTCGGGGATTGTGACACTCCTTGGAACGTCACAGAGCCCAGCGGCCACGTCATAGAGCAAAGGGCAAGACCCCAATGCCCTGTCTCATCTCGGACTTTCCCAGCAGATTCAGGTGTTTGGCATCAGATGGGTCACTCTGTGGGGACTTTTGGGGATCCCATCTGCCAGAGTTCTCCACTCCTGGATGGGGTTTTAGCATTCTGTGTCTCCGTTGCTTAGGCGGCGCTCTCCTCCCCTATCACCAGTCCCTAAGAACTGATCCTGCAGAAAGTGAGGGAACACCATCCCCATGCCCCTCAGGCACTCCTCCCATTCTTTTCAGCAACCCCCTACCCCTCCCACCGCCATCCTGCCCATTTTCTCTGAACCACCACCTTCTCCAGGGCCACTCAGGCGACCCTCATCACCAAGTTTCCCAGGGTGGGCTGTGGCAGTGCTATAACCTGGTGGCCTGTGGTACCCCAGGACTGGACGCTGCACCCATCTCCCTTCCCCGTGGGTATGTTCTCTCGCCTTCTTTACATAAATTTGATAAAACAACATTTAAATGTTGGACCTTTCTTAGGTCACACAGTAGTGGCTCAACCAAGATTTGAATCTAGCCTGTAGGATTCCAGAGTTCCTGCTCTGGACTGTGGTCCCTCTTTATGGCATCATGAATTACCTATCATTTTTTGCAGTAGTTCTTAGGATATTTATACCTACAATAAAAAGAGCACATGCACTCCCCAACTCCCACAGTGACCACTATGCACACCATGCTCTAGTTTTAGCAGTCACAGGTCAGAGGTCACAATTGTCAATGTAACACCATTCCACATTTCTCTAATTGAGCCTAGCAGGCTGATTTTGGTCCAGCTTGAAAAGCTTAAATATGTAAAGATTATATTCTAGATAAATGGTGGGCTATCATGAAAGCAATTCACCAAATGGATTATACCATATGGATTAAAGGGCAGTTTTTCTGGTTTTCCATGTATTTCTAGGTATTCATGCCTAGAAAGCAAATACATCATTTATTATAAATTAATAATGGAACAAAATATTTGATTAAAATAATCTAACACAGTTTGGTAGCTAGAAGCACACAAGCTGGTGTACACTACATATTTTTGGCACCTAAATGTGACCCTAGAGAATCTTATGCCCAAGAGAGGAGACACATGCAGGCACAGAAAGACAAGGAAGAAAGCAAAGCTATGGGCATGCTAGGATTTCTATGACATACCTTCTTTTTTTTTTTTTTTTGTAAATAACCTATTTTTCTTTAGGTTATTTCCAGTGTTTTTCTCTCTCAGGGTTGTTGTGTATTAGCTATACAACATGCAGAAACTTTAGAACCAAGTGACACACTAATCCATAAAAATATTAATATATATTTTCAGTTAAAAATTTTATTTAGGGGGGTCTCCCCTGGTGGCACAGTGGTTGAGCGCTGAGCTGCAAAGCTGCCCGTAGCCTCTGCAGTGCTGGTTCAATCCCCCGCCCCAGGGCGAGGGTCCCACTTGGCGCACAGACCTCTCCTGCCGCCTGCTGCTAACCTCAGCAGTGCACTTCGTTGGTCTGCCTTGTTATGTTCCCCGCTCTGGCTCTGGTGAATCCTCTCACCCTCCCTTGCTTCTGACTGTACCCAGTGCTTGTATAAACAAACAAACAAACAAACAAACAAACAAATAAATAAACAAATAATTTTATTTAGGGCCTTCCTGGAGGTGCAGGAAGTTGAGCACAGCACTGTGAAGCTGTCCGCAGCTTCTGCAGCACTGGTTCAATCCCCGCCAGCCTCGGAGCAACCCACATGGCAATCAGACCTCTCCTGTCTCTCCTGCTACTCCCCTCAGCAGTGTATTTCAGTCAGTCTGCCTGTTTGGTTCCCCACTCTGTCTCTGGTGATTCCTCTCACTCTCCTGTGCATCTGGCCTGCACCCCAGCTCTGGTATAAATTAAATATATATATATATATATATGTAAGTAATATTGGACATAATGTATTACAAAATTGGTTTATTCTTTTTTCATGAGATTATTTTTCATAGTCTATTGGAGCAAATTTGGACTTCCACAACCCAACAAACTTTGAGATTGGTGAAGATACACAAGGTTTTGGTCACATCCAAACTGTTTGGAAAAATGAGAAATACAAACCCTTTTCAACCTCTCCAGAAGCAGAAATGATTTCCATTTATAGCATTTAACCATTATTCCTTGTTATCATTTGAGGGGAATTCAACAAGACACAATCGATGCTCCCGTTTGTTTGAACAAATATAGCTGTTGTGCCCAAGATCAGCAGACTCGGCAAGCATAGCCTCCAAGAACCCAAAGACAGCCAATGCAAACACAAAAGGGAGTTTATTACAGACTTGAGTCAGGGCTCACCGCTCCTACCAATGCAGCGGCAGGTATCGAGAGCCCCGAACAAAGGAAGCAGGGTTTTTTAAATAAGATTAAATTATGCTGGCAGTTACTCATTGGCTACAAGAATGCGTTCTCCAACTTTGCCCGGCTATCATTCTAAGGTAACTGGCCTGGCCAAGATGCAGCTCCAGCCTGCAGCCCCAATAACAGCAAGTTTGCCCTCATTGGTGACCAGAAGGCGAGGGTGGAGTGAGGGTGGAAACTGTCGAAACTATCTCTGGAATGCAGTCTTTCCCGGGACAGCAAAACCTAAAATTCTAAAATGGCAGTTACACACAAAATGACAAAGCAATCGCTAAGAATACTTATGCTTGGTTCTACAATAGCCAGTGAGTACACATTTTGGCCAAAAAATTCCTCAGGAATTCTGAAAAAATAGCCACATCTTGAATGTATTTGAAAACATTAAATTATAGTCATGTTACTTCCTTTTTCCCCAAAGAGGAAAAAATTCATTTGACTGTGATGAGTGTTAGTGTTATAGAGCAACCCCGATATTAAACGGGTTCCTGGCTGTGGGTCCTCACCCGCGCGCTTTAAAGGGACTTATGAATACTCTACTACAGACACACACAAAAGGGTTAATAAAAGGTTTATTTACAAGAGGAAGGGAAATAAGGAAAATGTACAACTCAGGGAGAAAATAGGGAAATAAAGTCTTTAATGCGTCCTACCCGATCCGACGACCTGGAAACCCAAAGTCACTCCCAGAGCTGGCCGGAGGCTCCGCGCTGGCCGGGAGCCCAAAATGGAGAGAGAGAGAGAGCCCCCCCAAAGCCCACGTGTCTGCCTTTTGTATCCACCTGGCTGCTTAACCCCACCCTCAGGTCCCAGCCACCTTCCCTTTGGTGGGAATGGGATTTGGAGTTCCCAGTGTCTTTGGCTTTGACCTGGGGTGGGGGTGGAGTCCACAAAGCCTGTATGGAATTTGCTTTGGGACCGCCTTTTCCCCCTAACAATTAGGACTTCCAAATAATAAAAAGAATTTGGACTAGAGTATCCTGGAGAATCCCATCTCTTGATTTTCCTTATCAAATGGAAATAGATGAAGAGAATTTAGGGGCAGGGGAATATAGGATTCCCCTGCCATCCAAAAATAGAATATTCCTGTTTGGTATTGAATCCTAGGTCAAGTTGGGGATTATTAGGCAGCCTCAAGGACAGTGCAGGGACTTCAGGAGAGTTAAGGAAGGGGACTAATCAAACACCCCAGGAGTAAGGTCAACACAGCATTCCAAATTGAGGACAATAAAAAAAATAAAAATAAAAAAAAGGTCTGGGACACAGAGACTTAGTTCTGGGCACAGAGACATTTAGGTAGTGAGTGAGACCACCAAGAACTGACCAATCACAAAGAGACTGGTGGTGTTTTAGAATAACTAGGGAAAGAAGGTGCATATTCCCTGAGGGAGGACTCCACTTTGGCTTCCTTGCCCCACCCTGACCTGGTTCCACCGGCCTGGGAATCCCACTTTATTTCTGTTCCTTTTCTCCTCAATAAACTTTTTCTTTCTCTAAACAAACCTGCCTCTTCTCGCTTACTTGCCTGAGTGTCTGTGAATTTCCTGCTGCGGCTTCAGCTTCATGAGACACCAACCCGTGGTGGTCTAGTGGCTGGGGTTCAGGGATGCCACTGCAGCCTGGATCCATTCCGGTATTATCATGCCCAGAAACAAAAGACAGAACATAGAGTATAAAAGAAACATAAATACTTGTTGCATAATGGAATTAATAGTGTAGTTAGCTGTAATAATATAAAAGGAACTATTAACTTCGTTTGTTAAGGTTTAAATATATCTCCAATCAGCAAGAAAAATACATTTGGGGACACATAATTTGTCACAGCATGCAATATAATCCATGGCTATGGTATGGTACTTTAAAACCACACTCAATTCTGGAGGCAATTTAAGTATTATTTTACCTGTTTTGAAAGTCTGAGTAGAGATTTCGAGCACCAGACATTTTGACTCATCTCAGGGACATTGGAACAGAAAGGAAATGGCTACATGTCAACAAAGTTTTCTAAGCTCTGCTTGTGTAAATGTCTCATAAATTTTAGTTCCTCAAAACACTTTCAGTGGATATTTATAAAATTTTGAGCTATTTATACTGTGCTTCATTCTCTCTTGTGCTCTTTATTCTGAAATATATCTGAAATTACAAAGAAATTATATCATTTGTACATTTATCTTACAAGAAAGTACATATTTTTCCATTCTAACAGCCATAGATTGAACAGACATCATTGAAAAAGAACTGACAAAGGCTGAAATATAGCAGCAAGTCTCTGTTTTCATAGATATGACCAAAGGAAACAAAGTCATCATCCATCTTCAAAAAAATTCTTATTAAATGTACTGCTATATTTATCTTTTTGGTCAGGTCATTCATTTTGTACTTCCACTATCTTTTTTTTAAAGTTGTCTTTTCTAAGTAAAATTTATTTATTTTTTCTTTCTGTCTAATCATAAACGTAAATTTCAGTGAACACACCAGTGAAATCACTACTCTGATAAAATATTTGAAAGTTGACATTCCTTAAGAATCCCCTTTTGTGAAAATTCCTCTGAATTTTTACTCCACACAAAAGTAAACACTTTCCTGACTTTTAACACTGGATTAGTTTGCATATTATTGAACTATCAGTAAATGAAATCTTACAGTATATGTCTGATTTCAAATGTTTAACATTACCTTCTATGATTTTTATAGATTACTGAAAGCTGCTTTGATTTTTTTCCTCAATTCTGTATAATATTTATTGTTTGACAACAATATGATTTGTCTATTATTTATTTTATTTCAATGAGCTTTACAGTTGTATCCACATCAAAGCGATATAGATAACTCCATCATAGAGATGTGTTTGTAAACACTATGCATTTTGTTGTATATACTTAAGATTGGAGTTATGGATCACAGGGAATGCATAAGTCTAGTTTAATATTTAAGAAAAATAAGTTTTTAAAAATTATTTTTATCTATTTTAACTTGTACCAGAGGTATATGTATGTATCATTTATTCTCTATTGTGTCCAACTGTGACAGAATCTTCCTTTTTAATTTGTAGCCATTCCTTTTTTTAGGTTGTGACACAATTTGGTGTGAATTTTCATTTCCTTGGTAACAGATATGTTTGAACAAAATCTCACATGTTTATTGACCATTTGGATATTATCTTTTGAAATATGTGCCTATTCAACCCCTATTGGATTCTGTTTCTTTTTCATATGTAAAGGCTTCTCATATTTTTGTATTTGAATTATTTATGAGCTATGTTTTGGAAGTCATTTCTGTGACTCTTTGACTTGTATTTTCTCACACTTAATGGTGGAATATTGGATTTAGATCTCTAAACTGCTCACTTCCACCAAGTAGGAAAGGTTTCCACATATGACTCAAGTCAAATGCCTATAGCTGCAATGGGACTTTAGTTGGGAAGTGTACATTACAATAATATAAGTGTACAATTCAACTGACAGTAAAATGGGGTAGGGATAGAAACCTCTTTTTTTTTTTAAATTTATTTATTGATTTATTTATACAAGCACTGGGCACAGTCAGAAGTGCGGGAGGGTGAGAGAATTCACCAGAGTCAGAGCAGGAAGCAGAACAGACAGACTGATGAAGTACACTGCTGAGGGGAGCAGTGGGTGGCAAGAGAGGTCTGCGTGCCATGTGGGACCCTCGCCCTGAGGCCGGTCGGTGATCAAAGCGGCACTGGAGAGGCTGTGGGCAGCTTCGCAACCCAGCGCTCAACTGCTGCGCCACCGGGGAGGCCCGGAATACAAACCTCTTGGCCAGCCAGTCTCAGGAGCCTGTCAACACAGAGAGAATGGGGCAGCTACAGAGAATAGCTAGCAGTTTTCCTTCTACAGGGAAGGGAGGGTCAGTTGTCAGAGCAAAAGTCCCTTATAGCTTTTGCCAAAACCTGGAGAATTCTTCAGGACTACAGGTACAGAAACCATAAGCTTTTCAAATTGGCTTGAATTGGTGCCTATATGTATGCTACTTTTCAGAGGCATATTTTCAGGACCACCTGTCAATTTTAACTTAGTTAGGGATGATACAGTTAACAAGTTTGTCTTTCCCCCATTTTTTGCAATTCCCCTTATCTAGCATTAACAGGATTGATGACTTGTCTTTCCCATTTATTGCAGCTTCCCCTCCCCTTGGGAAGAAAAAAAAAGCTGGTGCCCACCGGTTTCCCTGTCCACCCTTCCCCCTTGCCCTAAGGAAAACAAGTTGGCTGGCGATCACCCATCTCTGTGCCTTGACACCTTCCCCTTCCCTTAAGATGAATGAGCTGACACCCATCCATCTCCCTGTTGAGCTGGCGCCCACTTGTCTCTGTGCGGACCCCTTCCCCCTCCCCTTCGCAGATGCCTACCCATCTCCCCCTGTATAAATACCCCTGCCCACTGCCAAAGAGGGGGACGGTGGTTTTTCGGACATGAGTCTGCCTCCCTCCTCATTTGTCGACAAATAAAACCGCTTTCCTTTTCCTCAAACTTAGTTTCCTTTTATTGGCTGAGGGAAACTGAGGCCGGCGTTCGGTAACAGGGACTCTTGGCACAGGTAGGATTTTATCTATCCTTGCTGTTCGTATGTCTGTGTTCTCCTGTCTTTGTAAATAAGTGGTTGCTATTTTAATTATAACTGGTCATTCTATTTTGATTGCCCCCAGCTTTTGATCACTCAGGGTCATTTCAATGTCAATAAATATAAAATTATAAAAATAGTGGCTTGTGATAAATTTCTATGTTAAATGTATTCCAATTTATGACAAGTTTTCTTTAAGGTTAATGCTATATTTTCTTGCTTAAGAAATTTTTACCTGCCCAAGGATATACTCATGTTATGTTAGCAGCTTTCCAGTCTATATATAGTATTTATTTAATATAATCAATTTATGCTGCAAAGTCAATTTATGCTGCTTTAATTTCAGGTTTTCAGATCAGAAATTGATCCCAGGCTACAGAGGCAGCGCTGAGTCCCAGGCAATAGACCACCATGGGTTGATGTCTCACAAAACTTCAGCAGGAAATTCATTGATGCTCAGGCAAGCAAGGGGAAAGAGGCAAATTTGTTTAAAGAAATAGATATAAAGGTCCTCCCTGGTGGCGCAGGTAGTTGAGTGCAGCGCTGTGAAGCTGTCCGCAGCCTCTGCAGTGCTGGTTCGATCCCTGCCGGCCTCAGAGCAACCCACATGGCGAGCAGACCTCTCTTGTCTCGCCCACTGCTCCCCTCAGTGGTGTATTTCAGTCAGTCTGCCTGTTCTGTTCCCCGCTCTGTCTCTGGTGAATCCTCTCACCCTCCTGCGCATCTGGCCTATACCCTGGTTCTTGCATAAATAAAATAAATCTTAAAAAAAAAAAAAAGAAAGAGAAATAGATATAAGGAAAAGTGTATTAAGGATAAAAGGAACAGGAATAAAGTGGGACTCCCGGGTGGGTGAAACAAGGCCAGGGAGGGGCAAGGAAGGGGGCTGTTTGATTAGTCCCCATTGGAATTTTTTTGTTGTCTTACTTCTGGATCCTTCCTTTTTCCTAGAGGCTTTTCCTATTCTATGCTGATCTTAGAAGCTATCTGCATGTCCTCAGAGTCAATGATAGCCATCAGCAATATGCTTATTCATATTAAAATCAATTAAAGTTAAAAATTTTAATTGCTCTTTCTCATTGTTCATATATCAAGTGCTCCACAACCATATATGTTTAACAGTTACTATGGATATAGAACATTTCCATCATACAGAAAAATTTAGATTGTGCTGGTCTGGATTCATTTTTTTTTTTTTCTAAAATATTCTATTGACTCAACACCAATTGTTCAAATATCTCTCCAGACCCACATAGGAAAAATATTTATCATAAAATAACTGTCAATAAACATGTAGGTTTATTCCTGGGTTCTCTATTTTGCTGAATTATTATTTATCTTCATGACAAAATCTCATTCTACTCATTATGTAAGTAATGTAACTTATGTAAGTATTTCTATTAGTGTAAAGTTCCCAGATGTGTTCCTTTCCCCCCAAGATTTTCTTGTTATTCTTAACCCATTCCACTTCTGCAACAACTACAGAATACATTTGCCATTTTTTATAACTATCCAAAGACAAACTGCTTGGGTTTTGCTTGGGATTGCAGTTACTTAGGATCAATAGGGGGATAATTAACATTTCACAGTATTTGATTTCTCTAATCCATGAGCTAGTATTCATTTATTTAGATTTTAAAATTCTCATAGTAATACCCTTGTAGTCTTTATAGATATCTTTCATAGATTCAAGTAATTCAATTTTTAAGTTTTTTGCTTATATATTATGACAAAAATTATCACCAAATATCAAAAATACCAACATATATAGTTGTGCATTGCTTATCAATGGAATAACACTCATTTTTAAAAATCACTAATATTTTAATTTAATTTTATTATTTTTTAAAGATTTATTTATTTATACAAGAACTGGGGTACAGGCTAGATGTACCGGAAGGTAAGAGGATTCACCAGAGACAGAGTGGGGAGCAGAACCGGTAGGCAAACTGAAATACACTGCTGAGGGGAGCAGCTGGCCCAACAGGAGAGGTCTGCTGTGCCATGTGGATTGTTCCACGGCGGGTGGGGATAGAACTGGCACTGCAGAGATTGTGGACAGCTTCACAGCACTGTGCTCAACCACCAGAGCCACCAGGGAGGCCCTACATTAATTTTAAATATCACTAATAATTTAATAATATTGATTTTATATTCTGCCACTTCATTGACTAATTTTAAAAATGTATAATTTAAAATATTATTAAACAATCAAGTCATCTGCAAGTAATGATCATCTTTACCTTTTTAAAAAGAAATTATTTTTCTCCTAAAAATCAGGACACAACTAAAAAGCAAAGAACATTTATTTGGGATAAAAGAACTTCAATTTAGGTAGATATCCAAATTGGGGAAGAGGAAAAAATGGCAGGTTTTTTAATGGGAAAATAAAAGGAAGATGAGGAATGTGGTTTTTTTTTTTTAAAGAATTAATTGCTTCTGACAATTCTGAGATACTCTTGACTATACGTTATTGGTTATTGAGTCAACCTTTAGGAAAGAAATCCATAATCACTAGTTCTTGTCATCTGAATGTTCATTTTCTTACTGACTTCTCAAACATTTGTTTGCTTGATGGCTTCTGAAAATAATTGTTCATTAAACCCAGTCCAGTGGTCTGACCCAGATTGAAGGTTTGCAAAATAAAATGAGCAAGGCTGGGGCCTCCCTGGTGGCGCAGCGGGTTGAGCACCGCGCTGTGAAGCTGTCTGCAGCTTCTGCAGTGCAGGTTCAATTCCCAGCTGGCCAGGGAGAAACCCACATGGCAGGCAGACCTATCCTGCCTCACCCACTGCTCCCCTTAGCAGTGTCCTTGGTCCATCTGCCTGTTCTGCTCCCCGCTGTGTCTCTGGTGGATTCTCTCACCCTCCTGCACCTCTGACCTGTACCCCAGTTCTTGTATAAATAAATAAATCTTTAAAAAAAAAATGAGCAAGGCTGTTCCTCCAGAACGGCTGTTCAGATTCCATTTTCAAATGCTCCACTGATGTCATTTTTGTAACATGTTATCTTTTGCTTTATTTCAATGAATCATTCATCCAGTTTCATGGTAAATAATACTGTCAATAGGTCAATAGTGAAGATGTTTTCTTATTTTTTGTATTGAAAAGTTTCAGTGTTTTTGCCATTAAGAAAATATACATATTTTTTAAAAAGTGTAACCAACTCAGCAAATATTCTAATTATCCTATTATTCTCACCTTAGCATTGTAGTTCATAAAATTCCATCTTCCAATACCTGTATCTTGTAAAGGGGAGGTTTTTTTTTTTTTCTTTTGAAAGCTGCCAAACCCTGTCATTTGCCAAGTTTGGGAATGCCAGGAAATTAACACCTCAAAGAAGCAGCCTGAACTACTCATTGAATGACAGTGTGGTATCTAGATATCCTTTCCCTTGAGGCATGTTTTTTGAAGGATTTGCCATTTTCCCTGTGGAATTAAGCTTCTAATTACCCAGCATACTATTTAGTTCAAAATCTTATTCTTCACTGATTCCCTCATTCCTATCGATATTCACTACCACAGCCAAATAGACAGTAGCTCCTTGCCTCTGATTTTGCTTTTGAGGCAATGCATACTCAGAGAAACGGGACTTCTTTTTTTTTTTTTTTCTCTCTCTTACAGGACTTTTTTTTTCTTCTCTTATTTGGATTAAAGAATTTCTTTCTACTCTTACTTGTTAAAGTGTTTTTGATGCAAAGCATTAATTTTGAGTAAAAGTTTTTCTCCTGTATACTGTGAATGTGGAAAATCATATTAATTATGTTAGGAGAGCCGATGCTTATGGGTCCAGGTGTGTACAACGGTTGAAGAATAAAAGGCACCACACCAAACGTGAAGCAAACATGTGTGGATTCAATGAAGCAAGGGGAAAAAACTCCTGATGTTAGGGGAAAAGGATGACCTGAACAAACTCCACATACAGGCAACCCATTTTCATATTGGGGTTGCCCTGTAACACTGACAGCAGGTGAAGGGGGCAAGGTAGTGTGCCCGTTTACTCCAGCCCTGTCTATGATTATGTGCTGTGAGACTTCCTGCTGCCCAATGTGCCAGATTATTGATTAGGTGCTAGGTGGTGGGGAAGTTTCATGGTGGATGTTTTTCTTTTTTAAAGATTTATTTATTTGTGCATATAAGAACTGGGATACAGGCCAGAGATGTGGGAGGTGAGAGGATTCACCAGAGACAGAGTGGGAAACAGAACAGGCAGATTGACTGAAATACACTGCTGAGGGGAGCAGCAGGCAAGCCAAGAGAGGTCTGCTGCGCCTTGTGGGTCACCTCCCTCACCAGGTCTTGAACTCATTCATGCTGCAGTGGCTGCAGATAGCTTCATGGGTTGTGTTCTAACCCCTTATGCCACTAGAGAGGCCCTGTTTTTCTGTCCCCTAATTATCCTGTAACCGAATCTTACTCTAGGTAGAAGCTGCTCAGCAATATTTCAGTAAAACACTTCTGTTTTTCTGGAAGCGGTTTTGTTCCTTCTGATCCTATATTGTTTAAAATCACTGTCCCGTGTCTCAGTTTCCCCTGTTCCCCAAGTCCTTCTGGTCTCAGTTGCTCTCAATTATTTTCAAATAACCACATTCACTTGTGTTTATGGAATAAGGGCAAACTGACCATCAGATTATCTATTTAATTATTACGTATTTGATTTACTAATTTTTTTTAGTATGTTTAAAATGACATCAGCCTGTAACTTTACTTTCTTGTAATATATATACTACTTCACTATTGTAAAAAAGAAAAAAATATATATATACCAAATGGAGTTAAAAAGACAAGGCAGACTAAGTGGGACTGTTATGGCAGGATAAAGAAATTGAAGTCAAGAAAGTGAAGCAAAAGGCAGAAGAGTTTTTAAGCACTAGGTGAGCTAGTAGAAAAGGACTGGAAGATGATGGAGGCTAAAACTAAAAGAAGAATTGGGATGGGGGGCATCAGAAGTCCAGAAACTGGAGGTAGGGGTAGAAATGATGAACTTAATTGTTAAACCTGCTATAGAATTGAAAAATCCTTAGGGCTAACTCCCTAGAGGCCATATGGAGATTGAGGGCCACCTGGCAAATCTGCATACTCACACCCTAGAAGTAATGTATCCAACCACAGTTAACAATTCCATAAAGGGATACACTCCTCCCAAAGTGAAGAACAATGTAACTATGCAATTTCTGCACTGGCAAACTGCAGCTCTACTGCCCACCAGTGAGTACACAGGTGTTTCTCTTCACCAACTTTTCCCTTTGCAAAACACAAGCTGCAGCTCTCCTTCCAAGACTTCCTACCTGTAACTAGGTAGGCAGTTTTCTTTTCACAGACCTGTCCCTTTCAGAGGCAGTACTTCCTGCCTGCTTTTGTCTGTTCAAGAGTCCTTTCCTTTCCTTTTTTCTTTTCTTTTTTTTTTTAATAATAAACCTGACATTTCGTATATCACAAAACACCTCTGCCTCATGGAGAAATTAGCCTCATGCCACCGAAAGGGGACCTTTGGTGAATTTTTTTGCAGCAGTAACCCAAGGACTACATTCTCTGAAGTGAACATTTCTCCATAACAAAATCATCTGGCGCCCATCATGAAGCCTTCATAGCACCGGTAAGAATTTTCCCTCTTCCTTCCTTCTACTATCCTGGGATTTGTACTCCTAAATACTTTCTGGTCTTGTGATACCTCCTTCCAATATTTTTTTTTTAATGCAGATGTCTCTGTTACAAAAATATTTGCTAAGCTTTCAAGTTGTACTCAGTGTTAAAAAAATGATCTACAAAATTATAGCTAGATATTAAAAAAAAACAAAAACAAAAAACAACTGGACTGAAAACAACCAACAATGTAATTTTATACTGAATAACTGTTTTGTAGGTTATTGCTGCTTCTACCCATGAGTAGAGAACTATTATGTGTTTTGAATAATTAAAAAAAAGATCTGTTACTTGTTAATTTTGGGTTTGCCTGCCTGACATATTGAATTAAATATTCAATGAATGACATATGGCATTTCTTCACTGAAACATAGCAAAAGTGACTTTTAGTTGAACACAGGCCTTCTTTTCTTTTCTTTTTTTTAAAGATTCATTTATTTATACATACAAGAATTGGGGTATAGGCCAGAGGTGCAGGAGGTGAGAAGATTCGCCAGAGACAGAGTGGGGGACAGAACAGGCAGATCGACAGAAATACACTGCTGCGAGGGAGCAGCTGACCGGTCAGGGAGGTCTGCTGTGCCATATGGGTTTCTCCCTGGCCGGGGATCGAACTCGTGCTGCAGTGGCTGCAGCTTGCCTCATAAGTTGTGTCTTAACCCCTTGTGCCACCGGGGAGGCCCAGGCCTTATTTTCAACCAATTTTATTGCTGTGCTAGATGAGTGAATTCCAGAATATGTTCTTCAAGTTTTATAAACTACATACTTTGAATGATTGTCTTCCATCACAAAGTACTTCTAGAAGCAAGGATAATAAATAAGAAGATGAAAATCTTTCCGGAATTCTAAATTTAGAAGCCATATGTTTGCTGACTCTTCTATTACAACTTTCTCTTGTCTTTAGAATTTGATATTGTCCAGTTTATAACATTTTCATGACTTCACACTGGCTCACTTTTATCTCTTATTGTCAATAGAACTAGCATTTGAAAAATGAAAACTGCTGTGATATTGAACACATTATTAACTTAATCCAGTCATACATGCTGCTATTAAATCTATATATTAAGTAACATTTTTGTATTTCATTGCTATTGTTAGAGATTTTAGCATGGCATTTTATTTTGAATTATTTGGTATTACCCCCTATTTAAACACATCCATAAAATAAAATAAAAACAAAAGAAAGAAAAATCAATGAAATATCAAATGCCATTTTATGTATTTGTGCATATATGTGTATGCGTATATATGTGTATATGTGTGTACATATATCTAAAATGTGGAATCTTGTTAAGAGTTATAATGTCTGGGCCTCCCCGGTGGCGCAACGGTTGAGCGCTGGGTTGCGAAGCTGCCCGCAGCCTCTGCAGTGTAGGTGCGATCCCCGGCTGCTCCCCGGCCACGGAGGAGGGTCCCACATGGCGCGCAGACCTCTCCTGCTGCCCGCTGCTCCCCTTAGCAGTGTACTTTTGTCCTTCTGCCTGCTCTGCTCCCCGCTCTGGCTCTGGTGAATTCTCCCGCTCTTCTGACTGTACCCAGTGCTTGCATAAATAAATAAATAATTCTTTAAAAAAAAAGAAGAGTTATAATGTCTAACAAAAATTTACCATTTTTTTAGTATAACTTTTCTAGGTAAAAATAATGGAAAATAAGAGAGCATAAGAATGATTATGAAGATGTAGCACTGATCTACATATTAAGTTCTTTAAACATGAGGATTTTGATCTATAGACTTGTCATATGTTTTCATATGGTCCTGTGTTTCAAAATTATCAGAATCTCAAATATGTATCTTATATATATATTTTTTAAAGATTTATTTACTTTTATACAAGAGCTGGGGTACATGCCAGAGGTGTGGGGGGTGAGAGGATACACCAGAGACAGAGCGGGGACCGGAAAAGGCAGACGACTGAAATACACTGCTGAGGGGAGCAGTGGGTGAGACATGAGAGGTCTGTGGCACCATGTGGTTAACTCTCTGGCAGGCTGGGAATTGAACCGGCACTTCAGAGGCTGCGGACAGCTTCACAATTCTGTGTTCAACCTGCTGCACCACTGGGGAGGCCCTATCTTATATTTTTGAATACATGTTTCATGAGATTTCCTAAAGAATTAGCTAAAACTGAGAGAAAATAATGATAAATACTCTTGTAATACTCTTTGTTGTAAAGGATATAATTTTTATAATTTCTTGACCTCTATTCTTCACTTAATGGTACGTCACTCCCAAAGTGGTTACCTTGTATTTTATCAATTTTGCCTAACAGTTCTCAGATTTCCCTTTCTCATATGGTTCTTGGTAAAGTGAGTCAAAAGAAAAATTTGGTATTTGAGAAAAGTAGGAAAGCAATTCTAGTTGGGGAAATAGCAGGGATCCTCTCCTTAGGAATCAGGGGAATGAAATGTGGATCCCTGCTTCTTCACTATTCATCCAGTTATTCTTTGTAATCATCAGTGTCAGCTAATTGGGGACTCCTACAGCTTGCTTCCACTCTCTAGAAGTTATAGCTACTCATGGGATCAGAATAGTTCCCACTAATATTGGAGCCAGATTGAGTAATTACAACTAGGTATTGCCAAAATTCAATCAGCACTGGGACATATTTGAATTATTAGCCATTCTTCCTCTACACAACTACCAACTAGCTACCTGCATACATACACCCAAGTTGATTATTTAAACTCCATTAATCTCAACCCATAGATTTGAACTATATATTTTATATTATAACTGCATTTCTTTGTATTTGATTGACCTCCTTTCCTGGAAATAACAGCTATAATCTTGCAAAGCCAAATGGTATGTTTATATAATATTTTTATGCACAAAAGTAAAAATAACCTCTCCAAGGGCATCATTGGTTAATGAATAATAACAACAAGAAGTTTTTTATTGTATGTATTTCTGGTTTTACCATACAAGAACCTTAATTGGGAGGTAAGAAGGTTGACCATTAGATCTTGCTAAATTTTTAAAATCCTATGAACTACACATTTTAAATTACTTAATTGATATAATGTTTACAACTTGTTTCAACTTTCTTTTCCTTTAGAATCAATCTCTACCAGATAATCATGGAATCCTACTGAGATTTCAGTAAAGTAGAGGGTATAAACAAATTCCACTGATGGAGCTGGGAAGGTTTATGCTGATAGAAACAAGTCAGAAGCAGAAAGACAAATACCCTATGGTGTCACATATTTGTGGAAGATGGAGAAACAAAAAAGAGTGAGATAAAGCCAAACTAACAACTAGCTCTAGAAAGCTAGTTCTATAAAACTGAGGCTACCAGAGAGAAAGTGAAAGAGTAAGAACAAAGTGGAAAAGGAACACATTTTACTGTGGTGGCAGATTATTGGTGTCTGGTATATATAGACATATATGTAGCTAATCTGAATATCATCTATACAATGATTTACATACACACAGGTAGGTCCAGATATATATGTTATCTGTTAAATACTGATAATAACTGAGGTGAGTTAATTTAAGTATTTTAATATATTCTTTGAAACATTTTAAACATTAGCTACAACAGTGTACTATTTAAAAGCACAGATTTTGAAAAGAAAATTCTGAATTTTAATTCTAACTCCACATTTGAGTGAAGTCACTTATGTTATTCAACTTCTCCATACTTCAACTTATTCATCTGCATATTGGAGATAATACCAATGACTATTTCATAAGTAATTGTGAAAACTACAGGAGTGAATAAATTTTAGATCTGAGAACAGTATCTAGCATAGCACGTATTCAACTCTGAATGTGTAACTGAAATCTGAATTTTATGTTGTATTCTCTGAAAAAATAAAATCAGTTTTTATATATTTAATTAGGAATTTGGTTTACAAAGGAATAAGGCAATGCAACTGCTTTGCAGTGTTCTAATTCTCATTATGTTTCGATTGTTCAGATTTGCAAGAAATACTTCCTAAATCTGTGTGGTTACCTGTACAATACCCCATTTTCCTCAAATTAACTATGGTTCTAATTAAATCAACCAACTGGTCTGTCAGCTGACATCATGTCAAATTCATATGTCATTTTATGTATGAATTTGATTTTTTCCCCACTGATCCATCTAGATGAAGAAGTTATTTTGACAATGCATAAATTACCAAGTGAGACAATTATATAACTCAAAAGACTAACGTTAAGAAAAGAAAAATGCATCTGGATGAGAAGATAACAGCAACTTGAAAAATGTTTCATCTCTTAACACATCTAACAATCAAAGACTATGTTGGAAAGGAAAGATACAAGTTTCCAGTTGCACTTTAAATACATTTTTACCAAGGGGAACAAAATAAGGGGAAAAGAATAAGTATAAAAATTTTGAAGGAATTTTTTTTTTGATTTAGTATCTTTGAAATTAGATTCCTATTTTACCTGTCATAATGTCGGTTGCCATTAGAAAGAAATATGCTACAAGAGCAAGAATGTAAATTACTTAACATTGAGAGATAAATATAGTTATATATACTCAGTGTATATAACTAAGTATAGTATAGATTAGTATAGTATGGTATAGATTAGTAAGTATACTAATATACTCTAGTATAGATTAGTAAGAATAGTATAGATTTCTGTTTTGTTTTCAAAATAAAAATTAGAAAATCAGATTGTGTGTGTATGTATACATGTTCTATAACTAAGAGCATTTTGCTTAAAATTCTGTATTCATAAGGTAAAACCATATATATCTTCTATCTCAGAATAAATGCAATATTTTCTATGTGAATTCCCATTTATTCATTGGAAGGAAATAATGTAGATTGTGCAATATATCCATCAACTTGGTGGGTTCTGTTTTATGTGTACCAAATTCGATTTTTTTCATCCGTCAGGAAAAGTTATAGTGTCTCTTTGTATTATTCTTATCAATAAGTATGTTTATTTCAATATACTTTACTCATTTTTCTTGAGGGAAATACATTTTAAATGTAATTAAAATTACAGTTTAAACTACTGTAAAAAACAGTACAGAGTCCAACCCATAGCTTCACTATGTAATATAAGAAGAACAGAAGTCAATTAAATTAAGTGACAGTTTTGCCTTAATATTAAATGAGTTCCTGACATTAATCTTTATTACCACGGTTGATGGTAAATTATCAATTCCAAGGACTCTTTTTTATTGGACATAATTATTCAGATTTATCAGGTGTCTCTAAAGTAGATGTTATAAAATAACTTGTTCAATTTTAGTGTTGTAAATAATTGGGACAGGATGGGGTTTCAGCCAGGGTAGTATTAAAAATAAATAGAGCACACAGCAATGTTTGACAAGGTAATATGTCCATAAAATCTATCAACTTTCTTGAGGTATTGAAAGATTTCTACAGGCAGCATGATATTCTCTATGTTTATATATGTAGAAGAGCTACTTTAAGACTGAATAGACTGAAACTATATTGAGAGTATGCTTTCCTAGTAGTAGAATTTGAGCTCATGGAATGGCAATTATATATTTATACACACACACACACACATGCGCCTGTTATTTCCTCCTCCTCCTAATCATAGAAATGGATTTCAACTTTTTGGAAAATCCATCCTTCAAGAAGTTTATAGTTGGAAAGCATTCTTTTGACAACAGGTTGTTCTACATTCTTGCCTGTCTTTCCCACAATGTAAGAAAGAATGGGCTGCATAGGGACCATCATCTTTAGAATATAAAACATAGCTTATCCATGCAGTGTGAAAATTGTTGCAATGAAAACAAATTCAATAAGGAAAGTTAAGAACTTAATTTAAATAATAAAATCAAAATAAACTATTTTAATGCAGTATTTTAACCATTGAAATGATAAAGTAGGTATTGACGTTTCATTTATCATCTAATTAGTCCCAGTAATGTGTTAATTTGTATAAACTAAAGCATCACAGACATCACTATTTAAGTTTTATCTCAGGACCCCACTGAGATTGTATTTCTCCTGGAAATACTGCCAAATCTGCAGCATCAGATGTATTTCTTGTCCTCTAAATTCCCAAAACACTTTTTATCTCTCCCATTTGCATGTAAATTAATCATGGATGACATTTATTTAAATAATACCATACTAATTTAATTTCCATGTGTGTCTTTTTTCACCTACTAGATGTTAAACTTCCAGATGGTGATTAATTGTTTCTTACTTTTTCTGTGCTTTCTCATAATACCTCTCTACTGTGTCTTTGATCATGCACACAAACTTTTTTTTTCTCTTCTTCAAAGGTCAGCAGGAAGTATAATTTCTAACTACTGCCTTTCTAACCCCATTAAGTAAAAAATTATATACATCCCAATTTCTTGAAAAAAATAAACTCTACTAAATTCAAGATATGTGTGAAAAGTAGTATTTCCCAACTGAGTAATTTTTATTTTGTTTATTTTTTAACTATATATTTGTGCGAAGGAGAAGTGGGGTATAGGCCAGAAGTGCAGGGGGTGAGAGGATTCACCAGAGAAAGAGTGAGGAGCAGAACAGGTGCATTGACTGAAAGAAATTCGCTGCTGAGGGAAGCAGTGGGACAGACGGGAGAGGTCGACTGTGTCATATGTGGGTAAGCTCCCTGGCAGGGCAGCAAACTCAGGCACACTGGTAATTGCATGATAGCTTGATAGCGCTGAGACTTAACCCCTATGCCACCAGGATCTGAATAATTTTTAATGATAAGAGGTTCATGGCATTTGTTTTATTACCTCTCCATGTAGCATCTCTGCGAATATTCTTTTAATTCTAAGGAAGTAGCTTATGTTACCTCCTTCATGAAAGTTTCCACTAGTCCCTTTTCCCCTTCCCTAGTCAGTGCTAGGTGTCCCAGGTTGGCTCTCCATAGTTACTGCGTATCTCACAGTATGTGCCATTCTGTTATGTGCAGTCTTTCTACATTACATTACACATTCTGTAATATGTTATCTTTGTTCCTATGGTGCTAAGTTTACTCTTTTTTACTGTGTTTACTGCATCATGTGGGTTACTCCCTGGCCGGCTGGGGATTGAACTCATGCTGTAGAGGCTGCAGATTGCTTCATAGTGCGGTACTTAACCACTTGCACCACCAGAGAGGCCCCAATATGTTTACTCTTTAGTCCGGAACTTCACTCCATTCTCTGGAGCTCTGGCATGACACACATATCTAGCAATCAGGGACAGTGCCACTCTACCAACAATGTTATTAAGGATTC
Source organism: Talpa europaea (assembly GCF_964194135.1). NCBI lineage: Eukaryota > Metazoa > Chordata > Mammalia > Eulipotyphla > Talpidae > Talpa > Talpa europaea. The sequence continues at coordinate 110,197,484 of NC_140071.1, read as the reverse complement.
AAGTTATTCATCCAGTTTCCTAGCCATGTGACTACCTGAACCCAAAACAGTGCCTGACTGTTAAAATTTGATCAGAGGTAGGCAGACTGGTCTGTTGTTATAATTTTTATATTTTTGTGATGTTTAGCACAATAGCTAACACATAGTCGGATTCCAACCACTGCACATTTGAATTGATATATATTTGAGAAGGTCCAATAAATTATATGAAAAGTAACAAAGGATTAAAGCTAGGTCAAAATATCAACAATGCTTTTGAGAAAGAGCTTATTTTGTGAGTAAGTAACTGCTTTGTAACAGATGCTACAATCATAGATTCATCTACAGAATCACAGAGACTGCTGGAAGGAACAAATAGAAGTTGTATTAACTATTGGGAAAGATATCTTTTAGACATAGTAAATGAATATAAAAAGTAAACATGCATTTTTATCACATTCCTGCATCAAAAATAATGGAAAGTTGTGAAATTTATCCATTTTTTTTCCTTTTTGAAGAATGGCAACTTAAAACAGAAACAAACAAAAAGTTCAAACCCCACTCTATCAAATATCCAGTGAGAAGACAATGTAAACAGGATTCATGCTTCAAATCTCATGGACAATGGCTTAACACAGTCCTTGTTTTTTGACAAGTCTCCTACCAGCATGCATGACTTAATTTTGAAAGCATTGAACACTTTCCAGATGCAACTGACAGTTTATAAACCATTAGTTGACTCTTGTTCAGTCCGTTCATTCCTATATCCTCCTGCTGTCTCCATACGGATTAGTCTCTGCTTCTATAATTGCATCGTTCTGTCTTTTCATCTCATCTCAGGTCAGTTATGTTTTGATCTTCAAAATTCTTTTCAGAAATATAAGACACTATCTTTAAATCCATGTTTTATCCAAAGGCAGATGTGCATTTTGGACTAAGTTTCCTTGGTAGTATTTTTTCTTCTTGCAGCTCAATATCCTTATACTGCTCTGTTTTACAGGAAGCAGAAAATTTTATGAGTTCAATTTAGTTTGTATTCTAAGGCAGTAACTGAAATCATGAATTTGCTCCATTTGCTTACAAAGATGCAATTTATGGCTTGAATGAACTCTTTTAGTGGTCAGTCTTCAGCAGGGAGACATGGTATTCAATATTTTAAAAACAAATATTACTTTAGTAAATTTGGGAAGTCATATTATAAATAACGTAGGAGTATTCATGTTGCAAAAGACAGAATAAGTTTACACTTCACAAGACAATTTCTATGGTAATGGACCAGTTAGGGTGATATTATCCTAATAGCATGCCCTGTTTTACACAGGTACCTCTGTAAAATAATAAAATAATGAGTGTACAATAATTAATGTAACTAATTAATGGAGAGTCTGAAGTATATGTTGATGCTATGAGCAAACTCAATTTCAGTTGTGAGAAAAGCATTACTACAACAATTTCATACTCAACTAAAGAAAAACACCTTATATGCTTTTTGAACATAGAAACCAAACCTGTTCATTTTCCTTGGCTGTGTGTGTGTGTGTGTATTTAATGTCTAGTTTGTTTTGTTTTAGTTGTTTAAGCATTGTGATCAGAGAAAATGCTTAATATGATTCGACCTTCATGAGTTTATTGATATTATCCTGTGGCCCAATATATGGTCTATCTTGGATAATTTTCTCTATGTATTATTTTTGGGGTTCATAGTGTTGTGGTACTATGTAAGCAGGGTGTTTGAAGTCTCCTACCACTATTGTGTTGTTCCCATGTTTTTAGGTTTGTTAATAGTTGGTGCTCCTTCATTTGGTGCATATATATTGTTTATTGATATGTCTTCATAATACATTGATCCCTTAAACATTGTATGACTAATCCTTTTTCTTGTTACCTTTTTTACCTGGAATTCAATTTTATCTGACTAAGTATGTCTCTCTCTTTTGGGGGGTTCATTTTCTTATAGGGATGCTTTCCAACCATTTACATTCAATCAATGTTCATCTTTGGAGCTCAGATGGGTCTTAAGGACAAAAGAGAAAGTTATGGTCTCCCCCCCTCCCCAATCCTAGTTACCACTCTGTGCCTTTCGATTGACAGATTCAGACCACTTATAATTATAGTGATTATTGATATTTGAACATTTGCTACTGCCAGTTTGTCTTTAGTTTTCTATTTCTTTTTTTTTTACTTTTTTTTTAATATTAAATTTTATTTTTATATTCCCCCATACAATTGCAAACACCCCATTCTGACCCCAATCCTTCCCCTCCCGCCCCCCACCCCCCAAAAAGTGTCTCTGATTTTCACTTTCTTATATTCATTTTCCTGGTCCCTTATTTAAGTTTTCTAGATTCCTGCTATGAGTGAGACCATCCGGTATTTTTCTTTTTCTTTTTGGCTTATTTCGCTGAGCATGATCCCTTCCAGCACCATCCATGTTGCTGCAAATTGCATGTGTTTATCTTTTTTGAATGCTGAGTAATATTCCATGGTATATATGTACCACATCTTCTTGATCCAGTCATCTATTTTTGTGCATTTGGGCTGATTCCAAAGCTTAGCTATTGTAAACAGTGCTGCTATAAACATAGGGGTGCAGGTGCTCTTTGGAATTGATGTTTCTGTGTCCTTTGGGTAAATACCTAGGAGTGGAATTGCTGGATCATATGGAAGCTCTATGTTTAGTAGGTCCAGAAATCTCCACACAGCTCTCCATAGTGGTTGGACCAGTTTGCACTCCCACCAACAGTGCAGAAGAGTTCCTTTTTCTCCACACCCTCGCCAACATTTGTTGTTGCTATTTTTTTAATATGTGCCATTCTCACTGGTGTGAGATGGTATCTCATGGTAGTTTTGATTTGCATTTCCCTGATTACAAGTGATGTTGAACATTTTTTCATATGTCTGTTGGCCATTTGCATTTCCTCTTCAGAGAAGTTTCTTTTTAGCTCTTCTGCCCATTTATTGACTGGGTTATTTTCTTTGTTGTTGTTGAGTCTCATCAGCTCTTTGCAGATTTTTGTGATCAGTCCTTTATCATTAGTGTTGGGTGCAAAAATGTTCTCCCAGTTGGTGGGGTTTCTCTTTGTTTTTGTTATTGTCTCTTTTGCTGTGCAGAAGCTCTTTAATTTGATGTAGTCCCAGCTGTTTATCTTTGTCTTCACTATCACTGCTTTGGGTGATGTGTCTGTAAAGGTGTCTTTGATGTGCAAATCACGTAGTGTTTCGCCTATATTTCCTTCTATGTATTTTATGGTTTCAGGTCTTATGTCTAGTTCTTTAATCCATTTTGAGTTGATTTTTGTGTATGGTGTGAGGTAGTGGTCAAGCTTCATTCTTTTGCATGTAGCGACCCAGTTTTCCCAGCACCATTTATTGAACAAACTTTCTTTGCTCCAATGCATAGTCTTTGCTCCTTTGTCAAAGATTAGTTGACCATAAATCTGTGGGTTTATTTCTGGATTTTCTATTCGATTCCATTGGTCTGTATATCTGTTCTTGTTCCAATACCATGCAGTTTTGATGATTATGGCTTTGTAGTATAGTTTGAAGTCTGGGAGTGTGATGCCTCCATTTCCTTCTTTTTTTTTTTCAGTAGAGCTTTGGCTATTCGGGGTTTTTGGTGATTCCATATGAATTTCATCAATAATTGTTCTATTTCTTTGAAGAATGCCATTGAGATTTTGATTGGAATAGCATTGAATCTGTATATTGCTTTTGGTAGGATGGCCATTTTAATAATGTTTATTCTTCCAATCCATGAGCAGGGGATGTCTTTCCATTTCTTTGTGAAGTCAAACTATCACTATTTGCAGATGATATGATAATATACATAGAGAACCCCAAAATCTCCACAGAAAAACTAATTCAACTCATCAATCAATTCAGTAAAGTGGCAGGATACAAAATCAACACGCAAAAGTCAGTAGCCTTCCTATACACAAACAATAAATCTGAAGAAGAAGAAATCAAAAAAACCACCCCTTTTATTATCGAAACAAAAAAAATCAAATATTTGGGAATAAATCTAACAAAAGAGGTAAAGGACCTATACAAAGAAAACTATAAACACTGTTAATAGTTTTCTATTTCTATCAGCTTATTTCCTTACTCAGTTTTTTTTTTTTAAATCTATAGAGGTTTATTGTATTGATGACTTGAAGCATTATATTTCTTTTGGATTGAGTTCTCATTACAATTACTGTTAATCAGAGTATCCTAATTTTTGTATTGTAAATTTTTTGTAAGTATTATACCAAGTAACATTTTGATACAAGTGCATCTCAGTGCATTTTATCGTAATGCTTTTTCTTTAATTAAGCTCATTATTTTTAATGTGGGTTTTCTTTTCCAACTTAAATAGGATATTTTCTTTCACTATATGGTATAGGGAAGAGGAGTCTTGTCAACTCCTTCAGCTACTGTTTATAAGGGAAGACCTTCATTTCTCACTTCTGAAAGATAATCTTGAGGACATGGAATTCTTGGCTGGAAATCATTTTGTGTATTTTGAATATGGCATTCCATTGTCTCCTTGTCTCCATAGTTTTGGCTATTGCCTCAATATAAATTTAGTAATTAAAAATTTCAGAAGATATCTTAAAAATTTTAGTAATTTAAGTTTGGTTAAAGATTTTGAAAGTCTCTGAATACTATTTTGTTAGTTATCAAAGAACTATAATGACCAAAAATAGATTCTGTAATGGCATCTCCATTGACTGTGTTGTTATAAATAAAATGTAATATATCACACATTATTTTCATTGAGCAAATTAATTTTGATCAATAATAATGACAATCATAAAAATTATGCAACATATATTTTGTTACTTATTACATAGGGTCATACTGTCAACTTTTTAATAATTTAGTATATTACAGAAATATACACAAGTAATTCAATTTTTCACTGATCTTTAAATATGCTTTAGGGCCTCCCCGGTGGCGCAGCAGTTGAGCGCTGGGCTGCGAAGCTGCCCTCAGCCGCTGCAGCGCCGGTTCAATCCCCAGCCGCCGGCGAGGGTCCCACATGGCGCGCAGACCTCTCCTGTGGCACCTGCTGCTCCCCTCAGCAGTGTATTTCGTCAGTCTGCCTGTTCTGTTCCCCATTCCGGCTCTGGTGAATTCTCTCTCACCCTCCCGTGCTTCTGACTGTACCCAGTGCTTGTATAAATAAATAAATCTTTTAAAATATATATAAATAAATATGCTTTAAATGTTTTAGCTTATGTATATCTAAAGCCATAAAGATAGGTCAAAGTGAGGTTTGGGGGATTTTCCCTTCATACTACAATTCTGAAGCAATAATTTTTGAATTTGATGTATCATTCAGAATATTTAATCAGGTGAACCCTCCTTATATACCTGGATCATATTGTATCTATCCATTTTGGAAATATTTGTAATGGTTGGTAATAAATGCATTACTTCTATTTTAAAAATCATGGAAATTTGAAATCTGTATATCTTAGAATTAAACTGGTAAATTTTAATTTTCAATGTTTTATTGTCCTTACAGAGCAAAAGATATTCAGAGAGCATAGATATCCAGGACTCTCTACTTGCATCAAATTTGTATTTTCATTTATTTTTTGCCCAATACTTAATATACAAGACTTACTCCTGCCAGTATATTAAAAAAGTTTCTCTCAAGTTCAGGCCTCTCTTGACATAACATCCATTATGTTTAGTGGGGTAGCAGAGTGAGAGGAATCTTATCAGGAGAAAGAGACTGAGTAAAACTGTTTTCCAGATGTTTTTCGTCTTTAGTCTCAGGAAAGATTCCCTCATTTTATCCTTGTCTGCTTTCTTGGCATATACAGTCTTTAGCAATAGGCCATAAATAAGTACTCAAGACTAGTGTGTTGGTTCCAGAGCAAAAAAATAAAACAAGATACTAAGTCAATGGGAGGAACATTTAGATGGGATGGTGGGTTCTTCAAGAAAAATTAAACTAGGCGCGCAGACCTCTCCTGCCGCCCGCTGCTCCCCTCAGCAGTGTATTTCATCAATCTGCCTGTTCTGTTCCCTGCTCTGTCTCTGGTGAATCTTCTCACCCTCCCGTGCATCTGGCCTGTACCCCAGTTCTTGTATGCTTACTTTGTTTTTGTTGAGTCCTGGGAGCTCTTTGTATATGTTTGTGATCAGTCCCTTATCTAAACTGTTCATTTCTAATATAAGATTCATTTGAAGTTAAAAATGCTTCTTTCAGCAGTGCTTCAGTTGTATATAATTTTGATATATGTTATTTTTTTACCTCAAAATATCTCACAATGTCCATTGTTCTTGAGTAATTCTCACCAAGCAGAGGACTCTGTCAATATTGGTACTTACCTCTCAAGTGTCCTTGTTTAGGAATTGTCTCTCCCTGCCAGTTCAAATCTGAAAAAGTCCTCATATTCATTTTTTTTTCAATGTTATAGCTATTCATGGCAGGATGACTAGTTTTCTACTAGTTACCTGACATAGGAGAGAACAGTAATCCTCTGATGAATGATTTTTCATCATGCAGAGTAAAATTTATTCATAGAACAATTTGTAAAGATGGAATAGATACTCTTGACAAGTTAAAAGAATAAACAAGTAGTGAGGCTTTTATGAAATGGTTTTCAGATACAGTATAAAGCTTTTTCTATTGATTTTGAAAACAGTAAACATGGTGTCTTGTCATATATGGCCTTTATTTTGTTGAGGTATGTTCTCTGTAGACACAGTTTGAGAGTTTCTAAGCAATTTTGTGTCTTATTTTTAAATGCAGTCAAGAAAAGTAGTTTGGGGACATTTGAGAAAGTTTGAATATAGATTTGATAATAGAAAATATTGCAAAATTATTGTTACCTTTCATGGGAGATGTTATATTGCTATATTTTCAGGTGATCCATGCTGAAAAATCTAAGTGTTTAGTCAGACTACCTATTAGATACTTAAAATAAGATTCAGATACATGGGTATACTGGTATATATGTGTGTGTATTAATCAACTATGGAACAATGCCAGCGATTTTAAATTCATGGTAGAGGGTAATAAGCCTTGATATAATTTTATTAAATTATAAAACATTTTTCCAAGTAAATATTGTGAAAAGACTTTATGAAAATTATATCTAAGACATCAACACCATTTCTAATAATTACTAATACACCTGTTGCCTAAAATATTGCGGGCAAAACAGTATGTGTAGAAAATATTGATAAACAAAAAAAATTACTAAATTGGTCAAAGAGTTATAATTCATTCATGGGCCTCCCTTGGTGGCGCAGTGTTTGAGCACTGGGCTGCGAAGCTGCCCGCAGCCATTGCAGCACCGGTTCTATCCCTGGCCACCATCGAGGGTCCCACATGGTGCACAGACCCCTTCTGCTGTGCCCGCTGCTCCCCTCAGCAGTGTTTCGTTGGTCTGCCTGTTCTGTTCCCTGCTCTGGCTCTGGTGAATTCTCTCACCCTCCTGTGTTTCTAACTGTACCCAGTGCTTGTATAAATAAATAAATAAATAAATAAATAAATAAATAAATAAATCCTAAAAACAAAAAGTTATAATTCATTCATATGACTAGGAGAGTTGGTAGTTAATTATGAATATAAATTAAAATATGCTTAACGATCTGAAAGTTATAGAAATTATGGGTTAAGTTTTTAAAAATAAGCACATTTCACTTCATAATAACATGTATGAGTATTTTATTTATTACACATTTTATTATTTATTATAATTACAAAATAGTTATCTTTTTCATCCTATCATTTGGACCCTAGAAAAATTTTCATATATATTGAAATTTACTACTTAATTGGAAGAAAGCAAAGTACAAAAAGATAAAAATAACTTATTTTTAATGCCACATTACTACTAAGTGATAAATCTAATTTGAACCAGTTTTTACGCTTATAAACTCTTGTCTTTTTTATCACATCATGTTGTTTCTACCTACATTGAGTGTGTGTGTGTGTGTGTGTGCGCGCACGCGCACGCATGCCTGCTTTAGTGTGTGTTTGTGGTTTAGGAAACCAGGCGAATTCAGTTCTCAAAAGTTGACTTGAAACTTACAGAATAAGTAGATACTTACTCTTGACAGAGGAAATAGGCTTGAGTATTTAAGATGCAAACCATATTTAGTTGTGACTCCTATACTATAACAGTCAGTGTCAATAGAGTCTACAATTACTTCACCCATTTGCCTCATTTGAGTGACAGTAATTGAGTTTGCTAATGCTTACAAATATTGTATCACTGTAATGGGGCCCTCTCACTTCACTTTGCCTGTTGTCTCCTCCTGCTGCTCCAAATGATGGAATGTTAAAGGGATTTTTTTTTATTGTTCTTTTTTCCATGTAATTTTTACTTTCAAACCACTGAGTTTTGATTTATGGAAATTAATAGCATTTACCAGGACACTATTGTAAGTGGACAATCAGTAACATCATGAGTCATTTTAAATCAGGCCTGAAAAATAATATATTTGTCTTAAAATTCTTATGTACATATTTTATCACATAATACAGATTTGAGAATTGTAACTACAAAGATAAACAATACGGAGTATCTTAAAAATGAAAAGATCAGGCTGTGGCGCAGCGGTTGAGCCCTGGGTTGTGAAGCTGCCCGCAGCCTCCGCAGTGCCAGTTTGATCCCTGACCACCAGGCAAGGGTCCCACATGGTGCAGACCTCTCCTGAAGCCCGCTGCTCCCCTCAGCAGTGTAATTCGGTCCTTTCTGCCTGTTCTGTTCCCCGCTCTGGCTCTGGTGAATTCTCTCACCCTCCTGTGCTTCTGACTGTACTCAGTGCTTGTATAAATAAATAAATAAATCTTAAAAAAGAAAAGAAAAGATCTCTCACCAAGTGACCATGATTTCTTGATTTATAGTTATGGGGACATCCATGTATTATAGTACATTAATCTTTCTTTGTGGACATTTAGCTGATTACATTTTATTGAACAAAAAATAAAGTTACTGTCTATGGGTACATTTATAATTATATGGCAACTTCAATTAGAACATTTTTTCATGAGTTACTTTCTGTCATCAGCTTTTGATTCTCATCATCCAAATATTTTAATACCTAGACTGTGTCTACTCAAAGTTTAATGCTAAAGGGAGCTTGTATATACTAGTCTCACTACTAATGAATCACCTAAGGGAATTCTGTCAAATTAAAATATCTAAGACTTAGATAGACAACTATAGATTTAAATATGGGTTTATAGCTCTCCTGTCTTTCCCAGTTTCACAAAGTATGTTTTGTTCTAAGTGGCATAAAATTAGATGTTGGGTGAAGAGTGTCATTCTAAGGAATTAGTGGTTGCATAAATAAAATGAAATAATGAATGCTTTATTAATGCCATCCCTAATATACTCCAATTTGTGCTATAGAAAATATTTACTCATTCTCATATAATACAATAGCTGTGTAATATGAAAATCTATGATTCAAACAGTTAAATCATTATTTATTCTACCATTTCCCAAAACAAAGAGGATCCCTGTTCTTAGTCCCATACAATTTTGTATATCTTCATTCAACTTATTATTAATTGAAATTAACTGACCATTTGTTATTTCTTGATGTGTATTTATGTACATTTATATCATTGCTCCTGGAGGGTAGCGACTGTTTATGGGTTTTTAGCATGTATATATCCCAATGTTCTGAGCAGGACTTGGCACAAAATGAAAGCTCAGTAAAGATTGATGAATGAATAAGTGATTGAATGCATGATTAAATAGAAATGCCATTCAAGAACAAAAAAGGAAAAAAAATAATGTTAGGGAAATCACCAAGACTATGATTCTTTTTTGTTTATATGACAATTCCCATTTACAACAAATAAAGTGTTAATTTCTTCCTTTATTTGTCAAAATGTTCAAAAGTAAGATCTTTTAGCAACTGGTCATTTTCTGTGTCAAGGGCTGGCAAATTCTACTCTACTGTCATGTTTGTATATAAACATGTATTGGAAAACAACTATGCCCATTTGTTTACTTTTTATCTACAGCTGCTTTTCAGAAACAATGGCAATGATGAGTAGTAGCTGCAACAGAGCAGTCTGGCTCCAAAATCTGAAATATTTACTGTCTTGTTTTTAGTTGTAAAAAAAAAAAAATGCTGAACATTATTGTTCATGTATACTTACACGTGGAAATAATATTTCAAAGCAAGAAATTTTAAATTTTGTCATGTTCTCCCAAGTTCTAAGAATTGTGAATTATTAATATTGCTATTTAGATTTTTTGAAATAAGTATGATTCCAAAGTAAATTTCTAAGTGGTCTTTTATATATTAATAAGTAAGGTTAATATCATAATTAATTTTACAATCTTTCAATGCATATTTTAGTAAAAGTTTTTGATTTATAAATCTATGTAAGTTTTGGGGTTACATCTTCACCTCTCTCTGTGTATAAGCCTTATCTCATCCATTACTAAAATTGTACCATTTTATCATCATGTTGATACACTCCACCCTTGTCTCCTTTTTTTTCATCTTTTTTTTTTTTAAGGTTTATTTATACAAGCACTAGGTACAGTCAGAAGCACGGGAGGGTGAGAGAATTCACCAGAGCCAGAGCGGGGAGCAGAACAGGCAGACTGAAAAAGTACACTGCTGAGGGGAGTAGCTGGCAGCAGGAGAGGTCTGAGCGCCATGTGGGACCCTCGCCCAGCAGCCGGGGATTGAACCGGCACTGCAGGGACTATGGGCAGATTCGGAACCAGTGCTCAACCGCTACGCCACAGGGGAGGCCCCATTTTTTTTTAAGATTTATTTTTTTATATAAGAATGGGCAAACAGGCTGGAGGCGCGGGAGGGTGAGAGAATTCACCAGAGACAGAGCAGGGAGCAGAACAGGTAGACTGACCGAAAACACTGCTGAGGGGAGCAGCGGGCAAGACAGAAGAGGTCTGCCATGACATGTGGGTATCTCCCTGGCCGGCCAGGAATCAAACCTGCACTCAACCCGCTGCGCCACCAGGGAGGACCCTCCCATCCCTTCTGCCTCTGGTAACCACTATTTTTTTTTTTTTTAGCTTCTAAGGGTTGTTTTTATTGTGATTTGTTAGTTCATTTCCTTTGGTTATTTATAGTCCATATGTGAGAGATCCCATTTGATAATTGTCTTTCACTTTCTGCTTTACTTCACTTAGTGTAATCACACCCTGCTTCATCCATGTTACAAAATGTGAGATTTCTTTTTTTAATAGTTGAGTGGCATTTCATATAGTATATGTGCCACAATTTTTTTTAATCCACTCATCCATTGATGGACATTTAGATTAGTTCCATGATTTAGGTATTGTGAATAATGCTATTATGAGCACAGGGAAGCTTAAAGACTTTCAAATTGATATTTTCATGTATTTTAGATAGTACCTAATAAAGTTTTGCTAAGTTATATGCAATTTCCATTATTTTGATTTTCAAAGGCTCTGCATATTATTTTCCATGGGGGCAGCACTAATTTACATTTTCACCAACAGTGAATGACCATTCCTTTTTTACTTTACCTTTACCTTTACCTCTACTTTTTCCAGTCTTTTTTTTTTTAAGATTTATTTATTTATGTACACAAGAACTGGGGTACAAGCCAGAAGTGCAAGGTGTGAGAGGATTCACCAGAGACAGAGTGGGGAACAGCACAGGTGACTGAAATACACTGCTGAGGGGAGTAGCAGGCGAGACACTAGAGGTCTGCTGTGCCATGTAGGTCACCTCTCTGGCTGAGGGGGCTTGAACTCTTGCTATAGTGGCTGTGGATATCTTCATTCCTACATGTGAGAGGTGATATCAGTATCATGTTTTTGATTTGCATTTTATTAATAATAAGTGAAGTTGGGCACTTTTTTATGTGTTTGTTAGCCATCTGTATAGTCTATTTATTTTTTAAAAGATTTATTTATTTATTTATACAAGAATGGGTGCAGTCAGAAGCATGGGAGGGTGAGAGATTTTACCAGAGCCAGAGCAGGGAACAGAACAAGGCAGACCGACGAAGTACACTGCTGAGGGGAGCAGCAGGCGATAGGAGAGGTCTGAGCACGGAGTGGGACCCTCGCCCTGGGGAACGGGATGGAACCGGCGCTGCAGAGGCTGCTGCGGGCAGCTTCGCAGCCCAGCGCTCAACCACTGTGCCACCGGGGAGGCCATGTAGAGTCTCTCTAAAGAACTATGTATTTAAACCCTCTGTTCGTTCTTTGATTGGGTTATTTGTTTTTCTGATGTTGAGTTATATAAATTCTCTATAGATTTGTTCAAACACACCATGGCGTTGATGTTCATAATTCTCACTTTTTTCTGTTGAGGTAACATTGGTTTATAGTAATGCATAGGATCCAGATTTAAAGGATCACACATCCTCAGATATAAATCACCATATTACATTCAAACCCAAGGCACCCATAGTCCTCCACCTTAGTCCATTTGGATACTAGGCCCATGTCAGATCAGCGGTATAATGCACAAATAACTCTTCCAAACAGTAAGTTTCCTATTTTTTTTTTTTTTGGTCATTTGTTTGCTTTTTTATAAGCTTTTTAATTTTTTGTTTAAGATTTATTTATTTATACAGGAACCGGGGGAAAGGCCAGATGTGAGGGAGGATGAGAGGATTCACCAGAGATAGAGCAGGCAACAGAACTGGCAGACTGACGAAATACACTGCTGAGAGGAACAGCTTGTGAGACACAGGAGAGGGCTGCTGCACCATGTGGGACCCTCGCAGGTCGTCTGGGATAGAACCAGCGCTGAAGAGGCTATGGCAGCTTCATAGCACTGTGCTCAATTGTCTGTGCCACCAGGAGAGGCCCAAGCGTTGCTTTTTTTTCTTTTTTTTTTTTTCGATTGTAATTTTATTTATTTTTGCTTTTATTTTCATTGCCATTGAAGTTGAGTCTCCAAAGACATCTTTAAGTTGGACATCCAGGAGGATTTTCCCATGATTTCTTCTGTGTATTTCAGGTTTCAGGTCTTCAATCAATTGTGAGTTAATTTTTGTATGTGGTGTTAAATAATTATCACGTTTCTTTCCTTTCCTTTTTTTCTTTATTTAGCTTGTGATTGTGCTTGTTTGCCAGCACAGTTGCTGAGAAACTTTCCTTTCTCATTTCTATGATCTTGTCTTCTTAGTTGATTATTAACTGTCTATGTATGTGGTTATTTGTGTTTCTATTCTACTGATCTATATGTCAGTTTTTCTTCCAGTTTTATTCTGTTTGGATTATCATCACTTTATAGAATAACAAAGTCAGGGAATGATATGTCTTCATTTCTCTTCTTTGTTTGCAGGATTGCTTTGACTGTGATGTCTTTCATGGTTCCAGATAGATTTTTGAATTGTTTGTTCTATTTCCTTTAAATGCTCCATTGAGATTGTTATATGGATAGTAGTGAATCTGTTAAATATTTTATACTATATGTCTGTTTTAGTAACGTTTATTCTCACAATTCATAAACAAGAAACATCTTTGCGTTTCTTTGTGCCTCTTTATTTAATTTCCTTTTGTATATTCTTAGAATTTCAATGTATGTATTTAATCCCTTTTGTTTATTTTATTCCCAGTTATGTTATGTGTTTGATGTGATTCAATTGATTTTTTCATTACTCTTTCCTTTAATTTGTGTATAGAAATAAAAAGGATTTTTGTATATTCATTCTAAATTCTGCCATTTTTCCTGTGTTTATTTATTTCCAGTTTTTTTTTAATTTAATTTGATGGAGTCTTCAGTGTTTTCTATGAAAATTATTATGTCATCTGAATATAATAATTTAACTGTTTTGTTAACTATTTGAAAAAATAGTTCTACTTGGTTTTTTTTTAAGATTTAGTTATACGTACAAGAACTGGGGTACAGGCAAGAGTTGTGGGGGGTGAGAGGATTCACCAGAGACAGATCAGGGAACAAAACAGGCAGATTATTTGAAGTACACTCAGGGGAGCAGCAGACGGCTCAGGAGAGGTCTGCTGCGCCATGTGGGTTTCTCCCTGGCGGACTGGGGATTGAACTCGTGTGGCAGAGGCTGTGGAGTGCTTCATAATGTGGTGCTTAACCTCTTGCTCCACCAGGGAGGCCCATAGTTCTACTTTGACTATAGCTTTATCTTGAAATTTAATTTTAAAAATAACAAGGCTGAAAAATGGGAATTGAATGCGTATGATGCTTATGATAACATAAGTGATAGTCATACATTTATATATGCAGTATATCTAGCAAAATGAATGCTACTTTTGATGCATTTATTTGATTAAACATTGCATGATTAAAAATATGAAATTTGTATATAACAAATTGGGTAATCACATCAAATAACGTCTTTCCCTGAGGGAAAAGAAAAAAACTATCTACACTACTATGTATGTAATGGGAAAATAATAGAAAAGATCTTTATAAGATAATGATAATTTATCTTTCCCATTGGCATATGTTTTTATGTATTACTATGTTTTGTGCTTATATAGTTATTCATTTCGATAAGGATTGGCTATATCTTTACATTAGTTTTTAAAAAGTAGTATGAAAGTAAATGAAATATATTTAAAATAATTCTTACATTTGAGCTTGGACAGTTACCTGTGTAAAATGTACTGGGTGATTTTAATTATAATCAAAAAGAAAGTCATAGCATGTGGGAGCTAGAAGTAAGAGTTGATCTAGAAATAAGTGAATTTCCTGAAAAAACATTAGTTATTAGTAGCAATAATTGAACTGTATCTGAAGATCCCTATAAAACTGTAAGGTGATCTTAAAACAAATACCATTAACCATGTTCTCAATTTAGGAATATATGTAGTAGAGGTAAAATATTTCACAACTTCTTAGTTATTCAGTCTTATCAATAAAGTAGAAGTATTTTTTTGGTTTCTAATTTTAATAGAATATTATGATTGTTACTAGCTTTAGACAATTTGATATGAAGATGTGTCCAAATCTCCTCATTAGATGCAAAAATATGTCATATGATCATTATTTCAATTTGTATGTTTGCCTTTAAATTGTCATGATTTGGGGATATTTTACCTCACTACCATCTGTACTTTACTTTCATGGAAATACATATTTTCCTAAGTTAAAAGTTGTGAATTTTTTTTTACCTCCGCTTTGTTTCATTTATGATGTTAGACTTTTGTATTTGTATGCTGTTCAGTTCTTTGAAGTATTTCTTGCAATTAGAGGTGCTGGATGCCAGCATTTTATGACCCTTGCTCATCCTTTTTAATTCATCTACTAATTAGGAAAAAATAGTAATGCTCAAAATTTTCTTTTTGTTCTTCCCTTTCTTTCTGTGCTTCATTTGCATCTTTTTAATCACAGTGACTTTTTAAAGATATTGTTGAGTGGCTCATTTATCTTATCAAGAAATTTATTCTCCTTAGTTTGTATCTGTATTCTTCTCTCTGATCTGCATTTCTCTGGTTGCCAAGCACACTTACATGGATTGCTAATTTACTTTGCCATCTCAATGCTTCTGGTAGTTGGGATGTTCAAAAACCTGACTATTTGGATATGCTAAAATGAGTATCATGTATTTTTCATAAACTTCAAAGGATATAAGAAATAAAGTAATCGGGGCCTCCCCTGGTGGCGCAGCTGTTGAGTGCTGGGCTGAGAAACTGCCCGCAGCCCCTGCAGAGCCCGTGGGATCCCCGGCCGCCAGCGAGGGTCCCACATGGCGCGCAGACCTCTCCTTCCGCCCGTTGCTCCCGCTCAGCAGTGTATTTCGTCAGTCTGCCTGTTCTGCTCCAGATTCCGGCTCTGGTGAATTCTCTCACCCTCCCGCTCTTCTGATTGTACCCAATGCTTGTATAAATAAATAATCTCAAAAAAAAAAAGAAATAAAGTAATCATTAGTGTAACTATCAGCAACTAAGTAATACATTTTATGCTGTTGTAATAGTGTTCCTTAAATTCAAATATCACCAAGTAAGATTGTGTTAATACTGAAATTCAGGAATTAAGTGAATTATAGCCTTCCTCACTGTGTGACCAGTAAGACTAAAAATGTCTAGTTTAGGTTACTAAAAACATAACAAACCACAAAAAATAACATTTTATTCTTAATGAATGATTTGGGAAAAAATTAAATAATACCAGATAACATAATAAACTCAAAATGTTGAAGATTTTTAAATCCTAAGTCAAATGGAATAAATGAATGAATCAATACATTGTGCATTAAATACACATTTTTTACTCATCACATTTTTTTAAAGATTTATTTATTTACACAGAGGCCAGAGGTGTAGGGATTGAGAGGATTCACCAGAGACAGTGGGGAACAGAACAGGCAGATTAATTGAAATACACTGCTGAGGGGAGAAGCGGGCCAGACAGGAGAGGTCTGCTGTGACCTGTGGGTTAACTCCCTGGCCTGCCAGGGATCAAACTCTTGTGGAGCTGCAGTGGCTGCAGATAGCTTCATAGTACTACAATTTAATCCCTTTGCCACCAGGGGGGCCCCTCATCAAATTATTTTTTAAAAAACAACAAAACATGCACCTTCTCTGAACCTAACTATATCTTAGAGAAATTTTGCCTATTTATTGTTAGCATGTTCCAAAATTGCAAGGATACTTCTTATTGAAATTTTTCCATTGTTTATTAGAAAATAAATTCAAATTCAGTGGAGTTAGACATTTGAAATTCTTTGTCAGGGAGTGGATTTAAAGGAAAAAAGCAATGTCTCTCCAGAAATTAATAACTTTTGCTTCTGGTTTAAAAGCTAAAATGTAAAATGCATATGGCTGAAGATGTATAAAAGAGGTATAATATTTATATTCAGCAATCAAAAAAGATAAACATATGCAGTTTGCAGCAACATGGATGGAGCTAGAAGGGATCATGCTCAGCGAAATAAGTCAGAAAGAAAAAGAAAAATACTGGATGGTCTCACTCATAACGACAATTCAGAAAACCTAAGTAAAGGACCAGGAAAAAGACTAATTAATACAAAGTAAAAATCAAAATCAACAAGCAACTATAAACCAGAGACACACTATGGGGGGATGGGGAGGGAAAGGAGGGGAGAGGAAGGACTAGGGTCAAAATAAGGGGGGGTGCAATTGTATAGGGAATGTAACCAAAATAAAAATGCACACATTGTGCAAAAAATGAAAAAAGATGTAAGAATTATCTAAAATAAAATATTTTAAAAAGGTATAATATTTAAAGGCACAATGTTTTTCAAATTTAAAAATATCATCAATGTAATAGAGGCTTCATTTTTCAGATTCAAATCACTGTATATACCTATTTGCAAATCCCCTCATGTTAAAATTCAAAAAGTGTACCTCTGAATGGAAGCTTAATGTGTGCTGAGAAGTTTCCATTATTGAGAACATAATTACCATATACAGTGCCTTGCCCAGTTAATAATGCAAGAAAACTAAATGAGAGGGCTGCAGTGAGAGGTGGTCACAGTTTTAATGATTGCATGCAAGGGATTTCATAAATCTCCACTAAAATAAAAGGCTATCTCCTGGAAGAGAGTGGCATTAAAGTTCGGAAGTGCTGGCAGAACTGATTATAGACAGAGTGGACTAGAATATTCATGCATATATCCCTTTTTAGTGTATTTTTCTTCTTTACATTAGAAAGATAGCTGTCACATTATTGGATACCATAATTCAGAAAAAGAAAATGAAATGCAGATGTAATTGTCATTTCACACTTAATGTATCTCTTCATCTCTATCTATAGAAAGAGATATTAGTATGTATATATACACATAACATGTGTGTATATATTCCTATATCCATATATATTAATGCATTTTTTCCTTTCATATATGAACAGAATATTTGAATACCATGTGTTGAATAATTACCATTTTTCATTTAATATATTCTTTAGAATGATGGCAGGCATATCATAATCCTTGCCCCTAAAATGAATATAAGCATTGAAATCCTAGGAAAAATTATATTCATGAATATATAGATGCAGATGTCTGGTAATTAAGTGCTGTAATTGCCTTATAATTAACTCTTCATTTAATAATAAAGAAAAGAACATTTTTGTTGCAAATAACAGCAATTTTTCATAGATTTCCTGAATGGACTTTTCTACCAGAGTGTAGTGTTGGAAACAGAAACTACTGTGGGCATTTTTAAACACACAGAAATCTCATACAGGAAATTACATGCTTACCAAAGCATTGCCAGGACTGAAGGAACAGTTTCTAAGCTGAGTCTCCTGATACTACTTCTGGACCTGTACAAATTGACCAACTCCAGGAACATTGACTTTGACGCCAGGTTGGAATTAGGCCAGAAACAAGAGTCTCTGCTTTTGCCAACACAGCCCAACATGAACAGACTGGCAAATGGGCTCTAACTCAGCTGTCCATGGAGGAGACTAATCAAAGTATTCATCCTTTGCTTGACCATGCCTAGGAAGCTGGGGTTTAAAATCTTCACCTTTTTTGAGCATCATTTGCCAGTAATAACAGCCAAAAGCCACAGGAAGATAGTGACTGTTTAACTCTTGCCTTTCCAATCTCTCTATACCTAAATGGATCCAAATAGTGGAACCAAATTTGAATTCAGGATCTTAGCTGAAATGTGTCTGGAAAACATAAGTTTTAGATTTCAGCATTATAGTAAATGAAGGTTTACATAAAGTAATGGATTAGATGCCTAAAATGAATTCCTATAATCAGCATAATCTCAACATAGGAATAAAATGTTTTAAATATAACAATGTGCTAATATTTACTCTATTAAATCATATATACTGATCTGACAGTGTATTTTATTCTGACAAGAACAATTATTATGATGGATAAAACACTATCAAAAACAAAGAAAGAAATTGAATAAATGTGCTGAAGAAAAGTTAAAATGGAGCTATGCAAGAATATTCTAAAAGATTGTTAGGTTTGATAGAGAAAATTTCAATATGTATTGTTATCAGGAACAACTGTTTGTCATGCAAAAATTAAAAGTCAAACTGAGGCCACTAATAATTAAGATCATTTCCAAATGTTCACATTAAATTTACAAGGTAGTGACATTCATGGATGTGTAAAAGGGTATATGTTAACTAGAGATTCACAATATGATAGTAACATATAATATTCCTTTTTACAAATGAATGCTTCCGTGAAAATTATTTTATATGCTACACTTTGTATTGTTGCTGTAAAAACTGAATGGTTTAACACAATACAAATCTATTATAACTTTGTAGGTTAGAAATCCTCTATGCAACTTACTGGGTTAAAATGAAGGTGAAGGCAGAACAGCATTCCCTTCTAAAGGCACGAGTGGAGAATATGTTTTCTTTAGGTTTTCCAATTTCTAAAGGATTCCATAATTATTTGATAAACTTTGCTATTTTCAAAAGTAAAAAAGTGCATTTCTATATGTCCACTTTTTTGTAAGTCACATTTCTCATTGTCTACTCTACCTCTCTCTTCCACGTTTAGACACACCACGTGTGCTAACATTGGTTCCATGTAGAAATCCATCTAGATATGTTCCCATCACTAGGTTTGTAACATAATCATATCTGTTAAGTTTCTTTTGGTATGTAGAGAAGCATAATCACAGTTTCTGAATATTGGAAACTGGTCATTTTGGGGTGTCTATTCTCCCTGCCATGGCTGTTAAAAGCAAAAATAACAATTGAAATTTCTTATGTAGAGAATAATCCTTGGATATAATATCTAACTTACTTTCATACAACATGAGCTATTATTGCACGTGCAATGAAAGTGGCACATTTTAATACATCTTTTTATTGTTTTGGAAGTCCATATCCTATGTGTTTTTTTTTTTTTCCCATCAAATGTGCAGTTTAGATCAATCTTGTTGGAAAACTCAAAAAGTGATTTTACATCATAGTAATAATTACATATGAATGTTTTTATTTTATTTATTTTCAAAAGATTTATTTCATTTATTTATGCATACAAAAGCAGGGTTGTAGGCTCAGAGGTGTGTGGGGGGGTAGATAGAGAGGATTCACCAGACACAGAGTGGGGAGCAGAACAGGCAGATTAACTGACATACACTGCTGAGGGGAGCTTTGGGCAAGACAGGAGAGGTCTGCTGCACCATGTCTGTTAGATCCTTGATTGGGGATTGAACTCATGATGCAATGCTGCTGATCATTTGATAGTGCTGAGACTTAACCCTTGCACTGCCAGGGAGGCTCTAAACATTTAAATGATTTTATTAACAAAGATAAAGTTGTGTCTATATTATGAAAGTAATTTCATAATATTTTATATGATTTTATTAACAAAGATTAACTTGTTCATGTATTATGAAAGTTGAAAGTTGTTTTAGGAAATCAGTGAACTCTTCAATTATTTTTAATACTAAAATGTAGATTAATATAGCAATTGGATCTATATACTCACTGCCTCTGATATTGGAATGTCCCTCTTACAAAATACCTTAAAATGTGCCCGTTACCTGTGTCAGTACTGTTGCATCTCCTTGTGGATATTGATTTAGATAAAACTCACCTGAAGGTGGTTTCCATTTGAAAGAGAATACCAAAGTTACAGCATGCAGCTTAGAGGTTATAATTTTGGGGTAAAGAAAGTCTTTACTGTTGACAGAAATATAACACAGGAATGTGAAGGCAGAGATTAAACAGGAACATGTTATAAGCCTTGATTAGTATGTGCAAAGTGATAGAATACAGATGTATGACCAAAATATCAAATTAGGTAGAGATACAAAGAATCCACACACAAAGTGTAATTCTCAGAGGAGGTGGAAGTATACATGTGTAGCTCACATATCTGTCAAAACAGATTAAGAATAGTACCACTGCTGTGAGCCGAGCTTCCACAGGCCTCACCAGTCTATGGGGCACCATTAACAGGGATAACCTTCATTTTTTTGACCCTTTTTCCCACTGGCTAGTGTAGAACATCAGCCTCCCTTCTGGTGCCTGTTCTTTTCACCTCAGTATTTTGGATTTCCGAAGCTGACGCATGTGTGGAACAAGTCCAGAGAACAGTATTCTCTGACAGCAGCTGCCACTGCTGTTGGTACAGTTACTCCCATTACTCACTGAGGATAAATTCACTGGAGAAAATTCTTCCGAGGTCATGTCTGCCTGGTAGAAATGCTGCTTTTCCTCTGGATACCATTCTCTACTCCAGACCACACCATGCATGCACCAGAAATACCATTAAAGTCTTTGCTAGAACAAAATGGAAGTATCTACCTACTTCTTCAATGTTGAATCTGTTTAAAAAGGATCAAATCCTGTGGCTCAGGTCCCAAAAGAGAGCACTCTGTTGAACCACTTCGCTCTCTTTGCTGACACTTTTCCCTTTTCCTTGGATTTGGGTGAGAGAGGTCCAAATGACTGATCTCTTCAAATTCATGTTATCTCCTCCATCTGGCAATCAAGACATTATTCTTCAGGAAACTTTCCTTTTTGCCTAGGACTTTTTTCATTTCCAGTGTGTTTGCACAGGAGAGGCTCAAACCTCCAGGCTAGTGGACTTCAGCTTTGAATTCCCCACTAATTCATGAGATCGACACAGACACTTCAGAATAATAAAACACAGTTTAGGCCTAAGCTGAAATTTATATTCATTCATAACCCATATTACCTTGATATTAGAGCTGTTGCAGGATACTGAAATGTTCAACAGGCACAGAAATAACTTTAAATAATTGAGTAAATATCATTGATTGGAAATGGTGAAAATAAAGCCACCGTATATCAAATTGATATAACTAGTGCTGGGGAAACTTAATCCATTAATATAAAGACCATAAGCATCAGATCCCAAGTTTGTTTGTGGTAAATATCTATAAGAAGGTTCTAGGATGTACATGTCTGAATAATTAAAGAACATTTCTAAACTTAACCCTTATTTCAGCCAGTTCTATTCTGTTTTGTGATCATTCTGCAGAATCTGGACACATTCTCAGAATAGCTCTGTAGTGAGGGGATTTCATGGAATCAATTTTATCTTTGTAGAGCTTTTCTTCAGTGATATTTCCCACCTGATATTTCTAGCCTCTTCCCTGAAGATCATGTAATTAAAAGTAATACATATATTTATGCATTAAGTTAAATAGAAAAATAAAGACTTGTTGACAATTTTTTTTATAGAAAGGTAGTAAGTTTTTAAACTAATTGAAGTTGATTAACTTCAATCATTTTTTCTTTTAAGTTTCTTTTTTAATTTATTTTGCATAGAAGAACTGGGAATGGGTGTGGGGAGTGAATGGATTCACCAGAGACAGTGGGGAACAGAACAGGCAGATCTACTGAAATAGTCTGCTGAGGGGAGCTGTGGGCCAGACAGGAGAGGTCTGCTGCACCCTATGTGGGTTAGCTTCCAGGTCATAGTGGTGACAACACTGAGACTTAACCCCTAGGCCACCAGGGAGGCCCGATTAACTTCAATCTTAATACAGGATTTATTATGTATATGTGTAGCCTGTGGTTTAAAAAGTTCAGTCAGATATTGGGACAAAATAATGGTTATTCTAAATATTTCAAAATCTAATACCATATTTTATATAGTAGTATAACTTAAATAAGTTTACTATTATTATTGTTGCATTGCTTTCCTTTAGAAATTGCTTCTTAGTATTTTGTTGACATGTTATATTAACATGTTATGTTCACAGGTCCAACCAGAAACCACTATTCAACCTAAATTGAATTTAGATTAAATAGTTGAATAGTTAAATCATTAAACTTTGATTGAAAACTACTTTTTTGTGATGTTATGTAGCATTGATATATTTTTATTTAATTATAACTAAGTTTTGAAAAAGGCAATTTAATTTGAGTACATAGTACAAGTAGGTCAAGATTAAAGATCTTACAAATAAGTCCTGTCACATCTCTTCAAAAAACAATAGATAAATGCCATAGTTTTTGGTGAAGGTCATTTTGTCAGTGTGCCTAATTTCAATATGAAATAATTTTATCATTTTATGTGGATGAGTTTATCAGGATGAAGAATATATTTAATTTAACTATGGTTCCATCAACATATTAGTTTAGGAGAACAGAGAAAAGCAATGAAAGTGTAAAAAAAAAAACAAATATGAGTGGAAGGTTAAATATGTAAATGTTTTTATATGCAATCTATAAGACTATTTTTTGCCTTAGTGTGATCTATGGTCTAGATACTTCATGCTTTCATTATTGCAAAAAATAAAGGAAAGTGTTATTTATATATTTCCACAAATAATATTTGCTTTTATTTATACATTACTTGGTTATAATATCCATATTATTTGCTTATTCCCTTGTGTTTTAGTTTCTTTGCAGTGTGACATTATCATTCCAGTTTTGAAAATTGTTAAAATGCATGTTAAATAAGAGTAAAGTTGGGCCTCCCTGGTGGCGGAGGGGGTTGAGCATTGCACTGTGAGGCAGTCCGCAGCCTCTGCAGCATGAATTTGATCATAGGCCTGCCAGGGAGCAACCCGCACGGCGTGGCAGGCCTCTCCAATTGCGCTTGCTGCTACCCTCAGCAGTGTATTTTGGTCAGTTTGCCTGTTCTGCTCCCCACTCTGTCTTTGGTAAATTCTCTCACCCTCCGCATCTTTGGCCTGTGCCCCAGCTCTTGTATGCATAAATAAATAAAGCTTTAAAAAAAAAAAAACAGAGTAAAGTTTTAGAATGTAGAAAATAGACCTCTGTAGGCCAAAGTCACTGAAAATCTCACTTTCCTAGCATATTGTTATGACAGCTAACGAGAAGTTTAGTGAAAGCAAGAAATATAATACCTTATATATGCATATATAAACCTGTCATATCTAAATAAATGTATATTATATACATAGTCAAATATTAATTAGTAGAAATATCATATGTATATGTGTATATGTGTGTATAAAATATAAAATGGGAAAACCAATAACAAAAATTCTACCAAAAGGTAGGGCTTTTATTGAAACAGCTCTAAAAATCTTTATTTCTGAATGACAGGACATTATTTGAAGTTTTACCCATAATTTTCCCTTTTCTTTTTTATATTGCCTTGTGGCAGCAATGGTTTCTGATGAGAAGTCAACCATTAGTTTTAGATTTAATTGAACATGATAAATCATGAATGAATCTTTCACTCTTGATGACTTCAGATTTTTCTTTTTCCTTTTCCTTTTGAAAGTTTTATTTCAGTGTATATGCTTGACTCGAGTTTATCTGATTGAACATTTTATCTGTAGATGAATATTTTTGCTCAATTTGGGGGGTTTTGGCAATTATTTCTTCTAATATATTATTTGTCCTATTTTGTCTCTCTTCTTTTGTGGCTTTCAAGACAAGCATCCCAGTTTGACAACATCACATAGATTTCTGAACCCCATTAATTTTTTTCATCAATCTTTTTTCCTTTTTGTTTTTAGATGTAAAAAGTGCTAATGATCTGAGTTTACAATTGTTGAATGTTTCTTTTGTTTCAAATCTACTGAAACTCACTAGTGATTTTTTTCATTAAAGTTATTACTTTAATTATTTCTATTCATAAAAGTTATATTACTTTTCCACTCTCTTATTACTTTGTTTTGCTTTTTTTTAATTTCAAGTCTCTAGTGATTTTCTGTTTGAAGAGGCATTTTGAAATAAATTCCTCTAATTCTTTAAAGGCAGTTTCCTTTGGTTCTTTGAATATGTTTATAACAGCTATTTTGAAGTTTTTGTTTATTATGTCTAATAATTGTCCTGTGAGACATTTTCAATGACTGTTTTTGTTCTTTTCATGTGTAGACACACTCTTCTATCTCCTCATTGCTTTTGTTTTTATTTCATCACGAGACATTTTTGATAATCTACTGTAGTAATACTGAATGAGGTTCCCTTACAAAAATTGCCATCTATTTTGTTGTTTCTTTAGTGATTTTTACTGAGCCAGTTTTGCAAAAATCACCTACTCTGCAGTACAGTCATTGATGTTATTGTTCTTTTTTTTTTTTTTAAGATTTATTTATTTATTTGTTTGTTTATTTATTTATTTATGTAAGCACTGGGTACAGTCAGAAGCGCCGGAGGGTGAAAGAATTCACCAGAGCCAGCGCAGGGAGCAGAACAGGCAGAAGGACCGAAGTACACTGCTGAGGGGAGCAGCGGGCGGCAGGAGAGGTCTGCGCGCCATGTGGGACCCTCCCTCACCGGTGGCCGGGGATGGAACCGGCGCTGCAGAGTCTGCGGGCAGCTTCGCAGTCCAGCGGTCTACCGCTGCGCCACTAGGGGAAGCCCTGCTCTTTCTTTTCTTTTCTTCTTCTTCTTCTTCTTCTTCTTCTTCTTCTTCTTCTTCTTCTTCTTCTTCTTCTTCTTCTTCTTCTTCTTCTTCTTCTTCTTCTTCTTCTTCTTCTTCTTTTTTTTTTTTTTTTTTTTTAATGTTTACCATAGCTTCTTTGACTGGCCGATGGGTCATGTATTCTGACTAGCTACAGATAAGTTCCAGGTTGGAAACACCTCAGAGCCAGTGAGGTTGAGGATTGGAGCATAGGCTTACAGTTCAGGCAGCTTGCAATTCTGACTCAGCTTCCATTTTCATATTCAGTACGGTTTCATATTCAGTAGGGAGGAGTATATAGCTGGGGCACTCTCCACCCTCTCCTGAACACTGCACAGTCCAGTGCATACATGAAGACTTTCACATCCCCAATAATATGTAAGGGTTTATCTAATCCTATGACCATCATTTCCCTAGATTTGCCAGTTAGGCATTGGTATTTTACTTGCCATAAGTTGAACAGTAAAATCAAGCTGTGATGTTGAACAATCAAGCTGTGATCTTGGCCTTTCCCATTTGCCACTGGATTGCTATAGTTTTCAGTAATGACTCTAGGCAGGGGGCTTTTCCTTGGATCTCTACCTCGGAGAAGTCAGCCTTCTCTGAAGCAGTGAGGCTGCTAATCCTTTTGACAACTGCCTCAGAGTTGCTGGAGGGCTCTGGGGGAATGGAAGAAACCCCATGTTGAAATGTCACAAATCCACTTCTCTAATCAGGTGCTTTTTGTTTTTTTGTTTGTCCTGAATAAATACACTATAATTTGTGGTATAGCTCTGATTAATTCCCAGTTTTGAAACTTTTTTTTATAGTTTTGTCAGTTTTCATAATTGTTTTATGGTGAGATTATTAGCTGACTCCTCACTCCACCATTTAAGAACTCCCTATCACATCTATTTGCATTTAAATAATAGAAAACTTAAATACATATTATGTTTTTATTCTTTCTTTATCTTTTAAAAAGTTGTTTTATATTAGTCTGTGTTTTTGAAAGTGAATTGTGTGAACTTTACTCGTAAAGACACTTGTGATTAGCATTGCAAGCTCATTCCGTATTTTGGTGTTTGTTTTGTTTTATCTCATACATATCAGCATATAGACTTTTTAAATTGAGTGTAGTCAAATATGTGACTTTTTATGTATATCTAATTTCTGAGAGTCTTCCCTACATTGATACCAGAACTATGTCTAGCTCATAATTTTCTTAAGTCTTATTGAAACATTAAAGAGTGTTTAAATCCATAATCTTTCCGGACTATGTTTTTCATGTATGATTTGCAGTAAAAATCTATTTTATATCTAAATGCTCAGTAAACTATGGTATCACCATATTTATTTAACATTTGTACTTACTTTAATTATATATAGTGACTTTTTGGTATAGAAAATAATGTTAGAAACTGGGTCGTTTTTCTCTTTCATATTAATTTTTTTTAGTCCATTTAATCTTATGAAGGACATTAGATATTTTTGCTAATTATTATATAAAATTTCTTAAAGAACTTAGAAAAAACATATAAAATTAAATTTATTTAAATCTCAATTCATTAGTCTCTTACATATATTGCAACTTGCTCTATTTGATGAATACTATTCACATTTATAAAAATACAATGATATGATTTTAATAGATGCATTACATAGTATATTATATTACAATATAGAAGTATTTCATTGAATAAGTTAAAAATATTCAATTATTGGGGCCTCCCTGGTGGCGCAGGCGGTTGAACGCAGCGCTCTGAAGCTGTCTGCGCAGCCTCTGCAGTGCCAGTTCAATCCCCGTGGGCCTTGGAGCAACCCACCTGGAAAGCACACCTCTCCTGTCTCGCCTGCTGCTCCCCTCAGCAGTGCATTTCGGTTCTTCTGCCTGTTCTGTTCCCTGCTCTGTATCTGGTGAATCCTCTCACTCCTCACCCTCCCACGCATCTGGCCTGTACCCCAGTTCTTGTGTAAATAAAATAAATCTTAAAAAAATTCAATTGTTTCTTTTGTAAATATAGGTTATTTTCCAAAATTTAATTCAGATGAATATCACTACAATCATTGTTTTAAAGGTTTATTTATTTATGTTTACAAGAACTGGGGTATAGGCCTGAGATGCTGGGACTGGTGAGAGGATTCATCAGAGACAGAGTGGGGAGCAGAACAGGAAGACTGACTGAAATACACTGCTGTAGGAAGCAGCAGGCTAGACAGGAGAGGTCTGCTCCATGTATCACTATAATCTATTATTATTTTTTGGGATATATCCAATAATTCTACCAAATTATCCTTTTAGTCTTAAAATATTGAACATGACTTTTAGAAAAATTATTTAGAGTCAATTATATAAACACCAATATTGGTCTATCTTTTCAAATTAGTTCTATCTCACATTTTATTCCAGTACTATCAAAATGATTACTGTGCAAAACAGTGGCCTGTGGTAATAGTTTACCTGTCATACTTGTTTCATTACTGATTTTAATGAAAATAGTCAAGTGTTGCTTGATTAATTACAAAACATTTACTTATGTTATAATTTTTACAATATTAAGAAAATATATGTCCGTTCTTGAATTAAAGCACGTTATCAAAAATGTCATGATCTATACAGATCTATAATAAAAAATACTAATATTCTTTCCCCTTCCTCTCTTTTGCTTTTCAGCAGTCTAAAATATGTCAATGTTAAAATTATTGAATTTGTTTGCAGTCAAACTTTTTAGGTCTCTTTGTATTTAATTTTCAAATTATGAGTTAAGTTTTGTCTATATGTCTGTATTTGTGTGCGTATACATATCAATAATATTTTTAGTGTATATTTGTTTGTAATCATATTAACTAAAAGCCATTTGAACAGTTATACTGTTATAGAGCAACCCCGATATTAAACGGGTTCCCGGCTGTGGGTCCTCACCCGCGCGCTTTATTTATTTATTTATTTATTTATTTTTATAGAGGCATGCTTTATTTATTTAGTTTGTTTGTTTGTTTGTTTTATACATGCACTGGGTACAGTCAGAAGCACGGGAGGGTGAGAGAATTCACCAGAGCCAGAGCAGGGAGCAGAACAGGCAGACGGACCGAAGTACACTGCTGAGGGGAGCAGCGGGCGGCAGGAGAGGTCTGCGCACCATGTGGGACCCTCCTCCGGCAGCCTGGGATCCAACCGGCGCCGCAGAGGCCGCGGGCAGCTTCGCAACCCAGCGCTCAACCACTGCGCCACCGGGGAGGCCCCTCACCCGCGCGCTTTAAAGGGACTTATGAATACTCTACTACAGACACACACAAAAGGTTAATAAAAGGTTTATTTACAAGAGAAAAGGAAATAAGGAAAATGTACAACTCAGGGAGAAAATAGGGAAATAAAGTCTTTAATGTGTCCTACACGATCCGACGACCTGGAAACCCAAAGTCATTCTCAGAGCTGGCCGGACGCTGCGAGCTGGCAGAGAGCCAAAAATGAGAATCCCCAAAGCCCACCTGTCTGCCTTTTATATCCACCTGGCTGCTTAACCTCACCCTCAGGTCCCAGCCACCTTCCCTTTGGTGGTGATGGGATTTGGAGTTCCCTGTGTCTTTGGCTTTGACCTGGGGTGGGGGTGGAGTCCACAAAACCTATATGGAATTAGCTTTGGGACATCCTTGTCCCCCTAACAATACTTTATTTTTATTTATATTTTTTTTGAGGATTTTTGGCTTGGTCATTGTTACACAGTTTGTGTAACAAGAATGTCTTTCTGACTTTTTTTTGTTTTTATTTAAATTTTATTTTTATATTCCTCATACAATTACAACCCCTTTATTTTTTACCTCAATCCCTCCTTTCCCTACCCCCCACCTGCCATAGAGTGTCTCTGGTTCATAGTTGTTTGTTGATTTTGACATTTTCTTTCTTATAGTTATTCTTTTTCCTGGTCCCTTATTTAAGTTTTCTAGATTCCTGCTATGAGTGAGACCATCTGGTATTTTTCTTTCTATTTCTGGCTTATTTCGCTGAGAATGATCCCTTCCAGGTCCATCCATGTTGCTTCAAATTGCATGTGTTTATCTTTTTTGAATGCTGAGTAATATTCCATGGTGTATATGTACCACATCTTCTTGATCCAGTCACCTATTTTTGAGCATTTAGGTTGTTTCCAAAGCTTAGGTTTTGTAAATAGCTGCTATAAACATAGGGGTGCAGGTGTTCTTTGGAATTGATGTTTCTGTGTCCTTTGGGTAAATACCTAGGAGTAGAATTGCTGGATCATATGGAAGCTCTATGTTTAGTAGGTCAAGAAATCTCCACACAGCTCTCCATAGAGGTTGGATAAGTTTGCACTCCCACTAACAGTGCCGGAGAGTTCCTTTTTCTCCACAACCTCACCAACATTTGTTGTTGCTAGTTTTTTTAATACGTGCCAGTCTCACTGGTGTAAGATGGTATCTCATTGTAGTTTTGATTTGCATTTCCCTGATTACAAGTGATGTTGAACATTTTTTTATATGCCTGTTGGCCATTTGTATTTCCTCTTCAGAGAAGTTTCTCTTTAGCTCTTCTGCCCATTTTTTGACTGGATTATTTTCTTTTTTTTTTTTTTTTTTTTTTGTTGAGCCTCATTATCTCTTTGTAGATTTTTGTGATCAGTCCTTTATCATTAGTGTTATGTGTAAAAATGTTCTCCCAGTCGGTGTGGTTTCTCTTTTTTTTTTTGTTATTGTCTCTTTTGCTGTGCAGAGGCTCTTTAATTTGATGTAGTCCCAGCTGTTTATCTTTGCCTTCACTATCACTGCTTTGGGTGATCTGTCTGTAGAGATGTCTTTGATGTGCGTATCATGTTATGTAGTGTTTCACCTATATTTCCTTCTATGAATTTTATGGTTTCAGGTCTTATGTCTAGTTCTTTAATCCATTTTGAGTTGGTTTTTGTGCATGGTGTTAGGTAGTAGTCAAGCATCATTCTTTTGCACGTAGCAACCCAGTTTTCCCAGCACCATTTATTGAACAAACTTTCTTTGCTCCAATGCATATTCTTTGCTCCTTTGTCAAAGATTACATGACCATAAATCTGTGGGTTTATTTCTGGATTTTCTATTCAATTCCATTGGTCTGTGTGTCTGTTCTGGTTCCAATACCATGCAGTTTTGATGATTATGGCTTTGTAGTACAGTTTGAAGTCTGGGAGTGTGATGCCTCCATTCCCTTCTTTTATTTCAGGAGAGCTTTGGCTCTTCAGGGTTTTTGGTGATTCCATATGAATTTCATTATACTTGTTCTATTTCTTTGAAGAATGACATTGAAATTTTGATTGGAATAGCATTGAATCTGTATATTGCTTTTGGTAGGATGGCCATTTTAATAATGTTTATTCTTCCAATCCATGAGCAGGGGATGTCTTTCCATTTCTTTGTGTCTTCTTCTGTTTCTTTTAACAGTGTTTTATAGTTTTCTTTGTATAGGTCCTTTACCTCTTTTGTTAGATTTATCCCCAAGTATTTGATTTTTTTTTTGTTTTGACAATAAAAGGGATATTTTTTTTTTATTTCTTCTTCTTCAGATTTATTGTTTGTGTATAGGAAGGCTACTGACTTTTGCGTGTTGATTTTGTATTCTGCCACTTTACTAAACCGATTGATGAGTTGAATTAGTTTTTCTGTGGAGTTTTTGGGGTTCTCTATGTATATTATCATATCATCTGCAAATAGTGATAGTTTGACTTCTTCTTTTCCTATTTGGATTCCTTGTATGTCTTTCTCTTGTCTTATTGCTCTAGCTAGGACTTCCAGTATTATATTGAAAAGCAGTGGTGAGAGTGGACATCCTTGTCTTGTTCCAGATCTTAATGGAAATGTTTTCAGCTTTTCACCATTGAGAATGATACTGCCTGTTGGCTTGTCATATATGGCCTTTATAATGTTGAGGTATGCTCCTTGTATCCCAAGAATTTCAAGGGCTTTTATCACGAATGGGTGTTGCACTTTGTCGAAAGCTTTCTCAGCATCTATTGATATTATCATATGGTTTTTATATTTCTTTTTGTTGATGTGTTAGATAATGTTGATTGATTTCTGGATGTTGAACCATCCTTGTGTCCCTGGAATGAATCCTACTTGGTCATGGTGGATTATCTTATGGATACACTGTTGAATTCTGATAGCTAAAATTTTATTGAGGATTTTTTGCATCAGTGTTCATTAGCAAGATTGGCCTGTAGGTTTCTTTTTTGTGTGTTGTCCTTCTTTGGTTTTGGTATTAGTGTAATGTTGGCTTCATAGAACATGTTTGGTATTATCCCTTCCTTCTCAATTTTTTGGAAGAGTTTGTGAAGGATAGGCACTAATTCGTTTCTGAACATTTGGTAGAATTCATTTGTAAATCCATCAGGTCCAGGGCTTTTGTTTTTTGGGAGGTTTTTGATTACCATTTCAATTTTGATGCTTGTAATTGGTCTGTTTAGGTGTTCTATTTCTTCTTTATCTAGCTTTGGGTGATTGTAGAGTTGTAGGAATTTGTCCATCTCCTCTAGATTGTTGAACTTGTTTCTATGTAACTGTTCATAGTAGTTTCTGAATATTCTTTTGATTTCTGTTGTGTCCATTGTGATTTCTCCTCTTTCATTTATGATCCTGTTTATTTGTTTATTTGTGCTTTCTCCCTTTTTTCCTTTGTGAGCCTGGCTAGGGGTTTGTCTATTTTATTTATTTTTTCAAAGAACCAGCTCTTGGTTTCATTGATCTTTTGGATTTATTTATTTATTTTTTTTTCAGTTTCCATTTCATTTATTTCTAATTTGGTTTTTATTATTTCTTTTCTTCTACTGGTTTTGTTTTTTTGTTGTTGTTGTTGTTGTTTTTCTAGTTCTTTGAGCTTTGAGATTAGATTGTTTCTTTGAGTTCTTTCTTGTTTCTTGATGTGAGCTTCTATTGCTATATATTTTCCTCTTATTGCTGCTTTTGCTGCATCCCATATATTTAGGAAATTGGTGTCCTCCTTGTCATTCAATTCAAAGAATTTTTTAATATCTTCTTTGATCTCCTTGTTAGTCCAGTGGTCTTCCAGTAGTGTGGGTTTCAATCTCCATGAGGAAAGAGAGTTCTTTGCCTTCTTTTTATGGTTTATTTCTAGTTTGATGCCTTCATGGTCAGAAAAGATGCTTGTTATGATTTCAATCTTGGTGTATCTGTTGATGTTTGTCTTGTGTCCCAGTATGTGATCGATCCTGGAGAATGATCCATGTGCGCTTGAGAAAAATGTGTACTCAGATTTTTTGGGTTAAGTGTTCTATATATGTCTGTTAAGCCCAAGAGCTCTAGATCCCTATTTAGAGCTTTAGTGTCTTTACTTATATTTTGTCTCGTTGATTTATTCATTGTTGATAGTGGTGTGTTGAAGTCTCCTACTACATACATGTTTTCTCTGATGTCTGTTTTCAAAGATGACAATAGTTGTCTGATATATTTTGGTGCCCCTTCGTTTTGTGAGTATGTTAATGAGTGTTGTTTCTTCTTGAAGTATTATCCCCTTGATCATAATGTAGTGACCATTGGGGTCTCTTTTTACCTTTTTGAGTTTGAAATCTATTTTATCTGATAAAAGTATAGCTGTTCCTGCTTTCTTATTTGGTCCATTTGCTTGTAGGATTGTTTTCCATCCTTTAACTTTGAGTCTATTTTTATCTTTTGCAGCTAAATGTGTTTCCTGGAGACAGCAAAAGGTTGGGTTTTGTTTCTTAATTCAGCCTGTGACTCTGTGTCTTTTTATTGAAGAGTTAGGCTATTTAAATTTAGAGTTAATATTGATATGTCAGCATCTCTGTTTGCCATTGTGTTTGTCTTTCCTTTGATTTTATTTATTTATTCTTTTAATAACTTTTTTTTTGGCCTTCTTTCATTGTTATTCGCCCCTCTGAGGTTCTGGCTTTGGGACTCCTTGTAGCATTTTTTGGAGTGGGGGTTTAGTCGTAATGAAATTCCAGAGTTTCTGTTTGTCTGGGAAGGTCCTTATTCTTTCTTCATAGAGGAAGGAAAGCTTTGCAGGATAGAGTATTCTTGGTTGGCATATGTTGTCTTGAAGTCTGTTGACTATGTCCTCCACTCTCTCCTTGTCCGTAGTGTTCTTCAGAGAAGTTTGATGTCAGTCTGATTGGTTTTCCTTTGTATGTTATCTGTTTCTTCTCTCTTGTCAGCTTCATTATTTTTTCCTTGTCTTGGATTCTTTGTAGCTTTACTATTATGTGTCTTGCTGTATGTTTCCATTCATCATGGAAGTTTGGTGTTCTTTTAGCTTCTTGTATATCAATTTTCAGCTCCTTCTTCATGTTTGGGAAGTTCTTTTCAATTATTTCCTTGAATATTTTCTCTGTTCCTAGGTCTCTCTCCTCTCCTTCTGGGATTCCTATAACGCTTATATTTCCTTTCCTCTTGGAGTTAGATAGTTCCCGAAGTCTTTCTTCAGTCTTTTTTCATTCATACTTCTCTTTCCTTTTCTGTTTTGGTTCTTTTTATTTCTGTGTCTTTGAGAATGCTTATTCGTTCTTCCATTTCCTCTATTCTGTTATCACT
Source organism: Talpa europaea (assembly GCF_964194135.1). NCBI lineage: Eukaryota > Metazoa > Chordata > Mammalia > Eulipotyphla > Talpidae > Talpa > Talpa europaea. The sequence continues at coordinate 110,163,757 of NC_140071.1, read as the reverse complement.
GCTTTTCCCAGCATTCTTTAACTCTTCTGTTAATCCTTTGATCTCCTGCATTTCCTTCATTTCCCTCTTTAGGGACTCAGTTTCATTCTTTTGAGGGTTGTTTTCCTTAATGACTTACATCAGTTTTTTCATCATGGCAATTTTAAATTCTTTTTCTGGAAGGCTCATAAGTTCTTCCAAGTCACCATAGTTGCTATCTGGTGGGTGTTTTTTTTTGTATTTTTTTTTTTTTTTGGTGGTGTATCTTTTTTCTGAGGCATTGCTACTTTGCTTGTAGTTTTTCTTTTCCCTGCTGCCTGTATTCTAATTTGCCTTATGCGTTGGGACACTGTGCCGCTGGTACTGGCTGGCATCTTTTTGGTGTGTTCTTTTGGGAGTTTCAAAAACTGGCAATCCAAACGAGTCAAAAACTTTTATGCCAGAAGTCTAGTGAGGCAGTGGTACTTTGAGTATATTAATGGTCACTGTCACAGAATCTCTCCTCCTTCTGTGTTTAGTTACAAAGGTGTGTCTTGAAGTTCCACAGACTTCTCTGGCAGTTGGGCAGCTGGATTGCACTTTGGGTTCCAAATCTCTGGATCCTCCTCTGGGCTCCAACTTTCTGCCCAGTGGGACTGGGCTTGTGGGGGCCTTCAGCTCACCTCTGACTGCAGGGAACCTCCTCTCTCTGGCTCCATGGGGAGCCTTCTGCCAGATTCAAGCAGTCTTTATTGAGGAAAGGTCCCTGTTCTAAAATGGTGCTTTGGAGACAGGCACACTCTTCCATGCAGACCTGGTCTGCCCCTGCCATGGGTGCCCGCTCCCCCTCTGGGTTCGGACTGCTGGCCTGAATGGGCCTGGCATGGGCGAACTTCCCAGCTCACCTCTGACTCCTCCTGGAGCCTTCTGCGGCTTCAAGCAGTCTTTACTGAAGAAAGGTCCCTATTCTATGGGGTGTTGGTGATTTTTTCTGGTCGCTAGGTGGCGCCAGAGATCTCTCCTAGTGTCCTTGGGGAGCTGTTTTTTTTTTACCCCAGGGGACAGGGCAACAGAGTGGGAGTGGTGCAGAAAGCCTCAACGGCTTTGGGGTGCTGTGTTTTCCTTGTGCCCCACCGTCGTGGGGATCCCACACACAGACACACACAGAATTTCATGCCCCGGGTCTCAGTTCCAAAGCCCTCAGGTCCAGGACGTGGGCTGTATCCCAGTTCAGTGTCCACAGAAATGGCGCCTTTTGCACCCCGCTCCCGTGTCCGGGTACCTGGTTTCTGATCACTCAGTGAGGGATATTCACCTCAGTGAGGGCCCCTGCGTGTCTCCCTGCAAGCCTAGGTCGCAGGTGCAGGGACTTGGGCAGCCGCGATCTGCCAATCCTTTTCAAGCACTCTGCTTTTCCACACACGCTGACCGTGCAGCCTGGGGTTGTTTGTAGGTCTCCAGGAGACTTTGTTTTTCTCTAATGGTGCCTGGAGCCGTTCACTCACCAATATGGGAATCCTGCAGGGTTCTCCACAGCTCCAGTTCATGGGGTGTGGTGGCTGAAATAGTTCCTTTCCACTCTCAGTCCTGCTTGATGCGTAGTTTGTTCTTTTGGTTGTTTTAGGTTTTTTTTTTGTTTTTTCCTCCTTTCTGTTGGTTGGAGAGTGCCGACTTTGTGGGAGGGGAGGGTAGCGGGGGAGGGTAGCATAGCTTTCCTCCCTACTAGTCCTTTTTTTTTTTTTTTTTAAGATTTATTTTTATGTATTTATTTTTACAAGCACTGGGTACAGTTAGAAGCGCAGGAGGGTGAGAGAATTCACCAGAGCCAGAGCGGGGAGCAGAGCAGGCCGACTGATGAAGTACACTGCTGAGGGGAGCAGCGGGTGGCAGGAGAGGTCTGTGCACCATGTGGGACCCTCCTCTGGTGGCCGGGAAGCAGCCGGGGATGGAACCGGCACTGCAAAGGCTGCGGGCAGCTTCGCAACCCAGCGCTCAACCGCTGTGCCACCAGGGAGGCCCTTCTAGTCCTCTTTTATGGCAACTTTCTTCTTCGGGTAGTTTGCTGGAGTTGCCCGTTCATCTTCCGTGTCCCAGTTCTCACTGGGACCTGCCACTTTTCCTCCCTATTAACTTTTTTAAAATGGGAGATTTACTCGTGTGTTTCCTCGCTGTCATGTTGATCCTTCCCCAGTTATACTTTATTGATCTCCTGTATTATCCTACTTTCCCCCTACAGTTTAGTTATTGATTTTAATTATTCCTTACTTATTAAATTACTTCTTAAATTCCTTCTTTTTTTAAAGGTTGTTATTTTCTTAGAATTGTTTTATGCCTGAGAATATTTACCTTGCTCTTAGTAAGTGTATTGATAACCATTCCCAGGCATGAAATTTCAGGGACAAAATATTCCTTTTTGAAATTGTGAACAGATTTTGGCAATGACTTTCAGAGATTTGCAGTATAGAGAAATCTGCTGTTGGTACGGTATTGTCCTAATGGTTCCATTCATTAGGTGTGTGGTCAGGAAGAATACAATATGTAGATGAATGCTTACATAGCAGTGTCATGGGAAGATTATTGGGTTTGAAGTAGAAAAAGCAAGTCCTTGTCCTAGTTTTACTAAATCTCAGCATTTGGTAAATAAAAAAGTGGCTCAGGTAATTAAAAAAAAATGATACCCAATCTTTTAGTTTGTATTTTAGGCAGAATTTATGATGACTTTTTGTAATTTCCAACACCTTGACTTCACATATCTGTTTAATCCTAATTCTCAATCCTGTTTTCTACTTTTTGTATTCAGTATAATTTCATCTATTATGACTCAGCTTATTAGAGATGGGATATTTTTCTGTCTCTACAACTTACCTGTCTAGCAGTCTAAATACATGTTTATTATGTAAGTTACTACCTCTAAACTTTGACTGAAGAATTCTTCAACATTTTTCCATCCTTCCCTATTATATATTTTGTGACTCTATTTCTGTTGCAGTTAAGTGAATATATATATATATATATATATGTACATCTCCTATATATGTACATCTCCATAAAATTCCTACCCCCCTTATTTTGACCCTATTCCCTCCTCTCCTCACCCCCCCCCCAGTAGTGTGTCTCCAGTTTATAGTTGCTGTTGGTTTTGATTTTTACTTTATTATAATTACATGGATGGATCTGGAAGGGATCATGCTCAGTGAAATAAGCCAGAAAGAAAAAGAAAAATACCGGACAGTCTCACTCATAGCAGGAATTAAGAATACCTAAATAAGGGACCAGGAAAAAGACTAATTATAATTAAGTGAATACATTTAATCTCTATTTTACTTGTACATTGCCATTATATGGGAGTTGATAACTCCGAGTGAAGGAATAGGAATAACAAAAGAAAACTAATAGGTCATAAATTCAGAAATAATTAGTATGGAAAATTTCACATAAATTTTATTTTATTTTTTTAAGATTTATTTTTTTAAGATTTATTTTATTTTGTTTATTTGTTTATTTATTTATTTATTTATGCAAGCACTGGGTACAGTCAGAAGCTCGGGAGGGTGAGAGAACTCACCAGAGCCAGAGCGAGGTGCAGAGCAGGCAGAAGGACTGAAGTACACTGCTGAGGGGAACAGCGGGTGGCATGAGAGGTCTGTTGTGCCATGTGGGACCCTCCTCTGGTGGCCGGGGAGCAGCTGGGGATCTAGCTGGTGCTGCAGAGGCTGCGGGCAGCTTCGCAACCCAGCGCTCAACTGCTGTGTCACCAGGGAGGCCCTCACATAAATTTTAAATGACATACAACATTCATTCTGAAACATGGGTCCTCTATTGTGTAAAATCAAGGTCTCATTTTCTTTTAGGTGAGGTTGTTAATTTTTTATATTTATGAATTATTATTAGTCATATTTTAGAATTAGATCATGTACACATGGATGTTTGAAGTTGTATTCCCAAAATGATATATGCATGTGCAAACTAGTGGCAAACCAATGAAATTGTGGAAAAAGAAGTCAGAAAAAAATAAATAAAACTGGCAACTGGCAATTCACTTATGAAATTCCAGATACTGAAAGTATATATTAACTCACTTTTTAACTAATTAATTAAAAAATAATTCGCTTCCTTACTGTATGTAAATGATTTGATAATTTAGATAAGATCAATACACTCATTAAAGCCATACATAGATTTATACATGTAGAAAAAGAAGCTCAGTGATAATACCCATTTAGAGGGAATACTCTGTACAAAAGCTTAGTTATTTGAGGAAGGAGGATGTTGTAATATTGCACCAATTAAAGGACACATAAGGGACCATATGTAAAACTCAAATTTAAATTTGTGCTGTGTATATTGTAAATACATATTGCAAATATGTAAGAGTTTGTGTCTATAAAGAAGTCACACATAATTCTTTTACTTCTTTCCTCCCATAAATTCCTTAACCATTAACCAAATCCCACTAAGTTTCCAATTTATGCCCATGTAGTAAGAAAAATTAAGTTACTCTGACCGACAATTAACTGAAAGGACTATAACATATCGGATGTGTTAGTATTTACATGTGTTAGAAAGCTCACCTGCATGTGTTTGAATGTGCATTTGCCTACATGTACATGTGTGTTGCATGTGGATTTGTTCACATATGCATGCATGTGTCTGTATGTGTCTGTATAGGCGTGGTGAATCTGCACTTATGTGTAGATGAACATATAACTTATATGACTTCTCAATTTTTTTAGACTTGTACTAATGATCTTGGGTATCTAATGCAAATGGACTTGGATAGTTGTTCTTCAGAAAATATGTTCAAAATGCAAATTATCAGCCACGTCCACTCTAGACCTACTGAATCAAAAACTATAAGTAATGGTCCAATTTTCTGTCATTAACAATCTTAGTTCATCATATGAAAATTAATTTGAAGATCCATTAATTAGAAAAGGCACTTATAGTGTAGTTTCATATAAAACAAATAATGACAATCTTTTAAGTGATTTTCAAATGAGGATATTTTGTTAAATCATTCTGGAGCAAAATCAAGTACTTTAATAATACCATATCCTCTGTTATAAGGGACATTGGAACATGACAATTCATCTCCTTTAAAAAAAAATAAGTTATTCTGATTAATGGCTTTTGTATATTTGTTTATTTCTGAAAAATTAAAAACCAAGCTACCATTAATAAATAGAGTTAAGATTAAAAATCATAAAACAAGCAGATGATAGCAAAAGCATCAATACAACCCAATCTTATTTTTTTAACAATTTTTTTTAGATGTTATTTATATATTTCTGTGTAGTAGAACTGGTGAAAAGGCCCGAGGTGCAGGGGCTAAGAGGATTCACCAGAGAGCCGAACAGGCAGATCTACTGAAATACACTGCTAAGGGGAACAGTGGGCAAGACAGGAGGGAGGGGCCTGCTGCATCATGTGGGTTAGCTCTCTGGCCTGGGATGGAATTCAGATCTTGGTGGTAGTAGCGCTGTCTTTACACCTTGGCCACTAGGTAAGGCCACATTTTTTTTTTTTTTTAAGTTAAAGATCTTATTTCCTACGTTTATGCAAGACAAAAAAATACAGATATAATATAAAAAATTCAATGTTAGCAGGGATAGTGTAGAAATCTGGGATTCTGATTCTTACCATTATTGGTTTCATTATAAAAGTTTTTGAAGTCTTGCATAGCTTACAAAGTTAGTCCCCTTAACTGGAAATAGTTTACAATTTTCAATTTGTCATATTGACTGAATAATGCAGACATTGTTTCTTTATACAGGAATGGTTGTTAGATATGATAAAATTTGGACATCTAGTTTTAATAACAATACTAAGAAATTTACAGAAGAAAGAGAACTGTACTATTAAGGGATTAAATTTTGTCATTAGTAAAGTCAATAATAAATTTTGGGGGGTAAATAATTTACTTATCACATTAGGATCACAATTAAATCATGAGCTATATCAAGAGAATTTATTAGATACAACAGGTGATTTATACAAGTGAAAATACTATTAATATCAAATATCTTTTCAAATATATTGCTATCCGAAATTTGAGAAAAATTTTTACTTGAATTTCATTTCCTATTATGAGGATGGTTTAAATTTTCTTTTTTTAAAAAAAAAACCTTTTTTTTTTTTTTTAAGATATATTTATTTACTTATACAAGCACTGGGTACAGTCAGAAGCGTGGGAGGGTGAGAGGATTCACCAGAGCCAGAGCAGGGATCAGAACAGGCAGACTGATGAAATACACTGCTAAGGGGAGCAGCGGGTGCTGCGCGCCATGTGGGACCCTCGCTGGCGGCCAGGGATCGAACCGGTGCTACAGAGGCTGCGGGCAGTTTTGCAACCCAGCAGCCCAGCGCTCAACCGCTGCACCACTGGGGAGGCCTGAGGATGGTTTAAACTTTCTATGAAAAATTTAGGCAGATATGATTTGTTGCATTTATACAGTCATCTAATTAATATTTTAACCATGTTATAATTAAATTTATATATTGTGTCCAATAATTTTTATTAAAATTTTAAAACAATTTTATTAAAAGTCTAGGACTCCTTTTGCATCAAGAATCAAGCTTAGTACTGACAAGGATACACTTGAGGCTTGTGAACTCCTAATAATATAGAACTCCTATTCTAGTAACAGCATACAGAGTGGGAATTTTTCTACTATGAATAACAGATGGGTCTTTTTTTTTTCCCCTAAAGTTTTATGTATTTATTTATGTATTTATGTATTTATGTATTTATTTATACAAGAACTGGGGGGGGGGTATAGGCCAGATTTGAGGGAGGGTGAGAGGATTCACCAGAGACAGAATGGGGAACAGAACAGGCAGACTGAAGAAATACACTGCTGAGGGAAGCAGTGGGCATGTCAGGGGAGATCTTTGGGTTGCTCCCTTGCCGGCTGGGGATTGAACCTGTACTGCAGTTGCTGTGGACATCTTCACAGTGCTGTCCTCAACTGCCTGCACCACCAGGGGAGACCCAACAGATGGGTCTTAAAGTAACAGTTACATGCAATTTTAAACCTTTGTAATTAATTTCTTCATGGCTACCAGAACAATATGATCTGGTACTAACAGTGTGGCCATTATGAGAGTATTTTTGGTTTTATATTTCAGATATCCATATAAATACTGCAAATATTTTAATTTTATCTTAAGTGACTACTAGCTACTTAAAAAGTAAAACTTTTGTTTTTTACTGATTTTGCATTATTTATGAAAATATTATACATTTTTACCTGTTTTTTAAATAACATTTTTTTCTGAAAGAAATGTCTTATATTATTGCCTTTTAGATTCTCTTGGGATATACACCAACTGTAAAACAGAGTAATATATTAGAGAAAGATTGCAATTAGAAAATGAACTTGTTTATAATCCATTACCTCATTAAGAACAAAACTGATACTACCATAAAATGACATCAGATGATCCTGTAATAATGTGTCAGTAAACAGATTCACAAAATCTTCAAATAGTCTTCCCAAAATCATATTGAGTCTAATATTGAGTTAGATGTATTTCAGTTTGGAGTACCATTTGAATGAAGATGAGTAAGTAACTTCACTTAAGTAATTTCTAATGCATTTATGTCAGTTTCCCTTTGGAATGATATTTCTAAGACGTAGAAACCATCCCGATGATCAAATACAGATGTTACAAGGCATACAGCAGCTCATGTGTTTCCTTTAAGAAGTTTAGAGCACATGAAGCTGTACTGGTAATACTATCAGGCATACCTATGCAGACTAGGAAAAATAAAAATCACTCTCCTTTTTTAGCACCATAATTGTTCTGACACAAACTCATTTTTTTAAATTTTATACATACATTAATTTAAAACAATTCAACTAATCTCATAGTCCTGAAAATAGCAACAACAAAAGACTCGTGGTATTTTAACCTTATTGAAAAACTGAACATAGTAAATAATTTACCAACCCATATTCTGACTGAAAGAGTTCTATTTATCAAGAGAAACTGAACAAAATAATCTAAGTATCATCAATCCATTTCTGTCTGTCTATCATCATCTATCTATCGGTCAATCAATCGATCGGTCTGTCTATCTATCTAGAGAGAGATGGAGAAATTTAACTAAAGGGATTGGCTCATGCATTACTGGGTCTCACAAGTCCAAAATCTTCAGGGTAGGTTAGCAGCCTGGAAATTCCAAAAGTAATCAATCTAGTGTTAAATCCCAATCAGCCTGGAGACAGAGCCCCTTTCTCTTTGTGGAGAATTACTCAGTCTTAGCCCTTACAACTTTTCACTGATTGAACGGGGCTCACTTATGTTAAGAGAGTCATCTGTTACACTCAAAGTTCAATGATGTCATGTTAATAAACACATCTAAAAAATGCCTTCGCAGCAACATGCTGGATTGGTGTGTGAACAAATAACTAGAAAACATAGTCTTGGCAAGTTCAAACATAAAATGAACTATCATAGTTGTTATAAACTGGTGCCAAAAAAAAAAAATGCTTCAGGAAATATTTACAAGATCAAGCATTGTGGCAGTATTTGTCAGAACATTCAAATGACATTATCCCAAATGGCCTTTAACCAAGATGTTTGTTGAATAAATTATAATGCAACAACCTAAGAAATATCATACAGAATTAAAAATAAGAAAGGAGCAAACTACACATGAATATCAAAAGGTCTCTAAGATACATTGTTGAAAAATGAAGGGCACTGCAATATTATGTATAATATGCTTGTCTTTGTGTTAAAGGGAGGGGTGAGAGTGTTTATATGTATATGAAAATATAAGGAAGGATATAATCAAAACAAAAATATTTTACTATGGTGGTGATGAGGTGGATATGCAGAAACTTATCAGAGAGAAAAGAGGATCAGATAGTGGATAAGGGATAGAGAAGATAATGAATAAAGTGAAAATATGTATCACAGATTTTATTCTGTTTTTGGATTTTGAAACATGCACATGTTTACTTTTAAAGATAAAGGTAGGTAGATATGATCGATAGTGTTCTTCCAACACTTAATTTCATAACTATGTAAAATGGTAAAATTGTACAAAATAATATTGTGTGCACAATAAATATCATATGCAATATAAATATAAGTATTTTTAATTACTGAAATTTCCAGAGTTTTTAAAAGATGCAGCATTTATAACATAACAACAAGGAACATTCACATGTCAATAAGAGAAGTAAAGTACTTAAATTAGAATATTTTAAAGTTAAATTATTTTAGAAGATATTCATCTAACATAGACTCTTTGTTCAAGCACATAATTTATGTTATTTAGATATAAGGACTTTGCTTATTGAAAAACTGATAGTAGAAACCTTGAAAATAATGTCCATTTTGATCAATGCAGATTAAATTTTTAAATAATATCAATGTAAAATGTATTTATATGTGGTGTGTACATTTTACTCTGAATTTAATAAAAAAAGAAGGGGATGATTTGTGATTGATTGAATCAAACTTCAGTAATTGACATAATGATAACCATAGACTTTAAAAACTATTAAAGGATAGAGAGCTTGTTCTGATACAGGTCTTCAATATCTCATGGTTAAAGCATTTTTATTTAACAGTGGGTAGGGAAGGACATTGAGATTATCTAGTTCAGCCAACTTATTTTACAGATAAGAATATTGTGAGCTAAAAATTCCACAAGTTATTGTGACAAACATTGTATAGCTAGTTTTTGGCAGAATTATAACCAACACCTAAGTCTCCTGACTTGCAATTCAGTAGACTGTTCTCTATATATTTTTTGATTTCCTATATAATAAACTATGTACAAGACAACATTAATTTTAAAGGTCTGCTAATTAAGCTAACCATATCTGATAATGATATTTTTATTTATATAATATTAAAAACTTGTAAATTACTTAGGGAGATATTTGCCATTTTCAAGTAAAATTCATGGTTAATTTTAAATGAATATTTGAAATACCAATATAGTGAAATTAAAATTTCCAGAGTTTGTTTCCACTAACACTTTTTATTCTACAGCATAGGAGTAAATTATGCTATGATTTTATGTAAATTAAATATAATTGGATTTTATCCCTATAAGTTTTCATTGGGGATGCTTTCAAGTAATTGTAGAAACCATAGAAAAATTAGTGACCTTGGTATCTTTGGCATAACACTGTTTCCACCTACTATTGAGTAAAAGTTGGACGATATAAATGTTAAATTTGTGCTGTTGTGCTGATAGTGAAACTTAACGAAAGCTGCCATGCTATTAAACTAAAGTTAAAAGAGTAAAGCTGAAGAAATTTCTCTATTGTAAGAGAAATGTGAGCTTTGCAGAAAGTAAATTGGCTAGGAGAAATTCAATGAGGTGCCATCTAAAATGAGTAGATAAAGTAAAGAGAGTGCTTTGTATAACCCGTGAGAAAGCAATTTAGATATTCTTGGTGATAGCTCAGATGTCTGGATGCCTAGAAATAATCTAAATCTGAAACTACTTGAAGGATATTGAACAGGAAGAGTCTGTCTTATATCATTTTTGTGTTTATCTTTGCTTGTTGATCTGTCATCATTGTTAAACACTCATTATTTATTGTATCATTTTATTAAAAAATAGTGAAAGAACAAAAATTCAAAACTCCAAAGTTGCAAGTAGATCCATGTCCAGGGAATTTCTCTTATGAGAACACTGCCAAATTTACCATTCTATTCCAAATGGAACTGATCTTATTTTAATAAAATTGCTCTCAAGCTTATATTCATATATTTTTGACATTAACTATCTCTGGCCACCCAAAAAATTACATTTCTACAATTAAATAAATCTTTGGTAAATTATAGATGAATATATGGTCATACAAAAACACATTTCTAGACATAAAAATCCAAAACTATTCCATCTCATCATTCATTACTTATTATTGGGAGGAGCTCTGTTACATATTTATGTTTCTTACCTAATTTAATCCCTACAAGCACCTAATAAACTAGATACTTCCAACTGCCAAATGTTAAGAGAGACAAAGATCACTAAACTTGTCAAACTAGTAATGGATAAGGCTGGTATTTGTACCTAGTTCTTTTTAGGATAAAAGTAAATGCGTTGATGATTTAATAAAAATAAAATCATAAATGTATTAGAAAATAGATTAATACATGTATTTATTTCAGTTAAGAAGTATTTCAAAAGCATGAACCATACAGCAAGAAAATGTAATGACTGATTTGACTGCAAAAATAATTTTAAATGACTTGGTAAAAAAGTAAACTACAAAGGAAATTAGTGCCGTTTGTGTTAAATAGCAACAAAGGAGCCAATGCTATTGATTAAAATGTTCAATAAAAATGGGGACAGAGATAGTTATAAAATATTTATAAAGGAAGAAATACAAATTAATCTATATAAATAATGTTAATCTATAAAAAGATGCTGAAATAACAAGTATTTAATTATGTAAGCTGCTTTAAACTTGAAAAATTTTACTTTTAACCCATGACATAGGTAAACATCTTTTAAAAATTATACAGTAACCAACACATTTATTAAAGAAAATTTGCATTCAGAATGTTGGGGAAAAATTTAGACTTTAAAAGCACTGATCATCAAGGTAAAAAAACAGAACCAATTATTGACCATTTTTAAAAAAGCATTCAGTATTATAAAATATACTGAGTTTACAGTACATTTTTTTATGGTAAAAAGCACCATTTTTTTTAACATTAATTTTATTTATGCAAGAACCGGGGTACAGGCCAGATGTTCAGGAGGGTGAGAGGATTCACCAGAGACAGAGTGGGTAACAGAACAGGTAGATTGATGAAATACACTGCTGAGGGGAGCAGCAGGCGAGACAGGAGAGGTCTGCTTTCGCTATGTGGGTTGCTCCCAGCCGGGCAGGGATTGAACTGGCAGTGCCTCACAGTGCTGCACTCAACCACCTGTGCCACCAGGGAGACCCCCAGCACCAATTTTCTTACATTGTCAAATACATAAAGGTAAGATCTTATCTTTTGATAAGAGCTATACAAAAATTAAGGATAGAGTTGTTTTGTTTAGGTTTTTTTTGCTAGCAAACTAACAAATTATGGAAAATACCTGGTATTTTATTGAATTTGAAGACTAGAACTAAATTGAGTGACCCGATAATTCATCGTTTATTTCTGAAAGCAATGTGTTTTATTTTCTAATTATAAAATGCATAAGTGCTTAGTCATAATGGATTCAGAACTTTGTCTATCTTTTTTCCACAGTTGAAACTGGTTTATGTGGTAAAAGTTGTAGGAAAATGGGCAAAATTAAAAAAACAAAAAAACTAGTAAAAAAGCAATCAACACACTTTCCCTAAATTGAAAGAAATCTTCACTGTAAGAATGCCTTGTAGCATTGAAAATTCCCTCCAAAAGCACATGATAAAAAATAAAATTGAAGGGCCTCCCCAGTGGCGCAGCGGTTGAGCGCTGGGTTGCGAAGCTGCCCGCAGCCTCTGCAGCGCCGGTTCGATCCCCGGCTGCTCCCCAGCCACTGGAGGAGGGTCCCACATGGTGCTCAGACCTCTCCTGCCGCCTGCTGCTCCCCTCAGCAGTGTACTTCGGTCCTTCTGCCTGCTCTGCTCCCCGCTCTGACTCTGGTGAATTCTCTCACCCTCCCGCACTTCTGACTGTACCCAGTGCTTGTATAAATAAATAAATAAATAAATTGAAGAAATGAGCCATAAGTCATACATTAAGATGGACATGTTGGCATTGTCTAATATATCTGAATATTGGATGCAAATTCTACATGTCACTCCTGAAGATATAGGTTAAGTAAATTTTGTCATATCATTATATGAAAGAAAATTTACTGATGAAAAATTACGATTTTCATCTCCTTTCTGGAAATCAGTCAACAAAAAAATGGAAGTGATGAAGTTAACAAAACAACTTGAACAGTGTTTTGAAAATATATATCAGGATACATATGAAATCCTGTACACAAAATGATAATCACAATTAATGCTGGATAATCCTTATCTATTTTGTATTGGATTAGTTATATTTTAAATGGATAAAAGAATGGCAAATCTGTTACAAAAATATTCTATTAAAACTGTGACAATAGATTGAAATGGCATTTTAGAAAATCTAATCTTGCTAAAATTTAAGCAAAAAGTTTACTCGCTATGTTTAAAATTATTCCTTTTTTATTTAAATCATTGTTTAAAAATTTCAGACTGAATATGAAAGCACCTTTTAAAAGTTAGGTAATCTTTACCAAAATTAGTGCTTATGAATATAAAATGTAAAAATTTCAAATTATATTATGCTGCATAGAGATGCTATTTGGCTCTTTGCAATTTGATGATGATGATGATGATGATGATGATGATGATGACGATAGTAATAGTTTATTAAACTTTGTATTCCCATTTTATGCTTATGAGGGAAATAGTGAATTGGCATAAAAAATCATGTTCTTGAGAAACAATATCCTGCATTTATCATGAGGAGTATGAAAAGTGAGGCTCAAATGTGTAAAAATTACCCTATAGAACACAATTTTTTTTATAGCACAAAACCCTATGTGAGACAATGAGGACAGCTAATTCTAATACCCTTCAATGATAATATGCTTTCCCCTGCTCTAATTCTGCAAATTTCTTTCTCTTTGGTTTTCCAAACATCTTTCTTAGTGCTTATCTTCATTTAGCCTAATTGGATAAATAAATGTAATATGCTATATAACATTAAAAATGAAGAATATTTCTCTGTAAAATATTAAAATGCTTATTTTTTCTTGATTTTATTTAAAATATTAATTTATTTATGCATACAAGAACTGGTGTGTAGGCCAGAGGTGTGGGGAGAGAGAGGATTCACCAGAGATGGAGCAGGGAGCAGAACAGGCAGATCTACTGAAATACGCTGCTGAGGTGAGCAGTGGGTGAGTCAGGAGAGGTCTGCTGCACCTTATGCGGGCTTCCTCCCCTGCAGGTATCCAACAAAGGCTGCATTGGCTGTGTCTTTATCTTGCACCACCAGGAAGGTCCCCTGTGCTTTGTTTTCCATATTGTGTTCATAAAATCAGGTGCACCCTCCAAAAACAAAGCTAAGTATAAATGTTTCTGAACATTTTTGATGATGGCTGTTTAAGATCGTTTCTTTTGTAATCTGCTGTTTCAGTTATATTTTCTAAAATAGTTAATGGTCATATAATACATTTTGATGTCCAAACTAAAAAGATTGGAGTGACCGTTGCCTTAAGTCTAATTTAATTTCCCAATGAGTCATGAAAAAATTTTCAGGCCTCCCTGGTGGCACAAGGGATTGAGATGCAGCACTGTGATACTATCTGCAGCCCCTGCATGCAAGTTCCATCCCCTCTCAGCGAGGTGGCCCATATGGTGCAACAGACTCTCCTGTCTTGCCCACTGCTCCCCTCAGCAGTGTATTTAAGTAGATCTGCCTGTTCTGCTGGCCACTTTGTCTCTGGTGTATCCTTTCACCCCCTTTATCTCTGGCCTGTACTCCAGCATACATAAATGGATAAATCTTTAATTTTTTTTCATGTTGCTTTTCCTTTTACTGTTATTCACATGTCTTTAGTTTAGAACCTTTTCATTTCATAACAAGATCCTGAAATACATTCTCTAGCATGTATGTTGTTGAATATGTGTATATATGCATATGTACTAATATATAAGTATTATTTAATCTTCAGCATTTATATTTGCATCAATTCCTTATTAAAAAATTATTATTCTCAGTAGGAAGTAAAACTTTCCTATTCTAGTTCAACTATCTTTCCCACAAATTCTGTACCCAATAGATCACTATTTTATTGTTATCTTTTAAATATTATCCTGTCCTCCTTTATCCATTTCTTTTGCCACTATCTTTGATCAGTATTATTATTTTTTTCTTACATCATTGTAAGTTTTCCTTAGTTAAGTTTCCCCATAGTTTTCCTACAACCATATCACCCATGAATCATCACGATATTCCCTGTGTTCATCCCACTCATGGTTTGCCCCCTTGATCCTCCTCCTTTGCTGTATGCCTCAGTTCTATGGTCAGGTTGCTAGTTTTGTTTTTTTCTTGACCTTTTCTTTGCTTCCTTTATGGGCCGCATGTAAGTGAGACCATCCAGTATTTATCTTTTTTCTTTCTGACTATTTTTGGCTATCATAATCCCTTCCAGTTACATCCGTGTTTCCACAAATGTCACGAGTATGTCTTTTTTTGGTTGCTGAGTAATATTCCATTCTATAAACACACCCAACTTTTTTTTTTTTTAATATACCACAACTTTTCGATTCATTCATCTATTTTGGGGCATATGGCTATTTTAAATTGTGCGGCAATGAGCATAGGAGTCCAGGTTTCCTTTTGAATTGCCGTTTTTGTATACTTTGGGTAGATATCTAGGAGTGGAATTGTTGAATCATACTTATAGCTCCATTTTTAATGTTCTGAAAACTCTAAACACAGTTTTCCATAGTGGCTAGAGCAGTTACATTCCCACCATCCATGGAAGAGAGTTCTTTTATCTCTAAATCCTCCCCAGCATGTGTTATATCAGTATTCTTTATTTTTTTAAAGATTTATTTATTTATACATACAAGAATTGGGGTATGGGCCAGAATTGTGGGGGGATGAGAGGATTCACCAGAGACAGAGTGGGGAACAGAACAGGTTGATTGACTGAAATACACTGTTGAGGGGAGCAGTGGGTGAGTCAGGAGAGGTCTGCTGCGCCATATGGGTAGCTCCCTGGCCTGGGATCGAACTTGTGTGGAAGTGGCTGTGGTTAGCTTCATAGATTGCATCTTAGCACCGTGCACCACCGGGGAGGCCCTATATCAGTATTCTTAAAGAAGAAAGTGAGGTGTTTGCCTCCTGGGAACATTTAAAAAAGACTGGATATCTTTTTGGTCATCAAACAAGGGGCGGGGATGTTTCTGGCATTTAACAATGTGGAAGTCCTGGATGCTATTAAATATCTTATCATATCATATGACAAAAAAAAAAATATTGTTCAGTCCAAACTATCTACAGTGTTGACCCTTAGAAATTCTACTTACATATAAACATTTTTATTTCTTAGCTTCATAAATACAACACACTTATCATTAATTTTTTTTTCTGTCAATCCTTCTACCATCCCACTCATTTTCCACATAGCAGCCAAGACAGTCTCTCTGTAACATAAATTTTGAACCTAAGACTTCAATTGTCTAAAAACCATACCATCTGAAAAATTTTAGAAGATTCTTCAGGATCTGGTCCCCAATTAACACTTATTTCTATTTTTATCATTTCCCTTTTTCATACTAAGCTTTAGCCCACTGAAGCAATTTCCATTTTTTGAACATTCACCCTTTCTCTTCCCTGTTTGGCTTCCAGCATTTTAAGATTATTTTCCCTCTGTCTGATACTATAACATACAAGTGTAACATCTTGTCCTATTAGGGCAATTACCTACGTCTAAGACATAACAAGAATAAGCATTAGAGGGCCTCCCTAGTGGGACAACGGGTTAAGACACAACCTATGAAACAATCTGCAGCCACTGCAGCACAAGTTCGATTCCCTGGCCGGCCAGGGAGCATGCTCCACATGGTGGAGCATGTGTGGCGCAGCTCCCCTCAGCAGTGTACTTTGGTCAATCTGCCTGTTCTGTCCCCCACTCTGTCTCTGATGAATCCTCTCACCATCCACACCTCTGGCCTGTACCCCAGTTCTTGAATGCATAAATAAATCAATCTTAAAAAAAAAGAATAAGCATCAGAAACTTATTCACAGGCATGGATATTTGAGATCTAAAACTTCATACATTTTCTACTTTAAATGTTTGATAAATATGTGATTTCATTGTTGTTGCTTTTGTAACTGATTTAATTAGTACTATAAGTATGTTGAGGGAAAAATTTTTCCCATTTGTTTTGGCACTGGAACCTGGATTCCTCCCACCACAGATTGGCTAAGGAAGATGTGCTTCCTTCATCCACAGGCTCCCCGGGGATCATTGTGGGTGCCAGCCACCATGTATATATTGGGAGTTGCATACACATTGAACACCATAGGCAAGAAGTCATAAAGTAATGGAGAAAATGATGGCAGGTTTTGAGACACCAGGGAATTCCTTCTGTCAAATTTTGAGTGAAAAACAAAAATCAATAGGAAAAAAATATTTGGTGATTTTAACTGGTATAGGAAAGGCAGGAACTAGTATACTTCCCTTCACCTTGTTTGACTTTAAGATGTTGATATGGGGGACAAATATTAATTTTACTACTGGAATTTTAAAGTATTTTATGATAAAGAAAAAATCAATTATTTTGCTGTTTGGAAGGATAGTGATATGTTATTAAAAATAGTAACATTTCATTTACAGCACAGATAGAACACGCATTTTTCTTACATTATACTGTTTGATTTTTGTTGACACTTCTTTTTAACTTCTCTTAGATTATTTCTAAATCCTCTTATCCTGTCCCAGTAACTTCATAGCATGTCGGACACTTGTTTTTTAATGATACTATGGATATAAATATCTTGAAAGTATATGTCAGCAATTCCTATGCCATTTTTTTAAAAGTTACCACTTTCATATTTAATTTTCATAAAAGAAAACTCAAGCTTATTTTATTCCTTGTAAAAGACTTCCCACATGTAAATTTGAATTTCTGTAATTCTGTTTTTTCTTTCAATTATCCACAGTAAAAATAGCTGCTTTTAAATGGGAGAAAAAAATAAGCTTTTATCTGATTGACATATTGAAAAGAGGATATAAAATGAGTTCAAGTTTGATTAAAAATGTCATTTTCAGAAAAAGTATAAGTTCAATTTCTCTAAACAACTAAAACAAAGCACATCTAAATGATTGCACTTAACTTCTTTTAAAATTATTCCCCAGATAGAAGTAGGCACTTGCAAAGTACTCACAAAATCCACAGAAACATTATTTGTCTTAAACATCTCAAACACTTTGTATTTATTCTTTGTTTTATTGTCTATTAGAAAAGGATGAAGATATTAGCTTTCAGTAAAAAAGAACAATTAGATATCTGCAGCAGAAATACTAAAATTGCATCTGCCTGTCTTTTAAAAATTGCCAATTAAAAAATAACAAGTGAACTACATTCTAATTTTATCCTATTTAACAGGGAATTTATTCAAGGATATTCATAAATGATCCATCAACATAAAGTTAGATTATTTTGGGGGAAGAAATAGAATATATTAGTGGAAAAAATAGTTATTTTTTGATGTTATGTGCACTTGTAATATGAATTGCAGCAAGAGAACACATTGTCAGAAATACAAAATACAAAATAAAAGATGAAAATCATAGTTTTGATCTTAGATATGGTACAGTATAAATGACTATTTGGGAGCCTTAGGTATCTGAATATTCTTTCATTCTTTATGTACTAGATGTTGAGAATACAAAGAAAGACAAGATATATTCCTTACCAGGAGGAGGTTATTTTATAGTGAAGGGGATATTAATTTGTAAAAACTGCAACAAAATATGTCAAATTTTATAATAAAAGTTTTTACAAAAGCCAGTGGAATGCAGACTAAAGAGCTATTACTTTTATTCAAGTGGGAAAGGAGTGTTGGTGTTAAAATCTTTTCAAGTAGAATTCTAGCTGGAGCTTAGAAGTAGAGGCATAGTGGAGACAGTGATTGAGCTGTAGCAGGTTCTGAGAAAAAAGAAATACAAAGAAATGAATTAATGAGAAAAACAGAAGGTATATCAAAAGTGATATATCTGTGTTGGTGGAAAAGTGTTTGTTACTTGAAGGGATTTGGAAGTTTATTTGAGATCATGTTTTAATGGGCTTTGGGGTCATAGAGAAGATCTTAGATTTTATTACAAGAATAATCGAGTGCCCTATTACCCTTTTAAGGAGGTTTTTGAAGATTAAGTATTTTAGAAATTAAATATTGTGAGATGAACTTTTAGGAATTAAATTTTGTGTGATGGACTTTTAGAAATTAAATATTTTTAGTTGGAGTTTTACAAATTAAATAGTGTGGGAGATTAAATATTGTGGGATGCTGAGTAGAGCCTAAAATAAAGATAATAGTTTGGAGTCAATGACTGTTACTTAGGCCTGAGCTAGAAGAGAGACTGATAGGAAGCTTGGGCAATATTAATAAAAGGAGAATATACTTGGAAAACGGAATAAATAAAACATGATGACTTGTTGATATAGTAAACAGACGCGCAAAACGAAAGAAGGAAACAATGACAGCACTAAATAAGCCAGTTTTTTTCTTTATTAATATAATTTATTTATATATATTTTACATCACTGCTCATTTTTGTACAGTGTTTGCTCTCTTCTCTCAGGTGTTGTCCCCATAGAATTCACACCACCAATTACCTGTGCACCATCACCATAGTCCCTTGTGCTCTTCCCACACTTGTTTTGATCCTTCTTCCTACCCCTCCCCCTGCTGAATGTCTCTGATTTATAGTTGCCTGTTAATTTTTTTAATTGTTATTATTATTTTCTTTTCCCTGATCCCTTATTTGGATCCCCTATATTCCTCCTATAAGTGAAAACTTCCAATATTTTTCTTTTTCCTTCTGACTTCTTTCTTTTTTTTAAAAATACTGTTCAGGTCACCAATTCTTTTTTTTTTTTAAGATTTAGTTATTTATGCATACAAGAACTGGGGTACAGGCCAGAGGTATAGGGGGTGAGAGGATTCACCAGAGACAAAGTGAGGAGCAGAACAGGCAGACTTACTAAAATACGTTGCTGAGGGGAGCAGCAGGCGAGAACTAGAGGTCTGCCGTGCCAAGTGGTAGCTCTCTGGCTGGCTGAGGATTGAACTCATGCTGCAGAGGCTGCAGAGCTTCACGGTGTTGTGCTTAACCCCTTGCGCCACCAGGGAGGCCCATTCTTCTGACTTTTTTCAATGAGCTAAATCCCTTCTAGCTACTCCAGCTCTATCCATGTTGCTGCAAATGATATGTTTTTATCTTTTTTGATTGAACAAATCAGTACTCTCCAAGATACAGATATAAAAAGATCCAAAAGAGAAAAGGAAAGAGAAGTATGAAGGGAAAAGAATGAAGGAACACTTTGAGAACTATCTGACAGCATGAGGAAAGGAAATATTAGAGTTACAGGAATCCCAGAAGGTGAGGCAAGAGACAAAGCAACCAAGAAACCATTCAAGGAGATAATCAAAGAGAACATCTCAAGCATGAAGAAGGAAATGAAAATTGACAAACAGGAAGCTAGAAGAACACCAAATTAGGACAATGAAAGGAAAACTACTGCAAGACACAAAACAGCAAAGCATCCAAGAGTCCAAGACAAGTTAAACATAATGAAGCTGACAAGGGGGAAGAACCAGATAACCTGTAAAGGAAAACCAATCAGGCTCACATCAGACTTCTCTGAAAAAATGCTACAGACAAGAAGAGAATGGAATGACATATTCAGCAAACTCCAAGTCAACAAATGCTAAACTTGAATACTTTAGCCCACAAAGCTTTCCTTCCTCTATGAAAGGAAAATAAGGACCTTCTCAGACAAACAGAATCTCCAGAAATTCATTACTACTAAATCCCACTCCAAAAAAAATACAAGAAGTCTTAAAGCCAAAACCAACAGAGGAATGAATAAGAACAGAGAAGGCAAGTAATAAAATCACAAAAAAATACAAAATGGCAAAAACAGATGTCAATGTATCAATATTAACCCTAAATGTAAATAGACTAAATTCATCAATACAAAGACAGAGTAGCAGGCTGGATTAAAATTCAAAATGCAAACATCTCCTGTCTCCAGGACACACATTTAACTACAAAAGATAAACATAGACTGACAGTAAAAGGTTGGAAAACAATCTTAAGCCAGTTTTTTTGTTTGTTTGTTTTGTTTTTTGCCTCTGACATCTGGTCCTGGAGAATTATATAATCTTCTAATCTCAGGTGTTACCGCCTATGAAGAAAATGTATGCCACTTTCTTTACAAGCAAATTTAATCCATTCCTCTTTTGGGCTACCTATATACTTATAGATCTACTCTTTTCCTAATTACATAATTTTCCATTTGTTAAGACCTCTCTCAGAGGGATAGAGAAGAAAATGTTAAAATAAGTAAATTACTGAAAGAGACAACGTGAAATTAACCAAATTATTTTCAAGCAAAATGTTATTACAAGGCTATTACATTAGAAGTTAAATAAAAGCTAGATTCACATATGACTTTCAGTTGCTAAATCTACAATATAAGGCATGGGAACTAGAAAGAATGGTGGGGACTTGTGCCTTTTAATAAGGCACATCATAGCTCTGAAAAATTTTGCTTCTAATGCTGTAAGTTGAATGCAGTGATTAAAGTGTCATCAAACTTTTATTTTCTTCCTGCCACAAGCACATTAATGTATTTTTAATTTATTTTATTTACTACTTAATACTTTATTTACTATTTAAGTATATAATATTTTCTATTTACTAATGAACCAAGTATTAAAAAACAGTCTCTATGTTTATGATTATGAAATTAATACTTGCATACTGTAGAAAGTTGTAAAGGTTAAAAATACATATAGGGTCTCCCTGGTGGCCCAGCAGGTTGAGTGCAGCGCTGTGAAGCTGTCCACAGCTTTTGCAGTACGGGTTCTAGTCCTAGTCAGCCAGGGAGAAACCCACATGGCACGGCAGACCTCTCTGTTTGCCTGTTCCTCTGCCTGTTCTGCTCCTGCCTCTGTCTCTGGTGAATTCTCTCACCCTCCCGTGCCTCTGACTGTACCCCTGTTCTTGTATAAATAAATAAATCTTTAAATATATATATATATTTTTTTTTATAAATTTTATTGTTATATTCCCCATACAATTGCAGCCCCCCATTCTGACCCCAATCCCTCCCCTCCCGCCCCCGCCCCCCTAAAAGTATCTCTGGTTCATAGTTTTTTGTGATTTTGATTTTCACTTTCTTACAGTTATTCATTTTCCTGGTCCCTTATTTAAGTTTTCTAGATTCCTGCTATGAGTGAGACCATCCGGTATTTTTCTTTTTCTTTTTGGCTTATTTCGCTGAGCATGATCCCTTCCAGCGCCATCCATGTTGCAGCAAATTGCATGTGTTTATCTTTTTTGAATGCTGAGTAATATTCCATGGTATATATGTACCACATCTTCTTGATCCAGTCATCTATTTTTGGGCATTTGGGTTGTTTCCTAAGCTTAGCTACTGTAAACAGTGCTGCTATAAACATAGGGGTGCAGGTGTTCTTTGGAATTGATGTTTCTGTGTCCTTTGGGTAAATACCTAGGAGTGGAATTGCTGGATCATATGGAAGCTCTATGTTTAGTAGGTCCAGAAATCTCCACACAGCTTTCCACAGTGGTTGGACCAGTTTGCACTCCCACCAACAGTGCAGAAGAGTTCCTTTTTCTCCACACCCTCGCCAACATTTGTTGTTGCTAGTTTTTTTAATATGTGCCATTCTCACTGGTGTAAGATGGTATCTCATGGTAGTTTTGATTTGCATTTCCCTGATGACAAGTGATGTTGAACATTTTTTCATATGCCTGTTGGCCATTTGCATTTCCTCTTCAGAGAAGTTTCTTTTAAGCTCTTCTGCCCATTTTTTGACTGGATTATTTTCTTTGTTGTTGTTGAGTCTCATCAGCTCTTTGCAGATTTTTGTGATCAGTCCTTTATCATTAGTGTTGGGTGCAAAAATGTTCTCCCAGTTGGTGGGGTTTCTCTTTGTTTTTTTTATTGTCTCTTTTGCTGTGCAAAAGCTCTTTAATTTGATGTAGTCCCAGCTGTTTATCTTTGCCTTCACTATCACTGCTTTGGGTGATGTGTCTGTAAAGATGTCTTTGAGGTGCAAATCACGTAGTGTTTCGCCTATATTTCCTTCTTTATATTTTATGGTTTCAGGTCTTATGTCTAGTTCTTTAATCCATTTTGAGTTGATTTTTGTGTATGGTGTGAGGTGGTGGTCAAGCTTCATTCTTTTGCATGTAGCGACCCAGTTTTCCCAGCACCATTTATTGAACAAACTTTCTTTGCTCCAATGCATAGTCTTTGCTCCTTTGTCAAAGATTAGTTGACCATAAATCTGTGGGTTTATTTCTGGATTTTCTATTCGATTCCATTGGTCTGTATGTCTGTTCTTGTTCCAATACCATGCAGTTTTGATGATTATGGCTTTGTAGTATAGTTTGAAGTCTGGGAGTCTGATGCCTCCATTCCCTTCTTTTTTTTTCAGGAGAGCTTTGGCTATTCGGGGTTTTTTGTGATTCCATATGAATTTCATCAATAATTGTTCTATTTCTTTGAAGAATGACATTGAAATTTTGATTGGAATAGCATTGAATCTGTATATTGCTTTTGGAAGGATGGCCATTTTAATAATGTTTATTCTTCCAATCCATGAGCAGGGGATGTCTCTCCATTTCTTTGTGTCTTCTTCTATTTCTTTTAACAGTGTTTTATAGTTTTCTTTGTATAGGTCCTTTACCTCTTTTGTTAGATTTATTCCCAAATATTTGATTTTTTTTGTTTCAATAACAAAAGGGATGGTCTTTTTGATTTCTTCTTCTTCAGATTTATTGTTTGTGTATAGGAAGGCTACTGACTTATGCGTGTTGATTTTGTATCCTGCCACTTTACTGAACTGATTGATGAGTTGAATTAGCTTTTCTGTGGAGTTTTTGGGGTTCTCTATGTATAATATCATATCGTCTGCAAATAGTGATAGTTTGACTTCTTCTTTTCCTATTTGGATTCCTTGGATGTCTTTCTCTTGTCTTATTGCCCTGGCTAGGACTTCCAGTATTATATTGAAAAGCAATGGTGAGAGTGGACATCCTTGTCTTGTTCCAGATCTTAATGGAATTGCTTTCAGCTTTTCACCATTGAGAATGATACTGGCTGTTGGCTTGTCATAGATGGCCTTTATGATGTTGAGGTATGTTCCTTGTATCCCAAGAATTTCAAGGGCTTTTATCATGAATGGGTGTTGCACTTTGTCGAAAGCTTTCTCAGCATCTATTGATATTATCATATGGTTTTTATATTTCTTTTTGTTGATGTGTTGGATAACATTGATTGATTTTCGGATGTTAAACCATCCTTGTGCCCCTGGAATGAATCCTACTTGGTCGTGGTGAATTATCTTATGGATACATTGTTGGATTCTGATAGCTAAAATTTTATTGAGGATTTTTGCATCAGTGTTCATTAGGGAGACTGGCCTGTAGTTTTCCTTTTTTGTGTTGTATATATATAAAGATGGGCCTCCCTGGTGCTGCAGGCGCTTGAGCGCCGCACTGTGAGGCTATCCGCAGCCTCTGCAGTGCCGGTTAAATCCCCGCCGTCGGTAAGAATCCCACATGGTGCAGCAGACCTCTCCTGTCTTGCCTGCTGCTCCCCTCAGCAGTGTATTTCAGTTAATCTCAATCTGCCTGTTCTGCTCCCTGCTCTGTCTCTGGTGAATCCTCTTACCCTCCCACGCATCTGGCCTGTACCCCAGCACTTGTAAAAATAAAAAAATAAAATCTTAAAAAAAAAATAGAGAGAGATAGAATTTGAACTAATTCCACCAAATAACCATCGTACTAATATTTTTTATTGGTCTCTCTTTGCTTGCATATTGTGTGTATGTAAATATGTATATATGCTTCTTTATGATTTATTTAGATGAATATGTCATCTAATGTACTGCATCTGAGTAAAATATGTCTCTTTTTTTTGTAAATAATGAATATTTTTTTCAAATAAATTCATGAAAAGATTTTAATATATATTTTCTTTTTTTTAATAATAAATTTTATTTTTATATTCCCCCATACAATTGCAAACGCCCCATTCTGACCCCAATCCCTCCCCTCCCACCCCCCACCCCCCAAAAACTGTCTCTGGTTCATAGTTTTCTGTTGATTTTGATTTTCACTTTCTTATATTCATTTTCCTGGTCCCTTATTTAAGTCTTAAAAGTTCACACTGCATTATAAGAGTATGTTATAATTTAGGAATTTTTCAGCCTTTAACTTTTTTTTTTTAAAGTGCCACATATATCAAAGGGACTGCTTATAACAATACTCTATCTTATAATCTATCTTTCTTGCCTATGATATTCATAATATATACAGATAAGAAATGGAGAGTCATACCTGAGGATAATTACATAAGAAAAATATTCCAAAACTTTAGTTTGAAAGTAGCATGCCAATATAACGTTTATTAAAAACAATTAAGGGTTGTAATGTCTAGATTTGAAAAATGAAAGGCCTAAAAATGGATATGTGCAATTTCCAAACTGTTCTGATAAGTGGGAAAATTGCCATTGAAATTTATAGTCAAGTATTGGTTCCCTGGAGAGAGGATCTTATAATTAGAGCGCTTTTTCTTTTCACATGCTGAGCAAGAAATAGTATTATTGGAGCATATTTTATTATTATTTTCATTATTTTTCCATAAATTTAGAAAAAGCAATGATATTTAACATCTTACAACAATTCCATAAGCTATCATTATTATTGATTTAAATTATTGAATAAATAAGCAAAATTATAACTTTTACTTAGATCATGAATAAAAAGTAGAATACACAGATTTTCATAACTTATTTTTCTCCATGGTTAAATTTAAGCTGTTTGAATTAGTTCAAAAGTGTTGAATGTTATTTATATTATGTTTAACCAGATAATTGAATTTAATTATATCTAAATTGTCATTTTATTTTTATTATTTTAAATCTATTATTTTTGCTAGGCTAATTTAAATAGCAATAGCATTAGTAATTCAAATGTGAAAAACATCAGGTATTTAAAGGTCTTGTTTAAAAAAAAATGCCTGGGGGGGAAATATTACCTAAATTTTTAAATAGAACCTACCAGCTTGTGCTTTAATTAAATTGCAAATGTGATTTTGTTTGGGTATTAATTATTAACAGCTGGTGAATTGTTAGATTAGCAGAATTGTCAAAGGGGGTGGAGATATCTCATTAATGATTTTCAATATTTTTGAGCCATTTACCATAAACATATCCATACACATACTATATACACTTGCACTCCTTATTATCAGAACTGAAATCTACACACATGTTTTGAAATTTATCTGCTCTATCTCTCCTGTAGAAAATGGCCAATAGTTTTGGGGACCTCCCTGAGGCTTTTATTAACACACTGCCAGGTCACTATAACTACATAGGGAGATATTGCTGGTGGTCCAGCTGGCCAATTTATTGAAACCAGGACAAAACTCCAGTTTCTATTTAATTATCTGTGACATTGCCATAACCCTAAGAAACTGGGTTGCCTGGTAATTTTACTGCATTGCTCAATCTGTTACAAGGTGAAAATGGTGAATTCAAAAAATTCATTGAGTTACAGGCCTGGAATGAAACTTTAATGCCTACTTCATTCATCTCCCTGCCTTAATCCTAGGTCTGCAGTAAAGTAATCCAGAGAAGATAGACATCTTATTTTTATCCTTAAGGGATGAGAATCTGCAATCTTATTTGGAACCCAAGTCTCACATTTCTTCATCATCTCAGGCACAAATTTCTTCACAGCATCTGTATAAGGTTTAGCCAAATTACTATTTGTTGCTTTTCATTGGAAATGGATTTGAACTTTCACTCCTGTAACATCCTGAAGACAATATTATCAGAGTAAAAGTGAATGTGTCTATTAAATTTTTCTGATGGTCTAGCTATTTTAACTCTTATATTTGTGATTTGGGAAATTTCCAAATTACATTGATGCTCTCCTGAGCACTGTGTTTGAGCAGAAGTCTCTTTATTATTGAGATGGAGAATTACATGAGTAGTCTAGGTTGAATTGCAGACTAATCTTGTTTTAAAACACTACCAGATGATTCAATTATTAAAAAATTGTTTTACCTAAATTAAACACCATCATAATTGTATCTACCTTTTAAATTCATTACACTGTTTGAACTTCAATTGAATTCCCTTATAGTCAATTGCCTTACCCAAATTTGGCACAATTCATAACTATAGCAAGTACATTATTTAATGTCCATTTAAAAATTCTTTATGTTGCATTTTGTGTTAAATTGAGATGTGATATTTGATTCAGAAAAACACTAATGGTAGCTATTACATTCTATTTTTCAGAAGGGGAAATAAAGCTTAGAGTGATTAATTACTGAATGGTAATATCAGGAGTAACAAATCCTCCTGTTACCCTGATACCACAATAATGGTTTTTAAAATTTAGAATTTTTAATGGTGTCATTCAAATTAAAGAGGTTTACATTTCATTTTCCAAAAGTGCTAGGATCTATTAAAATATACCTCCAGACTGCGTTGCTTGTTGGCGGGTGTGGCATGGGAATATACATCTGAAAAGGTGTGATCCTATAACTCTAAGTCATGTACAGTACTGTAAATGAATGTTACCTCAGTAAAGAAAATAATTTTAAAAATTGAAAAATTAAAATAAAGAATATACCTTTTTTATTTTTTCTTGAATCATATACACAGTGATATACATAAAAAATATATTTGTAAAACATACTTAGTGGCACTGTTGACTTCTCTATTCAGGAAAATTAAGTGTATGGAACCCACAACAAAGTTCTAGAGTTTAGAAATCATAACTAAAAAGATGTCAATCTAGAAATCAAATGCAAAACAAAATCCAGAAAAATCGCTAATATATGGAGACTGAACAACACACTACAGAATGACTATTGGGTTAATGAGGACATCAAAGAAGAAATTGAAATCTACCTAGAGACAAATGAAACCAAAGATGTGAATAACCAGTGGGCCTCCCTGGTGGTGCAAAGGGTTAAGACGCAACCTATGAAGCTATCCACAGCCACTGCAGCATGAGTTCGATCCCCGACCACAGAGACACCCACATGGCACAGCAGAGCTCTCCTGACTCGCCTGCTGTTCCCCTCAGCGGTGCATTTCAGTCGATCTGCTTTTCTGTTCCTTACTCCATTTCTGGTGAATCTTTTCACCAGATCTCTGGCCTGTACCCCAGTTCTTGTACGAATGAAATAAATAAATCTTTAAAAAAAAAGATGTGAATTACCATGGGACAATGAAAAAGAACAGATGTAAGAGAGAAGTATATAGCAATTAGATCTACATTAAAAAAAAAAAAAAAACAAGAACAACCTCAAAAATATAATCCCACGTTAGACTTAGGGAACTAGGAATAAAACAAGCAAAATCAAGAGCGTAGAAGGAAGAAAATGATAAAAATTGAAGTTGAAGTAAAAGAAATAGAAGTCAAAAAGACATGTCAAAAGATCAATGGAAACAAAGCTGGTTCTGTGGAAAAAAAAAAAAAAAAAGACAAACCTCTGGCTAGATTCACTAAGAAAAAGGAACAAGCTAATAAATAGAATCAGAAATGATAGAGCAGTCACAGTAGACACATCAGAAATACAGAGGATCATGAGACTATTTTGAATGTCTTTATGCCAACAAATTGGAAAACTCTGAAAAAATGGAAAATTCTTAGAAACACACAACCTTCCAAGACTGAATCAGGAAGAACAGAAAACTTGAGCAATTACAAGCAAGGAAATGGAAACATTAGTTAAAAATCTCCCAAAACACAAAATAGTTTCACCAATGAGTTCTACCAAACCTTCAAAGAAGAACTAATACCTATAGTTCTCAGAATCTTTTAAGAATCCAAGGAAGTCGGAAAGCTCCTAAGCACATTTTATGAGACCATGAGGGCAGCATTGCTCTTATAACAAAAGCAAAGACATCATGCCTGGTATACATGTGATAGCAGCTTATTTACTAGCTCCTGCATCACACAGTATGCATTAAAAAGCTTAATTGGATGAAGAGAGATTTTGAAACTTGCAACTACCATGAAGGAAATAAAACAAACAAACAAACAACAACAACAAAAAAAAAAAACACTTGGGTTTGTATGATGGTTGATTTAACCACTCTTTGCTACAATATTGTTTAGTTTCAGCCAAAACTTTAGCATTTGCTTTTTAAATGTCAAAAATGAGGGTGGAGAATAAGTACAAAAAGAATGGGCACATAGCTCTGCTTTCCTGTCTACCTACAGGAAGGCAGCTATGTTAACAATGAGTTAGATTAAATAAGTGGTCAGTCTATTATTTGTAAATAGTCTCTAATAATAGAAGCAGTTAGGAGAATAACCTATGCAAATCTTTTAATAAAGTTGCAAGCTCTGAGTGGAAGGTGAGATATCTACAACTCCCTACAAAATTAAATGTTCCAGCCATGGAAAGACCTTGCTTTGCATACATCATAACATGGGAGAGTTGAACAGTCTTTGCTAGAAAATCGAAGTTTGGGTGGATTCAATAAATGTGTGATGTAATATGCAGTAGCAATTCTTGCTCTGTGAGATCATCATTAGGTACTAAATATTTAAATTCTTGGTGAAATCAAGACCATGTAATGTGTAGTATATTCCATTTATCAATCTCTTGGACAATGTTAAACATGCCAAATGAATGCATATATATAGTTGTGTATGTATACTGCATAGCAAGTCAGTGATAATATATTATAGAAAATGCAAAACGAACATTTTTAATTGTATCATTTTCATTGAAGTAACATTGGTTTACATTATATTATTTAGTGGTATAGGTTGATACCTGATAGGATGTTTGTTATCTCATTATGCCTACCATCTGAGCACCCATACCCTCACCCATAGCCCATTGGGAGACCTCTCTCTGTTGTCCTCACAACTCACTTTCCCCTTCTGGTAGCTTCTGATAACCTCAATTCTGCAGTCAGATAAAATATTTGTTTTGGATTCCTTTTGTCAGTTCCTTTATTTTGTTTCTGTATATATTTATATGTTGGTGTTGGCTTTCTTCTGACTTATTTCACTTAGCATAATCCGCTCCAGTTCTAGTTGTGTGAAATAGCAAGGTTTTATCTTTTTTTATAGTTAGCACTTAGGTTGTTTCTGTAACTTGGCTAAGAAATGAACATTTCAACCATTAGGAAATATATGTCATTGGGGTGTGTGTGTGTGTGTGTGTGTGTGTGTTTGTGCATACACTTAAAATGAAAATTCAATGCTAAACACAGATCATTGTGATAAACTATGCAAGACAGATTTGTGAATTCCTTGGAGGAAAAGCATGAATTTCTTGTAATTGTAAGGAAGTTATTTTATAACATTAATCCTTGTTTCCTTTAGCTTATTTTACACATGCTAAATGTCCTCTGAAATAGTTTGGTTTGATTAGGTTATATCATTGATGTTAGTGGCAAATTTGATAAATGTTATAAAAATAAAGGAGAGTTATTTAGCTATTGTATCAAATACCTTTATAACAGTGCAAGCAATATTCAAAATTATAATTGGCAATATTCATATTGCACTGCCTTACATGATTTATTCATTAATTAATTTATTTCTAACTATAGGCCAATATGAGGTGTACTATTATAATCTCCATTTTACAGATGAGACTTGTTCTGTGAGGTTAAGTAACTTTTTTCCACAGTCAATAAATGTAGAGCCAGCAAAAAATTCTAGGCAGTTTGGCTTCAATGTCAATTCTTTTAACCTTCACAAAATAATTTATCCCACTGGTGAATATCACCCCTGCATGGATTGGAGACACTATAAGTATATAATGTTTAATCTTAACTGGGCATTTAACTCTGCCAGGAAAATCTGTGTGGAACTGTCAGGTTAAAAAGTAAAATACAGTAGAATGTGATGATAAAGTAATTTTAGTCTCCTTTTAATTGTCCTTTTAAACCTATTTTATTTGGCTAGTTTCTCTTTCTCCTTTGAATGATATCTGGGGCAGGATCTATGACTTTTCTGCTCACACTCTCACATATAAAATGTTGTAAGCTACTTTAATCAAAATAAAGCCTTATTTCTGTATGACACGTTTCAGGACATGCTTATTCAAAATATGACACCTTGGCGTATTGAATAGTTTAACCTGAAGGAAGTTAAGAATGTCAGATGCAGAAAGGTCCCAGACCTCCTCAGTCTCCCTGAAGTAAGGCAGAAGTCCTTCCTGCAGAGGTGTCTATCCTTACATAGAGGGAAAGAGCTGCCTTAATTTCCAAAGTCTAAGGATGATGAGAGGAGTTCAAATAAACATAACCTTACTTTTTTGCCTAGTTTATAACCCTAAGCTCATATTTTGTTCTATCACATTTCTCCATCACATTCCACCCTTCATCAAATCTAGCAAAAAAAACTCAGGCTTAACAGCTTCTTCAGATCTCCATTTCCTTATGAAAGCTCATGTGTGACATCAATTTGTATTCTTTTCTCCTGATAATCGGTCTTTTTGTCTCAGAACCAACTGAGAGCTTAGAACAGTAGATGGAAAAGATGTTTCCCTTTTTCTTATGGTTACCAGAATATCCAGTCTCTATGAACTTGTAAGAAATTTATAGTTACTCCGTATTTCAACTAGAGGCCTGCAGGGCTTGGAGACAGTAGTCAGTATCTTCCTTATTTCTTTTGTTATTCCATTATGTTATTTCTGTTAATTATGTTATATATTTATCTTTTAATTATCTATATCTATATATCTTCTTGAATTATACTTTTTATTGAGGTAACATTTGTTTACTACCCAGTATATGATCTAGGGATACAGATCCAAAAGTCTCCAATTGTGTGATGTACCACACCACACCCACTCTCTAAATACCCATAATACTCTATCATGGTCCATTTCTCCAAATTTTATTATGAAGACTTTAAAACATGTGTCAAAGTTTAATAATTATTATAGCAAGCACTCATATGCAAACCCCTAATTTAAACTTTTTGCTATTCTTGCTTCATTGGATATCAACCTCTTTACCCAGGCCTCCTCTAACCAATGAGCAATTGTAGAGGCAGGACTGACCACAGTGCAGGTTTTCTGATCCCATGCAGATCGGGTAAAGGAGTCAGAGTCCTTAGTGAGTTTTTGCAGGTTTTTTATTTGGGGCTCACCAGGAATATGGCAGGCAAGGGTGCTGGCTGGGGGGCTGGGAGGCTGGCAGGCCTCCCAGCCCCCAGCAAGTCTTCACTCTATCTGGACTCTCTGGCGTTTGTTCTGCTGCTTCTCGCCTTCTGCTTCGCCTTCTGCTTCGGCTTCTGCTTCGGCTTCTGCTGCTGCTACTGCGGCTGCTGCTGCTGCTACTGGTGCTGCTGCTACTGGTGCTGCTGCTCCTGCTGCTGCTGCTGCTGCTGGTGCCCCCCCCCCCCGTGATGCCGCCCTTAAAAGCACAGTCTTAGCTCAGCTGAATCCCATCTACCTATGCCCACACCCTATTCCAGGTGCCCACCATCAGGCATGCATTCAGGACAAGGATCCATCATCTATCCTGATGGCGGAAGGGCAGAAAAGCCTGATATTTTCTTTTCTCTACAGCAATCCAGTTTTCTTTTTGTATTACACTACTTTCTATTGAATTAAAGTTGGTTTACAACAGTGTTTATTATTTAGAGGTAGAGGATCACACTTCTTCAGATGTTACCACATACCCTTTTCAAACAAATGACAGACCTCAGCATGTTTCTAAATGTTTCACTATGCAGATCACAGAATTCAATATTTATATACAGAACTTTTATTTTAATGTCTAATTTATACACAATGAATTTCACACATTTTAATATATGCTTACTGGATATGAGATATGCAGAAAATCTTGTCAACCAAATCAAGATATAGAACATTACCATCATTCCAAAGTTTGACCATGCACTCCCTTTCCATTTACCTCTATGCCTCTTTCAAGAGGCAACTGTGTTCTGATATTTTATTTGTATATTTTGTTTGTATATTTTATTTGTATATTTCAGAATGTGAAATAAATGAAGTCAATCTGCTTTTTTTTTAAATTTGTGAGCGGTTTCACAGTGTATGGAGAGACATGATTGTCGTTGCTTTCACCCGTTAGTGGAACCTGCTGTTTCCAGCTTTTAGACATTAGTGGATAATGCTTTGGAGATTTGAGTGTGCCTTTTGGTGTACATACATTTCATTTTGGGGGATAAATGCCTAGTAAGAAAGTCATAGAATTATTAGGCAAGTGTAGGGTAAAGAAAATGTCAGGCTTTTCTGCCCTTCCGCCATCAGGATAGATGATGGATCCTTGTCCTGAATGCATGCCTGATGGCGGGCACCTGGAATAGGGTGTGGGCATAGGTAGATGGGATTCAGCTGAGTTAAGACTGTGCTTTTAAGGGCGGCGTCACGGGGGGACGCCAGCAGCACCAGTAGCAGCAGTAAAAGCCAAAGCCGAAGCTGAAAGAAAAGCCAAGAAGCAGCAGAACCAACGCCAGAGAGCCCAGATAGAGTGAAGACTTGCTGGGGGCTGGGAGGCCTCCCAGCCCCCCAGCCAGCACCCCTGCCTGCCATATGCCTGGTGAACCCCAAATAAAAAACCTGCAAAACTACTGAGGACTCTGACTCCTCCTTTACCCGGTCTGCATGGGATCAGAAAACCTGCACTGTATCCAGTCCTGACCTTACAGCAAGTGAGATATATGAGTGTAGGGTAAAGAAAATGTCAGGCTTTTCTGCCCTCCTGCCATCAGGATAGATGACGGATCCTTGAGGTCCTGAATGCATGCCTGATGGCGGCACCTGGAGTAGGGTGTGGGCAGATGTAGATAGGATTCACCTGGGCTAAGACTGTGCTTTTTAAGGGCGGCGTCACGGGGACGCCAGCAGCAGCAGCAGAAGCCAAAGGAGAAGCTGAGAGAAGGCCAGAGAGCCCACAGAGTGAAGACCTGTTGGGGGCTGGGGAGGCCTGCCAGCCTCCTGGCCCCCCAGCACCCCTGCCTGCCATATGTCTGGTGAACCCCAATAAAAGACCTGCAAAAAACCGCTGAGGACTCTGACTCCTCCTTTACCCGGTCTGCATGGGATCAGAACACCTGCCCCGTGTCCTGTTGTAAGGGCCGGACTGGGCACAGTGCAGGTTTTCTGCACAGGCCTGCCAGCCTCCCAGCCCCCAGCAAGTCTTTATCTGGGCTCTCTGGCGTTCGTTGTGCTGCTTCTCGGCTTCTCTTTCGGCTTCGGCTTTGGCTTCTACTGCTGCTGCTGCTGCTGCTGGCATCCCTGCCATGCCGCCCCCAAAAAGCACAGTCTTAACTCAGCTAAATCCCATCCACCCATGCCCACACCCCATTCCAGGTGCCCGCCATCAGGCATGCATTCAGGACAAGGATCCATCATCTATCCTGATGGCGGAAGGGCAGAAAGGCCTGACATTTTCTTTACCCTACACCTGTCCTGCCTTACAATGAGCTATCATTAAAACATTATTTACAGAGTTATGGTTGCTCCACATTCTCACCAACTTTTGGTGACATCAGAGTATAACTATTCAGGAGGTATGTGATAATATTCTGTTATGTTATTTCTGTTACTTATGTTCAACACACTTTCATGAACTCACAGTACATTAAGCTATTGTAGATTAGAATGTCCTGTAAACAAAAATTGGGGCAAATTGCTTATTGTTTTTAATATCTGCCTTGTATCATTTCTGATGATTGTTTTGTCTCAATTTGAATTTTCTCTTTGTTATGCTTTGTAATTTCTTTTAATTTGAAGCCTGAAATGATGTTGTATAGGATAGTAGTGAGGTAAATATTTTGTTTCGCTTTTAAAATTAAAATCCTTTCATTTTGTTTGGATTACACTTGGGGGCTTCTGATAATCTGGTCAGAAACAGAGTTGGGTTTTAGGCACATAGTGCTGGGATTACTCTCATTGCACGTATGCCTTCAAATTCCTTTGGTGTTAACTTTGTCTTGGGGTGTGGATTAATTTGTAAAGGATTCTTCACTTTTATTCATTTCCTCAGTTTCTCATGCCCTCTTGGCTTTGGATTTCTCTTATATGCTGTGGCCTAGAATCTTTCTTTTGAAGTCGGCCCAGTTGTACTCCAAATTATGTTTGCTCCATGCTTGTTAGCACAGGTGGCAAGTGAAGGTGGTTGTGCTATTCAAACCTCCGTTTGATAAAACCTCTGTCTGGGCAGGAACTGCATTTTTACAGTGTGGTCTTCACAAGTGCAACTGTCCTTTTGTTGTAGAACTGAACCTAGAATATGCTCTGAGTATTACCTTAGGGACAACCCAAGGTTTGGTTTACTTTTGTTTGTTTGCTTATTCTGTTGTCATCAGATACGTTGTATTCCCTGCACTGTTCTAAGAGTCCCGTGTAACAGTTGTTATTGTTTTAACCATACTGGAGAAATTCTCAGAAATTTCCACAGAAGCAGAGGTTTCCAATCCCCATTCCCCATGAACAAAGCATTGTTCTGATTTTCTTCAATCTTCACTATGAATTTGTGGAGAAATAAAAGTCTGCAAAAGGTATGAGCCCACTCCTCTCTATCTGTCCCTTCCAGAGATTTGATGATCTTAATTTGCCTATACTTTTAGATATCCTTTAAAGTTGTGGCTGTTCTTTCTTCCAGTTTATATTGTTATCTATTGAGTATACCCTATTTAAGCAAAATTTGAGTCAGATTTGTGTCTCCTAAAATTATTACTTGTCTCGAAATTTCTGTTTTCTTGTGGATTCAGGAGGAGTTAATTTGAATTTTGTTTTGCTTTTGCCTTTTTGTATGAGTGGTAGGTTGTAGCGGCAGGATGGCCACAGGGCAGGATCTCTAGGATTCAAGCAGATGGTGAAGTAGAGTGTCCTGAAGCCCTCAGTGGCTTTTTGCGGGCTTTTATTGGGATTTACCAGGTACACAGCAGGCAGAGGTGCGGGGGTGGAGGGGTGGGGGGCTGGAAGGCTGGCAGGCCCAGCAGGTCTTCATTCTCTCTGGCATTCTCTAGTGGCCTTTGTTTCTCTGCTCTTTTGGCTCTTTCACTCTGCTGTTCCTCTGGTGTCCTGTGACCCGCCTTTATAAGCCCACTCTCTCAGCCCAGTGTACCCACTTAACATATGCCCACACCCTACTCCAGGTGCCCACCATCAGGCATGCATTCAGGACAACAGGTTTCCGTCATTAATCCTAAGGGAGGGAGGGCAGAAAAGCCTGATATTTTTTTAACTTACCCTACATAGGTATACTTATGTAATTATAATTCTGAACTGAATCTAGAACTTTCTCAGTTTTATTTTGATGAACTATGTCTTTCACAGCCTGGTGTTTATTTCTCTGTTATTTTGTTTTTAATCTCATTGTGTCATTAGATTTAAAATGGAATTATTGTAGGTTACATATAATTAAATCTTGTTCTTAATTCCTGACTATTGTGATTTTCTAAATGGGCAGTTTAACCTTTTAAATTTAATGTGATCATTGATAATAGTTGGGTGTAAAAATCTACCATCTTGCTGATTTTCATTTGTACCATCTGTTCTTTTTTTGCATTTTTTCCTCATTCTGTGTTTCAGATTTATTGGTATTATTTATGATTCCATTTTATCTATTTGTTATTAGATGTATATCCCTAGGGTTATAAATTTTTATGTGCCCTACAGTCTATGGAATGATTTTCTAAAATTATTACAGCTTACCTTCAGTTGATGTTGTGTTATCTCACATGTGGCATAAGGACATTATTATAAGAATACATTTCTTCCCCCATGAATTTTATATTATTGTCATAGTGTATTCTCTCAAACATATTTGCTAACTTTGTTTAAGTAGTCCATTACATTTTGAAGAAACTAAAAATGTAGACTTTATATTTATCCATTGTAGGGTAAGGAAAATGTCAGGCTTTTCTGCCCTTCCGCCATCAGGATAGATGATGGATCCTTGTCCTGAATGCATGCCTGATGGCGGGCACCTGGAATAGGGTGTGGGCATAGGTAGATGGGATTCAGCTGAGCTAAGACTGTGCTTTTAAGGGCGGCATCACGGGGGGACGCCAGTAGCAGCTCCAGCCAGCAGCAGCAGCAGTAGCAGCAGTAGAAGCCGAAGCGGAAGAGGAGAAGCAGCAGAAAGAACACCAGAGAGCCCAGATAGAGTGAAGACTTGCTGGGGGCTGGGAGGCCTGCCAGCCTCCCAGCCCCCCAGCCAGCACCCCTGCTTGCCATATGCCTGGTGAACCCCCAAATAAAAAACCTGCAAAACTACTGAGGACTCTGACTCCTCCTTTACCCGGTCTGCATGGGATCAGAAAACCTGCATTGTGCCCAGTCCTGCCCCTTACAATTGGCGTAAGTCGACAAGATCCATGCAGACGGGTATTGGAGCCCTCTGAAGACCTGGAAGGGACTAAGGAGTAAGTGTTTGCCTGTGACGACGCTGGAGGCGCCAGGGCGGCACAGAAGATGGATACAGTCCGGGAGTGCAGGATGGGACCTGGCGTGAAGGAGACGCCCGAAAGGACCAGCCAACGACACCGGATAGGACCAGCCAACGACACCAGATAGGACCAGCCAACGACACCGGAAAGGACCAGCCAATGACCCCTGAGGCAGCAGGCCGTTGCTGACGCAGGGAGAGGCCAATGGACTTGAACTGATGGACTGATGGACTGACATTCTCGCCAGAAGGCGGAGGACCTTGCAGGTTGATATGTTTTGGGACCCTGGGGGTGGAACAGTTTTGTTTGTAAACCCCAAGAGATGGGAATCTGGGGGTGGCCAGTGGGCCTAGATGGCCAAAAGCAGCCTGTGCATGCCCAGCAGCCAGGTGGAGGAGAAAAGCCAACTAAGTAGGCAAAAGCTGGTACTGATGCTAAGTTGAGAAGCCCTAAGCGGCTGTTAAGCAGCCTGGGTATGCTGAAGCCCTGTGAGTCTCGTAAAATCACCTGTGGGTGATGCCCTGCTCATTCTTGAGTGAGGGTGAGGAGCTGAGGAACCTGTCCTTGGGGGACGGGTGGGGAACGTGGCTTGGGGTGGAGCCCAAGCCGAATGCAGAGTTTGGATCCCGACCCATGTGCTTGTGCAGTGGGTTGGCCTGAGTGCAGGGGTCTGTGAGTCGCATGGGTGGCCATGAAGGCCAAGTGTTGGAGCGACTGCAGACAGAAACCCTGAGGATTGGTGATTACCCCCAACAGAATAAAATTGCCAATCCCAGAGCTAGTGCATCCTGGGGGTGGATGCTGTGTGTGCCTTGTAGCCTAGACTACAGCCGGAGAAGGCCAGGAAGCCTGATGGCTGCTGGTATGTTATAGTAGATGCCGTGAGTGATTCCCCTTCCTCATATGAGCAGTGCCTTCGGCAGCAGATTTGGTGGCTTATCTGTTGGTACCAATAATTGTCTTTTGCACTAGGTTGGTGCCCTGCCTGGACTTATTTGTGTTCTGTTGCATTTTGTTATGATGAATTTGCTTTTGTGGGCCATGGCTGCATTGTTTGTTTGATAAGAAAATTGTATATATATAGACTTTATGGCAGAAAACCCTGAGGGTGTGGACTGTAGGGTAAGGAAAATGTCAGGCTTTTCTGCCCTTCCGCCATCAGGATAGATGATGGATCCTTGTCCTGAATGCATGCCTGATGGCGGGCACCTGGAATAGGGTGTGGGCATAGGTAGATGGGATTCAGCTGAGCTAAGACTATGCTTTTAAGGGCGGCGTCACGGGGGGACGCCAGTAGCAGCCCCATCCAGCAGTAGCAGCAGCAGCAGTAGCAGCAGTAGAAGCCGAAGCGGAAGAGGAGAAGCAGCAGAAAGAACACCAGAGAGCCCAGATAGAGTGAAGACTTGCTGGGCGCTGGGAGGCCTGCCAGCCTCCCAGCCCCCCAGCCAGCACCCCTGCTTGCCATATGCCTGGTGAACCCCCAAATAAAAAACCTGCAAAACTACTGAGGACTCTGACTCCTCCTTTACCCGGTCTGCATGGGATCAGAAAACCTGCATTGTGCCCAGTCCTGCCCCTTACATCCATGTAGTTACTAGTTTTAGTCCTTGGTGTTCTTTTTTATTTTGTGTGCATTTTGGTTTCCACTTTCTATGATATCTCTGGTTCAGAAGACTTCCTTTCACATTCTTGTAGTGTTTGCATATTGGCTACTGATTCATTTGGCATATTTGGAATTTCATATACATTTAAAAGTGTGTTTTTAAAAGGTATTTTTGCTAGCTAAAGAATTCTTTGTTGGTTGACAGGTTTTTAAAGTATTTTCTAAAGTTTTTCTACTCTTCCAATTTGCTTTTTTCTTTTTCAGCAAGATATTTGCTGCCATTCTTGGTTTTGCTTATCTGTATGGATTGTGTTTTCATTTATCTTTGCTCTATCTGCTTTTAAGTTTCCTTCTCTCACACACACATTTTCCCTCTTCTCTCCCCTCCTTCTTCAAGTCCTGGAAGGAGGGGACGGTATCTGCCTCGGTTTTCTATGTTTTCTTGCCATTATCACATTGCCTGCGAGAGTCAATGCTTCATAAAGACTTTAATAGATGGAAGGCCGTGGTGCTAACATGGTTTCAGCATGGGAAAAAAACTCATGAAACAAGGGCAACTTGGATAACAAATCAAATTATAATTAAAATTGTTTGCTGGTATGAGTGACTGAGAACATAATAGTTTTCTCTCTCTCATTTTAAAGGAGATTCAGGTGTAAATGTTATAGAAATCATAATTCCATCTATTTTGTTGTTTTGCCATTTTCTAAATATAGTTTACACCTCTTGTTTGACAAGGTTTCTTCAGCTCCACCTATGACTTCTGCATTCCAATTTGGGGGAAGAGTGAAAGAGCTCAGAAAAAAGGCAAATATAAAAGTTAGTTAGTTATTATAGAAGGTTTTTAGAATACGTCATATGACAATTTTCCCTGCCAACTACTAATTTGTTCTACTTAAGTATAAATTTATCATTTTCAGAGAGTGAAATAGTATTATGTCTACAAAAGTAATATTTTAGATATTGTGTTACTATGTAAAAACAAATTATTGCTGAAAAAAATTGTTGACCATCATCTGAGTCTTTAGCATGTTGTAAATTTTGCAGGTGAAGGGTTTTATCTCAACATTGTTGACTGGTCCGGATGATGGTTACTGAAGTTTGGGTTGATGATGGAAATATCTTCAAGTAAGATATCAATGAAGTTTTCCACACTGACTGATTCCTTCTTTCATGAATATGTTGTTTGTAGCATATGATGATATTTGATAGCATTTTACCCATAGTGGAGCTTCTTTCGAAAGTAAATCTTTTTAAATCCTGCAAGTGCTTTTACAACCAAATTTATGTAATATTATAAATCCTTTTTGTTGTTATTTTAACAATGTTAGCAGCATCTTCACCAGGAGTAGATTATATCTCAAGGAATAATTTTTTTTAAAAGATTTATTTATTTATACAAGCATTGGGTACAGTCAGAAGCACGGGAGGGTGAGAGAATTCACCAGAGCCAGAGCAGGGAACAGAACAGGCAGACTGGTGAAATATACTGCTGAGGGGAGCATTAGGCGGCAGGAGAGGTCTGAGCGCCATGTGGGACCCTTGCCAGCTGCCGGGGATCGAACCGGCACTGCAGAGGCTGCAGGCAGCTTCGCAGCCCAGCGATCAACCGCTGCACCACCAGGGGAGGCCCTCAAGGAATAATCTTCTATGCTTATGCATAAGTAGCAACTTTTCAACCCTTTAAATTCAGATGTGATATCAGAGCAACTATATCAGGCTCATTTCTATATCTATTTCTCTTGCTATTTCCAACTCATCTGCCATTACTAGCAAACAATTAGGATAGAAACATTACAGATCATTGATCTCTGATCACAATAACTGATATAATAATGAAAAATTTGAAATATGAGAATAACCAAAAAGTGACACAGAAACATAATATTAGCACATGCTTGGTGGAAGAATGATAGACAGACTTACTTGTCACAGAGTGGTACAAACCTTGGATTTGTAACAACAACAACAAAAAAACACAGTATCTGCAAAGCATAAGAAAGTGAATCTCAATGAGATACAACTATATAAAGTTTCTGTGAACAATTACATAGAGATATGTTTTGGACACAATCTTTCATTTCTCTGGAATCCATGTCCAAGAATGCAATTGCTGTAAATAACATATGTAAATATAGCTTTAATTTTAAAGAAACTGCTACACTATCTTCCAGAATAGTTTCACAATTAGCAGTTCAGTTTATCTTTATCCTTGTGAGCATTTGTTGTTACCATTATGTTTTAGTTTTGCTATTATAATAGGTATGTGAGACTTTTTTACTTTATTATTGATTCTAAGCAATTTATTTGTATTGCTTTCATGTGCCTGAGGTTGTTGATAATGTTACATCTGGGTGTATATATGTTTTATTTATAAAATTTGGAAAACTTGTGGCTATTATATATTTTCCCATCACCCCTTGAATTCAGAGACTTTTATACACATATTTCTGAAAGCTTGAAATTGTTTTGGAGTTCACTAATGGTCTGTTCTTTTTATCCCTAGACATTTTTCTGTTTTATTTTAGATAATTTCAAATATTTAAGTACAATAATATTTAGTAATTTATACTATGTTAATTCATCATGTGCATTTTTGATCACCAATTTTGTGTTACCTTTAGAAGGCTTTATTTTTTATTTTTATTTTTCTACAATTTTGATTATAAACTTTACCATTTCTATATTTCAAGTTTAGTTTTCCACTCTTTTGCAACAACATTATTGAAATATAATTCAAACATCAGAGAATTTGAAAGCATTTAGTTCCATGAATTTTAGCATATTCAGAGTTATGCAAATGACATTTAAATGTTTAAAGAATTATCAACATGATGTAATTTTCATCTCTCTAAAGGAAACCTCTATATGTTAGCAGTTTTTTGGAACTCCATATTTCTCAACTCTAGGTAACCACTAATCTGTCATATATTTGTTCATTCTGACCAGTCTTCTTCATGTGTTAATAAATTGTTAGTGTATTTTTTAATTAGTTACATATATATATGTAGCATGAATATATTGGTTAAGAGTGACCAATTGAACTCATAACTTCAGGAAACTGTAGATAAAATAATTTTTATCATTGCAAAGTTCTATGGGTTGAATTGTGTTTCTCCAAAATTCAGATGTTGATACCTAACTCTTAATACTTCAAAATGTGACCTTATTTTGAGATCGGATTTATACAGAGGTAATCAATTTAAAATGAGTTTTCTAGGCTGGGCTCTCATACAACAGATTCTTTCACAACTCTCAGTTGGAACAAATCTGGCTGACATCTTTGTCTTGGTCTCCTACCCTCCAAACTGTTAGAAAATAAATTACTGCTATCTAAATCATCCAGATTGTGTTACTTTGTTATGGCAGCACTAACAAATCTACCCAAGGGAATACAAGATAAATTAATTGATTTCAGTCCTAGTCCTTCTTTACCTCCCTTATTTTGTCCTTTGCTATCATTCTATTAGTCTTTTCATTTATTTTTGTTAGTCTTGCAGTGAACTGCAGAACACATGTTGACTTTTCCTCAATGCTGACACCATGTTAAGCCCTTGTCTGTTCTTGGCAGGTATTTTTTTTTCCCAAGACAAGAACATTTTACCCAGTGACAGGACCTGACACAAAGCAGTAACCCACTAGAAGCATTAATATATCTATGGCAACAGAACTGGAATGCCATTTACTACTAAAGTTCAAATCAACAATTCTGTGGAGGGAGGACAGGATGCTAACATCTCAAATAGCTCTTTTATCAAAGCATAAAGAAAGCTCAGTCCTTTATTTTCTTTTTCTTTGTTTCTTTTTTTTTTTTTTTAGTGATGACATTTTTTCTTTCAATATATTCCTGTTCCTTGAATAAACTCCCAATGTAACTCTGCTTACCAAAATTGGGAGACTGTTAGTAAAAGAGTCAAATGACAAAAAAAAATAGTGAAACACAAAAACTTTTCTCACATTTTTGTATTTCTAATTTTAGTTCATATATCTATTTTCACTTCAATGTTAAAACATTGTTTCTGTCAGAACTAGAGTCTAAATAATATAGTAAATAATGGAAGACATCTATGACTCATTATCCTTCCTTGTCAAGTAGATTGACGTCCTGAATTTCATAAGTTAAATTATAAGACAAGCTTTTCTTGATAAAAGTGAAATAATTCATGAGTAATTCACATGCATATACTTTAATATATACTTAAATATATGTTTTTACATAAGGATAGGTTACTTTCTGTATTCTAAAATGAATACTGAATATAAACTGTGGATAAATATTTGATATTGTAGGAATACTGAATTTCCATACATTTGACATTAGCACATTCAGTATTCTTAGAGTTTATCTATCTAATGGCATTATCAAAATCTAGAATAGTATAAAATGTGTAATTGAAGAAAGCACATATAGAAACATTTTGGAAAATAGTGAAGGCCATGTCAAGTGAAAATTTTTAAGCTCAGTAGTTCAATTTTATTATTCTTTAACATTGCAATGAATACTCTTGCCTTCCCAGGAGAACTTTGTAATGAGTTCGCAACATCAACAAAATAGCATGATTTTAATTTCAGCTTATTTATTTTTTAATTTATTTTATTTTTTATTGCAATTTTTTTTAATCAAGAAATCAGCTGGGGAAAATTGATATCTTAAAAATACTG
Source organism: Talpa europaea (assembly GCF_964194135.1). Classification (NCBI taxonomy): domain Eukaryota; kingdom Metazoa; phylum Chordata; class Mammalia; order Eulipotyphla; family Talpidae; genus Talpa; species Talpa europaea. The sequence goes on along the minus strand of NC_140071.1, from coordinate 110,120,324 downwards.
AGTCTTCCAATCCATGGACATGGAATATCTCTGTTTAGATCTTTGCTTATTTTATGAGTTTGTTTGCAGCATATTGATTCTCTATTTTATAAGGCTTATAACAATTTGATTTTTTGTTGCTTTTTATGTGATAGTAAAACAAATTCAATTTTTGCCAGTTCAGGAAGCAATGGAATTTTACATTAATTTTATCTTGCAATTTTGCTTATTAACTCAGGAGTATTTTCTATGTTAATTTTAGGAATTTTTTTTCATATGCAGTCATGCAATTTGAAAATGATTTAATTTAATCTTTCCAAATAGATCATTAAACTTATTATATCCCTTTTTGGGGGGTAAATGAGTATATTTAAATGTTGTTGAATAGTAGACATGATAGAGGCGATCATTTCCTTATTCCCAAATTTAGGGGAAAATAATTCACTTTCTTACTAATAAGTATGATGTTAGCTATACATTCTTGTAAATTGTTCTTTATCAGGATGAGGAAGTTCCCTTTTACTCCAAGTTTGGTGAGAGTTTTATTATAAATTTGTATGTGATTTTTTGTTAAATATTTCATCAGTTGATATAATCATTTGCATTTTGTCACATAATATGTAACACATGTTACATTGTTTTTTTTTTTTAAATGACAAACTACTTTGGCATACATGAACTAAACCTCACTTGGTCATGCTTTATAATTCTTGTTCCACATTACTTGGCTTATTTATCAATATTCTACTAAAGCTTTTTATTTTTTTTTAAAGATTTATTTATTTATTTATTCATGCAAGCACTGGGTACAGTCAGAAGCGCATGAGAGCGAGAGAATTCACCAGAGCTGAGCGGGGAGCAGAGCAGGCAGAAGGACCGAAGTACACTGCTGAGGGGAGCAGCGGGAGGCAGGAGAGGTCTGGGCACCATGTGGGACCCTCCTCTGGTGGCCGGGGAGCAGCCGGGGATCGAACCGACGCTGCAGAGGCTGCGGGCAGCTTCGCAACCCAGTGCTCAACCGCTGAGCCCCAATATTCTACTAAAGCTTTTTAATCTTACACTCATGAGAGATACTGATGTGTATTTACCCTATTTGTAATGTCCTTTAACTGATTTTAGTATTAGGAAATGTTGGTCTTTAGAATGGGTTAGGAAGTGTTCCCTCTGTTTAAAATTTCTAGACAGATTGTGTGGAAATGGTACTATTCTAACTTAAATTTTGAAAAAAAAAATAGTGAAAGTACCTAAAACTTCTACTTTCTTTTCTGGAAAGTTATTCACTGTTAATTCAATTTTTTCTATAAATATAGCCCAATGAAAATAGCAGTGTGTATATGTGGGTGTGAATGTTCTTTTTTGGGTATTGTGCTCATGTTGGATGAAATATCCTATAAAGGTTCTATATTCTATAAACATTCTATATATGTTATTAGATCAAGATGATTGATAATTGCTGTTGAAGTTGACATTATCTTTATTGGTTTTCTGCCTTCTTGGTCTATAAGTTACTGAAATATTGGAGTTGAATTCTCCAAATATAATAGTGGATATTTTCTCTTTTTCCTTGCCACACCATCATTTTTTTTTTCCATGTATTTTTTTTTTTTTTAGAGGCATGTTTTATTTATTTGTTTGTTTGTTTGTTTGTTTTTTTGTTTATACATGCACTGGGTACAGTCAGAAGCGCGGGAGGGTGAGAGAATTCACCAGAGCCAGAGCAGGCAGAAAGACCGAAGTACACTGCTGAGGGGAACAGCGGGCAGCAGGAGAGGTCTGCACGCCATGTGGGACCCTCCTCCGGTGGCCGGGGAGCAGTCGGGGATCGAACCGGCGCCGCAGAGGCTGCGGGCAGCTTCGCAACCCAGGGCTCAACCGCTGCACCACCGGGGAGGCCCTTTTCCATGTATTTTTATATTCTTCTTTAGGCATATCATATTTAGGATTGCTATGACCACTTTGACCATTATGTAATGCCCCTCATCTCTGATAATTTCCCTCGTTTTGAAGTCTCTTTTGTCTAAAATAAATAGTCACTCCAGTTTTCTGTTCCAGACCACTTACTTAATATTATTATTTTGACAGATGCATTCATAATGCTTGTGATTGAGGTGACTATCTTAATTTGCCCAGTACAGTCCTGGTTCACTGTATGTAATACCCCCTTTTTAGTCTCAATAACTATTCTGATTTTGAGGCTGAACTATTTGATCACTATCTTATGATCTATTTTAAGGGTAATACTCATATTTTCCGTTGAGTTATGTAAATATCATTATTAAGATAGCTATTAGTTCTCAATTTAAGTGAAAATAATATGATAGAATTTTGGTATAAAACAACATTTTACATTATAAAACTAAACGTGAAAATATAGGATTCCTCTACTAACTCTGTACTGGATAAAATGTTTGCTTACATAAAATACCTGTAAAAATAATTTAAAAAATGATTATCAATTATGGTTAAAAATTCAAATTTAGCTTTAAAAATATGTAAAAAATTCTCATCACATTTCTGACAAGCACAATATTTTACCACAGTGAATATTTTCAAAACAGAACATATTTTGACCAAGTTTTTATTACTGACTTCTGCCATAAAAATTGAAAGTTACAAATTGACACAAGATTACTTAAGAAAATCTGAAATAGAAACTCTTTTTAATTAAAATGCAGTATTACCTTTGTATTTTTAAATAACTTAAAACTCTTTAAAGTCAAAGTTAAAATATTTTATATTATAATATTATTCAGATATTTACCATAAAACTATCATCATTTGATAGAGTTGTTTCAGTCCAATGTTCTCAGCTTTGAGATGACTAAGAACAAACCTAGCAAAATGTAAAACAATATAAAATATACCAATAAACATAGGTGTGTCTAAGGAATTCCTTTTTACTTTTCTTTGTACAACTATCCACTTGATAATTTGAAATGCAAATGAGATAGCTATCACAATCTCACCATCTAAATACACAACTGCTCAATTGCATTCTAGAGGAGTTCTTTAAAGCCTTTTCTTGTGACCAGTCTACGTATGACTGGGGAATTATTTCTTCTTGTTACTTGGTAGTTTTCTAAACTTTTTTGACTCTTTGGCCACAACAATTTGTCTCACAAATTAAGTGCTCTCCCTGCATTGATTAATCTGCCATTGTACTTGTTCCAGTTTAAATTTAACTATATCTTGTATATGCATCTTAATGCTTTAGGTTCTATATATTTATCCATCAGAAATTTATTTTGTGTATTGCTGGTTACACCTGGGTACATTAAAATGAGTGAATTAAACAAATGTATAAATAATAAACCTATCTCTATCTATTTAGTAAGAAACCTTTTTCTGATCCGGGATCTATAACCATCTGCTAAATGAGATCACACTTACACATGACTGAATCAAAGAGCTCACAAAATAAAATTCACATGTATTGTTCCCAGTTCAGTCTACTTAATGTTCTATCTTTAATATCCATTATTTTATCAACATAGTTGTAAACTAAGTTTTTCAATCACATGAAGTTTTGATTTGTGGAGTAGATCTGCTTAATATTATTTTAAGAAAGTGGGATTCCCCGGTGGCACAAGAGGTTAAGCACAGCACTGTAAAGCAATCTGCAGCTTCTGCAGCATGAGTTCAATCCCCAACCAGCCAGGAAGCTACCCACATAGCCCAGCAGACCTCTTCTGTCTTGCCAGCTGCTCCCCTCAGCAGTGCATTTCACTGAGTCTGCCTGTTCTATTCTCCACTCTGTCTTTGGTGAATCTTCTCATGCCCCGCACTTCTGGTCTATACCCCAGTTCTTGTATGCATGAATAAATAAATCTTTAAAAAAAGTTCTTTATACTGAAAGCCTTTGTAGTTGGTGCCTTCTGTAAAATGGAGATTGGTGGTGTGATGCCAATGTGCTCAATGGGTTTTTTCAAAACTGATGAACATTTTATGGCTTGTCTTCAAGTACAGGTTTTTAGATTTGTTGTAGGATGTTGATGAGACTAAGATTAAGGTTTTTACATAGAGTATTCAGAACAGGTAGCTTTGTGTATCTCTAGATGTTAGTAGTCAAAAGTCTATTGTCGTTAATCACAGATGTGTTTATTTTGAGGACTCCATAATCAAGGCTTGGGTAAGCACTTGTCTGCCCTGCATTTCCAATGTGGAGGAACTGTAGGGTAAAATACTCCTGGAAATGAGGATTTTTTTTTTTTTTGCAACTCAGAGAAACTTGCTTCAGAATCTGACTTGGAAAGTTATATCATCCATGTATCATGTTTTTTTCTGACTACAGGGGCAAAGGGAAATTTTGAAAAATCACTTGTTTTTAATCTTAATAATCAATCTGATAGATTGTAGGAGAGTTCTCCCTGGTCTGGATACCTATGCCATTTTTCCCTGATAACATCATCTCCAAGGGGCAATTGCATTTACAGAGTTTGCAGTGACTTACAAGGGTACTTTCTTGGTTGTTGTAACTTACAGTCTCACACATAAACAGATAATCAACTAATTCGGAAATACCAATTTTTTTAAGTTTAAGCAAATCAAACTTTGCAAAAACTTAATAGCAGGTCATATGCAACAGTGTAAATATAATTGTGGATTTTCCATCAGTCTGACAATGACACAGTATAATTGTTTCAATAGTTTTAGTTTTTTTATTAATTATATATATATATTTTACATCATATTTCATTTTTGTACAATGCATGCTTTCTCCTCTCAGGTGTAGTCCCCTTGTAGTTCCCACCAGCAATTCACCCATGCACCATCACCTCGGTCCCTGGTGCTCTTCCCTACCCTGTTTTGATTCCTCTCCTTCCTCCCCTGCGGAATGTCTCCTTTCATAGTTGCCTGTTGATTTTGATTTTTAATTCATTATAATTACTTTTTTTCCCTGATCCCTTATTTGGTTCCTCTACATTCTTCCTATAAGTGAAACCATCCAGTATTTTTCTTTTATTTCTGGCTTATTTTATTTAGCATAATTCCTTCCAGCTCCATCCATGCTAATAGAGTTTTAGTTTTTGAAGTAGATGATTGGTATAACATGTTTAGAACCAAAGAGAGAAATTTTGGCAGTTACTGGAAAATGTTTTTAGGAAATAACAAATTTAAAACCTGGGACATTTCTCAGGTTTGTTGGAGACGGGTGATAATAAATAAAAATCGAAGTGTTAGACTTTCTATGCAGATGAGATAAGAGCATTTTCAAAATGTGGTTTGAAAACAACCTCACATTAAAGTTATACCTTGGTTGAAAATAGAAAGGGCAGTGGTAAAATTGAGTACAATTTATTTTGAGAGTTTTCGCTGTGCTCCAGTTCCCCCATCTTGAATGTCATGTTTCTTTCCTCTGATTGTGATCTAAGAAGAGGAACTTTAAGGAATCTACTCAGAGAAGTTGTATTTATCCCTTGTAATTTGGGGGCACATAAAATTGGCTTCAAGATATCTGTTGTAAGAGGAGCCTCTGAAGTGAGCTATGAAGTGATCGGATCTGTTCTACTTTGGTCATGTTTGGGAAATAGTTGCAGTCTTCCTTTCACATGGTCAAAAGGCATGATTTTCAGAGGTAACCCCAAAATTCATAGTTGGTAAAGTGGCAAAAGTTGTTTTTAAAGGATTCTGCTCAAGAAGGCTGTGCCAGAGACAAAACAACTCTAAAATTGAATATGGACTTTCAGAGGCAGGCAAATCAATAATTGGCAGTGGAGTGGAGATATTGAGCAGACAGTGCAAGGAGAAACACTAGAGAACATCACGAAAGTTGTAGTAGGCGGAATCCTTTAGAGTCCACAAACCAAGTAGAATGGTAAGACCTTTTATACTTCTTATAATTTCAATGGATTACAATTGTAATTCTGTGGTTTATTAGTAAAATCTTACCACTTAACAAACTCCCTAAAATTAATGAATTAAAATAAGAAATTTTCATTTATTGTGACTTAACGTTCAAATTCCGAATATGGTATTAAATGAACTTTCTATTCCTCTGTAGTGAAAATAAAGTAAAGATAGAATAATGATTCACCTATTGGACTCATCTGCCAGCTTTGCCTTTAAAGTAACTCATAGTAAATCATATTTTATATCTACCCACATTTCTTCTTCTCTACTCCAATATTGATAAAGCAAGGTCATAGTATAATTTCATCCACTAACATTACATTGTTATATAATTTGACCTGTAAGAGTAGTAGGATTTTGGGCCTCCCGGTGGCACAGCGGTTGAGCGCTGGGTTGCGAAGCTGCCCGCAGCCTCTGCAGTGCCGGTTCGATCCCCAGCTACTCCCTTGCCAGGCTACTCCCCGGCCAGGCTACTCCCCAGCCAGGCTACTCCCCAGCCACCGGAGGAGGGTCCACATGGCGCACAGACCTCTCCTGCGGCCCGGTGCTCCCCTCAGCAGTGTACTTCTGTCCTGTCTGCTCTGCTCCCCGCTCTGGCTCTGGTGAATTCTCTCACCCTCCCGTGCTTCTGACTATACCCAATGCTTGTATAAAAATAAATAAATAAATCTTAAAAAAAAAAAGAGCAGTAGGATTTTACCTTTAAGGAACTTCAAAATATTTAAATCTTGTTGTTCACTATTCATAATTAATATTGAACAAGGTGGAAACATATTAATTATATATATTATTCATATTACATTATAGTCTCTTTATAATGTTCCTACCCTGATTTCTGATCATGAAACATTTAAAATGGAAAGCTATAACAAACAACATTAATATTTACTTGCCCTTTATGTTTCTTTTTGTTAATGGATTTGGAGTCCTAATGTCTAGAATGAATAATTATTGCCAAATTCTTAAATGATGCTATTTAAATTTATCTGTGGTAACAATTGAAGCCTAAATATATGTGCATAGTTATTGCTTGAGATGCTTCTTGAGCAGTGGTTCTTGAAAAATTAATATGAAGTTCTCCATCTTTGTTATAAATAAATGGTTATTTTGAAATAGAAGAATCTAATTGTGAATATTCATGTAAGCCTGATAAAATCACATAAAATCTTTGCATCACAGGTTAGTCTTCTAATTGAGGAATATAGGAAGACCATATAGCTAAGAATATGTGAAGAATCTAGAAAATATATGTAATTGGAATCAATTTATAAATCAAGGACAAAACAAAATTCCCTTCAACATATTTTAAGGTTAAATATCTGAGCCTATTATTATATAAAGTAAACCACGGTTCATTTATCATATAAATATCATACAAATTTCATCCAAAATAATAGTCTGGGATTAATGCATTAAAACATTTAGAGGACTGGCTGTAGAATGCAGAGATAGAGAAGTCATTGGTGTTGAAATTATCAAGGGCCTCCCCTGGTGGCGCAGGCGGGTGAGCGCAGGGCTGTGAAGCTGTTTGCAGCCTCTGCAGTGGGTTTAATCCCGGCCTGAGAATCCCACATGGCGCAGCAGACTTCTCCTGTCTCGCCTGCTGCTCCCGTCAGCAGTTTATTTTGTCATTCTGCCTGTTCTGTTCCCCGCTCTGTGTCTGGTGAATCTTCTCCCCCTCCTGTACATCTGGCCTGTACCCCGGTTCTTGTATGCATGAATAAATAAATCTTTAAAAAAAGGAAATTATTCAAATTCCAATAGGACTAACATGTTTCCAATTTTCTATAAGCTTATCTTATTTACAAAGTTTTTAATGTAAAAGTGGCGGAGACTGCTTTCGGCTCAGCTACTCCCAATGTGCAATTCAAACATGTGCAGTATTATATGAGGTCAATTATTTTAGATGCTGTCGACAATAATAAGTCATGAGACTAAGAATATCAATTGCTATCATTATATTTTCATATATGGTCTGTGATACTTGATCACTAGGAATGCATTCATAAATATTTAGGCCTGAAAATGACCTTGAAATTTTTATTGAAACCATCTCATTTTATAACATAAAATGCCAAACCTCAGAAACTAAATTGTCCTCAGTCAGGTCTCTTGTATGTGAAAGAAATTGCCATAAAAATATAATTAAAATTAAACTGATTAACACATATGAGACAACCAGTTCATAATGAGAATAACAGCCAATATCGCACATCTTTGTTATACTGAAATGAGTTAATTGTGATATGGCTAGAAAAATGTCCTGTTCATGGGATAGTCTCAATACATATTAGAGTTGACAATAGAGATAATGATTTTGATGATGAAAAATATGATAGCAAACTATGAGAAATTTCCCTGCTTATGTACTGTAGTCATATACCTGAAATCTTAGATTAGTCTGGGATTTTTTTTAGCACTTTTTTTCTTTATTGTATTTTTTTATTGAATTAATGTTGGTTTAAAACAATGTATTTGATATAGTGCTGTAGGTTTGCAATTTTTATATGTATAGATTGTTTGTCCTTTAAATGGTTTGTTTTTAAAAGGTAAACCACAGATATGAAGTGCTGTTTCATCACATATTAAGATTAAATACTCTCAAAGTGACCTATCACTGTTACTATTGAACTTGATCACATACCTGGTATAGTGTTTTTTTTTAAGATTTCTCCACTGCAGAGTTACTCTGCCCTCTTCCTCACTTGTGCTGAACTCTTCAAAAGGATGTCACTATGTCCAGACTATATTTAAGGAGTTGAGAATCATGCTCCCCAATTTGAGGAGAGAATATGTACATACACTTTTCAATCATATGATCCATCAGTATTGTATACCATTACCTCAATAAAAGATATTTAAGATTCTGATTATTCCAAAGTGATTACTTTTATCTACTTCTAGGCTGAGCCATGGGAGGTGAGGAAACAGGAATATTTCTTTGATCTTATCATATCCTTCTGGGGTTAGTAGAAGTAAAACAGGTATAAGTAAAACCATTCAACCTGGGGGTGGTAATACCCACAAAAACTTTGGGTGCTACATTCCCAGGAGTTTCTCAGTCTCACATTAGTCTGCACTCAATGCAAAATTACCATATAAGTGTATTTCCTTTGTAGCTTCTAGGATTTCTGTTCAGGTAAGTAGGTATCTGTAACTTTCTGACTTGCCTATCCCTTCAGAATTTCAGGAGTTTATTGGTTCTGTGAACTCTGCTCTCTGAGGAGTCCAAGAAAAGTTTTGAATTTTAGTTTATTTTTCTTGTTGTAAGGATGGTATTGATAACCTCAGAGCTCCTTACATTTTATAGCTAAGATCCAAGGTCCAAAGTTGAAATTTTGAAGAAAGTGTTGACACCATTTCCTTATGTCATGAAGAGAAAATGAAAAATGAATTAGCAATGTACAAAGTATTTTATTTTTATCATTCAGCATAGACAATTATATTTGACTTGCTAAAAAAATCCCTTTCATTCATAAGTTGGGTTAAGGAAATTATTGTATATCTGCATTTGGATAATGACATTATTACTCACGGTAATCATTAATAATTTGAATTTAAAGAAACTCTTAAGAAGGAAAAGTAGTAACAATGTCTACTTGGCTAGTAAAACTAGATGAATAAATTCATTTCAATCTATTTTTAATTCAAGGGACTTATTTTAGACAGCAATGGGAAATTTAAGGTATAGCTTTTTAGATTATGACTTTTAATATGTGGTCTTTATGCTATCTCCTATTTTGGAGAGTGACTTTGAAGAAATTTAGGAATACAGTAATAAATGCAGATTGATTAATTCAGAAGTTGTAAATGTTGATTAAAACATTTACACAAATACTTGCATGGATTGAAAATAATTGTTAATTAGTAAGAATCTGAAAAATGGTGGATAATAAGAATCGGTAATATTATACAAGTGAGTAAATTTTTGTAAAATTTAATCTTTTAAATTAAAACTATAAATTAGATAGTATATGTTATTCTGAAAATGCTGGACCAAGTTCCTAAGAATTTTTCATTACTTTATTTCTTGAGGGTAGAAAAAAGATTTCTTCAAGGCATTTATCATTATCTTTGGAGAAGTGTAAGAAAAATGAAGGAGGGTAATAACTTATATGAAAAGATCCAGATTACTCTGTGAGCTAACTGAATAGACGCTAAATCTTTAATTAGTATTCATAGCCTCATAATTTTTATAAGATATATTGCTAATAAATGTTGATTGAATAGGAAAATGAACTTGAACAATTAGAAATTATAAACTTATTTCCCATCACAAAATAAGGAAATTCATTCTAACTTTCAGAGTTCCTTTTTTTTAAAGATTTAGTTATTTATGCATACAAGAACTGGGGTGTAATGCAGAGGCGCGGGTGGGGGGATTCACCAGAGAGGATTCACCAGAGAGAGGTGGAGCAAAGCACAATGATCTACTGAAATATACTGCTGAGGGGAGCAGCATGAGACAGGAGAAGTCTGCTGTGCCATGTGGATTAGCGTCCGGGGATCAAACTTGTGCTGCAGTGGCTGGAGATAGGGTTATAGCACTGTCTTTAACTCCTGCACCACCGGGGAGACCCCGCCCCCCTGATTTCCTAAATAATATCAAGGGAGGATAAAATACCTAACTTATACTATGCATATAGCATTATATTTAGAGTTTTGCTTCTATAGAATGCATTAAATTGGTTCAACAATGACCTATAGTGGTGAACTGTGGCTGATGTAGTGGCAGGTGCACTATGGTGACTATACCAGAGTGGGGGTCTTATTCTTCCAAAATATGTACAATAGTATAAGCCAATGTTACCCCAATAAAAATAAATAAATAGATATAATGCAAACAAACTTTTAAAAAAATGTTAGATTCCAAAACAATGAAAATTTTATTGAAGAAAAAAACAAAGATCAAGAAATACCTAATGGCTTCCTTATTGAAGCAGTATTGTGAGCAGAAGTAGAAAAATACATGCATGGGAAAGCTGAAAATTTCAACCTTCATCTCTACATGACTGAGTGCAAATAGATAAAATAGATTAAAAATGAGTAAGAAAATATTTTAGGACATTTTCACTAATGTAAAAATTTATCATCATTGTGTTATAGAGAAAGAGAAAATTTTACCAGTGACCATTTAGCCATAGATTACTCCTATATTAAAATATTACTATTATTTAAAGTTGTCAGGAATCACATATGACAAAATAGAACGTAATTCCATGGATAATGTGGTTAGGTGCAAACTACATATGACCATGATCTCAAATAGCAAAGATTATTTTTGATATGATACTAAAATAAGAAATTCAGAAAGAATTTGAAGTAGGGAAAGCTCAAATGGGAAGAGGTGCAAAAAATCCTTTATAATTCTGAGCTATTTTGTAATGTTCAATTACAAATTAATCTGTATTATAATTACTATTTAGTATAATACCATTGTAACTGAGTGTTATTTTTTTTTAATATTTTTAAAGATTTATTTATGTATACAAGAACTGAGGTACAGGCCAGAGGTGTGAGGCAGGTGAGAGGATTCAGTAGAGACAGAGTAGGGGCAGAACAGGCAGACTGAATGAAATACACTGCTGAGGGGACAGCATTCAAGACAGGAGAGGTCTGCTGTGCCATGTGGGTCAGCATCCTGGCCAGGGACCAAACTCATGCTGCAGAGGCTATAAATAGCGCCACAGTACTGTGCCTAAGCCCTTGTGCCACCAGAGAGGCCCTGTAAGTTTTTTTTTGACAAGAAAGAATGATAATACTGATATTGATCAAATATGTTGGAGAAATGAATGAAAACTACACATTAAGTTAATCCAATAAACGCTGATTCACCAGTAGAAGAATAAATTTTAGTTTAGAATTGTTATATTGAATTGATCTTTATTAAACTTTAATAAAGTTCAAAACATGAAAGAATTATCAAACTATTACATGATTATGAAAAAAAGTACTGGGTTATTTTGTGAACTGAAACATTCCTATAAAATATAGAAACCTCATTGGATAATGCAAATGATTATTTTTCCAGGTCATTTGCTTTTTATGTTCTATAAATTTTGACAAACTCTTGACTAAAGGTCAGAGCTTGAATTGTGGTGCTGCTGTTGACTATCTGAATAACAAAAACATATCTTTATCTCTGAACATTGTGTAGATGTTGGTTACTAATTCTTGTTCAAGGTAAGGGCAATAGAATTTATGATGTGATGCTTAAGAACTTGAACTCTCTTGGCAACAGCAGAGGTCAGTTTATTTATGGTTGTTTGTAACTGGCCTATGTCCCAATCATTTGTGTGGAATTTTAATTTATAGAGGTGACTGAGTGGCAACACATAGAGGGCAATACCGTTGAAAGAATTATTTATTACTTATGGTCATCAAGAGGACAGAGCTTGCCATACCATGCCGGGTCACATAGGAGGATCATCTTGTCTGATCACAAGATAAAAGAAATAAGGGGAAAAATTTGACCTAAAACTTTTATTATTGTGTTTTCTATAGGAAAGTTTGGTAAGGCAGGGCTGTGCAGGGAAATGCCTTAAGCTTGGATTATTTGAGTAATGTGTATGGACCCTGGGCTATAGGAGTGGACTATAGTGCCTTTTGGGACAATTGAATGACCCTCAGGTGATTAAGTAAAATAAATCAAAGTGAATGATATATATATCAGATGGATTTATTCATCAATGGAACATAAGTAACCAAAAACATACACTGGCAAAATACAACAAAACAAATCTTGGACTTATTGAAAAAATTTTATGTGTTACTAGTGGGGGATAAGAAATAAAGCACATTGACATGGTGGGGTTTGGTGGAGGGTGAATGTTAAATGTGCACACAGGAATAAAAATGTAACCCTGGAATTAAAATTAAATAAAAACAATAAACTAAAAATTAAGCATTATGTGCTTGTTATTGTCAATTATCAATTTTGTAGATTCCTTTATGATTGGTGTGTATATAATGTATGCATATGATTATATATCTGATATTTAGTATAGATTAATATCTCTAATGAGTAAGTTTAGGAGGCATTAGATCCTATTTGTAAACACTCAAGTTTTATCATTTGTATAATATTGTTTTCAGTTTTGAAATATAGGATTTAACTTTACTATAAGAAATAACTTGTTATATTGAGCTATATCCACATAAACACTGACTAAAATGCATATAGATAAAACTTACATGTTTAGGGCCTCCCCTGGTGGCGCAGCGGTTGAGTGCTGGGCTGTAAAGCTTCCCGCAGCCTCTGCAGCACCAGTTCGATCCCTGGCCACCTGCAAGGGTCCCACATGGCACCACAGACCACTCCAGCCGCGCCCGCTGCTCCCCTCAGTAGCGTATTTCTTCGTCTGTCTGCCTGTTCTGTTCCCTGCTCTGGCTCTGGTGAATTCTCTCACCCTCCCGTGCTTCTAACTGTACCCAGTGCTTGTATAAATAAAATAAATCTTAAAAAACAAACACACAAACAAAAACTTACATGTTCACATGATAAAAATGTACAGTAAATGTTGGTAATGTTATATAGATATATTAAATAACAGAAAGAAAATTGTTTTCCAATTTTTTGGAAAGGATTTTTTTCAGTTAGAATGCCTTATATTTCAATTAGAATGTAATATCTAGGTTTGAAAGAATCAAAATCTTTTCTAAAATGTCTTTTCAAATGATTTCTATTTATATTAGATATGCAACATCACAGAAACAAGTTGTGCTATGCCTCCCACTTTCTGCAATTTTATTTTAATGTAAATTATTTTCCATTAGAATGTCTCATCTTTCTGGCCAGTTTCCATCAGTTCCTATGAGGTTTGATGATTCATAATTTCCCTCAACCCATGCAATGAATATAAACAGAAATTAAACATCAAAACAGGCTAAACCTCATATAAAGGCAACATCACTTTTGTTTAAGTTAAAATTTATTACCACTCTTCATTTCAAAGTACTTCTCAAAACTAACTTAGTAAATAGGCAATGATTCTTATGAAGAAGTTAAGTGTTGTTCTCCCTTTAAAAAAAGTAGAAACCAAGGCTGAGAATTTAAGTCTTTAAAAAAATGAATAATGGAATTAAATCTGAATCTATTCTCAATTTTGTTTCATATGCTATGACTTCAATCCCTTTTTAAATATTCTTTATTCTAAATAATCTCTTGTTAATCACTGGTAATAGTTGTATTTGCAGACATCTCAAAGCTAATATATCCTTTCTGGGTGTACTTGACAAACTTGTACACTTGATCTTAGCCAAAAGGCCGAGAAGCGATACTTGACAAACTTGTAGAACTGGTAGAGCTTTAGATGAGTACAGGGTCTTTATTTCACTTTATGCCGATTAAATTAAAACATTTATTGAGTCATAATATGTGTCAGACACTGTAGAAAGTGCTAGGGATAAAAAGATAAATATGGAACACTGTTTGCTCTCAAGGGCACACACTCAAAGGATGCAGATAGTGATGTAAGCAAATCATTGAAATTAAATGTGATAAGTGCAATTTTTCAAGTATTTCCAAAATAGAATATTGACACAAATCACTAATGATCAACTTGAATACATAAGGTTTATTTTCAAAGAAGAGAAGTTTTATATGGGTCATAAAATTGGATTTATTTTTTCCCAGATAGGAACAAAGTGAGATTGGAAGGCTGGTGACAAAGAATTTCAGGAGGCAGAACAGCATGTGCTGAACTAGAAATATATTAGACAGTTAAAGGAACTGCAGAGCTTTGTTCCTGAAATAATGTTGACTGTATTTATGTAACAAAGGCAAATTAGGCAAAGGAGAAATTTGAGTATATCTAATCATATTCTAATAAGCTGCTAAACATTGGAACCCACTGGGAATATTTAAAAAAGAAACATGAGAAGCATGGTATTATTTATATTTTGCTCAATCTCTGGAAGATAGGATAATAGATCATAAATCTATGGATAGAGGGTAAGAATACTGTGGTGCAGATGGGAGAGAATGAAAATCCAACTTAACTCACTGATAATTAGGCAGAAGTTGATATTTAAATATACTAACTATTGTACAATTAATAGGCTCCAATGACCCATGAAATGTGATAGGAGAATAGTGGAAAGTCTAGAGGTCTCCTGATTAAATAAATGGTTCATTCAAAATGGGACTATAAGAGGATGAACAATTTGAGAAGAAATATTATGATTGACTTTGGACATGTTGACCCAGAATATGTACATTAAAAGCATTTTTATAATTGACTGTTAGTGTTTGCTGTAGATGAAATGCTTAAATAGTTTACTGAATCTCAAAGTTTTATACTGTCAATCTCTTTCATTAGTATAAAATGCTACATTTTAATTAAGCAAGTTATTATTTTAGTCTGAATTATTAATGATCCCTGTTGTAGATTTTCAGCTGATTATACTGACCCACCAAACAAGACTGTTAATGGGTATATTGCTATCATTGTTCAATGTTTCTTTTATGTATGTTATAGAAAACAAAAGTTAAGCAAAGTAAATTCATATTTTCAACAATTTTGAAATCTTATAGCTAACGTGTCTCAATTTGGATTTAAAATGAAAACTAAAATTTCAGCACCAGAAAGTCTGATGCTAGGGAGAAAAGGAGCAATTTGTTTCCATTAGAGTCTTAAGTGCAAGTTTCTGAAGTTGATATTAGAAATATCTTCCCACCTTCTTCCCAAGAGGCAATTTCAATGCATCTTGTGAATGTACAAAAGTGCTGATTTCATTAAATTAGGATTTGACATTGAAAGACTTTCCATGTAAATGCGTTGCTAAATGTTACTATTTTAAAAAGCAGAGCTAAAGAAAATAGTTGCCTGCATCTAATATGACCATGCTCCCTCCCATTGACCATAATATTAACACCTCATTGAGCTGACAAAGTTAAGGAAAGGCTGAGTTCACTTCATTGCTGCTATTATTCTGCTAGATATGAGTTTCATTAAAATCATGATTGGTGAATTTTATTTATATGAATCATCGAAAAGTATGCCTTCCCTCCCCATGTAACAACCCTAGTTACTGACCCACTGAAGGGAAACAGCATCAGCTTCCTTTTGACCTAACATATACTGGGAAAACACAAACCTAGTTCTTATTAGATACTTTTAAGATACAAAATTATGTTAGTTTGTCCAAAATTCGCCAAATGTCTTACTTCCTTTATGATGCATTTGCTTAGTAATTGGTGATCTAGCAAATAATAAATAGGGGAAAACAATAATCATTTAATTCAATAAAACAATTTTAAATCTATGAATCATATTTATATTACTAGAAAGAAATATCTGAGTAAATGAAAGTAGGAATCATATGTGTGTCATCCAAGTACTGTGATTGAGACTAAGGTCCCTGAAGATCTCAGTAATGCTCTTAGATATGTTTGGGACAGTCAGGTCATCGTATTCAACTTGAGATGGATCTGCAGTAAAGGAGACTGGCTTCATTCTCCATTTTGCTGAGGTGGCACTCATTTGTCCAATTAGAATTATTATTTTAAATTTATTTTTGCTTAGAAGATCTGGGTTGTAGGCCAGAGGTGCAGGGGATGAGCAGATTCACCAGACTTACACTGGGGAACAGAACTGGTAGATTTTGAAATACACTGCTAAGGGCAAGCAGGAGAGATCTGCTGTACCATATGTGTTTAGCTTCCTGGTGGGGGGATGGAACTCAGGCCCAGGCCCTAGCAGTGATAGTGCTGAGGCTTAACCTCTAGGCCACCAGGTAGACCCTATAATTAATCTTTAAAAAATTTTCTTTTATTGGTTTGCTTTTATATTTTGACCTACCATGAAAGTATTATAGCTTGAACTAATGTGTCTTGTGTTTTTCAACAATCTGTTACTTCTGGAAGGGTAATGCTGCTACTATTCAGAAAACACATCTTCAAAGTGAAATTAAATAATGTAATATCTGCATCATTATTTCTGATCTCTGAGAAAGAACACAAAAATCATTTTTTTCATTGAACAAAAAATATATATAAACACATTTCAACCTATATTCTTGGTTAAAAATGTCAAAGTAACTCAACCTACATTCATGTCACTATGTGGCCATTACTTTTTTCTTTTCTCTACATAAAGAGATCTATAGTTTCTCAAGAAATTGGCAAGTAAGTCCATAACCTGAAATAGAATTTATGTATTGCTTTAAATATATTTTTCTTTCAATCACTCATGCACGTTGCCCAAGCTAGCCACTCTTCCCTTTAACAAAAGCACAAGCAAGCAAACAAAAATAATACAGAAATCCAACAGTGGAAAAAATTAGCCCATCCAAGTTGAAAAAAGATTATCATTTATTCCTAGCTTCTATGAGAATTTTCAAAATAGCTGAAGTTAAAAAGAAAAAAATCAAACTTCAAAGTCCCTAGCAGTGAGTGGCATTTCCATACAAAAGTAAATGCCAGTAAACGATGAATAAATGAAACATATAATTCTTTTCCTAGAAAAGCAATGACATGTAGTCTATTGTAAATACTTCCAATATTTCCCACTTTCTATATGTCCATAGAAATATATGCTTTGGAAACTATTCTCTGTTTTTCCTCAGTTATAAAGGTGTTACTGCTTGCATGGTTTGTATTTATGTCTTCTTGAGTCAGTTAATTAAAGCTCCAAAGGGTTCTTTAAATCTTATTGTTGTATCATTAAAAATCCTTAGAAACATCATTTTTTCATTTATACTTTATAGAAACATCAATGACAGAAGCAAATCCTCCCCTATTCCTTCTTCTAATTTTTTTTTTTTTTTAATACCAGCACTGGGTACAGTCAGAAGCATGGGAGGGTGAGAGAATTCACCAGAGCCAGAGTGGGGAACAGAACAGGCAGAGTAATGAAATACATTGATTAGGGGAGCAGCAGGTGCAGCAGGAGAGGTCTGCACACCATGTGGGACCCTCGCTGGCAGCTGGGGATCGAACCGGTGCTGCAGAGGCAGCCCAGCGCTCAACTGCTGCACCACCAGGGGAGGCCCCCGTATTCCTTCTTGCTTTATATTTTTGTCTTGAAATGAGTAACTAATTCTCAGCAGGAACATATTCTTAATTAACAAAATTCATTAATATATAAAGAATAGTTTTAGAAAGATGCACTGGCACCATTGACACCCATTTCTTTTTAACTATTTATTTCAGGAAGAATATAAATGTTTTTGTTTCAGCTGTTCTTAAACAAGCAAGATAAGTAATAACTGAAATACCTATATTCCAAAATGAATCCTTATCAATTGAAGAAGGGATTTTTTAATGTGTACATACATCTATCTGAATATGGATTCTAATAAGATTGTTAATGTGGACAAGAAAAACCTGAACACACTTTTCTCACAAATGTGCAGTATTAAGCTTGGACATAGATACAGAAATTAATTGTGGAAAAGAAACCTGGGTCATAGTGGGGAAGTTTAGAACAAACTTTCCATTTAAGAGCTTCTGAGGGGGAATTATTGTAAAGTGTTATACCTGATACAATTCAGAAATGTTCTGCTTTGACACATATGGCCAATTTTAGTCAAACTGAAGATGGATTGGCCAAAAGGTTTCAGAGTGCAAGATATCTGGGAGGAGATGGAGGGATATCAAAGTTTGTCACTGTGTGTAGGTTGTCTCATAAAACACACCAAAGGCAAAGTGGTTAGTGTTATAAATCTAATAATGCCAATAATTCAATAAAGTTTGAAAGTTCTAGTTAAAAAATTCTGTTATTTCTGAGAGAGAAAAGAGTTGAACAGCTTAAACATTGTGAAAGTCAATGGTTCTGATAAATTACAAAATTGACCTGGATGTCTATTTTGCACCACAGAAGCTGCTTTTATGTAGCATTTGATTACATAATAATGAAGACTCTAATTTCAACCTTATAGACTATTATTGCTTAATTTACAACAGCATTTGTATGTAAATCAGAAAATTATGTGACTCATAATTTATATATAATTTACAGGATGAACTGAGTGACATGAGTAAAGATTTTGAGCTAGGCCTATATTTTGTTTTCATTTTGTTGTTAATGAAAGTGGACCAGGTGAATGGTACCACTTTAAGTTTTTCATTTTTAAATATCCAATTATTTGAGTCCTTTTACTTCAAAAAAAATTTCATTCAAAAGTTAGTTTAATTCATTTGAGCTGCATGAATAGCCTAGGGAAAATGATTCAGGCTTTAAAGTTATTGGAGCCAGTTCAAAGCAGTAGTTTTACAAAGATTCTAGTTGAATAAGGCCATAGCTTTATAGAGGACAGAGTGGAAGCACAGACTGAAGTTAAGCCCAGAAGGTACAATAGATACAGATTCATGCTCAGACAATGAGCTTGTGGATGGAAACTGTCATTGAGTGAAAAAAAAAATCTTTCTCTCCCTTTCTTCCTCCTCTTTCTCCCTCTCTTTCCACCCCTCTCTTTTCCTCTGCCACTCCTCCCTCCATAATCATTGCAAAATTTGAATTTCTGAAGTTGCCATGGCAATGCTCTCTTAGGGATATGTTGGTTTACCCCTGTTGCAAGGGGACTTGAAGTTAGGAGACAGTAGGCATAGGAGGTTACTCCTGCAAAGAACAAGTAGTGCCAATTGCTAAATTATAATATGTCTTAGACTTGGTGAATTTATACCAGTCTCAGCAGTCACTGCATTTTTTTCTTATCACCCTCTCATCAGAAAATATTTTGTGTGCCTGAGATTTAGTTTAGTATGTGATGATGAACTCTCATGAATTTATTCCTTTATAGTTTCTCTTCAAGTTTGAATAAGATGGGCAGGAAGACTGTCTCCTTCAGTTTAGCATGGTGTTGGTAGTATTCATGAGTACTACTTAGGGGAAAAAATGTAAACTTGATGGAGAAGTTAGAAGTGGGAAAACTGATTGATCCTCATTTTAGGGAGCATACTCTGTGAGAATAAAATTTTAATTTATTTAGGGGGATGGAATTTCATAATGGTACAGTGGATTTTTACATGACAACTTGAAACTCTAAACTTATTTAGCAACTAAACAGAGCTTTAAACCATATAAACATCAAATGGTACAAATTAGACTGAGCTTTAGTAGCTATTATACATTGTGATCCTCAATTTTTTTTATTTTCATAGGTTAGGAGAAAACAATAGTACTCTGAGAGAATGGTCTGTATGGTTAGGGATTTAAGGTCTTGTGTTTTTCTCTTAATAGCACATTTCAAATAGATTAAAATTTAAAATCAAAAATGCTAAAGGGAGTAAATTTTTCTAAAAACTGATACCAAACAGAAAAAAATAAATAATTTTGTTTAGTTTGTATAATTCTAAGTAGATAATAATACTCAATAAATTTCAATGGTGATGATTTTAAATGTATAGTTAACCAGAAGGAAGTTACTTTTTCTTTCAGGTGTGTGGTTCCTTGTTTTTTAGGAGGGCATTTCTTTCTGTTGATTCCTTATTTTTCTTTATTTGGTAGTGTTATGGATATGAAAAACCTGTGTTACTTTAGCCTCATGGCATAAGAATATATGACTCAGAATAAATGGCTTAAATAGAGGAACAATGAGCAACTATGAACCACTTCAATAACAAATTCTTCTTATATGACAATCGATTAAACCCTCTTTAGAAGGGTAACAAACACTGAAAACAAAATTAAAAAAAAAATGACATATAAAAATCCTTCCTAAGTTAGACAACATATCACACAATATTAATAAACTGAATTAATACAAGTTTCTACAGAATAGTCCAGTATTTCAATTTTCTAGTGTTCATTTACTATTTTTAAATTCTAGAAAGTAGTCCAAGATCACCAAATGAAACTGATATAATAAAATGTCACTTTGTAAAGTTTGTGCTGAGTCTAAAAATATTACATCCTTAATATAAGTTGATATACTATAAAATAAATTAAGTTTTAGTATAAAAAGACACTGCTATTGTTCCAGGACAGGGAGAGGGGCACCCCTAAGCCCCCAAACCTGCCTGCTCTAAATAGGATCTTCCATTTGCTATACCAAGACAAAACATGTTCTAGTGTATAAGACCTTCAATGGAAATGAACTTTAATACAACTGGTGTGCTATACGGACAAAGGAGAAAAATGGGGAAGAAAATAGTTCCCAAATCAAGCACCCAAATTTACCTATCCCCTCTTGGGTAAATGCCCAGCCAAATAGGGCTGGCCCAAAGCAGGGCCTCGGAGGCCCGAATGTCTGCCACACTTCCAAAGCACCTTCTGGTGGGGACCCATAGAAAAGGGTCAGAAACAGACAAATCTGGAAGGAAAAGAGCAAAATCAAAATCAAGATTAACACTGCCATTGTTAACCTGCCCATGTTTCTCTCACCCACATCTGTTTCAACCAGTCCAGGACGAAAAAGCAAGTGCAGTTTCTTCACATGCCTCTCTGCTCCATGTGCCTCCTCTAAGTCTTCTTGCTCTCCATCCTTTTCCTTCCTTCTCCATTCGGCTCTCTAGCTTTTCTTCCCTGCTTACCTCCACCCTCCTTTGGGTGGGGCTGGGAACCTGGCAGCTCCCCCTTTCTTGGAGACTACCGTGATACACTGTGACAGCCTATAGACATAATATTTTTTTGAAAAAGATGGTATCTCAAATGAATAGAAGCTGAGCAAACTCTTGGAGTCTAGAATTTTAAAAAACTATTTTCTGCATATAGTAGTCATCCCTTGCATTTTTTCTTTTTTTTTTAAGATTAATTTATTTATTTATACATACAAGCACTGGGTACAATTAGAAGTGTGGGAGGATGAGGGAATTCACAAGAGCCAGAGCGGGGAGCAGAGCAGGCAGAAGGACCAAAGTACGCTGCTGAGGGGAGCAGCGGGCGGCAGGAGAGGTCTGCATGCAATGCGGGACCCTCCTCCAGTGGCCAGCGAGCAGCCGGGGATCCAACCTGCGCTGCAGAGGCTGCAGGCAGCTTTGCAATCCAGCGCTCAACCACTGCGCCACTGGGGAGGCCCCCTTGCATTTTTTTCCCAAAAGAGATAAAGTGTTGGCTGTCTGAAAAAATGTGCAAATTCCTGAGAAATACTGCCCCCTAAACTGCAACCTATCTTCACATAGTAAATATTGCAATTGTCATGGAAAACATACAGTTGAAATATAAATTTTATCAAACACTGCAAAGAGTTTATTTGAACTTCTTAAGATCTATGTTATATAATTTTATGTTTTATTAGCAGTGTGGACTTGAATAAGTCTGCCCATTTCAGAAATGCAGAATGTAGACAGTTCCTTTTTTATTATTCTTATAGTTTGCTAGGGTTGTCATAATGAAACACCACAAACTTGGAGGCTCAAATAACAAATTGCTCTGGAGGCCTATAGCAGATAAAATTATTCATATGTGATAACTTCAAAAGCATTTTATTTTTTTTAAAGATTTATTTTATTTATTTATTTATTAATTTATACAAGCACTGGATATAGTCAGAAGCGCGGGAAGGTGAGAGAATTCACCAGAGCCAGAGCAGGGAGCAGAGCAGGCAGAAGGACTGAAGCACACTGCTGAGGGGAGCAGCAGGCATGGCAGGAGAGGTCTGCGCGCCATGGGGGATCCTCCCTCATCGGTGGCCGGGGAGCAGCCGGGGATCGAACCAGTGCTGCAGAGGCTGTGGGCAGCTTCGCAACCCAGCGCTCAACTGCTGTGCCACTGGGGAGGCCCAACATTTTAATTTTTTGACAAAATATATAGTGCACATTTGTGGAAATGATTCAGATAATAAAGACATAAAAAATAAGAATCTCAAACTCTACCTTTCAAAAAAAAAAAAAACTCTACCTTTCAAAGTTAAATGTTAATTATATAATTGGCTCATTCAATTGCAATTTCTTACCTATGTCAATGCTAATATATTACTTTACAAAAATTTGGCTAAATATATATAACATTTGATTCTACTTTTTCATGTAATGCTATTTCATGATTTTATTTTCATGTAACCATTGCATAGTATTTCACAATATAGTTTTAAGTTTGTACCATTGTATTTTCTAAATCTGCCCTTATGGCAATTCATATCATTTGATAATGTTAAGACAAAGTTCCACATATATTAAATTGTTAGAGCATAGCACAGTGATCAAGAACACAGAAACTAGGAACTAGACTGGACTCTAATTCTAGCATTATGAAATAACTACTTGAATTATTTTGGGTAAGTTATTTACTATCTTTCAGCTAACAGATGTGGAGTTTTTAACTAGGTAAAATGGAATTGATAGTAATGTGCCTCTTCATGGGCTTATTACAAGTTCATCCGTTGGCAGTCTTTTCCTGTCAACCCTGGCATAAATCTTGGCATGAAATTTTTACAATTCCAAAATGCTTTTAATGTACTCTGCTATTATACTCTCAAGTTACTTGTTTAATGTAAAGGTCTACTAGCACTGTTTGATAAATTTCTGTATACATATCAACATGTATTGTTTTTATAAACATTTTTTTAATTTGGAATTCTCAAAATACTTTTGTTTTCATTTCCCAAATTGTTAATGAGTTTATAATCATATATTCCTTTGACATTGGAGTTCTCATATTTTTTAAGTAGGAAAGCAAACTCTAGATTAAAAAAATAATATTTTATACATTATCATTTTCACAAAGTATTTTTGACTAGAATTTTTAGAATAATATTTTAAAAGACTTATTAAAAATTCAATGGAAATATTTTTAATTTTATAATTATGAATATTATTGTTTGGCATTTTAACAAAATATTCTTCCATTAGCCACTTAGTAAATCTTTAAGATGTTACTCGATGATAGTAAATTCACATATACTTGTAAGGAATAATACAAGAGAAGTCTCTTCTATATTCCACTCATTTTCTCAGAGTAGTAACACTTTACAGAATGATCAAATATTCCTAATTATTAAATATTAATGACCAACACAATACACTGAGCTTGGTCACACTTCCAACTTTATTAGTACTTATATGTATTTGCATCTATGTGAATACATATACATGGTGTGTGGGTATGTAAACATACATATGTGTACTACTTTATATTCAAATGCACTATTATCTACATTTTCTTGCTTAGATTATGCTTTGTAGCTTTCTTCAAATATTGCCTCTTCATAGAGAATTTCACTGACAAGTCTATTGAGAGAGTACAATTCTGCAACTACCTTCTTCATAGTACTTATTTAAGTCTATATTTTATCTAGTTGTTAATTTAAAGTTGGAAATAAATCTATATCTCAAGAACACCTTTTGAAACATAAAATAGTTTGAAGAGGGGGCCTCCCTGGTGGCACAGGGGTTAAAGACATAGCACTGTCAAGTTGTCGCCTGCCACTGCAGCATGAGCTCGATCCCCAGCTGGCCAGAGAGCTGGCCCACATGGCACAGCAGACCTCTCCTATCTTGCCCGCTGCTCCCCTCAGCAGCGTATTTTAGTAGATCTGCCTGTTCTGCTCCCTACTCTGTCTCTGATAGATCCTCTCACGCCCACGTCTTGGCATACAACCCAGTTCTTGTATGCATACATAAATAAATATTAAAAAAGTAGTTTGAGGAATAAGTATATTATTTCTGTCACTCTACATTGATGATTTTATCACATTATCTACCTTTAGTGAAATTAATAGTTTCATTTAAATTTTCCCTTTTTGCTATGAGTGAGACCAACCCATATTTTTCTTTTTTCTTTCTGGCTTATTTTGCTGAGAAAAAGATTTATTATAATAAAGAAAAAAATCAAAATCAACAAACAACTGTAAACCAGAAACACACTATGGGGAGCGGGGAGGGATTAGGGTCAAAATAAGGGGGGTGGCATTGTATGGGGAATATAACCAAAATGAAAATGCATACATTGGGCAAAAATGAAAAATGATCTAAGAATTATATAAAATAAAATATATTGAATAATAAAAAAAAAATTCCCTTTTTGGCTATCAGTTTTGTTTCCTGTCCCAAAATTTCCACTTTACACACCCCTTTTGTATGAAAGCAAATTATTCATTAGTTCAAAAGGAATATCAATTATTATGTTCTTTTTTGAAGATTTAATTTGTTATGAGTAACTTTAGAATCATAGCCAAGTTGACTGGAATGTACAGAGAGTTACAATATGCCTTTTCCTTTCACTCATGGGTAGTGTCTCCTGTTCTCAAACATCCCTCACCAGAGTGGTTTGTTTGTTATAACTGATGAACCTACATTAACACATAATAATCACCCACAGTTCATAGTTTAACTTACCTTCCATGGGTTTTGGTAAATGTTTAAAGACAAATAGCTATTATTCTGGTATTAGACAATATTTTCTCTACCTTAAAAATCTTTGGTGTTATGACTATTTATCCCCATCCCCAAGCCCCAAGCCCTGGCAACAACTGATCTTTTTACTGTCTCCAAAGATTTTTCTTTTTCAGAAAGTCATATGTGGAATCATCACTGTGTAGCCTTTCAGGCTGACTTCTTTCAATTATCAATATGCTTTTAAGTTTCCTCTGTCTTTTCATGGCTTGATAGTTTCTTTTTGGGTTGGCTGATATTCCATTGTCTAAATGTAGCACCGCTTATCTAATTACTTACTGAAGGACATTGTGGTTGTTTCTAAGTTTTGGTGATTTATGTTTAATAAAGCTGCTGTAAGTGTCTAGGTGCAGGTCTTTGTGTGGATGTACATTTTCAGTTATTTCAGGTAAATATTAAGGAATGTGATTGTTGGATCACGTGTTAAGAGTATATTTAATTCTATTAGACTCTGCCATGTCTTCCAAAGTGACAGTACTGTA
This sequence comes from Talpa europaea, assembly GCF_964194135.1. Classification (NCBI taxonomy): domain Eukaryota; kingdom Metazoa; phylum Chordata; class Mammalia; order Eulipotyphla; family Talpidae; genus Talpa; species Talpa europaea. Next base: position 110,094,740 of record NC_140071.1, on the reverse strand, counting down.
GTACTATAGTATATCACATTATTGTTTCTCTCTCTTATACATATTACATTCTCTACCCCTTTATATATTTAGTATATATACATGATATACTATACATATTATATTCTATTATATATAGTATATATACACACACATATATAGTAAATGTATGATTTATCTGATTCATGCTGGCTGAGTAGGAGAGAAATAGTAAAAATTTTATTGGAATCTCTATGTGGAGGAGCAGTATATTTTAACTGGTAGACTGTATTGTAAGGTGATCTGATTTTGCCCTTTTGTTTAGATAACCTTATCCTTAGTTTCTATATTAAGTTTGAAATCTCTTGGATTGATATTTCTCTGGAAATATATTTTCTAACTGTCCAAGTCCTGTACTGGAATCTAACAACAAGCACTCTTAGAACTGAATAGAGTGTGCCTGAGATGGCAGTTTTCTGAATATGGAATTTTATTTCATGCTAAGTTGTTGAGTGGAGTGCCCCATAATCTTAGTTTACATATCATAGAAAGAGATCCTCAGACAGGAATATAGATGCTTATGAGTTATTCAAGAAGTTTCTCCAAAGGGGAAAGAAAATGGAGTGAGGCAAACTGAATAAGAGACAGAAATAATTATAGTCTCAGATAAACTGTAGCCCAGGTCTGATCCTGGGAGAAGAATGTCATTGATCTGGAATATAAATCTAATCATAAAATGATTATTTGCCTCTGTATTAATTTGCCTTCATTCTTTGGGGTGGTGGTGGTAATTCAACTCCCAGGCCTCTATGGTTAAGCCAAATGAAATTCTGCTGAGAAGGGCACTGGCATTGCTACCCCATAATTGCCTATGAGCTAGGAGAACTTTACTCAGAGAAAGGATCTAACTGGGTGAGATTCCCACATGACTGTCCCTAGTATCTAAATTCTTTCCAGCTCAATATCTCCAGAGAATAAACTGGATAGATAAAGTATATTGTAGGGTTTAAATCTTGTCTTGCACATTTTAAAACCAATAATCCTATATTTTTTGTAACAATGTGTGTTGAAATGCAACTATGTCAAGAATCCAACTAAGAGTCTTTTAGGATTCCTTGGTATGAAATTTCTCTATTGGTCTACTTGTATTGGTTCTTACAAGTCACTTAATGACTTGCTTGGTTTCCAAGTATAAAGTGTTGTCAAGCTCTATGTATTTTCTCTCTTTTTGTTTGTTTTATGTGCTTATGCTCTTCTTATCCATTTACTTTTAGAAGGATTTCAGAAGAGAGATGTTGCAAATGTGTGATTTAATGTCTCAGATTTAAATAGAAATCACAATGTATTGCTTCTGCAGAATATTCCCATTTCAGAAAATTAGTCTAAGGAAGATGGAATAAAAATGACAAAGATCAAGATAATATCATATAATGGTAATTAAAATGTACCACATGCTAAACACTATTTAAGCATTTTGCATATACAATTTTACTTAATCCTGGCATGTACCGCTAGGTACATGAATAACAATATGTACCTAAATGGTACCTGGCATATACCATTTAGGTGCATATCGTTATTCTGAGGCAATTATTATTTGTATTACTGCTCAGCTGAAAGTTCTATGAAAAGCAGAGGTAATTGTAGCAAAAATACATGGCAGACTAAGCTAAGACAATGAACTAAAGGGCAGTATTTGCAATAATATTGATAGTAGTATTTTTGTACCCAAACTAAATAGTGTGGATTTTAAGTAGAAAAAATATAGGTTACTCTGAAAATAAAGAACATGACCCATGATTTGAATTCACTTTAATTCATAAAATGATGTAGAATATTGCCTGGCACATAGAATTTATGTGTGATTGGGAGAATAATGCCCTGCCTACGCCCAAGATGTGCACATTCTATTCCTCCAGAAACTGATATTTTGCCTAATAGTCTGGAAGAATTAAGATTGCAAATGGAATATAGATTGCCAACCAGAAGATAAATAGATTATACAGGTGAATTCAGTATCACAAGTATCCTTAAATGTGAAAATGAAGGCAGAGAGGAGATACTGAGAATGAAAGAACATGTAAGGACTCAATGTAACATTCCTGGCTTGAGCAATAAAGGAATCACAGGAGTCAAAAGCAACTAAGAGGGTCATTCTTTCCTAGGGCTTTTTGTTGAATACAGCCCTGCTGACAGCTTGATTTTAGTAAAATGAGATCCATTGGACTCCTGACCTCTAGAATTTTAAGAAAATTTGCTTTGTTTCAAGTCACCAAATTAGTAGTAGTTTTTTTTTTTTTAAGAAGCACTTAGAAACAAATACAGTGCATGAAAAGTATGCTTTTTATAATCCGAAATTAAAGTTGAAGAAAATGAGTATGAGATTTAAGTAATACTTCAAAGGTCATACTATAAATTGTGGAATGATAATATAATTTCAGGTTGTAAAAATTCCAAAATAGCCATTGATTGTTGATACCAAACTATTTTTTAACAAAATAAGCATTTTTTTCATTTATTATTATTTTTATTTATATATATTTTACATCATTATTCATTTTGAAACAATGTTTGGTCGCCGCCCCCAGATGTAGTCCCCATAGAATTTCCTTCACCAGTTCTCCCATGCACCATCAAGACAGTCCCCTGTGCTCCTCCTGTTATAGGGCAGCCCCGATAAAAAACGGGTTGCCTGACTGTGGGTCCTCACCCACACACTTAAAAGGACTTATCAATGCGCTACTACAGGCACACACAAAAGGTTAATAAAAGGTTTATTTACAAGGGAAGGGCAAATGAGGAAATGTACAGCTCAGGGAGAAAAGTGGGAGACAAAGTTTTAAATGCGTCCTACCTGATCTACCAATCAGAAATCCCAAATGGCGCTCTGAGAGCTGGCTGCGAGCCAGGAGCCGCGAAGCCAGGAGGCAAGCAACAGAGCGAGAGACCCCAAGGCCCATGTGTCTGGTTTTTATACCAACCCTGGCTGCTTATCTCCACCCTCAGGTCCCAGCCACCTTCCCTTTGGTGGTGATGGGATTTGTCTTTCCCAATGTACTGATGGCTTTGGTCTGGAGTGGGGGTGGGGTCCACAAAGCCTGCATGGGATTAGCACAGGACATCCTTTCCTCCTAACACTCCCTCCTCCCTCAGATCCCTCTTCCTCCTCCCCTGCAGGATATCTCTGTTTGCAATTTCTGGTTTTGTGTTGTTTTGTTATGTTTTCTATTGTTATCGTCCCCCTCCCCATGTCTTATTTGGTTCTCCTATATTCCTCCTATAAGTGAAACCATCCAATATTTTTTTCCTTTTGACTTATTTTACTGAGCATAATTCCTTCTATCTCCATCCATGTTGCTGAAAATGGCGTGAGTTTATCTTTTTGATTGCTGAATAGTATTCCATCATGTATGTATAACATATCTTCTTAATCCAATTATCTATTTTTTTGGCTTTTGGGTTGCCAAATTATAGTTTTAAAAGCTTGATATACTACAAGAAAAAATCCAGGAGAAAACCACAACCATGATTTCCCTGCATAGTTATAAAATTATTATTAATTGTTATGAAATAATATATATTCATATATTAAAGTTTAAATTTCAAGAAATCTTAAAGAATTGCTAATCAATTCTAAATGTATTTTAGTCCATGTTTGTCAAACAACTTCTATGATAAAATGAATTAAACATGGATTTTTTTGGTATTTTTTGTTTTTTAAACAAATTTGTTTAATTTGTAAATTTGTATTCAAAATTAGTTGCTAACATAGCTTACATACTATTGAATATATGAATATACTGGGCTAAGCTTCCATCTAATTGCAAGACAGAAATAGTTAACAAATTGTTATAAATTTGTATAAATGTGGGTCTGCTACTCCTAGGCAGCCTATTCAGCTGCCATTTTGTCACCTAAACAAGGTCAAAATGGTCCAGCAAGTTAGGAACAGGAGCCCAGCCCTTCAGCCCTTCAAATCAAACAAGAGCACAAAGCTGGATCACACTAGGAAGGGGGAAGGTTATGCATCACAAGGTATGTCCAGAATGCGGGGGTGGGGTGGGGTGAGGGGGGGCGATGAGGACTGATGTAGAACACATACTCCCGACTTATACATCAGATGCATGGCTGGGAACACGGGGGGGGGGGGGGGGGGGGGGGGGGGGCTAAGGACGGGTGCATGACAAGGGCCCCAGAAGCTGATCAGCGGAGCGCCTTGTTGATAATCTTAGAACCATGGGGCCTCCCCAGTGGCGCAGTGGTTGAGCACTGGGTTGCGAAGCTGCCCGCAGCCTCTGCGCCACCGGTTCGGTCCCCAGCTGCTCCCCGGCCACCGGAGGAGGGTCCCACATGGTGCGCAGACCTTCCTACCGCCCTCTGCTCCCCTCAGCAGTGTACGTCAGTCTTTCTGCCTGCTCTGCTCCCTGCTCTGGCTCTGGTGAATTCTCTCACCCTCTCGCACTTCTGACTGTACCCAGTGCTTATATAAATAAATAAATAAATCTTTTTTCTTTTTTTCTTTTTTTTAAAAGGAGAGTAAAGTGTCAATGCTTAATTCATATCTCTTAAAAAAAAAAAAGATTAAAACCCTGGCTGGGGATTAGGGTGTATCATCAAGTAGATAAGAAGTGCCTGGAGGGCAGACTCACAATCCCTAATCTTTTACACCCTTCCCCTTTCTTTAATCTCCTTAATCTCCTACAACCAATTACTTGTATCAATCAAAGGGCCAGAATCTTGCTCTTCACAGCATCCTGCATTATGTGGCCTGCTCCAAGACTCCTGTTTGTCAGTGTGGTGTTGTCTGACACAACATATAAATCCATACAATATTTATTTGTGTGTGTGTGTGTGTGTGTGTGTGTGTGTGTATATATATGTATATAACTAAGTATAGAATAAATGACAAGGATATAAAGGAACAAATATAAAACTTAGAAAATAAGATCATTCTTTGTTTAAACTTTCCAATGGCCTTGTTATCTCAATGATGTATTTATTTTTTAAATTTTTTAAAGATTTATTTATTTTATGCATATAAGATCTGGGGTACAGGCCAGAGATGCGGGGGTGGTGAGAGGATTCTCCAGAGACAGAGTTGGGAACAGAATAGGCAGACTGAAATCCACTGCGGAGGGGAGCAACAGACCAGACAGGAGAGGTCGGCTTGCCATGTGGGTTGCTCTCTGGCTGGCAAGGAAGGATCTCGCCCTCAGAGGCTGTGGATTGCTTCATAGTGCAGTGCTTAACCCCTTGCACCACCAGCGAGTCCCTCAATGATATATTTATCAGGAAAAAATGACTGGATTCAATTACTATGAATGTATACAAGGAAAATAATTTTTAATAATGCATTATATTTTCTAAACATATGAGATTATAAATTAAAATGGATTTGCAAATATCTAAAGCAAAATAAACTATACCATAATTCAAAGACTGTTTCTTTGATTCTTATATTTAGTCGGTTTTGTTATTACTTAGTTTACATCTCTTTTACTTATGTAGTCCATTCATTAAACATCTCATTTGTTGTCAAACATTCCTATATTATTATTCTATTAAAAATGGAAGTATTTTCAGTGTTTAATTATATATTCAGATATTCTCAGTATCTCCTCAAATTAGAAGAAAAAAAAAACTTTTTGACATATAAGAACCAAGTCTCTCACATGTTAGTCTTATTAATTTGAGGAGTAGAAATTACTTGAAAAAGCAAAAGTTGAAATGACAGTTTTCTGATAGATTGAAAATAAAATCCTAAAATTATTTAAAAAATTTTGAAAGTAACAAAATCTCTTATATTGATTCTGACAATATAAAGATATATTAAATAGATTTTAAAATAAAAGATTTAGAATATTGATTAAATCAATCAGATGACTTACACAAATTTATCTCTTCGAATAACTGATTTTAAAAGCATACAACAGTTGTTTTTTTAGGAAAATTCTGAAGAATAAATGTGTTACTTTAATTTGAAGTCCTTATGCTTTATTCACATCATATATCAGATTTACAGCCTAAATTGATTTATTGGATGTGGCAATAGAACAGATTTACAGAGCTATGTTTAAAATTTCTTGATTTAGAAATTACAGAAAAAAATGTATGACATTTTCTGATTATTATTTTCTGTATCTACATATAAAGACAATTCAACAAATTATAAGCTACTCTATAGACATTTGATCACACTTTGGACAAAATAAAAATACATAGCTGGAGAATATTACAGACACATAGCAGTCTCAACTGTGAAAATCTAAAAAGAGGTGTAAGCTATGAAAATGTCTGCAGCCTCTGAAGTGTACTGTTGAAAGAAATGGTGATGTAGAAGTTGGTAATAGAATCAATCTGTCTGGTACATCTTTTAGTGGGTCAGCAGAGTCTGTGATGTCCACAGATGGTGAGAAAAAGATCAGACTCCTGTGTCATATTCAGTTGTTGTGGGTTTTTTGTTGTTAACAGTTTTATCTTTGTACCACCATGGAACTAACCTTTAACATCAAGCAGCACAGTAGAGTTAAAATACAATCATTTTGTGAATCTCAGAAACAGTCCAGCAGTGAAGTGTTTTTCTTTTTTTTTTTTTTTTATAAATTTTATTGTTATATTCCCCATACAATTGCAGCCTCCCCATTCTGACCACAATCCCTCCCCTCCCGCCCCTGCCCCCCTAAAAGTGTCTCTGGTTCATAGTTTTTTGTTGATTTTGATTTTCACTTTCTTATATATTTTCCTGGTCCCTTATTTAAGTTTTCTGGATTCCTGCTATGAGTGAGACCATCCGGTATTTTTCTTTTTCTTTTTGGATTATTTCGCTGAGCATGATCCCTTCCAGCGCCATCCATGTTGCTGCAAATTGCATGTGTTTATCTTTTTTGAATGCTGAGTAATATTCCATGGTATATATGTACCACATCTTCTTGATCCAGTCATCTATTTTTGGGCATTTGGGTTGTTACCAAAGCTTAGCTATTGTAAACAGTGCTGCTATAAACATAGGGGTGCAGGTGTTCTTTGGAATTGATGTTTCTGTGTCCTTTGGGTAAATATCTAGGAGTGGAATTGCTGGATCATATGGAAGCTCTATGTTTAGTAGGTCCAGAAATCTCCACACAGCTTTCCACAGTGGTTGGACCAGTTTGCACTCCCACCAACAGTGCAGAAGAATTCCTTTTTCTCCACACCCTCGCCAACATTTGTTGTTGCTAGTTTTTTTAATATGTGCCATTCTCACTGGTGTAAGATGGTATCTCATGGTAGTTTTGATTTGCATTTCCCTGATTACAAGTGATGTTGAACATTTTTTCATATGCCTGTTGGCCATTTGCATTTCCTCTTCAGAGAAGTTTCTTTTTAGCTCTTCTGCCCATTTTTTGACTGGATTATTTTCTTTGTTGTTGTTGAGTCTCATCAGCTCTTTGCAGATTTTTGTGATCAGTCCTTTATCATTAGTGTTGGGTGCAAAAATGTTCTCCCAGTTGGTGGGGTTTCTCTTTGTTTTTGTTACTGTCTCTTTTGCTGTGCAAAAGCTCTTTAATTTGATGTAGTCCCAGCTGTTTATCTTTGCCTTCACTATCACTGCTTTGGTGATGTGTCTGTAAAGATGTCTTTGATGTGCAAATCACGTAGTGTTTTGCCTATATTTCCTTCTATATATTTTATGGTTTCAGGTCTTATGTCTAGTTCTTTAATCCATTTTGAGTTGATTTTTGTGTATGGTGTGAGGTAGTGGTCAAGCTTCATTCTTTTGCATGTAGCGACCCAGTTTTCCCAGCACCATTTATTGAACAAACTTTCTTTGCTCCAATGCATAGTCTTTGCTCCTTTGTCAAAGATTAGTTGACCATAAATCTGTGGGTTTATTTCTGGATTTTCTATTCAATTCCATTGGTCTGTATCTCTGTTCTTGTTCCAATACCATGCAGTTTTGATGATTATGGCTTTGTAGTATAGTTTGAAGTCTGGGAGTGTGATGCCTCCATTTCCTTCTTTTTTTTTCAGGAGAGCTTTGGGTATTCGGGGTTTTTTGTGATTCCATATGAATTTCATCAATAATTGTTCTATTTCTTTGAAGAATGACATTGAAATTTTGATTGGAATAGCATTGAATCTGTATATTGCTTTTGGAAGGATGGCCATTTTAATAATGTTTATTCTTCCAATCCATGAGCAGGGGATGTCTCTCCATTTCTTTGTGTCTTCTTCTATTTCTTTTAACAGTGTTTTATAGTTTTCTTTGTATAGGTCCTTTACCTCTTTTGTTAGATTTAGTCCCAAATATTTGATTTTTTTTGTTTCAATAACAAAAGGGATGGTTTTTTTGATTTCTTCTTCTTCAGATTTATTGTTTGTGTATAGGAAGGCTACTGACTTTTGCGTGTTGATTTTGTATCCTGCCACTTTATTGAACTGATTGATGAGTTGAATTAGTTTTTCTGTGGAGTTTTTGGGGTTCTCTATGTATAATATCATATCGTCTGCAAATAGTGGTAGTTTGACTTCTTCTTTTCCTATTTGGATTCCTTGGATGTCTTTCTCTTGTCTTATTGCCCTGGCTAGGACTTCCAGTACTATATTGAAAAGCAGTGGTGAGAGTGGACATCCTTGTCTTGTTCCAGATCTTAATGGAATTACTTTCAGCTTTTCACCATAGAGAATGATACTGGCTGTTGGCTTGTCATAGATGGCCTTTATGATGTTGAGGTATGTTCCTTGTATCCCAAGAATTTCAAGGGCTTTTATCATGAATGGGTGTTGCACTTTGTCTAAAGCTTTCTCAGCATCTATTGATATTATCATATGGTTTTTATATTTCTTTTTGTTGATGTGTTGGATAACGTTGATTGATTTTCGGATGTTAAACCATCCTTGTGCCCCTGGAATGAATCCAACTTGGTCGTGGTGAATTATCTTATGGATACATTGTTGGATTCTGATAGCTAAAATTTTATTGAGGATTTTTGCATCAGTGTTCAAGAGGGAGATTGACCTGTAGTTTTCCTTTTTTGTGTTGTCCTTGTTCGGTTTTGGTATTAGTGTAATGTTGGCTTCATAGAACGTGTTTGGTATTGTCCCTTCCTTCTCAATTTTTTGGAAGAGTTTGTGAAGGATAGGCACTAATTCGTCTCTGAATGTTTGGTAGAATTCATTTGTAAATCCATCAGGTCCTGGGCTTTTGTTTTTGGGGAGGTTTTTGATTACCATTTCAATTTCGCTAATTGTAATTGGTCTGTTTAGGTGTTCTATTTCTTCTTTATCTAGCTTTGGGTGATTGTAGAGTTGTAGGAATTTGTCCATCTCCTCTAGATTCTTAAACTTGTTTCCATATAACTGTTCATAGTAGTTACTGATTATTCTTTTGATTTCTGCTGTGTCCGTTGTGATTTCTCCTCTTTCATTGATGATCCTGTTTATTTGTGCTTTCTCCCTTTTTCCTTTGTGAGCCTGGCTAGGGGTTTGTCTATTTTATTGATTTTTTCAAAGAACCAGCTCTTGGTTTCATTGATCTTTTGGATTGTTTTTTTAGTTTCAATTTCATTTATTTCTGCTTTGGTTTTTATTATTTCTTTTCTTCTACTGGTTTTGGGTTTTTTTTGTTGTTCTTTTTCTAGATCTTTGAGCTTCAAGATTAGGTTGTTTCTTTGCGTTCTTTCTTGTTTCTTGATGTGAGCTTCTATTGCTATATATTTTCCTCTTATTACTGCTTTTGCTGCATCCCATACATTTAGGATATTGGTGTCCTCCTTGTCGTTCAATTCAAAAAATTTTTTAATTTCTTCTTTGATCTCCTCATTAGTCCAATGGTCTTCCAGTAGTGTGGTTTTTAATCTCCATGAGGTAGGACAGTTCCTTGCCTTCTTTTTATGGTTTATTTCTAGTTTGATGCCTTCATGGTCAGAAAAGATGGTTGATATGATTTCAATCTTGGTGTATCTGTTGATGTTTGTCTTGTGCCCCAGTATGTGATCGATCCTGGAGAATGATCCGTGTGTGCTTGAGAAAAATGTGTACTCCGTTTTTTTGGGGTTTAGTGTTCTATAGATGTCTGTTAAGCCCAATTGCTCTAGGTCCTTATTTAGAGCTTTGGTTTCTTTACTTATTTTTTGTCTTGTTGATCTATCCATTGTTGATAGTGGTGTGTTGAAGTCTCCCACTACGTATGTGTTTTCTCTGATGTCTGTTTTCAGAGAGGACAACAGTTGTCTGATATATTTTGGTGCTCCTTCGTTTGGTGAGTATATGTTAATGAGTGTTATTTCTTCTTGAAGTATTGTCCCCTTGATCATAATGTAGTGACCATTGGGGTCTCTTTTTATCTTTTTGAGTTTGAAATCTGTTTTATCTGATATAAGTATAGCTGTTCCTGCTTTCTTTTTTGGTCCATTTGCTTGTAGGATTGTTTTCCATCCTTTAACTTTGAGCCTATTTTTATCTTTTGTAGCTAAATGTGTTTCCTGGAGACAGCAAAAGGTTGGGTTTTGTTTCTTAATCCAGGCTGCAACTCTGTGTCTTTTTATTGAAGAGTTTAGTCCATTTACATTTAGAGTTAATATTGATATGTTAACATCTGTATTTGCCATTGTGTTTGTCTTTCCTTTGATTTTATTTATTTATTCTTTTAATAACTTTTTTTTTTTTTTTTGGCCTTCTTTCATTGTTATTCGTCGCTCTGAGGTTCTGGCTTTAGGACTCCTTGTAGTATTTTTTGGAGTGGGGGTTTAGTTGCAATGAAATTCCGGAGTTTCTGTTTGTCTGGGAAGGTCCATATTCTTTCTTCAAAGAGGAAGGAGAGCTTTGCGGGATAGAGTATTCTTGGTTGGCATCTGTTTTCTTGGAGTCTGTTGACTATGTCCCTCCACTCTCTCCTTGCCCGTAGTGTTTCTTTGGAGAAGTCTGATGTCAGCCTGATTGGTTTTCCTTTGAATGTTATCTGTTTCTTCCCTCTTGCCAGCTTCATTATTTTTTCCTTGTCCTGGATTCTTGGGAGCTTTACTATTATGTGTCTTGCTGTATTTTTCCTTTCGTCGTGGAAGTTTGGTGTTCTTCTTGCTTCTTGTATATCAATTTTCAGCTCCTTCGTCACATTTGGGAAGTTCTCTTCAATTATCTCTTTGAATATTTTCTCTGTTCCTACATCTCTCTCCTCTCCTTCTGGTATTCCTATAACTCTTATATTTCCTTTCCTCATGGAGTCAGATAGTTCCCGAAGTCTTTCCTCATTCTTTTTCCTTCGTACTTCTCTTTCCTTTTCTGTTTTGGTTCTTTTTATTTCTGTGTCTTCAAGATTACTTATTTGTTCTTCCATTTCATCTATTCTGCTTTCATTGCTTTTCCCAGAATTCTTTAGTTCTTCCATTAATTCTTTGATCTCCTGCATTTCTTTTACTTCCCTCTTTACGGACTCAATTTCTTTCTTCTGACCATTGTTTTCCCTCTCTAGGGACTCAATTGCATTCTTCTGATCGTTGATTATTCTTCCCTTATCATTGTTTTCCTTTATGACTTCAGTCAGTTTTTTAATCACGGCAATTTTAATTTCTCTTTCTGGAAGGCTCAGAAGTTCTTCCAAGTTACTGTCGTTGCAATCTGGGGGCTGGTTTTCTTTTTGTGGTGTTCTTTTTCTCTGGAGAGTTGCTAGGTTGCGTGTGGTTCTTCTCCTCCCTACTGTCTGTTTTCTAATTTGCCGTATGCGTTGGGACACTGTGTTGTTGGGACTGGCCGGCATCTTGGGTGGGCTTCTCTGCTCCCCTCTGGTTCCTCCAGGAGTCATCTGTCAGTTTCAAGCAGTCTTTACTGGAGAAAGGCCCCTGTTCTAAAATGCCGCTGTGGGGACACACTCCCCTGTGCGCCTGGTCTGCCCCAGCGGTGGGTTCCTGCTCCCCCTCTGGGCTTGGACTGCAGGCCAGAGGGGGTCTGGCGTGGGCGAACTTCCCCCGCTCACCTCTGGCTCCTGAGGAAGCCTTCTGCAGGTAGTCTTTACTGAAGAAATGTCCCTGTTCTAAAATGGTGATGTGGGACACATTCCCTGCGCGTCTGGTCTCAGGCACACTCTTCTGCGCGCCTGGTCTGCCCCGGCTGTGGGTGCTCACTCTCCCTGTGGGCTCAGACTACTTGTTTGGAAGGGGCCCGGTGTGGGCTAACTCCCCAGCTGGCCACTAGCTCCTTCAGGAGCCTCTGCTGGCTTCAAGTCGCTAGGTGGCGCCAGAGATCTCTCCTAGAGCCCTTGGGGAGCTGATTTTCCACCCTGTGGGACAGGGAGCAGAGCGGGGATGTGTAGGGTACACCTCAACGGCTTTGGGGTGCTGTGTCTGCCTTGTGCCCCACCGTCGTGGGGAACCCACGCCCCTAATTTCGTGCCCCGGGTCTCAGTTCCAAAGCCCTCAGTTCCAGGACGCGGGCTGTAGCCCAGATCAGTGGCTCGGGGATGGCGCCTTTTGAATCCCGCTTCCCTGCCTGGGCGCCTTGTTCCTGCTCACTCAGGGAGGGCCTCCGCGGTCGGTCTCCCCGCAAGCCTAGGTCGCAGGCGGGGGGACCTGGGCAGCTGTGATCCGATGATCAGATTGGATCAGCGCGCTGCTTTCTGTGCAAGCTTACCGGGCGGCTGGGGCTGTGTGCTGGTGCTGGTCTCCTCCTGGGGGGCGGGGCTCTCTTTAATGGCGCCTGGAGCTCACCTCCGCGTCGGGTCCTGCAGGGTTCTCCACAGCTCCCGTTCACGGGGTGTGGTGGCTGAAATAGTTCCTTTCCACTCACAGTCCCACTTGCTGCGTCCGTTTTTCTTGTTGGCCGTTTTGGTTTGTTGTTTTCCTCCTCTCTGCCGGTCCGAGCGTGCCGCCTCTGTGGGCGGGGGAGGGGAGCAGGGTTCTGCACTTCCCTCCCTTCTGGTCCTCTTTTATGGCAACTTTCTTCTTCGGGCAGTTTGCTGGAGTCGTCCGTTTATCTTCCGTGTCCCAGTTCTCACTGGGACCTGCCGCTTTTCCTCCCTATTAACTTTTTTTAATGGGAGATCTTACTCGCAGCGTCTCCTCGCCGCCATGTTGCTCCGCCCCTTTTTCGAAGTGTTTTTCTTTATAACTAAGTGATCCTGGTTTGAATGTGTGTCGATAATAAATACTGATGGATACTTAAAACATCCAGTCTCTGCCATTATATTCTTCCAAATCTGATGGGGGATCTACAGAACAGCAACATGTTATAGTATCTTAAATGACAGCACATTATAAATGTAAGATAATATTTTCACAATAGTTATAGTAACATAGAGAAAATGAATCTTTCGCCTTGAAGACCTGCAAAAAGTTTTTGAAGATTAAAGTTTTGATTATTTTTAGAAGAAATTGAGAATAACATAAAAAGGGAATAATGTGTGCAACCTATAGAAATGTGAAAAAAATCTTGTATATTCAAATAAGTACAAGTGGTGTGGTGTAATGAGTCAAAATACATGTGAGAGGACTAGCATACTATGTAGTAGAAATAAAACAATCAGGCAAAGGAGAGATTGCAAGTGAATTATTGATGTCTTCTGAAAGGGTGCAGAATTTGCAGAATTTGTTCACAAGGTGAAAGGTAATCACTGATGGAATTTTAATAGGGTCATAATAATAGATGTGTATTCTAAAAAGATAATATGGTCATAGTTTTAAAATGTATGGGAGAAGAAGATCCTATCCCTACTAGAGTATTTGGAACAGGTGTATAGAGGAAGTCTTTCTTATCAAAAGATAATTACCATTGGAAAAAGACACATAAAGCATATCCAAAAGCATATCCATTTAAAACTGGAATAAAAATTTCTTAATTACAGTGGCAGTGGTGGAGTGAGATGAGGCTGTTAATACATGCTTATATTTTACTGAAATGAAGAAATAAAATCATGACTTATTTCTTTATAGCTTAAGAACACAGTATAAGGTGTTTTATCACAATTCTTTTTAAAAAATATTTATTTATGCATATAGGAACTGGGGTGTAGGCCAGACATGGGGGGAGTGAGAAGATTCACCAGAGACAGAGATGGGGAGCAGAACAGGTGGATTTATTGAAATACACTGCTGAGGGGAGCATTGGGTGAGATAGGAGAGGTTTGCTGTGCCACGTGGTTTAGCTCCCTAGCCAGGGATTGAACTCATGTAGCAGTAGCTGGTGACAATTTGATAGCACTGAGTCTTTAACCTCTGCATCACCAGAGACACCCCTGTAACACAGTGCTTAAGTACACTTTAGAGTGTTGTTTTTTGCATAGAATTATTCTGATATTTTATAATATTATAACATTACATCCTAAATTTCAAATAGAATTTTACAAAAGAATCATTAAAATGCCATTTTATTAAAATATATGAAATTTTTATCAATTTTACCAAATTAAAATTTTTCCCCAAACTTAAATCTTGGTTTCCAAAGCAAACTTTAAAAATAGTTAAGGTATCATAATTTTATATCATTATTATCTTCTTCATTTGTTAACTACTCAATGTTTTGAGGTCTTAATTTGGCAGGGCTTTGTATGTGATTAGAATAGTCCACAGATATAATTTTATTGACATAATGAAAATGTGATTCTTGCAAGATATGCACTTTCACTTTCTAATTAATTTGTGTTGTATTTGCATTGCATTGACTAATGGTTGTAGAACACTACAGTATGTTAACAGTTATTGACAAAGAACTCTAGAAGAATGGGGGCACTCAGTAAAATTCAGAGTTCGTAAGAAAAAGAAGGAGGTATCTTACTGAAGAATAATTTTATAAGTTTTCATTTGCTTAGTGATTATTTTTACACTATAGAAAATTGTGCTTTCTCCTCAACCACATATCTATGAATTCAGAGAAAAAATAGTGAGGATGCACTGTATATTTAAGTTTTGTTCTTTTATTATTCTCATAGGATTCTCCTTGTTGCACTAAACCACTGCTAGAGTATTCCTCTGTCTCCAATTAGGTTTTACATTCCTTAAGGTCAGCTGTCTTTTAGTTAAAATAAAGCAATAAAAATAATAGGTAATTTTTGATCATGAGTTTTACTTTTGGATAATAGTTTTAATGAGACCTTTATTTGAATTATCTCATAATTTTAAATGAGAGCTCTAACAGACACAGCACATTTGAGTTGCTATTGTTATTCCATTTTACATGTAAAAAAAAATGAAGACAGAAGATAAATTTAAAAAAGTCATTTTCATGAGCACATACGTAATAGTGGCAGAAATGGGATTCAGATCAAGGTTGAGTATCAGAGAATTTATTGTAAAATGGCAATAAAATAGGCCTCAGAATGCATTGAAGTCTTCAGATATTTTTGGTTAAGAATCTATCATAGGTAATCATGTGTTCCTTTTATACATATTGAGATGCACAGAATATCTGGTAATCTATCCTTATTGATTTTAAATTTGACCAATGTGTTTTAGTATGACCAACCCAGTTGTTGTCTCAGTATTTTCCTAAATTGCTAATATAAATAAAGTTCTGTCATTAAAACATTATAGTTGTCATTATCATCAAATCCATTATTCCATAAGGGATTGCAAAGTTTTGAATTTTGAATTCTATTTTTCCTTCAACATTTTTCAGATAATGATTTTTGAGAAAGAAAAATTCTTAACTAAAGGAATAATATGAAAAATACCAAATTACTGCCCACATTTGGAGGATTTGTCTTTTTTATTATTCTTTCTCCCTCTTGTCTAATTCTTGCTCATGAAAGAAAACTATGCTAAGATACAACCTCATGGAGGAATCTTTCTCATTTAACTTCCATTTAGTATTCTCCCTTTTTATTCTCTTTTTTTCTTAACTCATTTATGTTATAATAGAACAGTAACCTCTGAATGGTAATTTTCCTCTCTGCCTTCTTTCCTAAAAAGATATACTCCTGTGACAGGTATAGTTTATCATATACCCTGTTTTCTTCCAAGGTTTGATAATCTACTTTCTAAATGGTACGTGAAAGAAGCATTCAATAAAACAATGAAATTAGAAGATAAAGACAAGCTTACATACTGTGAGTTCCACCAGTTTTTGACACCATGTATTTCCAATGTTTAATGAAAGATTGGTTGAGTGAATAATGAATTAATGACATTAGGGGAAAATCCACAATTGTACAATCTGAGGTAATACTAGCAGTTCTGAACTCAGGAGGATAGGAAATAAAAATGATTGGCTTATTATAAATGAACATTTGTTGTTTAAATATTCCAGCAATGAAAGACATTTACTTCAAATTAAGGTATGCCAGTTCCCTGTAATGCTATGAGAGTATAAAAGGAATTTTTATTATTATAACAATACTTTCCTAAATGATTTAAAAATAAATGTTGCATTTCATCACTCCTGGATCTAAAACCAGTTGAATATAATAAAAGACTAAAGTCTGTTAATTCAAACACTGTATTGTTACCTTTACATATTTAGAGTTACTTTTCCTGATCAACATATAATGGGGTTTGCTTTAATCAACTGAAAACAGATCTGTGCACTCATTTTCTCTTGCCCAAATGCTAGTTTCTGATCTTTAATTAGCATTATCACCTTGACTACCATTTTCCAGGGAGGACTTAAAAAAAAAAAACAAAACTGTCTTTTTCCATTAATGAGCTACTCAATGAATTGCTTCACTAGGGATGAGTTAATAAACTTGACTCTGTATTTTTTCCTCATTGATGTTAGTAATGTGGTAGGAAAATTGAATATGGCCTATTTACTTGATATAAACAGTCTTAATTTTACCCCTCCATATTCTCTTAAGATTCTATACAGGAAGTCAGATGCTTGATTTTATTTTTTTTAGCACTGAAATATATCTTTCAGGTTATAACTTAGCTTTAGCCAGTTCTTTTCTTTTATTATGGATTCATTAATAGGCCTATTAGAATGAATTGTTACAAAGTAACAGACCAAAGTAATATACCAAGGCTTTTGAATAATTTCTGAGGCATGAGCAGAATATAACGTAGATTATCTTAGGGTCTGAAGTCAAATTGACTAGATTTGATCCCAATTTTGCCACTTTCTAGATAAGTAGGCAAGTTATTTATCCTCTCTTTTTCAGTTAACCAATGCAGTTATTTTAAGAATTAAGTATGTTAATAAATGTTAAGTGCTTAAAATCATGCCCAGCACATAGTAAGCATTTAATAAAAGGGAAGCTACTGTTATCTTCCTATTGTACAACACTTAATGTATTCACCATTGCTATCACATTGCTTATTGATTAAAATAAGCTTCTCTTTACCAACTGGTTGTTAAAACTCAAAGAGTTATGAGAATGTAGACAGTGTATAGTAAAAGGGACATTAATAGTATGCAATGAAGATTTGAGGAAGCAAATAATATAGATGAATCTGAGAAAACCTGTAATTAATTGTTCAGAGTTAAAATAATCTCAAATATGTGATAGACTTGTGATGTTCCACTAAAATACTAAGGTAATAAGGTGCATTTCGAACCCAAAGAATAATTTGTAAACCACTTCCATGACAGTAAATCCCCCTTACTATGTGATTGACAGTAGTTTTAGTTGGTGACATAGTAAGTAACATAACTTGGCTTACACGATAACACCTTGGAACATAGAAAATTAACATCCCAATAATATAGTTATATAGTATTCTAACTATAATTATATAAGATATACAACTTTATGTGTGTGTATATATATATGTATGTATGCATGTATGTATGTGTGTGTATATATATGTATATATATACGGACACACACACACACACATATATATACATATAGTGACTAAATTAGAAAACTAGAAATTCACTTTTAATTTTTGGAAACTCCTGTTATAAAACAAAGAACCACAATACATGTTAAGTCTTATATGTACTAAATATGTATTATTTCTAGTATGATTTTTCAGATTTTTTTAAAAGCAGAATTTCTGTTACAGCTTTTATCTCAGAACACACATACACAAATATTCCATTGTTAAAATTTTGAAACAACTTTATTACTGCTTAGGAAAACTCTACTCTAAGAAAAGCAATTGGAATGCACTTGGTCCCTTGCTTTCTAGTTTTCACAACACATGTCACTTCTATATTTAAAAGTAAACTATCCTTTATGGAATTCCCTTTCTGCTTTAGATCAACCATTTTTCTGAACTAATCTCATATGTTTCCTTTTCCAGTGGTGGCATATGATGATTATATATCTGCCCCAGCTGTTTCTAATCTAATGACTCTGGTTGTCTTAGGGAAATGATTTGGAAACTTTTGCCTTTGTTTAAATGGAGGCAGAATCATTTTACTGCATAATCATTATATAGTAAATTTTTCCCATCCTGCATTATGTGTATAAGAAAAACAAATACATATTTTCACAGTTAGGTAATGAGAAGGAAGAAAACTTTACAATTTAAAACTTCATGTCTATTTTATAAAGTAAGAGAGTAGATTTTACAGTATATCAGAAAATGCAAACACACATACAATCCAATGGAAATATATTTTTTCTTCTCTGTAAATTATTTTTGAGTAGTCTTGTTGATGTTGATATCTATAAATAATACCAAATATCAAATGCTAAAATAATGTGCTTCAGTGACATATGAGACACATGATTCTTATTTTAAAACCACATGTCTATTCTTTGGGAAAAGGGTAATTGGTTTTACAATTTATCAAAAATACACACAGACATCTCCTGTAAAGGAGACATGAGATTTTTTTTCTTAATTTTGAGTAATTTTATCTGTATTGACACCTATAAATACAACATTAAATATAAAATGCTAAATTAGTGTGATTAAATGGCATGTTCCTCTCATTTAAAAAATATCAATTTATCTATCTAGTGTCATTTAATAAATTTAGTTAGATTTTGATCCAGCAGGAAGATGGCATCAGAAGAGGTACCCTCCTCCAGGAGGATTAAAAGTAGGCATTAAACCTCAGAGGATCCTACGATGTGAGGCTAACCTAGAGAACTTCTCGTGCATTGGAGAATAATGGTGACAATGCCAGAAGGGAAAATGAGGAAATTCAATGGCATGAAACTAAATGTGGTGGATAGAAGTACCTATTGATTGTAGCCAGGCGGGAAGAGTGCCATGTAAATCTTGGAGCTGTGCTCCCATGTATGGCCATTTGGCCCTGGGGAGGGGAGAGATGATTAATTTGGAGGTACACCCTTAACTGAGGGTAGATAATGTAGAGGAGTCGGCATCAATATATCAGGAAGATATAACACTCATTAATATATATGCACCAAATGAAGAAGTACCAAGCTTTGCCAAGAAGTTCATTACCTTTCCCTTTTTAGTGTCTATTGAATTTTTTATGTTTATATTATTGTAATATGGATTACCATGCCCAAACCCCACCCCCAATAAATTCATATTGTGGTTATATGCATTTGGTGTTAGCACTTAAGAGATCTCAAACCTGATAAAGCATAATCTACCCCAGATTGATGCTGCATATCTTATCTGGAGTGTGAGGAATGGTGAATGTGCAAGTTAAAATACTGTAGCATTCTCTTACCAGAAAGCAAAAGCTTTTTTTCCCCCTGATTGTTACAAGTTCAATACTAGATGCCAAAGTTATTCAGTATTCATACTGTGATTGTTTTTTCCCACCTCTTTTTCTAGTTTCTTACTCCCCATCTTTATTGAGGTATAAATGACATGTAACATTGTGTAAGATTTACCACATAATTATTTGATATACACACACTGCAACATGATTGACACAGATTTAATTAATACTTCCATCACTTCCTACAGTTACCGGGTGTGTGTGTGTGTGTGTGTGTGTGTGTGTGTGTGTTTGGTGTGTTTGGTGAAGACATTTAAGATCCATTCTCTTAAAAGTTTCAAATACAATATGCAATATAATATTACTAACTACAGTCTCCATGTTCTACTTATTTATCCTATAACTAGAAGCTTTGACCATATTTTCTCATTATGCCCATGATCCAGGCCCTAGAAATCACTATTAAAACTCTGTTTTTATTGTATTTGTGTTCTTCTGTCTTATTTGTTGCATTTAGCATCATGCCCTCAAGTTTCACCCATATTTTCACAAATGGTAGAAATCAGTATTTTCTTCTCTTTTCTGACCAAATAACATTCCATTATGTGTGTATACACAGACAAACACTTCTTCTTTATTCATTTGTATGTTGATAGACACTTGGTAGTCTTTGTGTCTGTGCTATTGTGAACAAGGCTGCAATGAACACAGCAGGTACAGATATCTTATAAGATAGTTATTTTATCACCTTCAAATATATATACAAAATGGAATTGCAGAATTATATGATGGTTCTATTTTACATATTTGGAGGAACCTCCATTTTGTTTTTCATAGTGGTTGAGCCGAATTACAATCCAATCAACAATGCACAAGAGTTCCCATTTCTGCAGACCTTCTCAAATACTTGCTATCTCTTGTTTTTAGGTTAATAGTCATTCAACAGGTATGAAGTGGTATCTCATTCTGCTTTTGATTTTCATTTCTATGATGATTAGTGATTATGAGGATCATTTCATGTACCTGTTGACCACTTGATGTCTTCTTTGAAAATGTCTTTTTGGGTTCTTCACCCATTTTTTTAATCAGATGATGATAGTGATTATTGCTATTAAATTTAATATATTCTCTATGCATATTGGATATTAAATTCTTACCAGATAAATGTTTTGATATATTTCTTCCATTCCTTTTTACCTTTTTATCTAATTAATTGCTTTGGGGAAAGTTTGAGTAGCCTTCCTTACCACATCATTTTCAGCAAGGGCATTACTAAAATTCTACATTTATAGCAGTACTCCACACTAATTTTAATTTCTTACTTTGCTTGCATTTCTATTCATTTTCTCCTTTCTTTTCTGTCTGTCTCTTTCTCCTTCAGTGGAGGATGTAGAAGAGCAAGGAAGAACACATTATTTCAGTTTGTTTACAAAGGAACTATTCAGAAATCAAAATGCAAAACAGTTTGGGAAAGGAATTTTTGATAGCTTTATTTTCATACTGAGAAATATGACCCAGCCACGAATGAATGACAAGAAAGTTGGATACAAGGATACAACCAAGAATTGAGATAAGAAGTAAATTACTTCTAAAATTATTCAACATCCCTGAAATATAACGTCAGTCTTTTCTCCTTGCAAATGGTATTATAAGACAGTTAATTTTTTGAAGCAAACAAATCACCTTAATTGAACAGTTTTCATTTTAAAACAAGTTGTGGAGCTTAAGGCTGAAGTCCTCCAGAGAAAATAGCCCTATGATTTATATCAGCACTGCTCAAACTCAAAGCAATTTGTGAGGTTGCATATGAATAATGCAGGGTGAGAACAGCGCAGGAGGAAACCATTGAAAGAAAGTAAATGAAGTCTTTTTAAAATGGAATATATAGGAAACTATTTAATTTGAATTATTCACCAACACTAGTGATATTACAGGAATAACCATAGATCAGTGAATATTTCAATTTTTAAGATAGGGTCATGCTGTTCCTTTTATATATTGAAAAAATCCCAGAGATCAAGAATGGAAAAGAGAATGAGAAGTGCATTGCAGCATATGAATATGCACAAATGTGCTGGAATTCATCTCAAAAGAAGAGAAAAGTGACCTGTTGAACTCTGTGACACTTAGCCACAGCTGTTGATTCAAGATCCACAGAGGCAGTTTCTGCCAACGTAGGAGAATGTCAAATGATCAGCAGAAAATGAACCTTTTATATATGTTTTTAACTATTGCTGACTCTAATGATAAGCTGTATGTTTTGGAGCAATTCCAAGCACTTGAATAGTCTTGGTTACTTTCATATGGAAAAAATGAATGCATTTTTTTTTCTTTTAAATAATCCTAAGTGCTATAATGTAGAGTCATTTGATATATAATTATTTGAAGAAAGTAAAATGAGAAAGTAAAAGGGAAGATCATTCAATAATGTGGTAATAACAGTACAATTAAAATGCTATATGAAGCATTTGATATTTACTCTATTAAAATCAAATGCAGAAACTTATTTTTCATATCAATATAATCCTGTTTACTTTTATACATTATTTTTAGTCTTAGCAGTCCCTTAGTGTATGCCTACTGTATATATTTACACTGCTTTAAAAATCATGGAGTTGAAGAGGTGTCTTGTCTGTAGAAATTTGAAATCAATAGTCATATTAAGTTAATAGTATAAAAATTCTAAATGGTCTGGGAAAACAGCCAGCTAACCAACATTAAAGTAAACAACTAGGTTCAATATTTGTATGGACTGTATCTAACTAGAACCCAAGTAGCCATAGTTAAAATTATTTAATTCAAAGAGATGCTAGACCATAAGAAGGTATGGAAACAGCGCCAAACCATCCAATTTATCTGAATACTTCTAGAAATATAATGTGTGTGGTAGAAAAATCCAAATGTTAAAATTTAAATCCCTTTAAGCAAAATAGTAGAAAATATGAACTTGTATAATATAAGTAAAATGATGGAAGAAGAAATTCATTCAATTATGTGATGTGTTAATATGAGGACCAAAATAGGATTTGTTTTCAAATTCTGTAAAACACTACTGATCAGGTCACATAAATGAAGTTCTTTCACTTTGAGTGTACATGTCTGATATGTTAGGATAACTTGATTTTGCTGCTTTTGAGATAAAATTTCTTTCCAAACATCCCTTGTGATTGGCTAATGTTTTTTGTTTAGTATCTGTATGAAAACTCTTCCTCATTTTCCTATTTTCAAAACGATGTGATGGTATATCCTTTGGTAACTGTATTTTGTTTACCTGGACCTAGGCATTTGGAAGTGATGAGGTGGTAGGGGTTATTTATTGGGGGAATTTGTAGAGGCCAAAAGGACTATTATATTGCAGAACTTTCCAGTAAGCTTTCTAATGACCTGAGAGTATTCTGGTTTCTTTTAGACCCAGTCACAAAGATCTTCTCAAATGCTATAAAAGTTCTTTAGACAGCCAGATTTTCTGAAAGTAACTTCTGTGTTCTAATAACTCCCATTAACATGAATGCCTCACATCTTCCTTTGTTCAGTTTTAACTGTTGAATAGACCCCCTGTGAGATATGGAGAAGGCTACAAAGAAGTGATATTTTTACTCAATTTCCACCAGTTTGACATTAGCATGAAAGCAAAGCTCTGGTAAGTCGATTGGCTTTGCTATAGCAGTAGCCTGTCAAGTCCCCGTCAGTTCTGTTAGCTATTATGTAGAGTTGAAAGGAACCATGTTTAATGAAATGAATCTGAGAGTATAATTATAAATAATTTTCCCACTTAGACATAAAGAGATTTTTATATAGTTAAGATTTTTCATATTGCTAGGATATAAACCAAAGCATAATCACTATTATGAATAATATGGAGATCACATCGTTATATCAAAAACATTAGCTATTAGAATGGCAATCAAATTTACAAAATCACCTTGAAATGATGTATATTCAGATATGTCTTAAAAATTAAGAACCCAGAGATGGAGGCAGGTTGTCTGTGTTTAAATTCCATCTTAAAAATGTACTATGACCCTATAAGAATTACTGTGTATCTATCTGTAAAATGCTATACCCAAAGTTAAACACTTAGCTTGGTATTATTGTTGAAATGAAATAAAGTATTCAGAGGTTATCACTGTTCCTGGGACATAATAAATGCACATGAATTTTACATTTAGCATGAGTTTCTATTATTTCTGGTGTCAAAAGCACATAATATTTTATTTTTTTAAAGATTTATTTATTTATTTATATAAGCACTG
Organism: Talpa europaea; assembly: GCF_964194135.1. Lineage (NCBI taxonomy): Eukaryota > Metazoa > Chordata > Mammalia > Eulipotyphla > Talpidae > Talpa > Talpa europaea. The sequence continues at coordinate 110,071,029 of NC_140071.1, read as the reverse complement.
GGATACAGTCAGAAGTGCGGGAGGGTGAGAGAATTCACCAGAGCCAGAGCGGAGAGCAGAACAGGCAGATTGACAAAGCACACTGCTGAGGGGAGCAGCGGGTGGCTAGAAAGGTCTGCACACCATGTGGGACCCTCGCCGGTGGCCGGGGATTGAACCGGCACTGCAGAAGCTGCAGGCAGCTTCACAACCCAGCACTCAACCGCTGCGCCACTGGGGAGGCCCCGGGCACATAATATTTTATTTTATTTTTTTTTTTAAAGATTTATTTATTTATTTATACCAGCACTGGGTACAGTCAGAAGTGCGGGAGGGTGAGAGAATTCACCAGAGCCAGAGCGGGGAGCAGAACAGGCAGAAGGACCGAAGTACACTGCTGAGGGGAGCAGCGGGCGGCAGGAGAGGTATGCATGCCATGTGGGACCCTCCTCCGGTGCCCGGGGAGCAGCCGGGGATCGAACCGGCGCTGCAGAGGCTGCAGGTAGCTTCGCAACCCAGCGCTTAACCGCTGCACCACCGGGGAGGCCCGCACATAATATTTTAAATTAAATTTGTAATTATAATGTGATTTTCTAAAGACTTGGAACTTGTTGAAAATATTTAACTATTTGGAGTCAACTTCCTTTATTTTATAGATTATGAGACATTATTTCTGTATCAGTCAATCATGTCTGCACTTCAGAATTGAGTGCCTTGAAGGAGTCATCAAGCATTTTCTCTGAAGCCTTTGCCTTGCACCTATGCATCTGTGTTTTTGAGTGGGTTCAGCCGGGGAGCTCTGCTTTATTTTGGGGGATCAATTTGTCTTTGCCCCTTAATGAGTTGGCCTTAGTTCTGTTTCATGTAAGTCCATTTTAGATTACAAGGTGAAGGGAAGGATGTTTTGAGACAAAGTCATATGTGTCCCACTGCACAAGGATAGTTCAAGCTTTGTTTGTATCACATTTGTTAATATCCTACTGGATAAAAGAAGCATGTCAATAAGCCAACATGGCAAGGTCTTTGCAGAGGACAGTGAATATGTTTGGATGTTCTGATCTGAACATCTGAACATCTGATCTGAACAATAAGCCAACATGGCAAGGTCTTTGCAGAGGATAGTGAATATGTTTGGATGTTCTGATCTGAACATCTGAAACTAAATGATAGATCCATAAAAATGCAATAAATGATCACAACCAATAAATATACTTCAATGCTTATGAATTCCTAATATTTTATACTCATAATCTCATAAATGTTCACATCAGTCCTTCCAAGATAGTATGACAAAACCATGTATATTTTCTGTACAATAAACCACATAAAATTCATTGTTAATTCTGTTTCTGAGTGATGAACTATATGTAACAATCACAGAATCACCACACACACACACACACACACACACACACACACACACAATGCAGTCATAACTGAGAATCAAGTGTGTGGTTTTTAATGCACCATCTTCTTGCCATAGATTGGGCTTCTTGCAAGTTCACTGTTCTTTCTCTTCTTTTTTTTTAAATTTATTTATTTATGCATGCAAGAACTGAGGTGTATGCCAGAGGTGCAGTGGAGGGGGAGAGGGTAGTAGGAGGATTTGCCAGAGACAGAATGGGAAGTAGAACAGACAGATATACCCAAATACACTGCTGAGGGGAGCAGTGGGTAAGAGAGGAGAGGTCTGCTGTGCCATGTAGGTTAGCTCCCTGGCCAGGGATCAAACTTGTGCTGCAGTGGCTGGCAATAACTTGATAGTGCGGTGTCTTTAGGCCCTGCACCACCAGGGAGGACCCTGTCCTTTCTCTTCTGGAAATGCCTCTCATGATTCTTATTTAATAGAATAACTTTGTTTGCTAAGATCTATTAAAAGAGCATAAGGTCATCTGTGGGAATAAATGGTGTAACCAAACAATAGATTTTAATGTATCATTAAGTCATGATCACCTGAAAGTATATTACTGCTCTATTCTATAATCTCAATACCAATACAATTTTTGAAATATAAATTTAATTACATTTATTCAGTGGATTGTACTTTGTACCTAATAGTTTTACAGTGTTTTGACCTTTTGGCCAAATTAGCAAACAACTATGTGCCTGAGCAACCGAAGCTATTCAAACCAATAAACCACAAAATCCACTAATAATATGGTTTTAGCTGTAAATATCTATGCAATGAGGGAAAATTGGGCTTTTTCCCATTTTCATAAGAAATTTTAGAAAGTGGAATCTTTTATGAATTTTAAAATTAAGCTCAAAATACTATATAAGCAAGTTAATATATGTGTGTATATATATATATATATACACATATACATACACACACATTTATATACACACACACATATGTAATTCTTACTGGAACTAATCTTTGATTTTTTTTGACATTGTTTCATTTACTCCTCACAACAATTATACATGGAGGCAATCACTATTATTGTACCCATTGTTTGACTTGTTAAAATTGAAGTAATATTGCATTACAACATTGTACATAAGTTCAAGAGTTCATCATTAAATAGTAATATGTGTGTATCCTGCATTAAGTACACTGCTAAATATCATGTCTATCCCTCACCATATAATTAATCCCTTTTCCCCCAAAATTCATTAACAGTTAAAACTGGAACTTGCAGAATGTATACTAGCTCCACAGCTTAGGCTATTACGCAGCCTACAATATTTCTTTCAAGGAAGAAGGAGAAATGAGCTAGAATTCTGATATCAGCACAGAAGTATTAGCTTACAAATTAAGTTTGAGTGCTGCAGCTTAATTAAACACTTAACTTGATTCAGCATGTAAAATACCTTTGTAAAATATCTGCCTTTCCTGATTATTCCAGGTTCACCTACAGCTTAATACTAGTTTTTCCTTTGCTTGCATCTTCTTATTCATTGCCCAAAACTTTTGATCTAAGTCTCTGTATTGACTGTATATGAATATGATCCTTTCAACTCCCAGATCTCCAAATCCCATCCTTCATTTAGAGGTGCTTCTCTCTCTTCTTTATGCCCAGACCATCCTGTCCACACAGCAATTCGGTGCATTTTTTTATTTTTTATTTTTGTGTAGAAGAGGTGAGAAGTAGGCTAGAGGTATGGGGGATGAGAGGATTCATCAAAGACAGAGTGGGGAGCAGAACAAACAGATTTACTGAAATATACTGCCAAGGGAAGCAGCAGGTGAAACAGGAGAGGTCTACTGCTCCATGTGGGTTAGCTCCCTGGCTGGGGTTTGAACTCAGGCCATTGTGATGATAGTGCTGAGGCTTAACCTCTCTGGTGC